>NC_060130.1:945223820-945832153 GCF_021461395.2 Schistocerca americana | reverse complement strand
TTAGTTAACATTCACACCTTTCTGCAGCTCCATTCATTGGAATTTGGATTAGTACATTCTTCTGGAATGTTTGAAGGTATGTACCTCGCATACAAAGTGGAATAATTTTGTCGTTTCTCCCAGACATCTTAATAATTCTTAAGAAATGTTGTCTATTCCAAGTGCCTTGTTTCAAATTCTTCCTCCTCCTCCTCTTTTTCCATATTGTCCTTAAGTTTCTTTCCTATATGTAGACGTTATGTGGATCCTTCCCTCTGCAGTCTTGTACACTTCCACAACTGCACACTTCTCCTCCAGCCATTCTTGCATCACCATTTCACACTTTCTGTCAATTGTGTGCTTTTTATTCTATAATCCCTTTTGCATGTTTTATCTGCTGCATTTTGTATTTTCTCCTTTCAATATTTCGTGCATTACCCAAGGATTTCTACAGGGCTTTGTCTTTTTGCCTAGATATAACTCTGATGTAATCATTTCATCTCTCACATTTATGTTCTATTGCATTTCTTTCCCCATTTCAATCAATTGTTGCCTTATGCTTCCTATATCATTCCCAACAACTACTGGTTCTTTAAATTTATCCAGGTCTCATCTCCTTCATTTCCAACCTTTCTCTACTTTCTTCACTTCTAATTTGCAGTTAATAAACAAACATATTATTATGGTCACAGTCCACATCTGCTCCTAGAAATGTTTTGCAGTTTAAAATCTGGTTTTGAAACCCATCTTACCTATCAAAAACTTTCCAATGTTTCCAGGTCTCTTCCATGTATGCAACCTTATTTCATGATTTCTAAACCAAGAGTTCACAGTTATTAAACTAGGTTTGGTGTAAAAATCTACCACGTGGCTTCCCTTTTCATTCCTTTCCCATAGCCCACAATTTGCTACTACTTTTCATTCTCGTGCTTTTCTACTGTCAAATGTCCCCCCCCCCCCTCCCCCTCTCCTCAAAAATAAAAAATTAATAAATAAAATAAAATGAAATATCATCTCCCTTATTTTATCTCATCACAATTATATCTCTAATTCTCTTTATCTTTTGCAGAGCTAGTAGGCATAGATACTTGTACTACTGTGGTGGGTCTTGTCTTTGTGCCTATCTTGGCTACAACAACACATTCACTGTGCTATTCATCGTAGTTCACCCACAATCATATTTTCTTGTTCATTATCAGACTGACTTCTGCCTTACTACTATTTGATTTTTTGTTGGTAACACTGTACTCATTTGAACAGAAATCCTGTTCTTGCTAGCACCGAATTTCATTAACACCCAGTACATTAAACTTCAAACTAATCATCTTCCTTTTCAAATCCTCTAATCTAACTACCTAATTAAAGGACCTAACATTCCACACTCTGACCCATAAAATACCATGTTTGTTTTTTCTGATGATGACATCCTCCTGAGTAGTACATGCCTGTTGATCCAAATGAGGGAATATTTTAATTCCGTAATATTTTATCCAAGAGGATGCCATCATCGTTAAAACATGCACCCAAATTGTAAATCTTCAAGAAGTATAATGGCTGTAGTTTCCCCTCGCCTTCAACAGCACCATAGTACAAACAAAAACGGCTACGTTGGATAATGTCACAAGGCCAGATTGGTCAATCATTAAAACTGTTGCCTTGCAACCACAAAAAAAAGCTCTTGCCCCTTTTCAAGAACCATATGTTAATCTGGCCTCTCCACATATACACCTCTGACATGGTTCAATCTATGATACAGCTAGTTGTCTTTATTGTTGAGGCCCACAATCCACTCCACTGTGTCTAAGTATATGGTATATCTGATTAGTAATATTATGTATAGAGACTGCAGAGTAAGAACTCTTAACACAATTGAACAACTGCCTGCGTAGTCTGTGAATTGACGTAGCATATCATTTTCATTATCCAGTTCTTATCTCAGAACATTCTTTGGGACTGCATAAAACTCCTCCAAAATTTTATACCATAGGATGTAATAGATTGAAACTATGCAAAAGATTATTCTTATGGTAACGACAGAAAAGTGTGCCATTTGAGACAGTCTTTGGATGCCTGCATTGCAAATGGACTAATATCTCTAAATCTTTTGTTTACTATCTCAGGACATGACTTGGCACTATTTTCTTACAGTTTTGATGTTTATGCATCATGATCTGAAGGGTCATAACCAATTTTTCTCACACTGTGTGCCTCTGCTACAGAACAATCTATTAAGATATTATCTATATGCATCTGTCCACATACTCTAGTTTGAAAAAACACTGTATACATCAGATTGTACAACTCAAGCTGATCCAATAAACCTTCCTTTCTGTGGAGAACCTGTGAAACGGTTAATATTGAGATCCCAACACAAAATTAACATTATGTCTTTTTTAAGAATGAGTTTAGCATACTGTCAAGTCTGGAGAGGAAAATACTCTGAACTGGGTGATATGTACAACTAAAACAAAAAATTTTTTATTTCAAAATACAAACACTCAAACATAACTTTCAAATATTTGTCTGTAGGATATTTTGCTATGTAAATTATTCCGAACGAAACATCACGTTTTGCATAAATGGTCAATTCTGCCATATGCAATAGTTCCTCACACAGAAATACTGTAAGGTACCCCTCTAAAGGAAGTCTTAGTATTTATTCTCTATGTACATGATAGTCTGATGCAAAAACAAATTCCACAGCTGAGATCATTATCAGTTTCTCTATTTTACCTCTAATTCACAACCTATTTTGATGAAACAATCTCACTGTGAGCCCTCTAACCTGCATTCCCTATTCATTGGACTAATATTCACTATTACAGAAACCATCTTGAAAGAGTGATACCCCTTCACAGGCTTCATTAAAAAAGTTGCACTCTTCTACAAGCTACACAGGAATTTGGACTAGAGAGAGCAATAACATCCATGCTATACTATCACTTATAAGCAAAACTAGCAACCCCTTCCCAGGCCATTTCTAATGTAATCTGACTTACTGGCACCAACAAAATGTGTGCCTTTTCAGCAGTCATCAGTGCTCTCTAAGATCCCATATTAACTCACTTTATATCTCTATCGAAATGGGGCTGATGATGATGCTGTTATAGCTGTACAAAGTGAATATTAGTGCTGCAATTCTGAGCAGCGACCGTCTCAAAGTCACTGCCTATATACAGTAACAAGGTCAGTCCTTACCAAGACTTCTTGCAGACCCCTTTTCCCTACTCCCTATCAATATGTGATCTTCTTTAGTCAAGTCCTTACACAATGTCCTTATAAGTCATCAGTCTCTTTACTAAGCCTTGAACTTGTGTTGAAAATAATGGCGACTAAAGTTTTCATTAGCTGTGTGCATTTACCTCACCTATGGCTGCTACTTGGCAGCAGCATCATCATCCTCTCCTTAATGTTTATATTTCACTTAGGCTTCTTTAAAATGCTGGAAGTCTGCTGCATCTTCCCCGATTCTACAACTACCAGAGGCTCCTGTCAACTGTACTCTGACAGCAGACTAACCTTATTGTCAACATTTAACATAACACTAACTGGATCTTGTCCTCCTCCTAATAATCTTTTTGTCAACTGCCAGCTCCCACTTCTAACCTCTCTCCCTCTGTCATCTGTCCAGTTCCCATCTAGCTTTCTCTAAGCAGAAGCAACCTACGACACAAAAGGTTGAGCACCCAATTAGTAACAACACATTTATTCAACCATTATCATTTACTTTCAGTACTTGGCTACACCTTCTAGACGTTACACATGTACAAATGTCTCATATCTGCATAGCCCACATTTCTCCCCACTCACTTAGAGCTTCAACTACTTTTAACTGTGTACATTTCTTGCTAAATGAACATTATGCTACTTAATTGATATTTTCCCCTGCTTTGTCTCTTTATGAGACAGTTGAAACTTGTTTGGTTTGGTACAAATCTCCACAAAACTATCTTAATGACACTTAATTCTAAGTTCACACCTGTAAGGAATGCTCTGAGGGCACTCATCAATACTATATCTTTCTTCAAAATTTTCATCTTTCCACAGGTCCTTTGGGTGTTGTAGATAGAAAACATGGTCAATTATGGTTGTGTTTACTTCTGAAAGATCAAAATGAACAGAATTAAACAACAGCAAAATTTTTGAGGTTTATTACTGTTAGTAGATAATACACACTACAGCAATGAACACTCTCCTCAGAATTTTGAAACACTGTCATACACTGTCCAGTCACGTTAATGTGACCACTGTCTGTGTTTGACATCAATATGCAATAACCATTCGTAGGCAGCAGCACTAGCAGTGGAGGATATAAAAAGCTTGTCAGAGGGATGCAGAAAACAGTGCAGTTGTCGTAGTAATGTGGAATCAGAGCGATTTATCTGACATCTAAAAGTGCATGATCACTGACTTTTGGGGCACTGATGGAAGCATTTCCAAAGTACCTAAGTTTGTAAACTGTTCGCAGCAGCCATGGTTAAAGTACACTGTGCATGCCAAAATGGCACTATCCAAAACCAATGCCAAGCAAACTGTGGTGTACCATGGCCCATAGATGACAGGGTGAATGATGGCTACAGGGATGCGTACAGTCAAACAGAGGTGCAACTGCTGAGCAATTGCCTGCCCAGTTGAACCAAGAGGCTACCAACAGTGTCTCCCCAATGACTGTTCAGCAAATATTGCTGCATTTGGTCTCCACAGAAGGTGCCTGGTTCATGCACCCATGCTGAGTGCTGTCCATCAGTGACAAAGACTGGAATTTGCATACCAATACTGCTGCTAGATGTCCACAGAGTGTTAACAGGTGGCGTTTTCAGATGAATCACATTTTATGCTCCATCTCACAGACAGCCGTTGGTTGTCAGAAGAGTCCAGGCCAGAGGAAGGAGCGTTATGGCCTGGGGAATGTTTTCGTGGCATTCCCTGGGTAATCTCATCTACATTTAGGGACAATGTCCACCTCTACATGCAGCTTGTTCTTTTTTTTTCCTTGGCATGATGGCACCTACCAGCAGAACAATGCAATGTGTCACAAAGTTCACAGTGTATACGAGTGGCTTGAAGAGCACCTGGATGTGTTTACCATACTCCCCTGGCCACCAAACTTCCCGGACTGAAGTCCAATTGGGAATATGTGAGAACACCTCAAAAATGGCTCTAAGCACTATGTGACTCAACATCTGAGGTCATCAGTCCCCTAAAACTTAGAACTACTTAAACCTAACTAACCTAAGGACATCGCACACATCCACACCTGAGGCAGGATTTGAACCTGCGACCGTAGCAGCCGCGTGGTTCCGGACTGAAGCGTCTAGAATCGAGGGACCACCTCAACTGGGCTGTTTGCGCCATGGCTCCTCAAGCGAGAAGTCTAGCGAGGCTGGCTACAGCATTTGGAGCCGGAAACGCTCCATATTGTTGTTGGTACCTATCAGAACCTCACTGACTATCTTCCAGCATGTCCACACTGCAAAATGTGTTTATTCACGCTTTTGACAAGTGGTCACATTAATATGACTGGACAGTGTATTAGTCACTGCCTAATATAAGTAGAAAGTCACACTGGTGAAAGCATGAGAATGCATATTAAACACATACATATCATGTGTCATGTTACTTCACAATACCTATTAGGCTCCCCTGTCAATACACACATACCATGTCTACATAAAAAACAGGTCAGCAATGAAAATATCTAAAATCAGCAATTATTCACAAAACAATGATGCATCAATTTGACCAAACAAAATTTTGGCGCTGCTCTGATGCACACATGCATAGGTACAGAGCCCTCTTGTAGATAGAATTATTGGGGCAGGCTATGAAATATAAAAGCTGTCCAAGCAGAAAACTGTATACATCATGACAAAAATGGAGTCTGTAGCAAGCAGAACTACATAGAGTATTAGCACACACATTGATTTCAAAAAGACAGTCATTATTTGGATGAGAATTATCCACAGAAATTGCCAGATGTAGATGATGTCTTTCAGCTCCTAACCCTACATTTTTGCGATCAATGAAAGATTTTAGTTTGTATACAATAATACATGCTCTGCTAAATGAACATGCATTCTTATGCAGGACCAAGTATGAAATGCACATGATGTTGAGAACTTCCACTTTCAGTCACCTGTAGTCTCGAAAACCATTACATAGCTTCATTCGTACAAACCAGATGCAGGGTGGAAACCAAACTCAAGACTAAAATTACTATCTTACTGACCATTTTGATTACGAAAACTGACTTTACTGCTTTGTGCATTAAAAAAAAGACAACCAGACTTAATACTGATTCAAATTTCTCATTAGGAAAGAAGGATCAAAACCCTTTTTAAAAAAATCATTACCTTTCCTTATAATACTGACATGCTCCTATTCAACACAAATATACCTAAAGCTAGAAACAGCTTTAAAGTGCAGCTGTACAGTACCATTCTCAGAGTAACACAAACAAAATGGTTACATTCTGGAAAATGGTTACAACTTTTAAATGTAATGTTTTAGTTCCTCTACAAAATTAGGTCATTAGGACTCAATTTGTTTTTGCTTCTTTGAAAAAATGTTATAGCACTCCTTTTTCACTTATGAACTGTTTTCTGTACCCTTTCCAAGTCTTTAACTTCCTTCACTTCTTGTGCCCTAACTTTTGTAGCTCTCCCCAAACTTTGTTTGAGACACACTTGCTTCCCCCCCCCCCCCCCCCCCCCAAAAAAAAAAAACCTCCTTATTAATTAATTCTTTCAAGCACTTGTTTGCACCACCCAGTAATCTGTCTACAGTTCATCTTTTCTCCTTCTCTTATTCTTTCATTTTCTTCAGTATCTGTTTACTGTGTTCAATATTTACTCTTTCTTTTTCAAACTTACTCTTCATACATACTTGCAACAATTATTGTTTTCCTGTTTCTTCAGTTTTTCCCCAGCCCCTTCACAGTACTGCTTGTATCCGATATGAGTTGTCTGTGCTAACTGAAAATGTTCTTGAGTGGTAATTATAAAGTAACCACCACAGCATCTCTTACAGTCAAATGGGCATCCAATGTTCTTTCACATGTATTTGTAGTGTCTTCATTCGAGATGTTCCTCAACAATGAGAATCCACTTTCTACATCCGTATTGCCATGTGAAATGCAAGGGCAGCCTCCACAACAAAAATGGTAGGGTACTTCTTTTCTCTAGAGGTATATGTCTTCTCAAAAAACCTACTCCAGTAACCATTCTACTGGGTTCTTGTCACTGCCCAATTCTTCTTCTTCTACTGTCAGTAGTTGCCATTCAGTGTACGCAATAGGAAGAACTGCACCCAATTTTACTACATTTTTGTATGACTCTTCTTTCTTCCTCTTTGCAGGATGCACACATACAAGATACCACAACCAAGGTTTGTCCAAAGAATACTTTTACAAAACATGCACATAAGAAGAGGAAGAGAGCTCTATTGAGGATAGACTTATTGGGGCTGGCTATGAAATATAGCTAATGCATGCTGTTGTCCATTCCACTGATCCATGATTATTGAAACAGCACATTGTTTACTCGCTAACTGTCACGAACCTGCAGTGCTACCACCTGCCCATGGCTGCCACTACTCATTTCACACATTTCTGTTATTCTGTGTCATCCTGTATCACTAGCAGTGGGTTTACGGATGAAGAAAGTCTGCAGATGTCGTATCATAATCATTTGTTTGGAATCAGACCAGTGTTTAACTACAGTTTGAAAATCTTTCTCTGGAGGTAAAACAAAGAGAGAAATATGCTACTCCAACATCTCCACCAATTGCTCTTTAAAATATGGAGCTAACACATCACATAATAAATATCTGGCCTCTGTCTATGAAAGGGTGAACTCAAAAGGAACACTTCCTTCCAGGAAACATTGCCTCAAAGGTTTCTTTGATATCTTCACAAGTTGACTCAACAGCAAAGTTCCCTCCAATCATTTGCAACCACCACTTTAATTCTGCTTTTAAAACAGTTTTCCTAGCAGAATAAAGCTGAATTGATGGTGTATCTCCAGGAGATTACATTACAATAACACTGCTACATCCACAACAGGCAGAAGGCAAATATAGTTGTGAAGCACTCAGTTTCACTTTACATTGTTCTCTGTGCTTTCAAGTTGCAAGCATGCTCCTGTATAGTACTAAAGCCCCAAGAATCTGAAAATTTCGGGCTAGTCTTGAGCTCTGTCAAATACCTTCAAGTTCTCAATAATTTCACATCTCTTATGTAACATTCCCAATATAGAAATCAAGAATCACATACTGGTGAACAAGGTTGTTAACAAAGGTTTAACTCAGAGCTTTCTCAACAGCATTTTCTAATTTTTCAATCCACCTACCACACAAAACATTACTTTGCTGGCAACAAACCTTTCTCCATATCATGTAAATCTTTTTTAAAAAGCCATGGTATAACACTGACTTTACAGACCAAAACTGAAAAATGTAGACTAAAACTGAAAAATACGAAAAATACTGACTTTTACTAACCATTTTCCATCCAGCAGATGGGATCAAACCTTCACTGGCTTGATGCCACAACATATCAGGATATAGGATAATATGTATGATGACCACATGTTACCAACACAGTATGAATGTGAGTTTGGACACTCCCAAGGTTAAAATTAATTGATTCTATCTGCAACAATTTTATTTGTGCTATTTTCACTTATTTCATCCCACTAGTAGTTGCCTGCAGCTGCTCATAAACTGCTGAAGCAATGTTTTGTGCCATCTGCATAATTGTGAATGTGTTTTGGTTTAGACTCTAGAGTTGTAATGAAAGAAAGAAAGCAAAACAAAAATAGCTTTAATGAGAAATTAAAAAAAAAAAAAAAAAAAAAAAAAAAATATATATATATATATATATATATATATATATAACCAACACAAAGCCAGTCTGTTGGAAAGCACTCATCAGCAAAAGCAAAATATGTTTCTGCATAAATTCAATGTTGCATTGCTCCATATCAAGCATTGAAACATACTTTGATCCCCACACTATTCACAAGGTGATTATGACATTGATGCTCACATTTGTCTCACTCTTTGATGGTTATCCCCCAGAGTTATATTGAGCACAAGGAGGGTTGCTGCAAGTTTCAACTGATCCCCAGCATGCTCAATAGGATTTGTGTCAAAATATACCGTAAGCAATTTCATATGTTTGATTCCTGCCTTCTGGACATGGATGCTTTGTGTTTATGCATTATTCTCTTGAAAGACTAAACCATCACCGAAAATGTTGATGATAAGAGTTGGACAGTAGATCAGGGGATACCATCTTGATACCGCACTGTCCTCTGTAATGTTGAGAGGCATCCAATGTCTGTATCTGATACCGAAAAAACATGACGACTCACCCAGCTGAAACCCTGGGATAGCATGTCCGACATGTGAACTGACATCTGGCTGCCTCCATACTTTTCTATGGCGATTATCAGACATCGGAAAAATATTGCACTTATTGCTGAAGACAACATAACAACGGTGATCCACGTTTCATTCCACATGTTCCCTTGCCCATTATCTTTGGGCACCTCTGTGCTGCATAGTTTGTACTGTTGTCAATATTGGATATTTTGAAGCCAAATTGATTATGTGGAGATGGTTGAATACTTTCTGGGGCAGCACGGTCTTAGCTGTCTCCAAAAAGGCAGTGTGCAGTTCTGTTATGGTCTCCTTAGGGTACTTAAGAGCTATTACATGTAGGTAGTTGTCATCAGCTGGTGGTGTTGATGATGGACAACCACTATGAGGCAGATTCTAATGTTTTGTGCTTCATAACAGTGGGTGAATGTTTGAATAAAATAGCCAAGATGAATGCTACGGCAAACTCTAATACAGAGAGCAACTTTCCATGTTGACAACTCTTCTTCTCATACAGTAACAATGTGCATACAATCAAATCTTGAACTGAGCCTTAGAGGCATGCAGACATACAGAACAGTGTACACAAACAAAAGTGTCCTGTTCAAAGGACAAAGTTGTCTAATAGTAGACACAAAGTGTTATCAAGCTTCAGTGTTCAGCACAAACCAGATACACTGGTACAATTAAAACAAGATGTGACCCACTGACACAGGAATGTCAAAACAACAATGAGATAGACCCTCTCACTGGAGAAAGTGACTGTGAGTCAGCCAGGTACTTCTGATATATAGTCGGCAAAAGATAGTGGATTTCATTTACAAAGGGTGAAAGGAAAATCGCCAAGCAGTCGTGGACCCTTTTATGGTAACCAGATCATGCAATACTAGTTGGAGGCAACTTTAGCCTGTCGAGTACAGACTGGGTTGTCAATGGATACATTGTGGGAGGGGGTACAGACAGACAGTCATGCGAAATACATTTGAACAGGTTTTCTGAAAAATTGTCTTGAGCAGCTAGCTCTGCAGCCCACACACAATGGAAATATCTTAAATGTTATAACTACAAATAGGCTGGACCTTATCGACAAGGTCAGTATAGAAATGGGGATTCGCAATCATGGTGTCATTATAGCAACAATGATTATGAAAGTTAATAAATCAGTCAAGAAGGCTAGGGGGGGTGTTTCTGCTAGATAGCACAGATAAGCAGTTATTAATATCTCACTTAGACAGTGAATTAGCATCACTTAGTTCCAGTAAGATTGCTGTAGAGGAATTATGCGTAAAGTTTAAGCGGATTGTAATTCGTGGTCTGGAGAGTTACATGCCTAGTAAGTAGACAAAGGATGGAAAAGACCCCCATGGTTTAAAACTAAATTCGGCAGATGCTGAAGAAGCAGAGGCTATTGCACTCCCGGTTCAAAAGGGAACACATACACGATGACAAGCAAAGGTTAGTAGAGATTCATGCATCTGTGAAAAGATCTATGCACGAAGCATAGAATTACCACCACTGTCGCACCTCAGCAAAAGATCTGGCAGAGAACCCGAGAAAATTTTGGTCCTATGTAAAATCGATAAGTGGGTCTAAGGCTTCCATTCATACCCTTGTTGACCAGTCTGGCTTGACAGTTGAAGATAGCAAAATGAAAGCCGAAGTTTTAAATCTCATATTCAAGAAATTGTTCACACAGGAGAACTGTACAAACATCCTGTCATTTGACCATTGAACAGACTCCCGTATGGACAACATAGAAATAAGTATACCTGGCATAGAGAAACAACTGAAAGATTTGAAGGCAAATAAATCATGAAGTCCAGATGGAAACTCAGTTTGATTTTACGAAGAGTACTCTACAGCATTGGTCCCTTACCTAGCTTGCAGTTATCGTGAATCTCTCACCCAGCACCATGTCCCAAGTGACCGGAAAAAAGCACAGGTGACTTCAGTATATAAGAAACGTAAAAGAACACACTCGCAAAATTACAGACCAATATCCCTAAACTTCTGTCTGCTGCAGAATCCTTGAACATATTCTCAGTTCAAATATAATAAACTTTCTTGAAACTGAGAAGCTTATGTCCACAAATCAACATCATTTTATAAAGCATCGCTCGTGCGAAACTCAGCTTGCCCTTTTCTTACATGGTATACTGAGAACTATGGATAAAGGGCAACAGGCAGATTCCATATTTCTAGATTTCCGGAAAGCATTTGACACAGTGCCCCAATCCAGGCTGTCAACAAAAGTACAAGCATATGGAATAAGTTCACTGATATACGAGTGGCTCAAAGACTTATTACATAATAGAACCCAGTACGTTGTCCCCGACAGCGAGTGTTCATCAGAAGCAAGGGTATCATCAGGAACACACCAGGGAAGAGTGATAGGACTGCAGTTGTTCTCTATATAGTAAATGATTTGGCAGACAGGGTGGGCAGCAATCTGCGGTTGTTTGCTGATGATGCCATGGTATATGGTAAGGTGTCGAAGTTGAGTGAATGTAGGAAGATACAACATGACTTCAGTTGGTGTGATGAATGGCAGCTAGCCCTAAATCCAGAAAAATGTAAGTTAATGCAGATGTGTAGGAAGATCAAACCTGTCATCTTAGGTTACAGTATTACTAGTGTCCTGCATGACACAGTCAATTCGTTTAAATATCTGCGTGTAACATTGCAGAGCAATCTCAGGTGGAACGAGAATGTGAAAAACTGTGGTAGGAAAGGCAGATGGTCGACCTCTGTTTATTGGAAGAATTTTAGGAAAGAGCGGTTCACCTGTGATGGTGCGACCTATTTTTGAGGACTACTCAAGTGTTCGGGATCTGCACTAGGTCGGATTGAAGGAAGACGTCAAAGTAATTCAGAAGCAGGCTGCTAGATTTGTTATCGGTTGGTTCCAACAACATGTAAGTGCTACGGAGATGCTTCGGGAACTACAATGGGAATCCCTAAAAGGAAGGCAATGTTCTTTTCGAGAAACACTATTAACAAAATTTACACAACCAGCATCTGAAGCTGACTGCAGAACTATTCTACTGCAGCCAACATACATTGCGTGTAAGGACCGCAAAGATAAGATACGAGAAATCAGGGTTCATACAGAGGCATAAAGACAGTCGTTTTTCCCTTGTTCTATTTGCGAGTGGAACAGGAGGGGAAATGACAAGTAGTGGTACAGGGTACCCTCCGTCATCCACCGTACAGTGGCTTGTGGAGTATCTATGTAGATGCAGATGTAGATGTTCACAGTGGCAACAGTGAACCATTCAAAATGCTGAAGACTTAGTGTTGACCACAAGTCAGATCCCACTACCCCCTTCACCATGGCTTTCATCTTGGTAGTTTCTTTTCCTAAGCAGTATGCAAAATCGTTTGAATCCTTACAGCAGTTAGGGTCCAGAGGAATACAACTGAGCTCCCAGTATCATGGAGGCAAGAAAGATGGTCAAAACCAACAGGTTCCAAAGATAGCACTGGTTTATGGCTTGCAGGCTGCTTAGAGTGTCATTACATGTTAGAAGATTTTCGTGAGTGTAGATATAATGGAGGGGCTTGGATAATGGCCACTAATACTACTGTACAAACATTACATCTCTATGATACTGAGTGTTGTTCATGGCCCCATAATGTATGGTGGTGTAGCCAATGTGACTGTCAACCTATAAGATATCCTTGCTGAAAAAGAAAATTTGTTAAGAACTGTAACAAATGTCAAACTACAGAAGGGTCTATCATTTCCTTTGGTCCAACAGAAAGGTCCAGCTGAATCTTTGGATGAGGTATGCAACATGTTCGGGCAGGGTCAACGAGATAACCTGATGAGGGTTCAATGGCAGTAAGCCAAGGTTAGAATGAAGAGACTCCAGATGAACTACCTCTAGAACACCATGCCTGGGTCACTCTTGTGGGAGGCAAGTCATCCCAACAGGATAAGGTTATTTGGGTGTTCGGGTAGTGCGGACACTTATTGCAAGATTTAGTAGTAATTGGTGATGTTTGGATCCCACAGTGGTGAACCAGGTTCAGCAGCCGTAGCATCAAAGGGCTGCTGATCAATAGGCCAAACACCCATAACTCTGTAGGGATAGGAGTAGTGCTTTGTCCAGATGCAAGAGGGTGAAGCAGTCTGCAACCCAGGAAGTGTGACTGAGGCAGCAATATGTAGAATTTTAAAGGGAACTTCTTATTAAGCTGGCGAATATGTGGAAGCCACATCCTCAGAGCATCAAATAAAAGTAAAAAGAAAATAGAAAGAATGAAGGTAAGATTACCACACTGAGCAGTTCATTATTCTACTATTCTATTATTCTAATATTATTATTAGTAATAATATTATTATTAGTAATAATAATAATAATAATAATAATAATAATAATAATAATAATACATTTTGGGACTGGAAAAAATCTTAAGAAATATTCTAGGACCACAACTTGAAGACGAATAATACCAACTCAGAAGCTACCAGGAAATCAGACAATACACAAATACTTTATTGACATTAGAAAGTGCAGGTAAAGAGTCTACAGACATATTAAAAGGATGAACACAGACAGACTTCACAAAATAAACAGTCACATTCTTTCATAGCCACAATGGACATGATGAAACAGATTTTCAGTATCAAAACTGATCTGAAACTGGCAGGAATTACACCAGAAGATATCCAAAACTGCAAATCTTCAGATCCAAAATTCACAAATGCCATGTTGACAATAAGAAAAACCATAGAAGAAGACTGGAACAACACAGTCTGAAGAGAGAAAGGAAGAGCACAGGAAGGGAACGAAAGAAATATAGGCACAAAGGAAGGAAAAAGACCCACCTCTATGTACTTTGCAGTCGTAATAAGCTTATTCACAAATAATAATAATAATAATAATAATAATAATATGGAACTGACTTGACAGATTTAACTCAGTGAGAGAACTTGCACTTTCAGAAATGGTGTACCTGGAAGTACATAACCAGTTTGTTGTTTTTGTGGTCTTCAGTCCTGAGACTGGTTTGATGCAGCTCTCCATGCTACGCTATCATGTGCAAGTTTCTTCATCTCCCAGTACTACTGCAACCTACAGCCTTCTGAATCTGCTTAGTGTATTCATCTCTGGGTCTCCCTCTACTATTTTTACCCTCCACGCTGCCCTCCAATGATAAATTTGTGATCCCTTGATGCCTCAGAACATGTCCTACCAACCAGTCCCCCCTCCTTGTCAAGTTATGCCACAAACTCCTCTTCTCCCAGTTAGCAAAATTAATATACCAGCAAGTGGGTTCTGGGCACAGGTTGTTGGGAAGAACACACCAACATCCCGGTGACGCTCAAGGGCTGAGGGTAACACTGCGGCCAGTTGGTACTATTGGGAATTCAAGGCCTGTTAGGACAGTGGTTTCTTTTTTAATTATTGTCTTTGACTTCAGGAATAACAACAATGTTCAACAATGAATTTTTCCTTACAAATAATGGCTTTCCCACACTTTGGTCACGGTTTGTGCCACCAACATATAAGGAAGAAGATCTGTTACAGACATAAAATGTCCTGCTTGACTGAGTCAAGTAGTAGCCTGAGTAGAAGCTTTATTTAATGAAATAACCTAATCTTGTGTGATCTTCAGCTATGGAGTGACAATGTAGTGTCAGATAATAGTGTGTTTTCTTAAGCACGATGTTTTAGGAAGAGATACGTCCCGCAACTGTGTAAACAATAAAAACAGTTTTTGTTGCACTTGTGACAAATTCACCTTAAACCCACAGAGGCAAAACATTACTCATTGAATTAAAAAGGCTTACAAGTGTTATTTTGGCAATAAAATGGGCTAGAATAAGTTTTGAGCTCCAGAAACCTTTTGTGCTAAATGCGTAACATTAACTGGCTGGTTAAAAGGGTCTTGTCATATGTCTTTTGCAGTTCCTGTGATAAGGCGGAAATGAAAGGATCATGTAAGAGACTGGTATTTCTGTTTGACAAATATATTTGAAATAGTTCAAATTCCAAACATACTGTTAAACGTCCATCTTTAGGATCAGCAAGTCAATCAGTGCCTCATGGAACAGGCCTTCACATACATACTCTTATCAGACAACAAATGATTTTGAATGTGTTGATGATGTTAGTGAATAATAACAGAGTGATCCACATTTTGTGGAAGAAATTACTACAAATGAACTGCACTTTCTAACACAGGAGGATCTAAATGACTGTTTGTGCTCTCAGGTGATCTAAAAGTATAGAAGAGTTACTTGCTTTAGGATTGAAAGGCTGGCACCTCCTGCAAGATGGCATAAAAATAAGGTATTTCCATTGACACCAAAAAGAATTTGAGCATTTATTTTCTAAATATTTTCTATAAAAAAGTTGATTGTTTGATGGAGTCAATAGCTATTGAACATAAACCTGAAGATCAGCATTTGTTTACTGACTCCTTGAAAACCAGTTAGAAAGAAGTCTTTCTACATAACAGAAATAAGTTTCCATCCATTCTTATAGCTCACGTAGTTGGCATGAAGGAAAGTAACATAAACATGCATCTCTTGCTATTCAGTATCCAATATGATGACTATTTGTGGTTCAGATATAAGCAGACTTGAAACTGATACCTGTTCTGCTTGGATTACAACTTGGCTATACAAAATTTTGCTGTTTCTTGGGTCTGTAGCATAGCAGAGACCAAAGCAATCATCACATTACGAAAAGCTGGTCAAAGAGAAAGCCATTCAATCCAAAATATGCAAATTCTGTTCATCAACCACTTGTATGTGCTGACAAAACCTTATGCATCCATTACATGTAAAAATAGGTTTGATTGAGAATTTTGTGAAATCAATGGATTATGATAGGAGGTTGGCCATCAAATTCAAGAATTTATGAAGCATTCACAGTTTGAAAGCTTGTTAAATACACAAGAATCAGCAGCATGGTTCTCTTTCAAAAACATTGTCAAACTTTCCAGGAAACAAAGTCTGAACATTACAGAGAATGTCATTGAAAATATACATGTTGGACTCGCATCTTGAGTTCTTCCCTGGGACATTCAACACTATCAGCAACCAATGAACACAGTGACTATTTCCACCAAGACATCGCTGAAATGGAAAAAATTTTATCAAGGAAAATGGACACCAAATATGTTGGCAGACTACTACTGGACACACTGCACAGCTGTTCCTCAAGTATAGTCAAAAACCTACTTCAAATACATGTTAGGTAGGTAAAATTATTACATTTACTCAACTATTTAATTACCAGAAATGTTATTAATAAGATTACTCACAAACTGTGGGTAATGGAAAAGATTTGAAATCGGCACAAAAACACAGTAAGAATCATCCAATATACTTCTTTTAACATTAAAAAACTCAAATTTTATTGACAAGCATTTTCAGCATCAAAATCAATGAGAGCAACAAAATTACTGCATTAAGTGAAGCTTATGATACTCCTTTGTCAAATGCATATTAAAAAAATAAAAAAATAATAGACACAAAAAATAAAAAAGGTACTGTCAAGTGTTTTGTGCTCTTTCTGTTGACACGTGTGTGACACCACACGCCACTACATCATTAGTCAGCATCCATTATTCAGTAGGTTTAGTTGACCCAAGTTATTGATTTCAGAGTTCCTCTATGAGGAACCAAAAAACTGGCAAAGTATGAGGAACTGGAAATTCAAATGAAATACATCTGCCATCCACAGGATGTTGAAATCTGTGTTATGTGATTTCTGAAAAAAAAAAAAAAAAAAAAAAAAAAAAAAAAAAAAAAAAAAAAAAAAAAAAAAAAAAAAAAAAAACCAACTAGTTTTAGGGGGGGGGGGGGGGGGGGGAAAGAAATTTGAAGACAGAGAGATGTTTCCTAGGTTCCTTTACCACGGCACTGAGGCCACTTTGCAATAGACACACAATATTATTAGAAATTTCTGGAGAAAGAAGCCTATGCAAGAAGATGAATGTCTGAAAGACATGCACTTACGAACTTTGGTAACAGCTTTGGACCTTAAAAGTTCTCATTTGCAATAAATGCAAATATAGATGCCAATTCCAGCTCAAGATGAAAATCTGTGAAATTACCTAATAAATACTATTTTGTAACAAATTGTATCCCGATGAACTATTTTTTCTACGATAGTTTCAAATTTTCTGAACATAAATATCTACAAAGTAGTCAATTTTTGGTTACTAGTATTACACAATAGCTGGTGAAACACAATGTGGAAGGAGAATGTAAGAATGCATCCGCAAAAATACAGACAAATAAAAAGTGCACCTATGCACAAATGAAATAGGGTACCATTGCACTTGTAACATATTGCGGTGCTACATCAACTGTCAGGCAGGTGAATGGCCTCCACCAGATGCATGTCACATATGGCTACGTAGGAGTCAGTCGTCAGATGTGGCCAGTGGATCTAACACCTAGCAAAAACAAGAGCTCTCGCTAAGTAGCTGATGGGGTTGCTGGATCGATAGAAAGCAAAATACGTTGACCAGTAGAACTACCAATTTCCAGTTGCTATAATTTTTAGCTAGCAGACAAAACAGTGTTTAATGTATTTAAAATGTCAACAAATGAGATGATACAATCTCAATCAGACTCAACATTTCAGCTATTGGTAATTTACATTCTCATTTCTAGTTTTGCCCTAAATGTACTATCTGCAAGCTAGCAGTGGCAACAATCAAAAAGCAATCAGTACGGGCTAATGTCATTTGTCTTCTATCAATTCAGCTACTCTGATTAGCTGCCACGCTGAAAGTCTTTCTGGAATGCATGCATGTAGTTCATTTCAGTTCTATTTATACCACCTCGTCAGTTCTATCTGTAGTATTGTCAAGTATGGCTATGAATGCACATGAAAGGCTTAGCAATATGCTAGTAAGGACTGATGTGCTGTTGTGCAGATTCTGCAATTGTTGAATTGGGTGGAAAAAGAATGACAATGTTGAGAAATGCTTCAAATCGGAGAAGCAGTTCTGTTCACTCGCTAGAAAATGCTGCTACTTCTACACAATCAATCATCAATTGGGGAAAGCTTAAATTGTGCTAAAATAAGAAAACATGGTAAAGGCCATTTTGTGAATAGAAATGTTGATGTTTTTGTGAAAAAAAAAATCCACTAAAAAAGCTGGAAAAAAGTGCCATCTGGTCAGGGACTGTTCAATCCTTGAATGAAGATCTATCGTGTGTGAGCACTTTGCATGGAAAATATTCCTCAGGTAAGTTATTTGCTTTTGAGCTTTGAGATTATCATGTAAATCAGAAATAACAGCAAAGCAGATCTCAGGTCTGGTTTACTAACTCATGTGTGCAGAACACATCATTTTTGTGCACTACAATAGCATCAAATTATTTTGATTCTTTTAGCAGGGAATGGAAATGCAGAGTCAAGACTGCTGTCTACTGTTAGTAGTCATTCTTAAATTTTGCAATCGGAATTATCAAAGTGACAGATATACATCTGGAACACACAATTTTAGTGCATAATAGTATCACTTTCTTTAAAACACATATTACATCATGGTAACTGGTTTACTATGCCTTTGGTTTTTAAATAAGCTGCCACAAAAATGAGAAAGTCAGAAACCAGCTGAATACTTCTGTAGTGTACTACATGAACAGTCAGTGATCCTACACAATTTCACACATTTTTTATCCAATACTTGTCACAGGCTGCAGAGCAATCCTTCATACAAGAGCTATGTACTGAAATGATCATACAGCATTAATGGCCAAGAAGTAGTGCAAGTTGCTGCATTGCAGTTGTGACTTTACTGTAATGTAAAATATGCAAAAACTGTGATGTACATTTCATACTACCAAATACATCCTCTTACTCAGAAACTCATATGCTACTCATCACTTACAGTTTTTAGTAACCCCACCAGGTGTGCAGATGGCTGATACATACATGTTAATAGGTATACCATTGCTTATGTTTGCTGAGAGCACTTGCAGCACACATTAGCTTCTGTAGTGGTTCAAATATAAAGCCGCCCAGTGCTACAAGTGGATTCGGTGGCACCAACTGTTTACTGTGTGTTTAATGCTACAGACAATAGCTTGTGGACTCCATCATTTCTTGCCTATATGGGACTCTGATCACAAAACACATGTTATCCAGCAAAACCATGCTAGGGCTTCATTCTACTGCTCTAGAACAATAGCATAGTAGTTTCTATTTATGGTTTAGATTAATATTTCACCACAAACTATTGCTGGTTGGTTCACGAACTAGCTGACAATTTATGTTATTGGTACTGAATTTATTCATGTCCAGTACATGTTGTGGCTAGAAATGAAAGTTACAACATTGGCAATGAGGGGGTCGCAGTTTGCTTCACCAAATTTCTCAAGCTGTGGCAGTAACAGCTAAACCAACAGTATGGCTTGATCAAACACTTAACTCATTCACAGAAACAACAATGGTAGCAGCTAAAACTGCAACAGGAGCAGCAGTAGCACCAGCATCATCATCATCATCATGAATGTCTGAAATATGTCACTAATTCAACACAGTTTCAGTCACAGGTGTTGCTATTCATTCCACCAATCCAGTCATTTAATGAGGCCCAAGAAGACTGGGAAGCATATAAAAAATGCCTTGCATTGTATTTCCCAGCAAGTGAGATTAAATGTCCAGGATGCGAATAGGTCTTTATGCTATATATGAATCCTCAGTTATATTATTTGGTTCACAGGTGTTACTGTTGGCTGATATACTGTATATAATCTTTATTGTCTGAGTATTTTTCCAACAAAACGAATGCAGTAGCAAGGCTAGAATTCTTACATCAATGTAAGTTATATGCTTTAAGTTATGCAGCTTGGACTGCAGAATTCAGGGAGGAAACTGAAAATGTAAATCCACATGTGAGTGTGGTAATCCATATCTGAAAGTTTAATTTGTGATGTAGTGATCCATGTATCCCTGGATAAGGAGCTCTGAACACAAGCTTTAAGACAATCTGAACCATCCCTGGCTGAAGTGCTGTGCATTTGAAATTACATGCAACAGTGGAAAAAATTCAAGGGACTTTTCTCTTTGATATTGTTGTGTCACTCTCAGTGATCAACCAGTTGATGTACTTTAGAGTAGATGCTCCTTCACTCAGTGCAGTGGAATCAAAGTTGTTCACATACGGCCACTGTGAGGTGCTACTTTTTGCTCATCAGCAATGTCACTTATAATCGGGTGCCTCAAATACTGTAATTTTTTGTTGTGGAATATATTTGTCCTCGATATATATTCAGCTTCTGGATTTTCTTTACATTGGAAGTAGATCCCATCAGCTAGATAGTACATTGTGTTGCCACTTTATGCTTTATACATAATTTGCACAATTGTTTGAACCTGGTTTGGTGACAGCACTTTACTTTATGGCTCTGTCTTTTAAGACTGCAGCAAGTACGAAATTTTGTAAGGATCGCCCGATTCTGTTGACCATTAAGGATGAGGCTACGATTGATCTGGATAGACTGTCCCCGACTTCTTACAGTCAGTGAGTGGGCTTTGGGATCAGTGGTGGTCAAGTAAACTGGGGGCTCTATTTGATTGTGTGGTCAATTTAGGCAAACAATTCTGCCTCAGGCAGACACTGATTCTTATCCCTTTGCCTTTGAATTCTTTTCTAAGCCTTCAGGAAGTAAACTACGCTCTAAAATCAATCTAACAGAGGCAGTTTCTCGGTTGCTTCTTGATGAAGTCTCATGGAAGATATTAGTCTTAAACACTTTGTCTATACAGTAGAGTCCCATTAATCTGAACTAATTGGGACCAGACTTTGTTTGGATTACCGATTTGTTCGGATTACCAATTTGTTCGGATTAGCCGGAGAATAAAGTATACCAAGCTGATAAGTAGGTACACCATGGTAACAAGTGTGGGAACAATGGTTCACTCTCACTCCCTGCACTTGTTGTTGTGCATTGTTGAGACCTTCGCAGTGTCTGAGGTCAGTGCACTGCCAGCTGGCTTGCAAAGCACTTGGTTATCGCTGGTTCGCATAACAGTTGTATTGTATTCATTCAGGTGTAATGGTGTACATATTTTCGTCATGAGTAAACAGAAACATACAACGTTAACTCTCAAAGAAAAACTGAATGCTTTGAAGCAGATAAACAATGGTGAGAATGTATCTAAACTTGCAGCAGAACTGGGTATTGGTAAAGCAACCATTTGCGATTGGAGGAAGAACCGAGTGAAGCTCGAACAGTTCTGTGTAACACCTTCAGGAAAAACACTCGAAATTCAACAGACTCTGAAACAGTCCCAGTATTATATAGTGGATGAAGCTCTTTTCCTCTGCTTTATGCAGGAAAGAGAAAGGGGAACTCCTTTGAGTGGAGCACTGGTTCAGGAGAAGGCTGTTTACCTGAACAAGTTAATGAACGGTGATGATCCTTTTAGTGCGAGTATGGGTTGGTTGGACAGATTCAAAACAGTCATGGAATCCGTCAGCTAACAATTACTGGAGAGAAGCTCTGTCCTTACTGTGATGCAGCAAAGGAATACTTGTGTGAGTTTGCAAAAATGATAAGAGGGAAAGTATTCTCCCCAACAAATTTATAACGCTGACGAGACTGGCCTTACTTTTAGGGCATTGTCAACAAAAAGCCTGGCATCAAAAGCAGAAGACCATGCTCCTGGCTTTAAAATGTGCAAAGATCGAGTGACTTTATTAGTATGCAGCAATGCTGCTGGTAATCACAAGCTGCCTTTAATGCTGATCGGCAAATCTGCTATGTCCAGAGCTTTTAAAAACTGCAACATGAAGTCCCTGCCCATATATTATCGCAACCAGAAAAAAAGCATGGATGGATGGTAATCTGTTCAAAGAATGATTTCACGGCCAGTTTGTTCCCTCTGCTCGAGGGTTTTCTAATGAAAATCATTTGTCTCCCCATGCAATCCTTCTAATTGGTAATGCACCATTCCACCCCAACACTGAGGAATTATGTGATGGAGAAATTGTGGTGAAGTTTTTGCCGCTGAATGTTACACCACTTCTATAGACAATGGATCAGGGCATACTGCAAATATTAAAACTGATTTACAGGAAACAATTTTTAAGAATGCATTCCTTTAGTGGACAAAATAAAAAAGACCAATGTGAAGGATATTGTTTATCGGGCCACTGAGACATGGCAGAATATTTCACAAAATACTCAGTGAAAATCGTGGAGAAAACTGTGGACATCTCTTGAATTTCAGGAGAACCTAGTTGAAAATGAAGAGGAAAATCTACTACAAATGATACAGGCAGTACCTGGATGTGAAGAAGCTAGTGAAGGAGACATAGATGAGTGGATGGCAGTAGATGGGGAATGTGTGGAGAACCTTACTGACTCTGATTTAGTTGCTGCTGTGACTCAACACCAGGAAGAAGTGGACTGCTGTGACAGAAGTGACAATGAGCCTGAATGCGACACAGGAGAGCTGGTGCCACACAGTGACGCAGCAGAAGCCCTTGACCTTGTGCTACATTATTTGGAGCAACATCCCACTGCTGATATGATATTTATGAGACGATGGCGCAACTATGTGCCATATAACAGTCTGTCTTCATTACACCAAAAAACAATGACTGAGTTTTTGTCATCTAAAAAGTAGGGATAAAATGTCCACTGTATTTTAGTAAGTTTGACAGCTTTTCTTTCATTGTTATGCATTGTTTAAACCTAATGTTTTCTTGCCAATTTTTCTATTACATGTTTCCTGTACTGTGCAAATTAAAATAGTGTGTATGTAAAGCAGTTTACTGCACAGTTTTCCATACTTGTTCATGTTCAGATTAACCTAACATTCGGACAAAGTTGCCTTTGGCACAGCTAATCCTCCCACCACATTCTAGAGCTTTCTTAAACAGATTATTACCAGCATTTTGTACTGTGTGAATTATCTTGATGATGTTCTGGCTACTGCTTGTACAACAGATGAACATTTGCACAGTCTCTGCCTGACTTTTGTGGCCCTTGGTCAGATAGGACTTGAGTGTAACTTTTCCAAATGTGCCTTCTCTCAGCCATCAATCACTTATTTAGATTATATCAGTGCATGATTTGTAAGAAAAAAAAAAAAACTATGCCCTTCCAGGGGGAGTTTTTATTCCAAATTGAGATAACTGATGAGTGTCTTCAGCAAACCACGAAATACATAAGAGACTATTCAGAATGTGCCTGTGACTAAATAAGTTACATGCCTTCAGGTATTTCTTGGAGAAGTTAATTACTATGCACAATTTATTCCCCAGGCAGCCTCCGTAGCCTGTCCAGTAGATTGTCTCCATAAAAAAGAGAGAACCTTTCCAACATATGAAGAGTGCAATCGGGCTTTTCAGGGGTCAAAATTGGCTCTCCAATCAGCATCCTGCCATGCGACTTACCTGCCCCACTTGGTCACAAATGCATCCCTAAGTGGCATCGGGGCAGTTCTCTCTCGTAAGTTAAAGATGGAAGTTTTAACACCAATAGGAAAAAAGAGTTAGAAGCAAGTATGCATTACGCTCAATCGATGGAAGGAAAGAGAGCTAAGAACAAGGTCTTCCTCTTGGAGGAAGGTTCACAAAATATGCCATAAAGACAATGGAGGTCCCGAACAAGAAATTAAATGTCCGTTGCCACATTACTATGACAGGTAAAAAGTAAAACACAGTTGACAGCCTGCACGGCATTTGCTAAAACAGCCAATAACTCAGACGGCAAACATACATCAGAATGGAAGTGGTTAAAAAAAAGGGGGAGGGGGTGTTTGGTCAGGAAATGGCAAACTGTGAAAGGTTGACGACAACCAGCACAAAGTGTTGGGGGTCACCACTTAACAAATGGCCACAGCTAAAATGACAGTGTCCAATACACAACCTAGCTAAAATGATCTCCTTGCAACAAGAGGACCGAGAGGAGACTGCCCAAGTCGTTGGGAGAGATTTAATTCCCCGAGTTTGTTCCCACAAAAGGAAGACCCGTGGTGATGCCAAAGTGACACCAACTGCTGACAGATGGCAACACGGAGGTCATCAGAAGGAATGGAAGAACTAGCAGGCCGAGGTAGGATGACAGCAGACATGGCAGTAGAGTCGGCAGCCTTGTTTCCCATTGGATCAACATGACCAGTGACCCATATAAACATTACAGTGGCTCCCTCAAAAGTGAGCAAGTGGAAGCTTTCTTGGACCCATTTCACAAAGGGATGGACTGTGTACAGCACACAGAGGCTCTAAAGGGCACAGAGAGAATTGGAGCAAATGACACAATTGAAAAGCCAAGCCTGGAAGCCAAATACCAAATATGATCGGTGCCAATAACAAAGGCACACCAAACACCATGGTCAGTCCAAGAGGTATCAGTGTACACAAAGGTACTAAGTTCTGTGTGAATGTCGAGAAACTTACAGCGATAGATAGAATATGGAGTAGTGTCCTTAGGAAACAAAAGATGTCAAAGGTGAACATGGGCCGCCACACAAAGCCAAGGGGGTGCAGGTTTCACACCCATCGGGAGAGCGGCAGGTATCATGAAGTTAAGCTGCCAAAACAATAGCCAAAAGCGAACTCCAGGAAGCAATAGAAAAGAAGGACATGCCCCATACTGGTGGTCAAAGGAGTCATCGAAGCAGGAAGCACAGGATGTGGCCAGACGTGGCAGACAAACAGCATGCGTATCTGTTGAGGAGAACATCTCTCTCTACCAGGCTACAGTAAAAGGCACCAGGGGCCACACGGATTCCATAATGGTGGATTGTTTTTAAGACAGCGTAAGATGGACAGACATGCAGGTGCATAAACAAAACACCCATAGTCTAGTTTCGAACAAACAAGGGATCGATACAAACAGAGGAGGACGGTCCAGTCTGCTACCAAGGAAGTACTGCTGAGAACACACAGGACACTGAGGGACAAGGTACAGCACGCAGACAGGTAAGACACTCGGGAGGACCAAGAAAGTTTCCTTTCAGTGAACAGAAGAGCAAGAGGCCCAAGGTTTACAGACAGTGGATGAAACCCACTGCACCATCAGAAATTCATACAAACAGTTTTGTCCACGGAAAATCAAAAGCCACTGTTGATGTTCCATGAGTAAAGACAATCGAGATGTTGCTGATGACGCCGCTCGTGGAGACAAATCTGTGGAGAACTGCAATGGATTGTAGATTGTATTTTATTGGTCCTGTTGTCTACATAGCACCTTATGCATAAGATATTGGACAAGTCAAGTTATAAATATACAGGCTGAAAGTAATTTCAAGGCATACATATTTAAGCTTACAATAATGCACTTTACGCGTAAGTATTTATATAACACATTTCATAAATTTAAATATTCTTCAATGGAGTAAAAGCAGTGATACTGTAAATATGTCTTTAGAGATTTTCCAAATGTATTGACC
This sequence comes from Schistocerca americana, assembly GCF_021461395.2. Taxonomy (NCBI): domain Eukaryota; kingdom Metazoa; phylum Arthropoda; class Insecta; order Orthoptera; family Acrididae; genus Schistocerca; species Schistocerca americana. Next base: position 945,806,405 of record NC_060130.1, on the reverse strand, counting down.
TCAGTGATAGCTTTTATGTTTTCAGGAAGTTTGTTATAAAGCTTAACTCCCATGTGAAAAGTACCTTTTTGGCACAGTGCTGTGCTGATTTGAGTCATATGTAAGTTTCTGTTTTGTCTGGTAAAGTGCTCATGTATATCACAGTTTTTTTGTAGTCTCCGGTCCTTGCCTATTACATTGAATTTAAAGAACAAAAGGGTTTCCATAATGTACACACACGGTAATGGGGGAATACCAGATTTCTTAAACAGGGGTTTACAAGAGTCTCTAGACTTGCACCCAAACAAGATTCTAATGGCCCTTTTTTGTAGTTTAAAAGTGCTATTAGCTGTTTTAGAGTTTCCACAGAAGGTGACCCCATACCTAAGACGAGAATGAAAGTACGCATGATGTGCATTCAATACTGTTTTCTCACCACTGCATGATTTTAATGAACAAAGAAGATAACATGTTTTGCTCAGTTCTGCATTGAGACATTCAATATGCTTATTCCATCTAATGTTACTCTGCAGCCAAAGTCTTAAGAATTTGGTTTCAGTACTGTTACCATCTGGTTCGTCATTGATAGAGACTGATGGGATAAACATGTCCTTGTTAGGAACATTGTGGAATCTTAGAGCAACGGTTTTCTTACTGTTTATTACAAGCTGATTACTCTGTGCCCAACTGCTAAGTTGTTTCGTGACTGTGTTTACTGTCTGCTGTAACTGTTCATTGTCGTCTCCTTTTAGTAGAATCATGGTGTCATCTGCAAATACGATTGTTTTGTGTGCATTAATATTTAAGCTTAGATCATTTATGTACAGAAGAAACAGAAGGGGTCCCAATACGGATCCTTGGGGTACACCACATTTTATTTGTTTATAGTCAGATAAGTGACTGGATACAGTTTTTAGTTCAATATTTGTGTGCTTGACGCACAGTGCCTGCATACGATTTGTCAGGAAGGAACTGATCCACTTGTTGGACAGACCTCGAATACCATATCTTTCTAGCTTTGACAGCAGAATTTTATGGTCCACCGTGTCAAAAGCTTTTGACAAGTCAATAAAGACTCCTATTGTTTCCTGTTTTTTGTCCATCAGGTTTAGGATGGAATTGATGCACTCATAGACAGCACTTGTCGTTGACCTCTTATTTCTGAATCCATGTTGTTCATTACATAGGATAGTGTTTTTATTTATAAATTTCATAAGTTTCTCATACATAACTTTTTCCAGTACTTTAGAGATGCAGAAGGAAATTGTGATGGGTCTGTAGTTATTTACATTGTCTTTATCCCCTTTTTTATATACAGGAATAACTTTTGTTTTTTTCAACACATCAGGGAAAGTGCCTGCCTGAAGTGAGCAGTCGCATAAATGTGTGAGTACTTCAATTAGGTTTGATGCGCTCTTCTTTAACATTGTTGCAGGTATACCATCAATACCTGCCGATTTGGAATTTTGTAGTCCTTTTATTGCTTTAGCTACTTCATCTTGTGAAACAGAACTGATGTACATTGATCCTCTACATGCACTTATTTTATATTCATTTGCCTGGGTGCTCTTAAAGTTTGATTGTAACATATTTTCAGCAACACCTGTGAAAAAGTTGTTAAATGTGTTGGCTACTTCTGAGGGGTTTGTTACTTTTTTATTTTTATGTGATAGTGTTATATTTTTCCAAGGTTGTATGTATTCTCCACATTCTTTTTTTATAACACTCCACATAGCCTTTGATTTATTAGCTTAATTATAAATGATTTCATCATTATGCATTATTTTTGCTGCTTTTATTACTTTTCTTAATATTTTGGAGTATTTTTTATAGTATGCGCGTACTACAGGTGAGGAATTTTTTGAGTTACATATTCCATGAATTAGTCTTTTCTTCTGGCATGAAACCCTTATTCCCTTTGTGATCCAGCTGTTTGTTCTAGAGTTTCCCCGTATGGATAATGTTTTCAGTGGGAAAGCAAGTTCAAAGAAATGGGTTAATGTATCAATGAAAGTGTTGAATTTTTCATTTATATCGTTCATTTTGTACACTCCTAGCCATTTTTCTTTCTATAATAAGCTGCTGAAATAGTTCACATTATGCTGGCTATAACTTCGATATGCTGTTCTGAAAGACATGTTGTTAATAATACTGCCTTGTACTTTTATGCTTAATATTTGAGCAAGATGATCACTAAAACCTGCATTGAAAATTTTTAGTGAGGTGTTGTGTAAACTCTTCTTGACTAGAAACTGATAAAGAGCTGTTTGGCAAGTTCCTGATACTCGGGTAGCTGCTTTTACTTCAGCCTTTAAATTGTAGGACGTTGCAAGGTTCAAAATGGTCTCCCTATTTCCACTATTCGTGAGGAAGTCAATATTGAAGTCACCACAGATTATCAATTCACAATCCATTTTATTTACTTTATTTAGCAATGACTCCATTTTGTTTAAAAAAAGTTCAAAATTCCCAGACGGTGATCAGTAAACTGTAGAAATAACCAGGTTGAACTGAGTAATTTTTATAGCTGCAATTTCGTAATCCTTTTCGACATTTGCCCTAGTTAAGTCAGGTAGTGTAATAAAATCTACATTATCCTTTGTGCAAATTGCTACCCCACCCTGCTTGCTGTTTTTCCTGCAGTAGTAAGCAGCCAAGACAAATTTGTTTATTTTCGTATTCTGGATTAATTCTGGGTTAAGCCAGTGCTCAGAAATGCATAGCACTGAGATATCATTAAGTTCATGTGTTAATAGAACGTTAATTTCATCTATCTTATTACGCTGGGATTGCACATTATGGTGATAAATTTTTAGTTCGGGCGTATTCACGATTTGGTAATTGGGAATCATATTTACAGCATCACATACCTCTAGTTTAAATTAGGAACGTCAGCAGTGTTGTATTTTCGTTCTTCTTTCTTGTTTATTTTGTTTTCCTCGCTGTTGGAAGGATGTTCAGGAAGCTGATAAATTGTTCTATCCCTTACAAGTCTTTCTTTAATGATTTCACTAACACGATCACGAACAAATCTTTTCCCTTCATAGTTCAAATGCATTCCATGCTTCGTGTGCAGATTTCGATGCAGCTTGCTTATATCAAGTACATCGCACTTAGTGTATTGAGAACACAGTTTCCTTATTTTAATGTTTGTTTTCCGAATTTCTTTGTTTACACACGAACTATAAATCAGATCATGCCTATGAGGAAGTGTGGCAACTGTGTTTCTGCATTTATTAGCTTGTAAAAAATTCTGTAGCATTTTCCCGCAAACATCTGCTTCATTTTTTGCCACATCGTTTGAACCCATTATACAGACGATACAGTCATTTTCTTGCATTAATTTCGTCTGAGAGTTAATGTCCACAACATTTTTACATCCCGCTCCCGGTTTCACTACACTAGTCACTGCTATGTCGCGATTTTTCTCACGGAGCATGCTGGGTAGATTCCTGCCATAACTGTCTGTTAGTAATAGTACATTACTCTTTTTCCCTGATGATCTATGTTTGTTGTTGACATTATTTGAAAAAACGCTATTCATTTCAGTTCACTGACTTTTTCAAATTCACGATCATTTGGAGAGTCGTTATCACAGTCACTTGTTTGCAAAACATGGTATTTGTTTTTTTCCAAAAATGTGACAGTTTTAGCAGACTTTGTTGTTCTTTTTGTAGTTGGAACACTATTTTTGTACGGCACTTTTACCCACTCGGACGATATATTACTTTTGTCTTGCATCACTTCATTTAGTGTTGGCTTCGATCGCAGATCCCGATTTTCTTTCTTGAGTGAGTCAATATCGCTTCTTAAGGAACTGACTATGATTTGTAAGCTAGCAATTCGTTCTTTTAGTGTTGTTATTTCAGCGTTACAATTCTTACAAACTCCCTTTTTAACAGCATAACTATAACTATTTCTCAAGTTATTTTCACACACTTCTACACTCGCGGAACCCAGATGGAGACCTGAGGCACACAGTTTTCCTGAATAAAGGTGTTGACAAGGCAGAACACGCATGTATCTTGAAAAATCTGTCTTTTTGAAAGTCCTGAAGGTAAACGGGGCAGGCGGGCTCTGAAACCCCACGTGTAGAGTGTATGGAGGATACCAGTCCTCCAGCAGGTGTCGTAGGCTTTCTCCAAATCAACAAACATGGCAACAGTCTGGTATTTCAAAAGAAAACTGTTCATGGCATGGGTTGACAAAGTGACAAGATTGTGACGAAGCAAGCTGGGATAATTTTAATTACCCTCCTGTTTTGCCATCTGCCTCCTTAAATTCATTTTTTCATGTTTATCTAGTTACCATTAACATACGTGAATAAAATCCACATTTTCATAAAAGAGAAAGACTGGCCCTTAATTTTAAAGAATATAACACCAGATCTAATTCTGTGCCTAGTTTTATGTATGTAATTGATTTTCTAATTTATTTTGACCATTCCTAGTTAGTATCTTTCATTATAGGAAGAAATCAGTAATTGTTTCGTAACTTAAATTCTATTGTTGGCATATAAACAAATATAAATTCTCCACTAATTATAAACGTTTGGAAGGCAAAATGTTATTAATCTTAAGGTATCTATTTGGCTCTATTCAAAAACATGTTAGCAAAACCAGCCCTTCATTAATTCGAAAGTAATTAACAGTTTTGTCAAAAGTATTGTTTACATAACTACATTTGTTAATTTAATGATTTAAACAAATAATTCAGCTTAACTCTTGTAGTAGAAGAAACTGTTAAAAAGATGCTATTTTTCGATGTATTCAGTTAATTTAATGAGTTAAGTTTTAATTGTAATTGTAATTTCTGTAAATTTAACTTCGAACAATGTGAAGTTTCAGTACCTATTATTGTGAGGATATATAAGGACCCGGTTTTTGGTCACAAGACAGTCAGTCCATGGCCATGTTTCAGATGAGTAACCTGTGCTGGTTAGAACAACAACAACGCTTGAATTTAACAGTGTAATAAGTGTTAAACAATTAGGCCATCTGTAAAAACAATGACAGTGTCTGCTCCATACGTATCTGATTATTCTTCAAGAACTGTGAACTTTGTGGTTAGTTTTTTACTGCTCATAGATGTTCAACAAGAAACTATAGTAGTAGTAATCTTCGTTGATCCAGTATGGATCGTGGGACGACGGCTGGCATGAACTTCTTGATGCAATAATTTACCACTTGAGTCTGTGTCGCTTGGCCACCAAGAGCTGTTGCAGGATGATTGATTAACAGATCCAGTTATATGGCACCTTCCGTGTATAGCGATTTTACGACTATGACGAGTGGAGCCTGAAGATGGCATCAATGTAATGCCGAAACTGGTAGCACATAGAAGTTCATAAAATAAAATAAACTTCTAAAAATCATACGGCTGTTGGTAAATTATTGCATCAAGACAATAGTAGTATGTGGAGGTTCGCCTGCTAACTATTAATGAGGCTTATCAAAAGTTTAAACAATATTGTACTGGCCGCATAACTGTGTATTATTAGGGGGTTGTGAAAAGTGAAATTAAAGTACTGTGAAATGCAACTGTGCATCAGTCGGCTACATTATTTACAGTAGTCAGTGTCTGAATCCACAACCCATTTTTCAGCCAGTGTAGCAATGAAATACATCAACACTGAGGACAACAAACAAAGAAATAAAAGCAGGTGGAACCACTACAAGTGTGGTAGGGATGCTCATGAATGTGACTGCCCTCCTCCTCCTCCCCGATGTATCAATTGCAACTGTGACAATGCAGCCTCTGCTCGAGAATGTCCTGTATATCCCAACGAGTGGGCTGTCCAGGAAATCCAGGTGAAGGAAAAAGTGTCTTACCTGTTGCCCACAAGTTGTTGGCTAGTTGAAAGCCCCGCATTTTACCATCTGGCACTTACAGTACCGTTCTTGCTACACCTGTCTCCATGAAGGGCCACGGCCAAACAGACTTGCAACCTCAAATTCAGCACCACGGTTGTAAAATACCCATTGTCACGGTAGCATTCCTATCTCCTCCGACTCCAGCTGTGCAACAAGACCCAAATTGTCGCCTCTGGTGGTGAAATCAACTGCTACACAATAGAAGGAATATGCCCACAAAGACTTTTTACATCTCTCCAGCCAACAAACATCTGAGTCTTCAGCTGCCAACTGCAAAGGCTACAAGAAATCAAACAAAGGCAGATGGTCTTCTTCTTCGCTGACTCAGAGATCCTCTTCAGTGGTTTTGCAGCGTGATATCCTCACATGGCTGACATCCGTTTTGTCAGTGCACACCACCAACCATTTTTCTACCCTGGAATCCACAGTCCATCCCAGTGAGAATGCCAACGCCTCCATAGCTCTCATGGAGCAGAATCTTTCAACCTGTGTGCCCTGTAGCAGTGAGTCTTTGAAGGCTGGCACTCAGCAACCACTTGGGTGATACACTTCTCCTCTCATCTGGTAAATGTAAACAGAATGAGGCTAAAGATACCAAGACTCTCCCAGCTGCACCTCAGCTTCTCGTGGTATCACTTACTGAAGGAGGTCAGTCCTTTGTTATGGTTAATCCATTTTTTATTCAGAAACTTGTTGATGCAATTGCTGGCTCTGTCAAATCCTGCTCTTGTTTACGCCATGGCACTTTGCTTTTGGAAACTAGTAGTGATCTCAAGCACAACTGCTTGCAGTTTCACTTCTCCACAGCTAACCTGTTCATGTCGGGCACCATCTTCATGTGGTGGTATTTACATTAGGCTGTTTGACGGTCTGACTGAGGGAGAAATCCAAACTTACCTCTCTGATCAGGGCGTCCTGCAGCCAATCGGGTGATAATATAGACTGATGCATCCATAGTGCCTACACATACTCTATTTCTCACGTTTCATAGATCAAAGATCAAAGTGGGCTATGAAGTCATCACAGTCTGACAATACATTACAGACTCAGAGTGCTGCTTCCAGAGTCAACATTATAATCGCACTCGTGTGTCACGTCAAAACCCAGCCTTCAGGAGCACACAGGGAGGAAGGAGAAACAAAGTGAAACCTCTAATGCCGAAGCAGAAGAAGGGTATGAGAACGAGAATGAAGAAAGAAAGAAAGAAAAAAAGAAAGAAAGAAAGAAGAGAAAGAAAGAAAAAGTGGAGGGAGTGTTCTGATGTCAGGCTACTGAAAATTCAGAACACATTCCCAAAAATATCTGACACATGGTCCCCAAGGGAGGCGAAGAAGAGTAGCAGGAGGACAGGCATTCAGCACAGAAAAGGGAAAAGGTGCTGCAAAGGCTGGGGCCCCATGGTATCCAAGCACAAACTCACCGAAGATTGGTGAGCCTGCTGGGGGAAGAGGATGGAATGGAGAGACCAATCACATTTATGTCAAAGACACTCCAGCTCATGAGAGTTACTCTCAGATCAAAAACGAACCAGCAGTCACCATTTTTGTGTCCATAAATTTTGCATATTTATGAATGGTTGTAAATTTCTTCTTACCACCAACCACAAACCGTTCTGTCACTTTTTCAGGCTGGCTACTCAATCCTGGAAAAAAAGAATTCCCTGATAATTACAGATGTGAGAAGGATGATGGTGACAAGAAGTTCCTGATTAGTTACTAGTGAGCAGGGGGAGGGGGGATGGGTGCTGCCACAATAATGACTTTTCTTTCCTCTCAGCTGAGCTATATACCAGGCATAATAAGTAGTTTTTAAACTCTACAACTTACATGGAATAATAGTCACATAATTAACAAACTTTGAGACATTAATTATTTTAAAATTTGTGATTTATAAATCTCAATAACATTCATTTTCAGTGCTAGGTTAAAAATGCATAATTTCCTGAGATTTTAATTCATAAGACTCCCTGAGATTTCCCAGATTTTTACAGGTAAAATATAATTCCCTGAGGATTCCAGTTTTTCCAGAAGAGCTGACATCCTGCTTTTTGTACCCAGGGCTAAATTACCAGAGTGTATGTGGCATTGCCTTTGTAAGGGGCTCTCTATCTGGCGATTTTCCAATATCCTATTCATTATCACACTTCACTCAGAATTATAACACAGACGTATTGTTTTGCCTTCCAGCAGGTGCAGATTCTGAATTTGACTACCAGAAAACAGATTTTTTTCAGTTAGACAACCAACCAGATCAACTTCTGAACAAGTTCTCTATAATTTCTCAGAACATTAGTTGTCTTGATATGACCTGCTTCTTCAATGAGTGCTGTAAAATGTCCAGTTGGGTTTGTCTCCCAAGTGCTCTGGTGCAGATACACCTGGTCTTTGCCTCCTCCCCATTCTTCCCCTCTTCATCAGCAGCACTAACTTCCAGTTTGGCAAGGTGTGGTGTTCCTTACAGAAGATGACGAATGGAGCCAGAAGGTAGTACCATTTCCTTTGCAATGACCCTGTGTTTCAGCTTATGCATAAGCCCACAGGCAAACTTCTAGACTGCATCAACTAATACGCCACTATGTGTACTGGCCCTGTGTAGCCCCAATGATTTGCATGGGTGGTGCAACAGTTTGCCATTCACCAAGCACACCAATCAGCCCCCAGCCCCACACCAGTTGCTTCAGCCATGACCAGTACTGACACAGCTGTGGGATGGAGGTCACATCCAATTTGAAGGCTCTTTCCTGGGGTCTGCACATCATGGGCTCCTTCTCCCACAATCTGTACTTTGTCCACCTGCAGCTGACAACAATGGCAGCCTCAATGGGAGCTTTGACTGGATCATCACAACAGAAGGTGCATCCACAAGATAGTGACCGACGGCAGCCCCAATTCACAAAAATCAATTACAAAAGGTTTTGCACCCACAATGATATTAAACATATTATCACAGCTCCTTTTGCATTGAGCATTAAATAGGCTGGCCGAATGATCTGTTCACACCTTTAATGCGCAAATGCTGAAAGCTTCAAGATCTGCTTCATTGGCTCCACCACTAAACACCTCCCTAGCATCTTAAAGGTCCACAACCATCAATGGTCGAAGCCCACCACAGCACCTCTATGAGTATCTTCACAGGATGCTTCTGGATCTCCTCTGTTAACCCCAAGAACACTAAGCAGACAGACACAGACACACAGTTCTGTATGGATGTCTTGATGCGGACATGCACATTTGGGCAGGGTCCAAGGTGTATCTGGGGGTCCATTGTCATTACTAGAAGTCTCCAGATCCAACTCCATCACAATGGTTGACCGGGACATCTCCCCAGAACCTTTAGCAATGACATCAACCAGCTCTCTGCCACATCTACTGTGTCGTCTACCCCCATAATGGCCAGGCAGGTACCAGCTTTATGTGTCAGTTCATGGGAGGAGGTATTTACCAACCACATTACACATGCAGACTGACGATACATACATATCGATACATGTAAAATTTCACACGTCTGGCAAGAGTGCCTGTGGAGGGAACAAGGAAGATATTGCAAGCCAGTCATGTAGTTCCATAGTGAGCCAATTGTAAGGCTGCCCAATGGTGGTTTCAGCCCTAGTTACTGCTGCCCAACTCACTTCTACAAGTGGACTCTTCACTGATGACTGTTTCTTATTTGTTTAGTGCAACAGACCAATAACTTGTGGATTCCACAACTTCCTGCCTATGTGGGATTTTGATAATGAAGTACACGTTTTTCAACTAAGTCGAGCTTGGACTTTATTCTATTACTCTGGAATGATCTCATAATAGTTCCTCTTTGTGGCTTAGATAACTACTCCATCAATAACTATTACTGTTTAGTTCATGGATTAACCGACAGTTTACAGTGTTGTTGCAGAAGTTATTTGTGTTCAGTAAACATTGTGGCCAGCAGTCTGGGTTACACCACAGTTCACTTCAAACTTTCATAATTACAGTTACTTTCACATTTGGTATGAGTTGTAAGATGAGATACATCAGTCATGGAGAAATTTTTGTGTCCTTGCATGACAGTATAGTCAACACAATTATGTAGCAGGTCACACACAGCAAGCATTACACTTAAGATACCACGGCACAGTAAGAAAACTGGCTCGATGATGGACATTATTTGCCATAACGTGTCTTGCACAAAATAAATAAAAATCTTGACCGTTAGCTATAATGAAACCATTTCTTTTTATCATTGTAAGCTAATTTAATAATGCCTGAAACAATATCATAAAAATCAGTTTGAAACCAACTTTGCTGCCAGAATAGCTTCCAGGTGAATTGAAACTTTGATGACTGTTTTGTGACTGTTGTATGGAAGGAAAACAAACATCCCATGTGATGAAACCATAGAATGGAAAGCTGCATTTTTGATGTCCTGTTTCAAGTATCCGATCCAGCAGAACAAGTTATTACTTAGTGCTGTGAAATTTCAACAACCAGTAAATGCAAAAAACTGTTCTTGTATAATATGAGATACACTACATGAGCACAACATGCCATATGACATTGTTAGTGGCAGTGCCTCTAACTTCAAAGGCCACTATTGGCAGTTAGATAATCCCAGTGCAGTGTTGGACACATCAGCGCATTTTAGCTAGTAAATGTTGGGCAACAGCTATATCCAATTTAAATGAAATGTAAATACAACTACAGTCAATTTCTCAAGTTGAAGAATGGAAATTTAAAGGAATCTAAACCCCATATATTACCTGTAGTTCGTAGGTGCAACAGCTGGTTTGAAGCAGTATTCTATTTGGTAAGTAACTTCTATCACACTGTAGGTTTCTTTAAATTGCCAGAAATGAGAGAGACAAGCAAATGTGGTGTAAATTTTACACAAAATCTCAAGGCCAGACATGAATAGGATTTACTCCCATATGGTTTTTATCAAATGTCAGGCAGCTTGTGGAACATGTAACTATACTTGAGGACTCAAAGTATCCAGCATCACCTGTACTTTACCTAAAACTGTATACTTAATCTCAAATTAAATTTTGGAATAATATGTGAAGAACAGCACTTAGAAGATACATAACAAGCACTGTGTGCTCTAATGACATCAGAACAAGCTGCATGCAAAGATGTCTTTGGCAAGCCAGCTAATTCTGGAAAAAAAAAGAGAAATTGAGTCACTCCATGTCAAATCAACATAACTGCCAACACAACCAGCTCTGATTTTAATCAAATTTGGTGCGGTCATTGCACAAAAGGAGAGACTGAAAGATGTCACCATTTCAAAATTGTAGCATGAGCATGATGAAAGTAATGGCCACGCAAAGTTCTAAAAATCTGCAGACAATTCAATAAATGCTGCTGACAAAAATGGTTGGTTCATCTGGGGAGGGGACCAAACAGCGAGGTCATCGGTCCCATCGGATTAAGGAAGGATGGGGGAGGAAGTCAGCCATGCCCTTTCAAATGAACCACCCCGGCATCTGCCTGAAGCGATTTAGGGAAATCACAGAAAACCTAAATCAGGATGGCCAGATGCGGATATGAACCGTCGTCCTCCCAAATGCTAGTCCACTGTGCTAACCACTGTGCCACCTTGCTTGGTGATGAAAATGGTTGTAACTTCTGTTCTAACAGAGACAGAACTGTGACTCAGGTAGTTTTGAAAAGAACTATGAACAAATGTTCAAATGATATCCAACATGGCCATATTCAAACTGTTCATAATTAAGGTAAGTGACTCTGACCTTTGATCTTGAATATCTCAAAACATATCAGCTTCAAAATTTCTGAAAAAAATATATTTGCTTCTTCAAGTAACACTACAGAACACAGTAAAAAAGTGTAGTTGGAATGACATTTGGATTCAGAGGTATAAATCATATCTACAGCTGTGTTTTCCAAAAATCAATACACTTTGAATGCAAACTGCAGAAAAATGAAAAAATACTGAAAAATATGTTAACCGTTAGAAACATGGTGTAATAGTAACACACAGTACGATAGCAATATGAACAGGTCAATAGCAAGTATCTGTAAGACGCGAGGTAACGAACTATGACCTCTGACCTTCAATGATGCAAAACATGATATAACCATCACAGACAGACATAGGAGGAATGAATGGCAAAAAGGTTCATATTAACACATTCATATTTACACAAATAAATGCAAAGACAAATGTATCATCAGAACACATCATACCTCATTACTGGGTAGCAAGATACAACACTGTGCATTGTTTGGTGAAAGGACACACTTCCAGCTTGTTGCTGTTCTTACAGCAACCTTTGTAGGAAAACATTTCTTATCCACAGTAAAGATGTCAGTTTTCTTGGGATTTATTAATAAAGGTGAAGGACCATGTGCCTGTAGGAAGCTAACTGTAACCCCACTAGTAACTTTCTTAACATTCGAAACACATCCAAGCCAGCAGCAACCTTCATACAAAAAAAAACAACAGTGATGTCACCAAGGCATGAGCCTTGTTTCATCACTGTTAGATATTCATTTCTGAAGTTTTGTGAATTGGAGAAAACCTTTGTTTGGATTTTCTTGTGGCTGGTGGAAATAACACAGTGTAACTTGCATCTGCAAATGTGCAAATCTCAGCTAGCCGCTCTTGAAGGATAGATGCTTCTTCACCATACTACTAGTTTTATAATGTATGTGATACACTTTAATGTTACAGGACTGCATGTCATCATCTGAGAGCTGTATATGCACTGCAGACTGGCTTTGGGAGCAAGTCTCTTGTTGATACCAGTGACATCATCAAATGGTCCTTTGGCATATGATGTGGCAAAGAAATGCCACTCTACACAGACACTGGAATCACACTCATGAAAAGATATGTTTTCAAAATACTTTTGGTATCTGTAGTGGGCTGCAGCACCATCTGAGAAATGCACTTGGGTGTCTATGACAATGGGACATCGTGAAGTTAACGAAATTATGGAGGAAAAGATGAAACCAAATAGTATCATGTGTAAGGCATTCTGATATGATGATAAATGAAATTTGAGCAACTGTAAGTGTTTCTGGATGTCTATAATAAATAACAAATGGATCAATGGTGGCCCGTGCATTGTTCCAGTGAAACCCCTGGACCTCATCCTGTAGACAAATGCAAAATTCTCTGCAACATCATATATAATGAAGTATTCACTGTCACAAAGTTTATCTTCAGATGTTGCAGAAATTCAAACTGTTAGGTGGCTACAGAGGAGTGCAGAAGGAGCTTTTCTTAATTTTTCGATGAGGTTTTCCTAGAAGCTTTCCATAGAAGTCAGACATATCTGGAGAGTTATTTTATCTGTAGAGGTCAACAGTTTGTACATTATTTCATCAGTTCAATTTTTGTCAAGCAATTCTCCTTGTATGTCATTAAAGAATATGAACTTGGGTAGTTCTCTATATGTTGACATATAACACTTTGGCTCCATGGGATTACAAATGCGTTTGTACATGTTGACAATCGGCAAAATGTGTCAACTCTTTCAGTCTCAAACCTTTCAACATGACACCTCCAAATTTTCGTGAATACTGCATTTTTGTAAATACTGCAAACACACATACTGTGGTTACTGGGTCATAACTGGAAAAATTTGGATAAAGCTACTTTTATCTTTGAATGCTTGACACAGCTCATGCATGTTTCCCAACGGCAGCTTTTTTTTGTTTATGAACCTTGGAACCATTTTCCTTGACAGAAACAAAATCCTTCTCCCTAGGTAAACAGTGGCTTATATCCTCTCAGTTGTAGAATTCTATGGCATGTTTCACATGTTCACTTAGGACACGTCTAGCTCTTCGATTAAGAGTTACTAAGATACCAAATTCTTTGAATAATTGTTTTGTTTTTCTCACTAAATAGCTTGAGGCTCCTAACTCATTTTCAATCCTCCAAAAGCTCCTAATCTTTGCAAGAAATGTTAATATCTGCATCTTCTTCCTATTTGTGGTGCTAGTACCGAATTTCTCTTTAAACTACATTATAGTTTCAGATTCCACATTTTTTTCACCCTCTACATTTTCTCGTATTAACTTTGGAATACCTCGACATTTTCTGAAACTTTTTCTGTGCATATGTTTTCTCTCTCTCTCTGTCTTCTTTTTCACTGGTGACTCACCAAGGGATACAGACTGTCATTTAATGCAACTAAATCAATATCTGTGGCTAAAGATGTGTCTGACTCATCTGAGGATATATGCAGGTTTGTGATACTTATCAGTTTCAATGTAGTTGGTTCAGCCACAGGCCCTTTCTTCTGTGTCGATTTTTGCTAGACCTATCACATATTTAGTCGTCTGTCATTATGTCACTGATCTTATCAACCATCCACATTTGCACTTTGCCTATTACAAATGCTTGCTATTGGCCTGTTCATACTGCTCCCTTACTGTGCATTGCTATCACACCACCATTTCAACAGTTAACATGTTTCTCAGTACTTGATGTCATTTTGTTGCATTTGGAGACAATGTGTATTGCTTTACTGTATCACACAGATGTAGATATTAATTCATATCTTCTAATCTAAATGTCATCCCAACTTGATCTTTTACTGTGCTGTGCAGCATCATAAAGAAGCAAATATATTTTTTCAGAAATTTTCAAGGAGACACATTTTGAGATATTGAAGGTCAAAGATCAAGGCCCTTATCCACATTGTTTGAATGTGGTCATGTTGGATATAAAGCTTGTTCTTGGCCCTTTCCAAAATTACCTCATTCACGGGTCTGTCTCTACTAGAACAGCAGTTACGTTTTTGTCAGCGGTGTTTGTTGAATTTTCTGAGCATTTTTAAAAGTAACTATTTTTGTCGTGATCATGCTACAATTCTGAAATTCGGTGCACTTTTTGTTCTCAGCATTTGCAATGAACAAATCAAATGTGGTAAAAATCAGAGTTGGTTGGGTTCAAAATTGCACTTTTCTGTGTTTATTTGACATGGAATGACCAAATCTAGCTATATCGGAAAGCAAGGATCCCAATCATAAGAGGTTTGAGTCTTAGCTCTGACATTTTCTCCCAGGAATGTCATGTTAAATAATAGTGAAAAGAAGATCAAATTGAGACAGTTTTATGTTTTTAAGGTGTGACATGACATGCAGTGTATAGTGGGTTTGGTCATTTTAAGTAACTTGTTGAAAAGCAGTTAAACGAAAATGGCAAATTTGATTTAATGGATGTTTTACATGCCACTCAGACTGAGCATAAACATAACAATATTTGCTAAACATTGTTTAGATTTACTGTGGATACCAACAATGTTGCTCACTACAACAGTGTTGTTACAGACAGCAGATGTAATATTAAAAAATGTAATACTGAGATATATACACTACTTTCTTTTGACAAATAAAAATATATAATCTAAGAATCAGCCATAAAATACCAGCTTTCTTTCTTTCCTCAAAGAGATTAATGACACAGTAGTAGTTAATGAAGCTGTTGCCAACAACAAGATATAACATATACTAGTAACAGGGAGTAACCAGCTTCATTCAAATCTGCACATCTAATCATTTCCAAATAATTGGTGCTAATTTTGCTAACATAAATTCTAATTTCACCAAAAATAGATGTTACATATTTAGATCTATAGTAATGGCTTACTAATGCCTAATGACAGTTATCATTTCTTCAATCAGTGAGTGCTGAAATCATCACATGTAATAACTGCATACGTGCATAATGATACACAAGCAAAATAAATCATTTTGGTGACTACAAATTAGTTCACAGAATCAGAAATCAAGAATAACGAGTGACATCTAATGGATAAGTTGTGAAGAGGCCACCCAACATGCTTCAAAGGACAAGACAAATAACTGCTTCAGAATATTCTTGGGGTGAAAACTTGAGAAGTAATTCTGCTCACACAGAATAAAAACTAAACAGTTACAGAAAATTATGCCTACTGTTAATGACTCTATTGTACTCAACACAGGTAATATGACAACTGAAAATGAGGAGAAATATGCCAAGGAAACATGAGAAATAGCTGAAGTGATAGTTGGAGCTTGACAAAATGGCAAAAAACAATTAGAAAGAAATAACAGAAAGAATAGCACACCTGGTGCAGCACAAGACAACATGTCAGGGACAAGCGACAGATCAGCTGAATGATGGACTACCAGCCAAGTAAGTACATTACATAGCAATAACGAAATCATCAAGATCTTTAAGGTCTGAGAAAGAAAAACTGGTCAGTTTTATATTTTCATCCAACAATACATGAATTCATGCCAGCTTAACTTCCGCCTTGACAGTGGTATATACACAACAAAAGGCTACTCTTAAAATTTATTTTAAAGACTTTTTTCATAAATCAGCATGCAATGTCATAAAAACACTTTTAATCAGTGTGATATTTCATTCAGAGGTTCACACACATACACAAAGGAAGAAAAAACAATTAAGAAATTACATAATGCATACCGGAAAAAAAATCTGTCATTTCCACAACTGGGGTAAATTTTTTGAGGCTCTCTATGTCAAAAAATAAGCTCCAAGGCAGCATGTCCTGTCTTCCAACATCTGTTGATTGCCAGTGATAAAGCTTTGGCCATGGAGGTAACACCTTCCAGGATAGGAATGACAACATATTAACAAAATGTGTGTAGTAAAAAAACAGGTACATGAAATACATACCATATACACATATTTCACACACAGGAAAAATGCTGAAACAACCAGAAAAATTGTCCAAAAAGACATGTCATTTTCCTTGAGAATGTTGCGAATCACAGAAAAGATCTAAAGAGATATGTTGATACCAAGCATAACACATTATAGTTGTTAAGAGTTTTGTTGTACAGTCAGGTCCACATCCTGACGCAAGAAATTGTAAGAAGGGTTTGGATTGCTGATTCAGTCAGGAAGAGAGAAAATAAGTTACTAATTATTTAAGACATAAGACAGGACAAACAGTGATCTAACAATAGATAACGAAAAGTGTAGATATCTCAGGTCTCTACATCAGTTATTACTATCTCTACAGCAGTTAACAACAGACAAAGCCAAGTCATTTCCACAGGTTTTGTGGCCGTATCACTTAAGTATAAATTGTTTAGACACAAATAAGTATAGAAAGCATGTGGAACCAAAGTTGCTGTGGTTTAGGAAGAAAGGAAGATGAAGGTTTAACATCCTGTGAATGATGAGATCATTAGAGACGTAAGTCATGTTTTGGACTGAAAAGGATTATGTCAGAAAGCATAGTGACTAATGAGGATTAAAGATGACATGAAACAGACAGTCATTATTATGGTAAGTGTGAATGTACAAAGATGTATGGATTCTACAGATCCCAGCATGCAAACGATGTGATACCATTCGTCAGCTCTGACTTGTGATGTAACTATGTTGCGTTATGTGATTTTATGGTTGCATGGAATATTTAAAGAGGGCCTTTTGCAGTGTGTAGTAATGCTCTCTAGTGTTGAACATTAATGTTCTGAAGTTGTGTTTATCTAAAGAAAGTGTTTTGTAGTATGTGGTGGCAATGTCTAGTGTTGAATGTCGACATTACAAAATTTCTTTTGTTTCAAGAGGGCATTTTGTAGTATGTGGTGGTGCTTTCTAGTATTGAATGTTGTTATTACCAAGTTGCTATTCAATGTTGTTAATGAGTGATTGGACTAGTGTAGTGTTGTTTGTCGGCCACTGTATATTACTCGTTTGCTTTGTATTGCAACTGCATGTTCGGAGCTTTGTCGGTATTGTAGAGTTTCTTCTATTTTGGTCAAGGAAAGTTTTTCATTACAGTTAAATCAGAGAGTTTTGGTTTTATGGTGTTGTGCACTCTGTTATAGCTAAATATGAAGTTTTCAATACATGTTTCTGGAATGATCTGTGTGTTCCACTATGAATGTTCACCCTTCAATAGAGTGTGCGATTGTCTGTACTTCCTGGCAGATTAAAACTGTGCTGGACCACGAGTCGAACCTGGGACCTTTGCCTTTTGTGGGTAAGTGCACTACCAACTAAGCTATCCATGCTTGAATATCTCAGTTGGTACAGCACTTGCCCGTGAACGGTAAGGGTCCTATGTCTGAGTCCTGGTCTGACACACAGTGTTAACCTGCCAGGGAGTTTATAGTTGGATTTTCTTGGTATCATGAACTTTGTTCTAGATATATAAATCAAGTGCAGTTATCTATACCAGTTTTTGGAGCAAGCTGTGGTTTTGGGGAATCTTGTATTTCGTTTGAGCTATACAGGTCAAATTAAAATTCCAATACCAGTTTGTTACAGATTTATTTGCATGTCGGTATCATTGAATTCAGTTTATATATTCAGGTCCACTGAAGTTGGCAGTACTAATTTAGTGGATTTATTTCATGTAATGTAAGCTTTCTAAATTTTTGTGTAAGTTTCAGTTTTGGTATGTATTTCACATGAGGAATGTCATCTATCTTGTTGGTCCTCCCCCAAAACTCCCTAACTGCTAAGGTTGCCTTGTTAATTTCTTCTTCGTCTTTTAATTATTTTGGTTACATTTCATATAACGAGATCATTTTCATCTGTTCAAGTCTTGACTGTGACATCGTGGTCATCATATAGCATATGGGTGAAACTGTCGTGTCCATCACCTTGATGACACAACGGGTCAAAGCCGATGGCTGGTATCTGTATTGGTATTTCCAATGAGTGGTCGCAAATGTAAACACTAGACTCTTGCTAATCTGGCCCTCAGAAATCCGGCATATATCCAAAAACATGTGCACACTGAATTATTGTGTGCAACAATGCTTACTTAAACAACGCTTTGTATACTGTATTTGAAATTGTAGCTTTCTTTACAGTTCAGAATCATGTCCTCTAAAAGGAAACACATTATGCTAGATCTCAAGCAGAAACTCAAAATTTTATATAAGTTAAACCAAGGCTCTTCGCAGAAAGCCATTGTTGCCGAGTTCACTGTTGGACGAGTAACTATTTATGACATCAAAAAGAAAGAAGATGTTATTCAACAGTACTCAACACTAATGGATAGTGAGTTGGGAAAATGGAAGGTTATGCGAAAGAGTGATAATGAAGAACTGGACGTAGCTGTTTATAGATGGTTCATACAACAACGCAGTAAAGGAATTCATCAGTGGCCCAATTATAAAAGAAAAAGCAGCTGCATTTAACAAACAACTTGGTGGTAGTAACTTGTTTGCAGCAAGTGAAGGTTATCAATCAAACTGAAAAAAATGACATGGCATTCGGCAGCTGACAGTCACCAGGGACAGTTGCTCAGCTAATGATAAGGATGCTGATGAGTTTGTACGCAAGATAAGGAAGATAATAGAGGAAGAAGATTTAACTGCTGATGGATTGTATAATGCTGATGAAATAAGGACTCTTTTACACGATGCTTCCTTCAAAAACTTTAGCTGCCAAGAACGAGAAGGAAACAGTGCATAACATTAATGGCATGTTACAATGCAAATGGAAGTCATAAACAACCGCTTATGGTGATTGGAAAATCCCAACATCCACGTTGTTTTCAACACACTGACATAAATATTCTACCAGTGCAGTATTGCCCGTTGAAGAAAGCGTGGATGGACAAATATTCTGTCGGTGGTTCCATGAAATGTATGTACCAGCAGTGAGAAAAGAGCTAAAGAAGAAAAAGCCTCACTGAAAGCTATCCTTACAATTGACAATGCTCCCAGTCATCCTTCAGATGTTTCTCTAAAATCCGGTGGTATACATGTACAAGCACTCTTTCTCGCACCCAATGTGACAGCCCTAATCCCGCCCGTAGACCAGGGAAGTTTGGAATCAGTTAAATGTAATTATCGACATTCACTTCTCATCTCCTTGCTGAACGAAAGTGAAAATGATTCTATCAAGACTATGCTGAAGGCATGGAAAGCAATTAACATATGTGGTGATGTTTTCCAAGCAGCCAAAGCATGGGATAAAGTCGAGAGCGCTACCATAATAAAGAGTTGGAGAAAATTGTGGCCACCAATTGTTGCCGAGTTGAATCCAGTAGTGAGTGACAGCGATGGGCCAGTCAATTCAGAATTATCAATTTCTTTGTACACTGACATGTTCCACAACCTTCCAGGAGGAGGAGAAATTTATGATGAAGATGTTCTTAAGTGGCTGAATGAGGAAAACTGTGACATGTATCAAACTTTAACAGATGAAGAAATAATCAAAAGTGTGCACGAAAGTAATGATGAAACTGATGAAGAAGAAGACATAGGAGGAGAGAACATGAAGATTTATCACACTGCTGGTGCTGAAGCTGTCGAGGTCTTCCTGGAGTACATTATGCAACAACAAGAGACATGCAGTACCGATGTAATGCTTGTAAAGCAGTAGCGTTATAAAGCATGCCACTGTTGCATATCAACATTGTGACAGTTAAAAATTAGGGACATATTTCATAGTGAGTGATACGACTGTATACTTATGTGCAGTATACACTCAAGGACTAAGTTTTCTTTGAAAATTAATGTACACACATCAAAAAAAAAGTTTTGCATTATCCTGGTTCCCAGAACTCCTGAAGATAGATGTTGACTATGGATACTGTATCACAGACACAGTCCCTTTGACTGTTCAGAGATGTCACTAAACCAGCCCAAAGATGTAAACAACCATGCATGAGCAGCAGCTATTAGACGGAGTGGGTCCAACAGCCGATCAGTTCCAGTGATTCCATCAGGAAGGAGCTACATGGCTCGTGTTGTCTGTAGTTCAACCATGCCTAGATGGTCAATACCATGGTTCAATCAGGTCCGCATTGTTACTTTGTGTCAGGAAGGGCTTTCAACAAGGGGAGTGTCCAGGCGTCTGGGAGTGAACCAAAGCGATGTTGTTCGGACTTGGAGGAGATACAGAGATACTAAAACTGTCGATGACATGCCTCGTTCAGGCCGCCCAAGGGCTACTGCTGCAGTGCATGACTGCTACCTACGGATTGTGGCTTGGAAGAACCCTGACAGCAACACCACCATATTGAATAATGGTTTTTGTGCAGCCACAGGACGTCATGTTATGACTCAAACTAGGTGCAATAGGATGCATGATGCGCACCTTCATTCCCGACGTCCATGGTGAGGTCCATCTTTGCAACGACGACACCATGCAGCGAGGTACAGATGGGCACAACAACATGCTGAATTGACCGTTCAGGATTGGCATCATGTTCTTTTCACCAAAGAGTGTCGCATATGCCTTCAACTAGACAATCAATGGAGACATGTTTGGAGGCAACCAGGTCAGACACACAATCCAGCGAGTGCAGCAAGGTGGAGATTCCCTGCTGTTTTGGGGTGACATTATGTGGGGCCAATGTACGCCGCTGATGATCATGGAAGGTGCCGTAATGTCTGTATGATACGTGAATACCATCTTCTGACCGATAGTGCAACCATATCGACTGCATATTGGCGAGACATTCGTCTTCATGGACGACAATTCACGCCCCAATCGTGCACATCTTGTGAATGACTTCCTTCAGGATGACAACATTGTTTGCTAGAGTGGCCAGCATGTTCTCCAAACACGAACCCTATCGAACATGCCTGGGATAGATTGAAAAGGGCTGTTTATGGACGACGTGACCCACCAACCACTCTGAGGGCCTATGCCGAATCACCATTGAGGAGTGGGACAATCTGGACCAACAGTGCCTTGATGAACTTGTGGATAGTATGCCATGACAAATAAAGGCCTGCATCAATGCAAGTGGATGTGCCACTGGGTATAAGAGGTAAGGTGTGTACAGCAATCTGGACCACCACCTCTGAAGGTCTCGCTGTATGGTGGTACAACATCTAATGTGTGGTTTTCATGAGCAATAAAAAGGGTGCAAATGATGTTTACATTGATCTCCACCAATTTTCTGTACAGGTTCCAGAACTCTCAGAAACTTTTTTTGATGTGTGTGATTTTGGATTTAATAAAATATATCCTCTGTTTTAAAATTGTATCCTTCGGTTTATAAAGTACAGTATACTATATCCCCTATGTTTCCAAAATAAATGAATAAATTTCAGACACCCAATAGTCTGGCACTACTACTAATCCGGCAGCCATGTGTGGCAGGAATGGCCGGATTAGTGAGAGTCTAGTGTATCTGCATGTAACACTTTCTCAAGATTTAAACTTATTGGGCAACAAAAGTTAGTTTTGGCCATGAATGTGACAAGTCATATGGCAGCAAATGCCAAGTTAACTTAACAGCCTACAACAATAAATGACTATCATATGTGGCACTGCAAGACACTAGTGCAGAACTTGATCTAAGTGTAGCAAACAGAAAAAACAAATCTAGTACTTTCATAATGCAAGCTGGAGCAGAAACTAATACAAGTTTTATGCCCACTTAGTGAGAAGCCAATGATAAAGTTAATTAATGACAGTGTTTCCCAATTAACTTAATGTTATAACTGTTTAATCTTTCATTCTAATCTAGAACTATGTGAGCACTGTCTTATCAGGTTTCCAAAATATATGATGCAAACATTCTAGTAAAAAAACTACGGTCCATGCTGAGACACATGAGGGGTCAATAGTTTAATCATCTAAGCACAAGGATCAGATGCTCGAGAGTGCTGAACCCTCCCTAATTCACAATGATGCACACAAAACTATGAAGGGAAACTGAGAAGTTTGTCAGGGTACAGGACACTTTTGTAATTCAAGAACATTACAAAATTCCAATCAACTTTCATCTTACAACTTCTTCTAAGGAAATCTCTTTTGCATGCAAAAATTTGAGAATCTTTAAATCAAAACAATAAACTCTTGTTATTATGCGGACACTACATCGTGGCAGTTTTAGATGGGAAGTGTTCTATGGCTGCATAAGATACAGATAGACGATGGGCCTGAACTACCACTGCCAACCGCAGCAAATAGTTGTGCTGTAGCCATTACAACATGCATTGTGTTATGGATTGCTTGTTTTCTTTTTCTTATTTTGAAATACATGAATAGACTAACGCTGGTACGAATGCAACTCTCGTCACAACAAAGGGAATCCACAATCTCTGTGACTGGGGAAGCACACAACGCAGATAGAAGCAGTGCTTTATTCCTCTGCACTGCTCCTCTCCCCTGAGACAGTCCAAGTTCTCATTTGTTTACAGCAACGGTCAACTGCCACGATATACTGTCTGCGTAATATCTTAATACAGATACTGTACTCCTACGTATGATAAAACAAGTTGTCTTATTTTTCAGACCGACTGTAGTATGCACTTTATTATTGGACAGCCTCTCATTGTGAAGCTTTTATTTTTAACTGTACCATTTAAGCTGGTATAATTTCAGTCTCACTGCTGGATCCTCATTTAGACAATGTCCTGTTCACAGTTATATTCACATATTGTGTGTTTCTGTTACATTACATTACTACTTGCTCCATATATCATGGACACGACATTTCGTAATGATGCGGGGCGTGTCAGTTTATTATAAGTTTTCTTTACACATTTTAACCCTGGATAGCTGATGCTAGTAAAACCAAAATTACTAATGTTCTGTAGATTGACAACGCACCATTTTTAAACTACGGAAACTTGGAGCCAAGTGCTCCGAATGGCTATGAGATTGCCATTCATCAGTTGACAGGCAGCGCTATGGTTGTCGGTTCACACATACAAATGTCCCTCACCCAACACTGCCCAAATGTAATACACACACGTGAAATAGATCTTGCTGTTTGTACTGCGGCCAATCAGAGAGCATGGCGGCAAGTTTCTGTAGATTAAAAATGGTGGGTTGTTGATCTACACAACATTAGTAATTTTGGTTCCTATTGGCATCAGCTATCCAGGGTTAAAATTTTGTGACACAATTTTTCTCCACCCTGTGTGTGTGATCCTAGATTTCTGTGGCAGCTTAATTCACCTCTTTCTTTGCCAAGGTCAGATTTAACCCAGAATAGTGAAGATCATCGTTTCTTCTAGTGCTGTTGCTATGCACTTCGCTATTATTTTTGAATTGGGATGGGTTATTAATAACGAATTTCATAAGCGAAAATACGTATTGTGATGGTACTGTGAATATCCCGAGTTCCTTAAATAAATGTCTGCAAGGTGATCTTGGGTGGGCTCCAACTATTATTCTGATTACAAGCTTTTGTGCAATGAATATTTTTTTCTCTTAATGATGAATTACCCCAAAACATGATGTCATATGAAAGCAGTGAATGAAAATAGGCATAATAGGCTAATTTACTAGTATGTTTATCATCAAAATTTGCAATACCCCTCATAGCATAAGTAGCTGAACCTAACCGCTTCAGTAGATCATCGATGTGTTTCTTCCAATACAATTTCTCATCAATGCACGCATCCAGAAATTTTGAATAGCCTGCCTTCGCAACAAACTTCTGTTCAAATCAATGGTATTATGCCATTTACTGTACAGAATTGTACATAGTGTGTTTTCTCAAAACTTAGTGAGAGTCCATTTGCAGAGAACCACTTAATAATTTTCTGGAAGATATTACTTACAATTTCCTCAGCTGATTCTTGTTTGTTGGGTGTGACTACTATGCTTATATCATCAGCAAAAAGAACTAGCTCTGCACCTTATGAATACAGAGTGGCAAGACATTAATATATATTAAGAACAATAAGGGACCCAAGATTGAACCCTGTGGGACACCATTCTTGATACCTCCCCAGTTACAGAACTCTGCTTGCTTTTGCAGACTACCTGTACTGTTAATTTCAACCTTCTGCATTCTTCCAGTTAAATATGAATTAAAACATTTGCGCATTGTCCCACTCATACCACAACACTTAAGCTTGTTGTTGTGGTCTTCAGTCCTGAGACTGGTTTGATGCAGCTCTCCATGCTACTACTTAAGCTTATCTAGAAGAATTTCACAATTCAAACAGTAAAACGCCTTTGAGAAATGACAAAAAATCCCAATGGGTGACGTGTACCACAATTTAGTTTAAGCTCTCACACACACACACACACGTGCTTTTATATGTTGCTCTACACAAAATTTTGTTTAGTTTGTAAATTTTTCACATTATGACAGATTTTAACATATATGGCAACTCCTCCACTCTCCATAGTATCTCTACTTACATGTACTGAAAGCTTATATCCACCTAAATTTACCTTTTCCATATCTGAGACTATATGATGTTCAGACAGGCATAGTACATCTATTCCAACCTCAGTTTCTAAATCTTCTAAATAAACTTTATTTTTTAGTCCACTGATATCCTGATGCAATGTACTGACATTATTTTTCACTGGGCTTTCATGAGAATCTTGTGACATACTAACATTATCTTTCACTGTTCTTTTATGAGAACCTTGTGACGTTTTAAAATCTCTAGTACCTACCTGTCTGAGATCCTCATTAAGCTTAATTTCATTCAATGTTAAATCACTGTACACTGATCTTAGCCCAAAAAAGAGGTACTCCCATGAGTGTCAGTGCAGCCCCCCCCCCCCTCCCTCTTTCAAAATTTTGCTATCATCCCAGCCAATCTACCCTTCTCTTTCCTATTGAGATGCAGGCCCTGTCTTGCGAAGTCCCACCTACCCACACCATCAACAGGAACCAAACCCATGCCTGACAAAGTAGCCACTTGAAGCAGCTGATCTAGCTACATACTGACCCTCCTGGCAGTTGTTCAATTGGGGCCGATCCTACTGCTTGAAAGGAGAAACCAAGGCAACATTTGTATGGTTTGTTGCAGATGCTACTTTTACCAGAACACTCCCAATGTTGTAGCCCTAATCCCTATCAATACTGTTTACCACTCCACCCACCACAACATGATCCTACATTGTAAAACCTTTGCACAATGATCCTTTATCCTCTATCACTTGGCTAAGACATGCACTGGGCTTGAAAAACCTTGTGATCTGATTTCTGTCACCAAATTTTTTCTAAAAGATCTGGCACACATTTCTTCCATGCTAATAACAAAACTTTCCTCCGACTACTTTTTTTGAGACAGTTGGTTTTCTGGTCAAAGTCTGCTGAGTGCTGACTACATTTGCATCTAACTGAGCCTCTTCCTTAGTTAACTGAGGTAGAAAGGCAAATCTATTGTTTGTGCCAATGACAAAAACTGTCAGATTTTTTGTTTGTTTAGTTTGGTAACACCTGAAAATTCTTTAAATGTCATATTTGTCTCATATAGGAAGTTACAGTAGAGCAGTAGTTAGAAAGTTCTGTTCTTTGCTGGTAAGGTTGGCTGGCTCTCAGGACCAAGTTTACCTTGCTTCTCCACTGTAATACAAAACATTCTGCTGCAGGGAACATCTCATTGTAACATCAAATGTGTAGCCTAGAACCACACTGCAGAGAATTTGAAGACACTTTTGAAGATTATAAGTATGAAATCTTGATTATATCATTCTCTCTATAGGTCCAGCACTGTCCATAATAGTATACAGCAATTATAAATTCAATATTTCAATAATATTAACGAAATTTATACCAGTGTTTGCATGAGTATTGGGGTATCCAGACCCCATCACGTTGGTTATGAACACAATAATTCGTTATGTAATTTGAACAACCAATAATTTTTCTTGATTATCAGTTCCTCTCTTTCTTGAATGCAATTACAACTACGGCCACCAACAAATCGTACTGTTCCTTATTAACACGTCAATCAAATACTAGGAGCAGGCTGACAAGTATAAGACAAAACAGTTGCACGTTGGTAAATAATGAGCAATCTTTCATGACATCTGATATTAATTGCTGTGGATTATTCATGCAACATGAAAAGGAAAATAAAACTATATTTCTGGGTGAAAATAATCATGTAACTATATAAATTGCAACAGAGTACAGTACGGTACACAATACGTAAAAAATAATGTACACGCAAATGCTACGTGCTGTAAAAAAAAAATAAAAAAGTTCTTACCAGTTTCCAGTTCCCATGAGACTGCAACGTCTTCATAAGAACTGCCATTCGCATGTAAACATCTCGGCGCAAATTGAATCCTTCCGGTGGATTCACGTCATACAAAATGTACCTAAAAACACGATACGCGATAGATTTTTTTTTTAAATATCGCAGATACAGTTTCATAGCACTTAACACAAAAATTTTTACCCTACCTGTCAGTGTTCCAAAGGTTCCTTGGGTGACAGGAATTACTACCATCCTCCTCCGAAACACAGAACTGTGGCGTTTCGCTCAAGACACTAAATGATGTCGTAACAATTAAAACTTCGAAATAAATCGTTAACAATACTCGTCCACGTATTGAAATTTCCATTGCCGACAGACAAGCTAATGACGCTCCATTGTTTGACACTTCCTACAGCGTTCCATACACCGCGACACCGTCAGAATAAACACAAACACAAGACATACCGGTGGAATCTGGGCAAGCATGTCGACTATCGCTCTCATAATCGATTGTACTACAGTATCCTTGGAGATTCGATCTGGCTGTTGATTCAATGCAAACAAATTACAGTTGCTGTTCCAGTGAACAGACCGTCAGTTTGTGAATTGTTATTGCAACTAAGGTGAGCTGTTCAGAATAAATCTTTAACTAAACCACTTGCTAGAGAGCAATACTTGTATCTTGTTCATATGTTGAAAGTTCGCCAGATTCAGTGGTAGTGTTGTTGTGTTGCTCATCTGGCTCCTTATTTCATCTCTGTCATTGATGTCCATGAGATACGGACCATCTTTGTGTAGTAGTTCCTTTTTGGGTGTGTACCACGTAACACGTTTTATGTGAATACAAGTATTATAAAAAACGTAAAAGTTATTTATCTTTAGCATAACAAACCTCGCTTTGCTAATATTCGAATCCAGTCAGGTAAATAATTGGTATCCCTAAAGTGTTGTAATAAAGGCTTAGCCACGATATTTTGTTTAAATCTTTTTGCATTTGACTTGTATGTGTGTTTACAGTAAAAGTTCCAAGTTAGGACACAAAACTGATTC
This sequence comes from Schistocerca americana, assembly GCF_021461395.2. Lineage (NCBI taxonomy): Eukaryota > Metazoa > Arthropoda > Insecta > Orthoptera > Acrididae > Schistocerca > Schistocerca americana. Next base: position 945,778,648 of record NC_060130.1, on the reverse strand, counting down.
AAAGTAATTGATAAGTTATGCTTACATTGTTTTGTTTTCAGGTTTTAGTGAGGGAAAGCATTGTTTAACGAGACATGGCTTCAAAAGCCTAAGATACTTTTAGTGACAGTCCCACACAGAAGGCAGCTGGAATTGTAAAATACAGAATGTGGAGAACAGTTTGGAGTTCCAGAGTCTTTGATTCAGAGGAGGGTAAAAAATATACAGCAGAATTCTTATTGTTGGCCCACTGTTTTCAGTCTGAATGAAGAAAAAGTTATTTTTGATATCAGCTTTAACAGCAGAGTGAAGACGTCCACTAACAATCTTTGATGTTAAATGAGTTGTACAGGGGCTCCTTGATGTAAAGGGAGTGGTAGAATCTTGATTCAAAAACAATTTTCTCGGAACAAAAGGGGCAAAGAGATATTTATCGAGTTACAGAACATGCCACAGCAGCAGTTACACCACAGACAATAGATCGATATTTTTGTGAACTGGCTAGTTCCATAAGAGAGTGACAGCCAGGAAACTGTCAGTTTCGACCAGACTAGTATGCCGAGATAAGCTAGGGAAAAGGAAAGTGACTGTGAAGTGGAACTTCAAGCACCCAGAAAGGATAATAGATATTTCAAAGACAAACTTTTCTGTTATGTTTTCAGGCACAAATAGTGGGGTTTCACTCCCAACATAAGTGATTCACAAGTCAGATAATCTGTATAATACATTGATAGAAGATGAACCTAAAGGTGATTTTTTTTTTTTTTTTTTTTTTTTTTTTACAACAGGCGCAAGTCTGTCCGGTTTGAGGGAAATGTTTGTGAAGATTGGTTTGAGACTGTTGTTCTACCCTATTTTAAAAGCCTAGGAGACATTCCTAAAGCCATTATAGGTGACAGTCTAGCTAGTTATATTTTGGCTGGCTTTTTCAAGCAGGGCACTGTGAATGATATACGTTTCATCACTCTTTGCAACATTCAGGGTTCAGACATGACTGATGTATGGTGAAAGTAAATGAGATGTGTTTTTCTTGCTAACTTTGTTAATTCTGTATGGATAAATAAATGACAAATGGCGAAGCTAAAAACTGTTGTTTTCACCAAATAATGACTAGTGAGCCACACATGCGTTAGTAAGAAAAAATAATTGAAATACAGGAAAAAACACTGTTTATAGGGCCTCCTTAACAAAGTTGGATTTCTAAAATGTTGGCTGTGTTGCTGTGTTTTCATCCAAGGACCAACCACTGTTAATATATGCAGGCAGGAAATTTGTGGTGAAATAATGTTCACTTCTCACAGCGTTTTAATTAGTAACAAAATGAGTTTACTGCGAAAAACAAGGTGTCACTTCTCACTATTCACAATCGTTTATTATTGAAATAATATCTGTCTGTGTGAGTGTTTAAATAAGTTGACCAGCTTAACACTTTCGCACAAATTTCCGGAAATCCACGGATGTGGGAGTGAGCGACCCAGTGTGTCCAGTGAGAGAGACGACCGACGTCTGCTCGACAACATATGCACCAATCCGTTCCTCAGTTGCCGTCACCTAGGAGAGATTTCTGAGTGTCCTGGCAGAACAAGAACCACGAGCAGGAGCTTGAAAGATAATGAACTTTAGTGCCAAAGAGCTGCTTTAAAGCAACACTTGACTATGTATCAGAAGATCGAGCGCATGGCTTTTGCGAGAGAATACATTGCCTTTGAATGGAGCAGAGTCAAATTTTCTGACGTGAAAATCTTTTCTTCAGTGAGTAATGTCCCAGTTCAAGTGTGATATCAGTAAACTGACTGTGTGTACTGTCATATATGCAAGCGTTTTATGTAAAACTGGCCTTGCGTAATTGCAGTGCAGAACACCATTCATAAAATCGGTTTGCCTTCTATTATAGTTACACTTTTATGACGTTGCACTTGTTCAATAAATGTTTTCGTTGAATTTGTGAGCGGTTTTATTAACATCAAACGGTTTTGATATTACTAGGTGTACCGTCCGCGAGGAGAGCGGTTCAGTCCGACGTTTCTTGTTGAAGCCCGTTTTACATAAGCGACTTTCTGATCAAAATCGACCACTTGAAGTTTGTGCGCCATTCGTGCCCTCATGTGAATCAGCAACTTTCCACGATGCGAGTGTGTCTATGATGTCAACGATCTGTAGAGTGTGTTAACTGTGGATTTCTAACTTTCCGGGTATGCTGCATGCTGTGCATAGCATAGACAGGGGACTATGGCAGCATCTGCTAACATCGGAAGTTATAATCTATTCTGGTCTAGCTAACTCCTATTGTAGAAATGTATTTTGTGTTTTCGTGTCTTCTTAATGTTTCTTATGTTGTTTGTTTTGTTAGTGAACTATTACACAAGGACCTTGTATTTTTTCCTACCTGCTAGTGTTCTCCCACAAAAAGAGACGAAATATGTGAAAGCATAAAGCATTTACGTTTTACCAGTGGCGGCTGCTGTGTAAGAGCACAACAGCGTGTGGGCACCCTAAGTTTCGACACTTTGCGGATTTTTGGTTATTTTTGTTTGAATGCTGTTAAACGTAACATAGATGTTGCAATCTGAAATATAGGGCACTTAAATCTAACGAGCTACTTCTCCTATAGACTCCATCAGGGTCGCTAGCACACCTCCAGTTGTTCACGTTTTAAGGAGCTTTTACGCATGCGCAACTTGCATGACATAATTCTCTTATGGGCCAAATACATACTCATCTGATAAACAACGTGCATGCTTCACAATGTGTTCAGCTAGCTAACTAGCCTTACCATTCAACTAGAAGTTTACATCAGTGCCAGCAGGTGGTAGCACAATGTAGCAGAATTTTATCCCTGATCGCTTGGTATAAATCCTGCTAGATATAGCCACTCCTTAGGTATGCTAATTCACGAACTATATACTGCAATAGAATTAGATCGGACGTTAGTATATGTTAAATTTGTACTGACAATGAACCTGTTTTGTGGGTTTCTAGATGAGTTATATACTATGCAATCAAAAGTATTGCCGGGCCGTGTGACTGTGCGGTTCTAGACGCTTCCGTCCAGAACCGCGCTGCTGCTACGGTCGCAGGTTCGAATCCAGCCACGGGTATGGATGTGTGTGATGTCCTTAGGTTAGTTAGATTTAACTAGTTCTAAGTCTAGTGGACTGATGACCTCAGATGTTAAGCCCCATAGTGCTTAGAGCCATTTGAACCATTTTGTTCAAAAGTATCTGGATACCCCTAAAAACATACGTTTTTCGTATTAGGTGAATTGTGCAGCCACCTACTGCCAGGTATTCCGTATCATCGACCTCAGTAGTCATTAGACATCGTTAGAGAGCAGGATGGGGCGCTTTGCAGAACTCACGGACTTCGAACGTGGTCAGGTGATTGGGTATCACTTGTGTAATACGTCTGTACGCGAGACTTCCACACGCATAAACATCCCTAGGTCCACTGTTTATGATGTTATAGTGAAGTGGAAACGTGAAGGGACACGTACAGCACAAAAGCGTACAGGCCGACCTCGTCTGTTGACTGACAGAGACCTCCGACAGTTGAAGAGGATCGTAATGTGTAAGACCTTCACACAGTAATTCCAAACTGCATCAGGATCCACTGCAAATACTATGACAGTTAGGCAGGAGGTGAAAAACTTGGATTCCATGGTCGAGCGGCTGCTTATAAGCCACACACCACGGTGGTAAATGCCAAACGACGTCTCGGTTGGTGTAAGGACGGTAAACATTGGACGATTGAACAGTGGAAAAACCTTGTGTGGAGTGACGAATCACGGTACACAATGTGACGATCCGATGGCAGGGGGTGGGTATGGCGAATGCTTATGAACGTCATCTGCCAGCGTGTGTAGTGCCAACAGTAAAATTCGGAGGCGGTGGTGTTATGGTGTGGTCGTGTTTTACATTTAGGGGGCTTGCACCCCTTGTTGTTCTGTGTGGCACTATCACAGCACACGCCTGCCCTGATGTTTTAAGCACTTTCTTGCTTTCCACTGTTGAAGAGCAATTGGGGGATGGTGGCTGCATCTGTCAACACGATCGAACACCTGTTCATAATGCAACGCCTGTGGCGGAAAGACTTCCACGCGGCGAACGGTCTACCCAACAGGAGGCCCTAGTCACACAACATTTATTTACCTGATTGAATGCATGCCTGCAGGAGTGGAAGCCGTCATCAAGGCTAAGGGTGGGCAAACATAATATTGAATTCAGCATTACCGATGGAGGGCACCACGAACTTGTAAGTCATTTTCATACAGGTGTCCAGATACTTTTGATCACATAGTGTAGTATATCAAGGTGCGAATTTTGTCACACAGTAATCTATTTGAGGCCCTGAAAGTCATAAAGGCGTAAAGCACATCACCATCGATTGTGACATTGTAGCATTTATTCATGCTTCTGAAATCTGTTGATATTATTGTGAATCAGGTTTATCTGTGCTTTAGGCAACATTATATTTAAGAAAATTCGCTACAAGCTGTACCACTGGTTTCTCTGATATTCACTTAAATGTGGGATTGACAGCAGTATGCTTTAGGGGCTTTAGGCGCCTCATTCCTATTCTAGTCAAGTGACCATGTTGGTAGACATTACTACTTGAGTTTAATCATTTTCACAAACGGCGTTTGTGTTTTGAGTTGTTTGCTTACTGTGCAGGAATCAGCTTTTGTATCCAGTGTAAACATAAGCTATGTGGAATCTATTTTAAATGGTAACAGGAAAGTTATGCTGTGAGGACAGGTAATGGATGAGTTGAATTTAGGTGATTCAGTTGGTAGAGCCTAGAAAAGGCAAAGGTCCTGAGCTTGAGTCTTGGCTCATCACACAACTTCAGTGTGCCAGGAAATTTCACATCGGCACACAAAGCAAAAATCTCATTCTGGGAACAGAAAAGTAAATTACCAGAAAAAATTAGCGGCAAAGGAGCTAGGGCCTCTGAGAACAGATAATTTGATTGAAGAGTGTTGTGTGCGTACTGTAAGACCATCGGTACTCACACCATCAGATTATTTGGCCTGTCGCTCTAATGAAGTAGGCGAGGTCAGCAATATGTCTTTTGTGGCGGCGTTCGTAGCATCAAACAATTCGCTGTAGAAACGGCTTACGAAGTCAACGCCACACTTTTAATAGCGGGCCAACCGGTCCGCTGGAACAGTGAACAGAAAGATGAAAACCCAAACACTCTGATTAAATAAAAGTCAGTACTTATCTTTATTAACGAAGATACAGAAACACAGTAGTGAACTCCGTGTCTACAGAAATCTGTCTAGTTCGAGTCGGAGCGGCTAGGTCAACGTCGGCTGACGACAAACAACAACTCTGCTGTGATGAACACACAACTGACTAGCAAGTACACAATTCGGTGGCGAGTATACAACTGAGCGGCGAATACAGAACTGTCCTAGCGCTCGCGACTCCAGCGCTTAAGAAACCAGAAGCCAGCGGTGGCGCGCGCAGACTTGCGGCGATTTCCTGTCTCGCTGGCGCTGCTTATGCGGACGGCGTCCGGACTTTGATGCTGCCAACCTTTCGGCAGCGGGCTCGGGTGGCATTACTGGCTAGGATATAACACTCCTCCCCCCCAAATCGCCACACCGTCGTTGAATAATGACGTGGCGAGCGCCGACGGCGGGGGACGGGTCTGGCCGCAGGCGTAGCGGACGAGACGGGGGCGGAGACTGTTGTCGGTGGCAGTCCCCGGTCCGCACCCCAGCATTGGCTGCGCGGGGCCTCGGGAAACACCGACTGAAAACCGAGGTCAGGGTGCACGCCTGTGACCACAGGCGCAGCTTCTGGTACTGGACGCGACGGGGCGTCGGGACCCACGAAGAGAGGCAGCGTCTCCTGACGCTGCGTCGACGGCTGCTGAGTGGGCGCCGGACAAGGCGCTGCGGTGTCAGACTCCTTGGGGGTGCCCAAGGAAAGCGGCTGCAGGACAGGCTGCACAGCCACCGCTTGGGAAGGCGGACCGGCTGAGGGGTCGACGTCCATCAGCTCCGAAGGCGATGGCGACTGAAGAGGGACCACAGGCGCCGGAGCGACCACCTGGGGCGCTCCCAGATGAAGCTGCGCGGGAGGCATAACCAGGACGGGCTGTCGGCGTGGTAGCGGCAACGGCTGCTGCTGCTGCCCTGGGGGCGGCAGCGAAGTCGGAAGGCGCGGCTGGAAACCGCCGCGGACCAAATCTGTGGACAAAGAACGAGCGACAGAATCCGGGCGGCCAGCACGGCGCAACTGGTTCTGATGCCTCCTGTGCACCCCAGTAGCACCTTGAACAGTATAAAAACCGCGACCCTGGACACTTATCACGGTACCACGTTCACAATGACGGCGACCATGATAAACTCTGAAAAAAATGGCGTCGTTGCGCTGAAAACGCGTGCGATGCTCAGAAGCGGCGGGTCGATCCGGGGGGTGCAACAACCGTAGTAGGGTGCGATGACGACGGCCGTGGAGAAGCTCCGCAGGCGAAGGGCCGTCGCGTGGCGTGGTCCGGTACGACGACAGGAACGTGATGAGGGCCTGCCGACGAGAGTGCGTAGCACGAAGGCGGTCCATATGATCCTTGAATGTGCGTACAAAACGTTCCGCTGCACCATTCGATTGAGGGTGGAACGGCGGAGTAAGAACATGGCGAATGCCATTGGCAGAACAAAAACTTTCAAATTCAGCAGAGGTAAATTGTGGACCATTGTCAGACACTAAAACTTCTGGAAGACCCTCAATACAAAAAATTGAAGTCAACGCCTGTATAGTTTGTGCAGACGTTGTAGACTGCATGGGCACAACAAACGGAAAATCACTAAATGCATCTATCACGATGAGCCAACGAGAATGCCAATATGGACCAGCGAAATCAATATGTACTCGCTGCCAGGGACCGGCAGGGCGTGCCCACTCAAAATAGCGTTGAGGCGGAGCAGCTTGGTGTTCGGCACACGTCGAACAATCTGTAGACATCTGCGTAATCTGCTTATCAATGCTGATCCATGTACAATGACGGCGGGCAAGCTGCTTGGTGCGGACCACTCCCCAATGACCTTGATGCAACAAGTCGAGGACCTTGGATTGGAGCACTTGGGGAACCACTACACGAAGCTGGTCATTCTCGGTGCGTAACAGCAAAACTCCGTGCGAAACAGACAACAGATGACGTTGCGGATAATAGCGACGAACCACAGGATCCGATATGTCCTTTGCCTTGGACGGCCAACCACGTTGAACAAAACGTAATAGTAAACTCAGATGAGAATCCGTAGCTGTCTCACGTGGCACCTGACGATAATCAATCGGAAAATCCCGGAGGGATTGATGCTCATCGGCGTCAATCTGATGGCAAGAGTCGTCAGAGGAATCGAAGACATCATCCGCAGCAACCGGCAATCTAGAAAGCGCGTCAGCGTTTGCATGCTGAGCTGTAGGGCAATACGGTATCTCATACTGGTATTGTGATAACAAAAGAGCCCAACGTTGTAGTCTCTGAGCTGTCCGCTGAGGAACTGGTTTAGACGGATGAAACAGTGACGTCAGGGGCTTGTGATCTGTTACTAAATAGAATGGTCTACCATAGAGGTAGTTATGGAATTTTGTGACACCGAACACAATAGCCAACACTTCCTTGTCCAATTGGCTATAATTACACTGAGCTTTGTTTAGCAATTTAGATGCGAACGCAATAGGACGTTCGGTGTTACCGACTCGGTGAGACAACACAGCACCAAGGCCGAAAGAAGAGGCATCACAAGCTAACACCAGAGGCTTGTTAGGGTCGTAATGGACCAGACAACGATCATGCAATAAAGCCTCTTTAAGCTGCTGAAAGGCTGATTGGCAATCAGCTGACCACACAAACGGAACATTCTTACGGCGGAGACGATGCAACGGTGCAGCAATCTGTGATGCATTAGATATAAACCTAATATAATATGTCAATTTGCCAAGAACTGCTTGCAATTCCTGCAGATTGCGAGGGGCGGGCAAATCACGAATAGCTGCTAAATGTGACTGGGAGGGATGAATGCCTTGAGCATTAATAACATGTCCCAGATACTCCATCTCCGTAAGGAAAAATGAACATTTATCGATGTTGCAACGTAGGCCTGCCTGAGACAACACTGTAAACAAACACTCCAAATTACGGAAATGTTCAGCAGGCGTCCGACCGGACACAACAATATCGTCTAAATAGTTGCAACACGATGGCACATTAGCCAGAAGTTGTGACAAAAAACGCTGAAAAACAGCTGGAGCTGACGCACAACCAAAAGGCAAACGCAGAAAACGGAACAACCCCAACGACGTGTTTATGACAAAATACTGTTGTGATTGCTCGTCGAGGGGCAATTGCAAATATGCTTCACGGAGATCAATTTTGGAAAAGAAACGAGCTTCCCCTAACTTATTCATCAGCTCGTCCGGTCTAGGCAAAGGAAAAGAATCAATGACAGTCTGAGGATTAACTGTCGACTTAAAATCAGCACACAAACGTAACTTGCCAGACGGTTTCTTTATAATAACTAAGGGAGAAGCCCACTGGCTCGCTGAAACGGGTTGAATAACACCGTTGTTTTGTCAACGACGAAGTTCATCTGCTACAGGTGCCCGGAGGGCGTGAGGCACTGGAGGAGCACGAAAAAATCGAGGCTGAGCATTATCTTTTAACGTAATATGAGCGGCAAAGTTCGCAGCACAACCTAGTTCGTCTTTAAATATGTCACTGTATTGTTTACACAAATCGGTTATGCTGTCTTGAGGAACAACAACAGAATTAATTTGCAACACATTGTCTTGGATAGACAGGCCAAACAAGTCAAAACAGTCTAATCCGAAAATGTTTACACTGTCTGTAGCGCGGAGCACTGTGAAGGAAACTGTTTCTGTATTGCCACGGAATGTGGCTGGCACGCTACATACACCTAACACAGGAATTTGTTCTCCACTATAAGTAGCCAAAGAATGGTTTGCCGCTGAAAGTTTAGGGCGGCCGATAGCCGCATACGTAGCACTATTCATGAGAGTCACAGACGCACCAGTGTCTAATTGAAAATTGAAGGTCTTATCCTGGATGCGTAGCTTCACAAATAGTTTATTACACTTTCTCTGGATCGGTGCAGTGGAGGCGGAAGACACAAAATCAGTGCGTTTAGCGCGTGTTCGCTGCTTACGACAACTCGTGGGTTGGGCGGGTGGAACAACAACTCCCGCTTCACTTGCAGTCTGTACATTACGTTTTACAGCGTTTGAATTACGCTTGGGTCGCATAGCAGAGGGCTGGGTGGGTGGCTTATTGTGAACAAGTTTATTACCCACACGAACCGTGGAAGAGTCTTTAAACGCGACCTTCTGGGCGGGCTGGCTTTGAAGAACATGAATATCCATGGGCTGGGCAGCACTAGAATTGTTCTTGCGTTTACGCAAACAAACAGTCTGGATGTGTCCTTTCCTTTGACAAAAGTGACAAACCGCGTTTCTTAACGGGCAACGTTCACGAGGATGAGCAAGAACACACTTAGGGCAAGACTTAACTCTATCATTTTGCACACGCGGCTGACGAATATGTTTAACATGACGCGGCCGGCTAGTGTTTACAGTCTGACTCTGCCGGTGGGGCCGCGGGCGTGACATAACTTGCTTAGCACAGGCAATTTGAGAAATACATGGCTGATCTAACTCACACTCAGCATAGTCAAAAGTATCTTGGGCTTCAATGATGTTCATCACAGTCTCTAATGACGGGTCAGGCAACTTTAAGATAGCAGCACGAATACGAGAATCTGCAATGTTTTGAGTAATAGCGTCTCGTAACATGACATCACTGTAGGAAGCTCCACACACACAATTAAATCGGCACTGACGGGTGAGGCCCCGTAAATCTGTTAACCACTGTTTATTAGATTGATGTGGCAGTTTCTTTAATCTGAAGAACTTGAATCTGGCTGCTGCCACATGAACTCGCGACTCGAAAGACTCAGCACGCTTGTTAACAACAACGTCATAGTCTAAAGCTTCTGGCGTGGATTCCGGGAACAACTTACAAAGTAGTCAATAGACTTCCACGCCTGCAGTGGAAATTAAATAAAGCTGCCGCTCAGTACCCGTGATTGTGTAGACTGACATGTGCGCCTGCAACTGCGCGAAATATTCTCGCCATTCTTCTCTTGATGCATCAAAAGCACGGAAAGGTGGTGCTGCCTGTGCTTGTTCCTTTTGTGTTGGAGGATTAGCCGCTTGTTTGGCGATTGCTTCCACCAGACTTTGTATTTGCTGACTCTGTAACAAGATCAACTGTTGTAGTTCGGCAGACATAGTGAACACAAATTAAACCAGCCCCCAAAATTTTATCGCTGTAATTAGTATAACCAGAAACAAGTTGAACCAGCCCTGCACACGAGTTCGGAAGCCCTCGTCGCCAGTTTTGTGGCGGCGTTCGTAGCAACAAACAATTCGCTGTAGAAACGGCTTACGAAGTCACCGCCACACTTTTAATAGCGGGCCGACCGGTCCACTGGAACAGTGAACAGAAAGATGAAAACCCAAACACTCTGATTAAATAAAAGTCGGTACTTATCTTTATTAACGAAGATACAGAAACACAGTAGTGAACTCCGTGTCTACAGAAATCTGTCTAGTTCGAGTCGGAGCGGCTAGGTCAACGTCGGCTGACGACAAACAACAACTCTGCTGTGATGAACACACAACTGACTAGCAAGTACACAATTCGGTGGCGAGTATACAACTGAGCGGCGAATACAGAACTGTCCTAGCGCTCGCGACTCCAACGCTTAAGAAACCAGAAGCCAGCGGTGGCGCGCGCAGACTTGCGGCGATTTCCTGTCTCGCTGGCGCTGCTTATGCGGACGGCGTCCGGACTTTGATGCTGCCAACCTTTTGGCAGCGGGCTCGGGTGGCATTACTGGCTAGGATATAACAATGTCTCGTGGTCTTATCGTGGCGTGTTTATCTTCTGCCTTTAGGTCAGATGATAGAAATGCCACTTGCACGCTTAGAGTAGCAGATTGACGGTGACCAACTTTAAACAGAACTTGTTTAGTTTTCACACACATTTATTAAAATAATAAAAAACATAGACATTACGTAACTGGATTCTGGATGCTGTTTACAATTGACAATCTGAAGTTTCTTTGGTCTTGGTATGTTAATCTTATTCTCACATATCTCTGATACTTGACAAAGTGTCTAGTCATTTATCTTCATGGCTATGTACAAGAATATGATAATCATATTAGGCGCAGACTGAAACTTGACTACAGACTAATGCAGACTAACGCAGACTGGTACGGACTGGAGCAGACTGACTAGTCGGAGGTCTGTACACTTGTTATAATACCTCGAGCGTTCATGTATCACTGCGTGAGTGTGATCTGCGAGAAGAAAAGGTTCTACGTTAGCAGCAATCTCATTGGCTGCGTTACATATTAATACGCGGATCAGCAGAAGCAGAATTTGGTCCATCTCTAAGACAGCGCCATCTCGTAGTGCGGAGACGGACGAGCGCTACGCATGCGCTGTTGTGCTTAGCGGGGCACGCTCTATTGGGAAAGTTGTGTACGCGCTGACTATGCGGAACTATGTACACAACAAAGAGTGACAAAATCATATAAGCGTGACTACAATGCAAGAATATCTGATTTTCAGCCTGGAAATAAATACGTGAACTAATACGTCTGTCAGGGATCTTGTACATTTGTCCGAAAATATGGAAAAGAACGAAAACTTCCACTTACTCAAAAATGCGAAATGGAGAGCTGCTAAAGCTGTTTCGTTCTTGTCCTAAACGGTACTTAATTATGTACAAAACAACAAAATTCCTTAGAAACAATTTTTTCTTTCATCAGATAAGTTATGCATATTATTATTATTATTATTGTTATTCTTTCTTTCTTTTCTCAGACGTTATGTCTGGTCAAAAATGGAAAGTGACGCGGACCTTGATCAAGCGTGATTTCCTTTTAACTGTACGGTATATGTTATATTGCATTTAGGAACTTTTGGGTAATTCAACATGTATCAATAATTACGGATTTCTGTAGTTGTATATATAAGTTTGGATGTAGCTGTATTGCATTGATGTACTGGTGGATATTGTGTGGTATGACTCCTGTAATTGATAGTATAATTGGTATAATGTCAACTTTATCCTGATGCCACATGTCCTTGACTTCCTCAGCCAGTTGGGTGTATTTTTCAATTTTTTATCCTGTTTTCTTTTGTATATTTGTTGTATTGGGTATGGATATTTCGATTAGTTATGTTAATTTCTTATTTTTATTGGTGAGTATGATGTCAGGTTTGTTATGTGGTGTTGTTTTGTCTGTTATAATGGTTCTGTTCCAGTATAATTTGTATTCATCATTCTCCAGTACATTTTGTGGTGCATACTTGTATGTGGGAACGTGTTGTTTTATAAGTTTATGTTGTAAGGCAAGCTGTTGATGTAGTATTTTTGCTACAGTGTCATGTCTTCTGGGGCATTCTGTATTTGCTAGTATTGTACACCCACTTGTGATGTGATCTACTGTTTCTATTTGTTGTTTGCAAAGTCTGCGTTTATCTGTTGTGGTATTGGGATCTTTAATAATATGCTTGCTGTAATATCTGGTGTTTATTGTTTGATCCTGTATTGCAATCATGAAGCCTTCCATCTCACTGTATATATTGCCTTTTCTTAGCCATGTGTTGGATGCGTCTTGATCGATGTGTGGCTGTGTTAGATGATACGGGTGCTTGCCATGTAGTGTTTTCTTTTTCCAATTTACTTTCTTCATATCTGTTGATGTTATGTGATCTAAAGCGTTGTAGAAGTGGTTATGAAATTGCCGTGGTGTAGCCGATGTACTTATATGACTGATTGCTTCGAGTATTTTGCTAGTTTCTGCTTGTTCTAGAAAGAATTTTCTTAAATTGTCTACCTGTCCATAATGTAGGTTTTTTGTGTCGATAAATCCCCTTCCTCCTTCCTTTCTGCTTAATGTGAATCTTTCAGTTGCTGAATGTATGTGATGTATTCTATATTTGTGGCATTGTGATCGTGTAAGTGTATTGAGTGCTTCTAGGTCTGTGTTACTCCATTTCACTACTCCAAATGAGTAGGTCAATATTGGTATAGCATAAGTATTTATAGCTTTTGTCTTGTTTCTTGCTGTCAATTCTGTTTTCAGTATTTTTATTAGTCTTTGTCTATATTTTTCTTTTAGTTCTTCTTTAATGATCTATTCCTATTTTTTGTCTGTATCCTAGATATTTACAGGCATCTGTTTTTTCCAACGCTTCCATGCAGTTGCTGTGGTTATCCAATATGTAATCTTCCTGTTTAGTGTGTTTTCCTTTGACTATGCTATTTTTCTTACATTTGTCTGTTCCAAAAGCCATATTTATATCATTGCTGAATACTTCTGTTATCTTTAGTAATTGGCTGAGTTGTTGATTTGTTGCTGCCAGTAGTTTTAGATCATCCATGTATAGCAGATGTGTGTTTTTGTGTGGGTATGTTCCAGTAATATTGTATCCATAATATGTATTATTTAGCATGTTGGATAGTGGGTTCAGAGCAAGGCAGAACCAGAAAGGACTTAATGAGTCTCCTTGGTATATTCCACGCTTAATCTGTATTGGCTGTGATGTGATATTATTTGAATTTGTTTGGATATTAAGTGTGGTTTTCCAATTTTTCATTACTATGTTTAGGAACTGTATCAATTTAGAATCTACTTTGTATATTTCCAATATTTGTAGTAACCATGAGTGGGGTACACTATCAAAAGCCTTTTGGTAATCAATGTATGCATAGTGTAGCTACCTTTGTTTGGTTTTAGCTTGATATGTCACCTCTGCATCTATTATCAGTTGCTCTTTACATCCTCGTGCTCATCTGCAACAGCTTTTTTGTTCTTCATTTATAATTTTGTTCTGTATTGTATGTGTCATTAATTTCTGTGTAATGACTGAACTTAATATTTTGTATATTGTTGGTAGGCATGTTATGGGGCGATATTTATCTGGGTTTGCTGTGTCTGCTTGATCTTTAGGTTTCAGATAAGTTATTCCATGTGTAAGTGTATCAGGGAATGTGTATGGGTCTGCAATGTAACTGTTAAATAATTTAGTTAGATGTAAATGTGTTGAGGTGAATTTCTTTAGCCATAAATTTGGTATTTTATCTTTTCCAGGGGCTTTCCAATTGTGAGTAGAATTAATTGCTTGGGTGACTTCATGTTGCAAAATTATCACTTCAGGCATTTGTGGTATCATCTTGTATGTATCTGTTTCTGCTTGTATCCACCGTGCATGCCTGTTATGTTGTACCGGGTTTGACCATGTGTTGCTCCAGAAGTGTTCCATGTCTGTTATGTTTGGTGGATTGTCTATTTTAATGTGTGTTTTATCTATTGTCTGGTTAAATTTCTTTCGGTTTGTGTTGAGTGTTTGGTTTTGTTTCCTTCTATTTTCACTTTTTTTTGTATCTTCTAAGTCGTTTGGCCAATGCCTGTAATTTCTACTTCTTTTCATCTAATTGCTCTATCGCTTCTTGTTGTGAGATTTTACCTAACCTTTTTCGTTTTTTTTCTGACATTTCATTTCTTATAAATTGTGTTAGCTGTCCAATGTCTTTTCTCATTTTTTCTATTCTGATCTGTAGCCTGTGTTGCCATGCTGGTTTTGTGGGTTTCTTCTGTGTGTTGGTTGGTTCTGATCTCTGCCTTGTGTGTATATTAAGTGTAGTGAGTGCTCCTATATAAACCAGTAGTTGTAACTCTTCCATAGTTGTGTTTTCATTTATTTTGTTGTGTATGACTGTGTTGATAGTTTTTATTGTTGTTTCGACTTGTGGGCTATTTGGCGGTCTATGCAAGAATGGTCTAATGTCTGTATTTGTGTCTTTGTGTTCTATATACAGGGCTATTACAAATGATTCAAGCGATTTCATAAATTCACTGTAGCTCCATTCATTGACATATGGTCACGACACACTACACATACGTAGAAAAACTCATAAAGTTTTGTTCGGCTGAAGCCGCACTTCAGGTTTCTGCTGCCAGATCGCTCGAGAGTGCAGTGAGACAAAATGGCGCCAGGAGCCGAGAAAGCGTATGTCGTGCTTGAAATGCACGCACATCAGTCAGTCATAACAGTGCAACGACACTTCAGGACGAAGTTCAGCAAAGATCCACCAACTGCTAACTCCATTCGGCGGTGGTATGCGCAGTTTAAAGCTTCTGGATGCCTCTGTAAGGGGAAATCAACGGGTTGGCCTGCTGTGAGCGAAGAAACGGTTGAAGGCGTGCGGGCAAGTTTCACGCGTAGCCCGCGGAAGTCGACGAATAAAGCAAGCAGGGAGCTAAACGTACCACAGCCGACCGTTTGGAAAATCTTACGGAAAAGGCTAAAGCAGAAGCCTTACCGTTTACAATTGCTACAAGCCCTGACACCCGATGACGAAGTCAAACGCTTTGAATTTTCGGAGCGGTTGCAACAGCACATGGAAGAGGATGCGTTCAGTGCGAAACTTGTTTTCAGTGATGAAGCAACAATTTTTCTTAATGGTGAAGTGAACAGACACAATGTGCGAAATTGGGCGGTAGAGAATCCTCACGCACTCGTGCAGAAAATTCGCAATTCACCAAAAGTTAACGTGTTTTGTGGAATCTCACGGTTTAAAGTTTATGGCCCCTTTTTCTTCTGCGAAAAAAACGTTACAGGACACGTGCATCTGGACATGCTGGAAAATTGGCTCATGCCACAACTGGAGACCGACAGCGCCGACTTCAACAGGATGGTGCTCCACCGCACTTCCATCATGATGTTTGGCATTTCTTAAACAGGAGATTGGAAAACCGATGGATCGGTCGTGGTGGAGATCATGATCAGCAATTCATGTCATGGCCTCCACGCTCTCCCGACTTAACCCCATGCGATTTCTTTCTGTGGGGTTATGTGAAAGATTCAGTGTTATAACTCCCCTACCAAGAAACGTGCCAGAACTGCGAGCTCGCATCAACGATGCTTTCGAACTCATTGATGGGGACATGCTGCGCCGAGTGTGGGAGGAACTTGATTATCGGCTTGATGTCTGCCGAATCACTAAAGGGGCACATATCGAACATTTGTGAATACTTAAAAAAACTTTTTGAGTTTTTGTATGTGTGTGCAAAGCACTGTGAAAATATCTCAAATAATAAAGTTATTGTAGAGCTGTGAAATCGCTTCAATCATTTGTAATAACCCTGTATGTCAGCTGAAATTTTTCTTCTATATCTAACATGTGTGTTACTTTGAGTTCTATTTGTGCTTGTTCTGATGGCTGTCTTAAGATTTCGTTTTCCTCTGATTGTTTAATTGATGCATGTCGTTCTTTGTTTGTTTGCTCTGGGATGTTTGAGTCCATTACTGTATTTTCTTATTCTTCTGATTGCACATTATTTTGTTCCAGTATTATTTGTACTTGTTGTTTGATGTTTTCTAATTCTGACTTGGGTATCCTGTTATTTTTGATTATTACATGGACCTGATCAGCTAGTCGTTGTTCTGTTAAAAATTTTAATTCTGGGTATCTGGTAACAAATGTTGTGTATACTTGTGATCTGTATCCAGTTGTGTTGGTTCCTAGGTTTGTTGCTTGGTAATAACAGAGCATGAGGTGTCGATTAACTTCATCTGACCATCTCATCCTCTGTCTTTGTTTTCCTTCTATGGTGGTTGCAGGAAGCATATCCTGCAAAACACCTCTATTTGGATTTAAATCATTTTCCAGTTGGTTAGCAGTGTCGTTACCATTGTGGGCGGGCATAGGGTTCAAACGTCGTCCCCGATCATGACGACGCTTGCCCGAGGCATCTTTAGTTCCGTCCTGAACCAACTTATCACACTAAAAGCGGGGTTAGCCCTATTAGTGGTTTGTTCTTTTCGTCGCTTTTTACGACTGGCAGAACATACAAGAGGCCTATTCTTTTCCCGGGCCTCCACGGGGTTTATTATTATTATTATTATTATTATTATTATTATTATTACTGTTGTTATTATTATTGGTAGTGGCTGTGGTTGTATAAAACTGTTGATAAGCGTGACTGTTACATAGCAGATGCTATTAATTTCACACTCTCAGAGTTATCTGAATGTAAAAATTTGTGAACACCCAGAACGTATATTCACGAGCCGCCAGTGCGTTTTACAGAGGGAAAAAAACAAAGCAGTATGCATAAATAAGAAGGTAAATAGATAACGGTGTTTCCCTGAAAACTATTTCAGCAGCAAAACAGAGTTATAGATCGAGAAAAATAATTTTCTTTGTTATTTGACACTTCACACGAAAGCAAGATACAACGGATAAAGCAAACTGGTGCTATTTACTGCGGTCTACGCATTTTCTAATGTGTTTGCATATTTTCTGGAACAAATAAATGCATATTATCTTAAATGTGTGGCTGACACTTCTCCTATTCTTTCAGTTCTCAGGAGTGTAGAGAATCTTCTGTCTATGTCGTTTCCATTTTCTTATTTCTTCTGCTTTCAAAGCCTTCTAAATTCAATATTTTATCCCTAAAAAGTTTATTTACGTTAGTTCCAATACTTTGATGTTTTTTTCTAGTTCTTTGCTTACTTCTTAACCCATGCTGTTGTTGATTTATTCTTCCCGAAGTAAAAGACTATTTGTCTCTTTAGCCTGTTCGCATTCATTCAGTATATATGTTCAACAAAGGTTAATCCTCACTTAGCTATTATGTCAAATATTTTCTCTGTATTTTTTAGATCTCATCATTACTACTCATTTTCCAACTGTCTGTAGTTTTTATTGAACCCACCTTTTTCTAATAATTCCTCTGTTATTATTATGATTATTATTATTATTATTGTTACTATGTCATCCACAAATCTGATATGGTCTATATTTGCACCACCAAAACAGGTACTTAATGTTCATTCTAGTATTAGCATCACATAAACATAGTGTATAAGAGTTTTTGCAGTGCATTACTTTTAATGATGCTGCAGTCGATGTACTTAATATCGCTTTTGGAAGAAGCAAACCAGCACTAGTCATATACATCAGCTTCCCTTCTATGATTGTTGCCTGTTACACCATCGATGGGATTTATTTGGGCAGCATTGTTGCAAATGCAGAAGTTCAAAATGTCCAGTGGTTTCTATTTCTCACAAGGAGACCATTAGACCTGTAAATCAGAAATTTTGATAAGTCTTAGGTATGTCATAGAGTGACGTGTTCTAGGTACGTGGCTAGTGGCTTCTCATCCAGTGGCTCCTAGTTTCCGAGGAAATCGATTTTGTAGTTTTTGTGTACCTCCTATACCAATAACGTGAGTTTTGTTCCATGGTAGTGAGAGTAGCTCAGTCGCCATAGTTCACAGCTATCATGCAGACCATACAGGTTCAAATCCTGTCTGTGTACTTCTCTTTTCAGCTTCATTGTACAGGCTATCATTAAATGGTACACGTCCTGCAAAATTACTCCAAAATACTGGTTTTTGCACTAGTAATTTCATTAATTAAAAAATTGTACCAGAAACATTCTTCAAACATGTATTCTATTTGTGTTATGTATTTACAGTTCGAAATATTTGGGTAACGTTTCCTTGATTCATGGGGAGTGTAGCCTAATCAGGCACTTTCTAATCAAACCTTTGTAAATGAAAGAAAAGCAGGCACTTGTACTGTCAAAATTACCCCTCCATCATGTAATTCACTTTGCCAAACCTGTGATATTTATTTTTGCTGGCAGGTGAAATGATTCATGAAAAAATTCAAAATGCAATCAACTTGCTAAAGACTAATAGAGAAATGGTTTTGAGGGATGATTCCATAAAAATACATCCTTCAATTCTGCATGAGTTTAGTGCACCCGCTTTCACAGCAATGATCAAACATGTGTGGCTCACATTGAAGTTGATTGCAGTAATAACAATTTTTGGAATTTAATAAATTCCTGGTATCACTTTTGAAAAATCTGTTTTCCTGGAAGGCAGTAGCTTTCATTAAATGTGCTTGGTACTCTACGAATTTATGCTTCAGTTGCCTCTACAACAAATACCATCAGTACGTCTTCTCTAGTGCAGCAAGCGATAGTGAGTAACAAGATTCTGCAAACCATTCCACAACAAATGGGCAACACATTTGAAGAAAATTTGCTGTAATTCATTGTTGCCATGCTGGCTATGCTTAAGGACCGCTACTGTGTGGAATAATTATGCCCCAATCAGTGATAGATTAAGCAGTGCAGTAGTGCAATCTCATAAACCACTAACACTCATTCAGTGTGCCATGGATGCAGATGAAGCGTAGGATGCCAAAAATATAAGTGAACAACTGAATGATAAAAAGTGAATCACATGGTGTTGCACCACAACACCTGAAGAAACATTATCTGCAACCTGCAGAGGCCGTGTTTTCTATCACGACAAGCTAGGCACGGCTCCACGCCAGCAGAAGGCAACGCTAGCAATGGATTTCTGGCCTCTCACTGGCAGCACTACCCCTAAAATACTCCAATAGCCATTCCAGTCACCCATGTTTATCCTCTTCTTCTATTTTAATTGAAAATGATCACAACGAAATCAACTAAAAAATCCTATGAAATACTTGAGTTCGTTATCATCGTCGCCACACTTCATTAGTTACTACTATAATACTGTTTATCAGTCATAAGCGCCTTTTTGCTGCTCATTTTCACAGCATTTTGAGTGGTGGAGCTGGAAGAATTAAGACATTGGATGTTCACCAAAATAAAATATTAGTATCTACCTTCTGTATTCATCTTAAAAGTAACAGAAGAATAACCACTCGAAAAAGCTGACAACAAGAAGCTTATAATGTAGGTAAGAAATTGCATCCAGTGTCATATTTTAAGACCCTTCGACGGTTGTTGTCGTAGGTGGATGGGGTGCTAGTGGGTATAAATTATGGTGTGGTAGACAGTAACAATTGATATTTCGCTTCCAAAACGACGTGACAGTCTACAGCAAAGCGAGAAAAAAGAAAAAACGGCGCTGCCAGGAAGACGCGAGCATATGGGATTTCACTGCTATTAACTGGCATATTATGGGTCTGTGTTTTGTGTGGGGTGCTAGGGTGTGTATGCTTTTCACCCACTGCTGAATAACTCTTCCGCTAGCAGAAAAAAAGTCTGAGCTACAATCGGACGCAATAGTAGTTTAGCATCATGAATCTGCACCGTACAAATCGTCTCTGCAAGTACTGGAACTATCTGCCCTTCTGTGCCATCGTATTACACACTGATAATTCTCATCTGAGTATTGTGGCAGGATAGTTATCTCGCTATCTCTCTGTGTTAAGCATAATGCAGGTTAAAAAGCTCTTCAACATGGATGCTCTCCGCATTTACTTACAATACATCAGCAGTGGTTATACTGTAATCATAATGAGTAGATACTTGCTATTCTTTCAATATTTATAGACTTAATGACAGTTTTGCTTAATGATGACTTATTGCAGAGATAACTGTCTGCATTTTTCGTCCCTTATTCCTTGTTCTGATGACAACTGATTCCCCTTTCCCGTTAGCAGTAGTTTGAATCGAACTAACACTGTGCATATACGCTGGTGCCACCCTTTTACACAGTTTTTTGCACCGGATTTCCAGCTAATTCTTGGTTCTGAATGTGACGTTATTCGTAGCTTATGAAGCCTCTCCTTGAAGTTCTCATTTTGCAAAGAAAGGTGACTGCCCTCTCATTTGTGTTCCTCTGTTTCTGTGACAGTACCAATGACAGTGTTCTTAAAGGAAACATTTTCAAAGCCCATAACGATCAAAAGACGTTTTACTTTCTCATAAAGTATGCAGTATAACCACTCGAGGCGCTCCAGAGAATCTGCACCGCGTTTTGTTAATTCGATTTTCAGTTTTCCAATGTGCTTACGACAGAAAAATAGAAATATTTGTGACAGTTGCGGATTTTTTATGTTTAATCTGCAGTCGGAGCATTTGAGTATTATTAGTTACTACACTGTAGCTCATAAACGTGGATAAAATTAACTGACATACAGAATGATCTGTTAAAACAATTCTGACCACCTACCTAATAGTCAGAATGTCCACCTTTGGCGCGGGAAACAGTGGCGACTCATTGCGGCTTGGAAACAATGAAGTTTTGGTAGGTCGCTGGAGCGAGTTGGCACCACATCAGCACACACAAGTGACCTAATTCCCATAAATTCCGGGGATGGGGGTGATGAACTTTGTTGCTACGTTCAATCACATCCTAGATGTGCTCGATTGAGTTCAGATCTGGCGAGTTGTCTGGCCAGCAAATCAACTGGAACCCGCCACTATGTTTCTCAAACTACTCAGACACAGTTCTGGCCTTGTGACATTGCGCATTATCTCGTTAAAAATGCCACTGCCGTCAGGAAACATGATAGCCATGAAGGGGTGTACGTGAGTAGTAGGGCTAGGATAGAACAAGCGCATTTTGTTAGTGCGGATTGCCTACATCAAAGACAGGCATGCACTCAGGGACAAGCCTATTGTTCTCCTTTGATTGACAGGTACTTAACGTATTGTTCTGCTTTGATTGACAGGTACTTAACCTATTGTTCTGTTAAGTGTTTTTCCATGCCACCCCCATTTCCTTTTGATTGACAGGCGCTTAATCTATCGTTCCCCCCACCCCCTCCCTCTCCCTCAACCCCCTCCCCCCACCCTGCTACAGGTACACTTCCAGGTCTGAGTTACTGGAATTGGCACCCCTCTCACTCTTATCAATTTGATTGACTACTTAATTAAATTGATCAATTAACTAACCTCTCAACCACTGGTAAATCCTCTGCCTTCCCCCCTCCACCCCCAGAAAATGGTGAGAAGTTCAAGTCCCATCAGGACAACGCTACATACCATGGCTACCTACACTAACCTAAGAAACCAGCAGGAAGAAAAGGCACTTGAGCTACCTCCACTAACCTAAGTCATCTGACCGCCACCTCTTCCTAGGGATTGGCTGGAAAAGGACTCAGCCTCTGCTAGATAGGACGGACGTAAGTCTTACTTAACATATTGTTTTGTTAAGTGGTTTTCCATTTCACCACACTTAACCTATTGTTTTCTCACACCCTCCCACCCCCCTCCCCCTTAGGAAACCTCCCCCTCGCTGCTAGAGGTACACTTTCAGGTCTGAGTCATGGGAATAGACCCTGTCACTACTATCAATTTGATTGATTACTTAATTAACCTCTCCCCCTCTGGTACACCCTCCACCCACTCTCCCTCCCTCCCAGAAAATGGCGGGAAAAAAGACTCAGATGATCCTTCATTTGGAGGGAAATCGATTGCTGTGCGTGGAATATTCTTTATTTCAACAATTTAGAGGATTCAAGACAGTGTATGGAATATATGATAAGTATGTACTGTTTATTTACAAAAAAACCTCAGTTTGTGGGGGTTTGATTACTCTTGCTCATCATTCTCTGCTGTTTGGAAACATCTGGGTCTTGCAAGAAGCAATTACATGTGTCAAACATGTTGCATAAAATAATGTTTGACACTGTACTCTGGATATCTTAACCTAATGCTTGGGCCTTTGTCAGCGCTTAACCAATTGTTCTGTTAGGTGGTTTTCCATGTTACCCCCATTTCCTTAAACTATTGTACCACATTTGATGCCAAATTAAGTAATCAGTTATGCCTCCCACCATTTTCTGGTACACTTTTCGAATTTCACATGCTTTTGAACGCCATTTCTGGCGCATCCTTCTCTGTCACCCACCCCCTTAAACTACTGAACTGTTTTACATAAAAAATTATTGAAATTAACTTAGTGTTCTGCACTTAACCCGCTGTTCTCCTCAATGTCACCTGCTCACACACACCCTCCCCTTAACTATTGTACTACTAGCACCACGTTGATATAAAAAATTTATGCAAATTAATTAATTCGATATTCTTCACATATATGGGCTAGTTTTTTTAATTCATGGCATCGTATTTGTCTTAGAGTATTGTTCGTCTGTATAGGGCCCTTACCAGTTGGGTCTGATTCAAGAGACTGAAAAGGTTCAAAGAAGAATGGCAAGATTCGTGACTGGTACATTTAGCCATCGCAAGAGCATTAAAAATCTCGTTGAAAGTTTGAAGTGGGACACACTTGCAAATAGATAAAGCGCTAAGCGGAAGGGGCTGCTCAATAAATTCCTAAATCCCATCTTTTCTGGGGATGTAGAGCATATATTATTACCACCAACTTCCATATCTCGCAAGGATCTCCATTTAAAGATAAGGGAAATTAGAGCTCATACTGAGGTGTTCAGACAGTCGTTTCTCCTTCGCGCAATCGAGAAGTGGAACAGAAGGGGGGAAATATTACTTTGGTGCGAATAATGCCCTCCACCACACACCACTTTGTGGCTATCAGAGTATATATGCAAATGTAGATGTAGATGGAATATACATTAAACAAAAGATCGCTAATAAAACACGCATCCTGCCACCCGTCATCCGAGGCCGACGTCGAGGTGCACCAGCGCTCCCTGCAAACCTCTGACGCGACCGTTCGGGTTGTGCAAGGATGAGACGGCGACATCCGTTTCATATTTGACACCTGAGAAATTTGTGTCGAAATACGTGTTCAGTTAGACACCGTTGCTGGTGCGATGATTCATAGCTGCTGTCTAGGTCCAGTGCCACGAGAGATGATGCAATGCTTCCCAGAATAGCAC
The DNA here is from genome assembly GCF_021461395.2 of Schistocerca americana. Taxonomy (NCBI): domain Eukaryota; kingdom Metazoa; phylum Arthropoda; class Insecta; order Orthoptera; family Acrididae; genus Schistocerca; species Schistocerca americana. Next base: position 945,754,958 of record NC_060130.1, on the reverse strand, counting down.
AGGGTCATTCCTAATGGAACAACCCGTCCATCACTGAAATTACCCATCAAACTGCTGATGCTGCCGGTGTGTGAGCATCATCCGCCAAAAATGCAACATGTTTGCCACATGTAATTGCTTCTTGCAAGACCTAGATGTTTCCAAACAGCAGAGAATGATGAGCAAGAGTAATCCAACCACACACAAACTGAGTTTTTTTTAAATAAATAAACAATATACCCTTTCCATATATTCCATACACTGTCTTGAATACTCTAAATTGTTTTCTGCAGGTGAGACTTGCAGTGGCAAAATTATTTTGCACAGATGGCTACATTGCACTGATAGTTAAACCCCGCAAAAGTTGTCTACAGATCATCAAATACATACAAGACTCACAAGAATATTGGAAGCCAGGAACATATTTACCAGTGTAACTACAATTAAATATTACGATTGCTGCTACAGTCCGACACCGATCAATGTACAGGTAATGTCTCCTCTTGACAGCTGTGGTTGTGGAACGAATCTCAGTATCTATAGCGAACTCTTGGAAGTAGCATAGTATCCCAGAAATACTTAACGTGCCCTTTTGTAGGAGTTATCGTGATGTCTCGGCTTGTATGCATGGAAATTCTTGCCCTAAAAGAACCAGTTTACAAAAATAGCCCAAAAAAACGTTGAATGCATTCTTCCTTGCAGCCCTAGCGCGGCAGCTTGTCCATCATGTGTTACCCTTCCTGCTTTCAACATAGGAAAATGTTCTCACCACTAGGTAGAGACTCCTATATCCCAGCACAAAGGATGTCATATGATTGAATTCGGCATCATCATTGGCTCTTTTCGAAATTACTCACTGATGTACTGATGCCAGTGGGGTGGAAGTACCAATCGCCTTTTTTTCTTTCTGCAGACAAGGCCTTCAGTGGCAAAACAAACTATTTTACATAGATCGCTATGTTGCACCAAAAATTAAACTTTGAAAAGTGCCCCTACATATCGTTAAATACTGAAAAACGCTTACTCAACTACACTGTTCTCCCACTGAGGACAGGACCTTGAATATCAGAGCGTGAAACCGATCTCCAACCCAACAATATATCACTGAATACCATGTCGATGGAGTAAACATACAATATCCTGCGCCATACAAAAATCGCCCCTTTTACATCATTTGTACACATACCGCGAAGACAGACAGCATCATAGATATAGTCACGCCACTAGATATTTCCCTGCGAGGTCGTCGATCATCCACTCCTGACGGGTGACCAGAGCACCCACAGTGGGCTGAAGTCACTCTCAGAACTGTTTTACAAATTCAGGCTTTTCCCATCGACTCAAACGCTTTACTGTTTCTGGTCCAGACCTGCTTGCCTACTCGCTCTTCTACATCCATATTCAGACTCTGGAATTACAAGAGCATATGTATTTTTGCATGGTTTGCCATAATATTATATCATTTTCACAGTGCTTCTCGATATGAAGCACACATCAGTATCCTACCAATGGGTCGTGCAACATAATTCCGCAGATATAGACTGGAAATTATTTCTCTACAAACCCAAAGCTTTAGCTAGGTGGGGCTTGCTGTAAACCACTGACTAACTAGAAACTTGGCACGTCTCCAAAGACATTTGCGTGGAAACTCGGTGGAAATGGGCACATTGTGGTGTGTCCCCAAACTACATACAGATACAGTCGAAAGCAAATCTGCGACCCTCAGGTCCCATTCCCGTCTGTCAGCCCAACATGCTATCATCGTTATTTTGTACCACTCAATAGAGAAAAAGTTACAAAATATGAAAGATCCACTAACTTCATCCGATAGAGAACTCGATAAGATTTTTACTGCATCTCTCTCCTCACATATATCGAATACAAATGCCGCATGCAAGCCGTCATCAAGCACATGTGACGATCCTATTAAATATACAGGTGTTGATCCAATGAACCGACCAGTTTAAAGTTTCATCACCTGTACTGTAGGAGGATGACCTAATCCCACAGACCATACTGTAAGTCGCAAGGGACGCTCCCTGTGACTCTGTGTCGTCGTTTGAAACGTTGTTTTTTTCTGCTGCAACACGCTTTGTGCACTGCCGTACATTTTGTTTTTCCACTACGACTTCAAGGTCTATGTCAGGTTCTAAACTGACATTAACACGTTCTGATCCACTGCCTCCCGCAGAAAACTAGATGTCACATGGTATAATTATCTTGTTACTCCGCCTATCATAATACACCAAACACACTGGATGATTGTAAATAAAAGACAGTTACAACATAAGGAAACTGGAAGAGTTTGGCGGTGTTGTGGAGATTTTCCAAGCTGCTGTCAGAAAGTGATTGACGACCTCTATATTTAAACTCATCTGTCACAGTGACGGAATAGCTGATGGCTCTGTGCTCCATTTTTACTGATTACTCACATTGCAGCCATTACGCGATCGCTGTTTCAGTGCAATCCATCCCCAGGAAGTGTTGACTATTCACAAAAACTCTTTCTCCAACACAAACAAGCGATCTCAGTCAATCATTATGTGATAACCAACAGCGTACCTGTGGATGGATGGGGTGGAAAAGACACCATCAATGTACTCAATAATAAGCAGTACAGATTAAAACTGTGTGCCCGACCGAGACTCGAACTCGGGACCTTTGCCTTTCGCGGGCAAGTGCTCTACCATCTGAGCTACCGAAGCACGACTCACGCCCGGTACTCACAGCTTTACTTCTGCCAGTATCTCGTCTCCTACCTTCCAAACTTTACAGAAGCTCTTCTGCGAACCATGCAGAACTAGCACTCCTGAAAGAAAGGATATAGCGGAGACATGGCTTAGCCACAGCCTGGGGGATGTTTCCAGAATGAGATTTTCACTCTGCAGCGGAGTGTGCGCTGATATGAAACTTCCTGGCAGATTAAAACTGTGTGCCCGACCGAGACTTGAACTCGGGACCTTTGCCTTTCGCGGGCAAGTGCTCTACCACCTGAGCTACCGAAGCACGACTCACGCCCGGTACTCACAGCTTTACTTCTGCCAGTATCTCGTCTCCTACCTTCCAAACTTTACAGAAGCTCTTCTGCGAACCATGCAGAACTAGCACTCCTGAAAGAAAGGATATAGCGGAGACATGGCTTAGCCACAGCCTGGGGGATGTTTCCAGAATGAGATTTTCACTCTGCAGCGGAGTGTGCGCTGATATGAAACTTCCTGGCAGATTAAAACTGTGTGCCCGACCGAGACTCGAACTCGGGACCTTTGCCTTTCGCGGGCAAGTGCTCTACCATCTGAGCTACCGAAGCACGACTCACGCGCGCACTTGCCCGCGAAAGGCAAAGGTCCCGAGTTCGAGTCTCGGTCGGGCACACAGTTTTAATCTGCCAGGAAGTTTCATATCAGCGCACACTCCGCTGCAGAGTGAAAATCTCATTCTGGAAACATCCCCCAGGCTGTGGCTAAGCCATGTCTCCGCTATATCCTTTCTTTCAGGAGTGCTAGTTCTGCATGGTTCGCAGAAGAGCTTCTGTAAAGTTTGGAAGGTAGGAGACGAGATGCTGGCAGAAATAAAGCTGTGAGTACCGGGCGTGAGTCGTGCTTCGGTAGCTCAGATGGTAGAGCACTTGCCCGCGAAAGGCAAAGGTCCCGAGTTCGAGTCTCGGTCGGGCACACAGTTTTAATCTGCCAGGAAGTTTCATATCAGCGCACACTCCGCTGCAGAGTGAAAATCTCATTCTGATAAGCAGTACAGTTGACAGTGCAAACAATTTTAGCAATTTTACAGTAATTTCGACACCGAGCAATGCTGCGACAGCATGTTTCCCAATTTCAGTATCGTAGCTAAACTTCCCCCCCCTCTCTACTTTGCGAGTATCATTGTGAATGTAGATAGATGACTGTGCGGTATGTTCATTTATTGTTAATCGTTAAATACATACATCATCGAAGTGTACCAGACAGTGCTCTACATATTTCTAACACCTCGAGCATTGTGCTTAATATACGATCTATCTCTATGTTGATGGGGGCCACAGAACATTCTCAGAGTCTTAGGGTAAAATTAGAAACTGAAAGACCCCTCACACTGCCATTGACCAACCCGCCCTGCAGCACCATTACTGATTTAATATGCAACCAACCAGAAGTAGACCGTTGCATTCCACATCTCGTGAATAAATGGAGCTAGCCAAGTCCTCACCCACCCAAGTACACAAGATTTCTCCAGGTGCACCCATATCGATGAGGTTAGCACCCCTTATCGATATATAGTAACAGATGTGAAAGTGTTGTAATAGCAGGCGGTTAAGAAGAACAAGGAACGTGTGATTTTTATGCATGATGAAGCTCCAGACGGATGGAGTTCGAAGCATTTTACGTAAATCAACTACACTATCAAGTCTAAAGTATTATTCTAGAGTGTAGGACAGTACCTGGAAGGTATTGGTAAGAGAGACCATAAACACATCCACTCCTAAGGCTACAACATTCTGCACTTAAAACAGTCTATAATGTTATATCGCTTGTGTTTCAGATCTATCAGTCATGTGGATTGCAGCGCTGTTAATATCCCAGTCTAAGAAATATGTTTCCAGTGCATGACATACATCCTTCTTGCAGGTTTCTCTAGAATAAACTGTGGTATCGAACCGTAAAACGAGAAAACTACTTTCTTAAAACAATGTCTTATGTGATACATGCACAATATAGCTTTCGTGAGATGTATAGCGTCCACTGTCCACATTCGATCACCATTCAGAAATTATACTATGCCCACATCAGTCCTACATAAAATGATCGTTAGTAACGGAGAATCTGCGTTAAAGGACAACATAGAGTGGATGGATTGGTCGGTTGAGATAGGGTTGTAACGAGATGCGATTTAATGGTAGACTGCTGATGTATTCTAGAGAGAGAGAGAGGGGGGGGGGCAGAAGTTGCTGCAGGTCATTTGATCTTTTTTTTTTCTTGATGTTCCATCACGATGCATCAGATGTGTGACATAGCGTGCATTCGACTCGTATACAACCGCTTGTTCTGTGTGGGTATTAGAGCGGTTTCTACTTGCGATCGTTAACAGTAAACCTCTCGGTCATCAGAGGACTTACACCTCACGTGTGATGAAACATGACACATTCATCTAAACGAACGAAGATTTATGCTATGTACTCCATTCCCCTGTCGCATCTTAAGTGTAAAATCGATACTTCAGTTTCATAACTAAGTTAGCGATAGGTGTTTGTAAGACACTGCAATCCCCTGTGTATACATCTGCTTGACAGATGTGCTGTTTACAAAGTTAGTGGCGACATGACTTGTAATTTCTCTTGTCGGACGCCACTTCTATGCGTTTATCTGTTTTTTTGTAAGAGGTATTCTCTGTTACTAACGATCATTTTATGTAGGACCGATGTGGGCATAGTATAATTTCTGAATGGTGATCGAGTGTGGACAGTGGACGCTATACATCTCACGAAAGCTATATTGTGCATGTATCACATAGACACATTGTTTTAAGGCAGTAGTTTTCTCTTTTTACGGTTCGATACCACAGTTTATTTTAGAGAAACCTGCAAGAAGGATGTATGTCATGCACTGGAAACATATTTCTTAGACTGGGATATTAACAGCGCTGCAATCCACATGACTGATAGGTGAGAAACACAAGCGATCTAACATTATAGACTGTTCTAAGTGCAGAATGTTGTAGCCTTAGGAGTGGATGTGTTTATGTTCTCTCTTATCAATAACTTCCAGGTACTGATCCTACACTCTAGAATAATACTTTAGACTTGATAGTGTAGTTGATTTACGTAAAATGCTTCGAACTCCATCCGTCTGAAGCTTCATCATGCATAAAAATTACACGTTCTTTGTTCTTCTTAACCGTCTGCTATTACAACACTTTCAAATCTGTTACTATACATCGATAAGGGGTGCTAACCTCATCGATATGGATGCATCTGGAGAAATCTTGTGTACTTGGGTGGGTGAGGACTTGGCTATCTCCATTCATTCACGAGACATGGATTGTGACAGTCTACTTCTGGTTGGTTGCATATTAAATCGGTAACGGTGCTGCAGGGTGGGTTGGTCAGTGTCAGTGTGAGGGGCCTTTCAGTTTCTAATTTTACACTAAGACTATGAGAATGCTCTGTGGCCCCCATCAACATAGAGTTAGATCGTAAATTAAGCACTGTGCTCGAGGTGGTACACTTTGATGATGTATGTATTTGACAATCAACAATAAATGAACATACTGCACAGCCATCTATCTACATTCGCAATGATACTCACAAACTAGAGAGGGGTGTGGTTTAGATATGATATTGAAATTGGGATACATGCTGTCGCAGCAATACTCGGTGTTGCAATTACTGTAAAAGTCTAAAATTGTTCACTCTGTCAACTGCATCTGTTATTATTAGGATACATTTGTGGTGTCTTTCTCACCCCATCCATCCACTGGTACACTGTTGGTTACCACATAATGATTGACTGACATCGTTGTTTGAGTTGGAGAAATGGTTTGGTGAGTGGACAACACTTTCTGGCGATGGATTGCACCAAAACAGTGATCGCACACATGAGTGCAATCTGAGTAATCAGCCAAAACAGATTGCAGAGCCATCAGCTATTCCATCATTGTGACAGACGAGTTTAAATATAGAGGTCGTCAATCACTTTCTGACAGCAGCTTGGAAAATCTCCACAACACCGTCAAACTCTTCCAGTTTCCTTATGTTGTAACTGTCTTTTATTTAAAATCATCCAGTGTGTTTGGTGTATTATGGTAGGCGGAGTAACAAGATAATTATACCATGTGACATCTAGTTTTCTGCGAGAGGCAGTGGATCAGAACGTGTTAATGTCAGTTTAGAACCTGACATAGACCTTGAAGTCATGGTGGAAAAACAAAATGTAAGGCAGTGCACAAAGTGTGTTGCAGCAGAAAAAAACAACGTTTTAAACGACGACACTGAGTCACAGGGAGCGTCCCTTGCGACTTACAGTATGGTCTGTGGGATTCGGTCATCCTCCTACAGTACAGGTGATGAAACTGTAAACTGGTTGGTGCATTGGATCAACACCTGTATATTTAATAGGATCATCACATGTGCTCGATGCCAGCATGCATGCAGTATTTGTTTTTGATGTGTGGGAGGAGAGAGATGCGGTAAAAATCTTATCAAGTTCTCCATCGGATGAAGTTAGTGGAGCTATTATAGTTTACAATTTTTTCTCTGTTGGATGGTGCAAAATAACGATGATAACATGTTGGGTGTGATAGACGGGAATGGGACCTGATGATCATAGATCTGCTTTGGACTGTAGTATCTGTATGTAGTTTGGAGACACACCACAATGTGCCCATTTCCACAGAGTGGTCAAAACACAGTCCTGTCACACTAACTCATGTCGCTGCGTTTCTACTCGGGTTGTAGATGGTGGTGGATATGGCTTACTCCAACTTCTGCTCAGGTCTGACTTAAATTGGAACGATCACATGCGCAAAGCTGCAGAAATGGCAGCAGTCGCAAGATGCATAGGGACTGACTAAAACCATGTTGGAATTTTACTGTAGCAGATAGGTTCGAGAAAGATGACTTGTTTCGCGATATGAGAGTGCCACAAATATGATATGGCATCGAGACAGAATGCATACAAATACTGGAGAAATATGTAATGGCGGTGGCGTGAGGAGGTTGCAAATACCTGTTACATACCCTGCTCGTTAGCTGCACCACTTTTAAAATTCGGCAAAATTGCGAGGGTATGAAATGAAATGTCGTGTGACGAGGGCCTCCCGTCGGGTAGACCGTTCGCCTGGTGCAAGTCTTTCGATTTGGCGCCACTTCGGCGACTTGCGCGTCGATGGGGATGAAATGATGATGATTAGAACAACTCAACACCCAGTCCCTGAGCGGAGAAAACCTCCGACCCAGCCGGGAATCGAACCCGGGCCCTTTGGATTGACAGTCTGTCGCGCTGACCACACAGCTACCGGGGGCACACATTGCGAGGGTGCACCGTCTATATTCAGTGTCACGGGATTTGTCTGGAAAACTAGTTCATTTGTAGTAATGCCATACCTCAATTTATAAACCTGGTATAGCTTTTAACATGGATACTTGTGTGCACATGTAGAACCAAGACTGCTTGTGACAGCAACATACAATACTTGTGGGAATCAGGTTTTTTAACATCTGGCAGTTTGTAAGACTATTACACCTCTCTTTCTAAGACATGGTGGTAGCACTCGCAACAAAAACTTATGAGACATGTCCATCCATCGTTGGTTTTAGGTCAGTATTATTTAGTATCACCAGCAATCTGTTATTGACGAAGTATTATACTCAGCAGTAGGGGGTGTGTGATTGCTTCACCTTGAGCATCAAGGTTATAAAATATGTGTTTGTATTCCAACATGCGCAAAGGAAATGACTATATCCAGTTGTAAGGACGCTATGGATTTGACGTGTAGCACTGTGATAGGAAGGGGAAGAATATGTCAAGCCATAAGAATGGAAGCGATATTTCTGTTTCCAGAGCCACAGCCGTCAGCAGGGTGTATTTCCATTACTTCGCTCATTGCCGAATGTTGTCCAACTGAGACCGCCATCGTAATATTTAGTTGTAGGTACAGGGATAAAATATATATATGAGGACGGTCGTTTTCCTATGATGATTCTGTCTATGCTTGCTTGGTGTGCAGCGCCAGTAACTTGTGGCAGGAATTATTTATGTTTCCCATTAACTGTTGGAGCTGTCCGAATGCAGAGGCCTGTCGGAGGGTAGGAATGTAACTGACTTAACTGTTGTCCTCTTGATGGCCGAATAGTGAACTAATACTTAGTATGTGTTGCATAGCTTTCGCGATCGCATGGAAATTTTAAAAGATTGAATATGGATCTATGTTTGCACTGGATCGTTATTCCCTCCCATGTAAATTGTTCGTTTGAATGTTTCTGCACATTTCGCGCATTTATTTAGTTGAGGGAAAATCGATTGTGGTGTGTACATCTAGCATGTGGAAGACACGTTTACCAGTTCTCTAGACATGAGAAACACCTTAGTTGACCTTGCAAATTATAAGGATGATTTGGAATCTGCTGCATCACCGGCATCGGTATTCACAAGTGGAAATATCAGTTTTCTTTATTTTTCTCGAGTTTCCACGTAAATGTCTTTCGAGACGTGCCAAGTTTCTAGTTATTCAGTGGTTTACAGCATGCCCCACCTAGCTAAAGTTTATGGTTTGTAATTTCCAGTCTATATCTTCGGAATTATGTTGCACGAGCCATCGGTAGGTTACTGCTGTGTGCCTGATAACGAGAAGTACCGTGAAAAATGGTATAATATCATGGCGAACTATGCAAAAATACATATGTTCTTGTAATCCCAGAGTCTGGAGATGGATGCAGAAGAGCGAGTAGGCAAGCAGGTCTGGATCAGAAACAGTAAAGCGCTTGTGTTGAGGGGAACAAACCCAAATTTGTAGAACAGTTCTGAGAGTGACTTCGGCCTGCTGAGGGCGCTCTGGTCACCCGTCGGGAGTGGATTACCGCTGACCTTGCAGGGAAATATCTAGTGGCACGAGTGTATCTATGGTGCTGTCTGTCTTCGCGGTATGTGTACGAATGATGTAAAAGGGGCGATTTTTGTATGGTGCAGGATATTGTATGTTTACTCCATTGACATGGTATTCAGTGATATATTGTTGGGTTGGATATCGGCTTCATGCTCTAATATTCAAGCTCTTGTCCTCATTGGGTGAACAGTGTAATTGAATAAGCGTTTTCAGTATTTGACGATATGTAGGGGCACTTTTCTAGGTTTAATTGTTGGTGCAATATGGTGATCTTTGTAACATATGTTTTTTCCCCTGAAAACCTCGTCTGCATAAAGAAAAAAAAGGCGGATGGTGCTTCCACACCAGTGGCATCAGTACTTCGGCTAGTAAATCCGAAAAGAGCCAATCATAATGCCCAATTCATTCAAAAGACATCCTTTGTGCTGGGATACAAGAATCTCTACATAGCTGTGAGAACGTTTGCGTATGTTGAAAGCAGGAAGGGTAACGTGATGGACAGGCTTCATGTTAGGACTGCAAGGAAGAATGCATTCGACGTTATTCTGCGCTATTTTCGTAAACAGATTCTGTTAGGGCAAGAATTTCCGTGCATACAAGCCGGGACATCACGAAAACTCCTGCAAAAGGGCACGTTGAGTATTTCTGGGACACTATGGAATTTCCTAAAGTTCGCTATAGATACTGAGATTCGTACCACAACCACAGCCCAATGTAGCGATCTTTGAAAAATAATTTTGCTGCTGGATGTCTCGTCTGCAGAAAACAGTGGTGGATAGTGCTCCCGCCAGCCAGGGTGGCCAAGCGGTTCTAGGCGCTACAGTCTGGAACCGCGTGGCCGCTACGGTTTCAGGTTCGAATCCTGCCTCAGGCATGGATGTGTATGATGTCCTTAGGTTAGTTAGGTTTAAGTAGTTCTGAGTTCTAGGGGACTGATGACCTCAGATGTTAAGTCGCGTAGTGCTCAGAGCCATTTGAAGCATTTTTGATAGTGCTCCCACACTGGCAGCATTAGCAGTTTGACGGGTAATTTCAGTGCTGGATGGGTTGTCCCATTAGGAATGCATCGCTATTCTGGGAAGCATAGCAACATCTCTCATGATGCTGGACCCTGGCTGCAGCTATGCGTCATCGCACCAGTAATGGTGCCTAGGTGAACATGTACTTCAACAGGAATTTCTCAGATGTCAAGTATGAAAGGGATGTCACCACCTCATCCTTGTGGGACCCGACCGGTCACGTCGTAGACTCCGTCATCGGCATCGGGTGTCGGGTGGCAGGATGTGTTTTTTACTAGCGATCTTTTGTTTAAACTATATTCCATCTACATCTACATATATACTGTGATAGCCACCAAGCGGTGTGCGGTGGAGGGCACTATTCGTACCAAAGTCGTATTTCCTCCCTTCTGTTCCACTTGCGGATCGTGCAAGGGAAAAGTGACTGTTTGAACACCTCAGTAGGAGCTCTAATTTACCTTATCTTTGAATGGTGATCATTGTGCGATATGGTGGTAATAATATATGCTCTACATCCCTGGCAAAGATAGGGTTTTGGAGTTTAGTAAACAGCCCCTTCCGTTTAGTGCATCGTCTATCTGGAAATGTGTGCCACTTCAAACTTTCAATGAGATTTGTAACACTCTCGTGATGGTTAAATGTACCAGTCACGAATCTTGTTGTTCTTCTTTGAACCTTCTCAGTCTCTTGAGTCAGACCCAACTGGTAAGGGCCCCATACAGACGAACAATACTCAAAGACGAATAGGATGCCATGAATAAAAAAAAAAAAAAACTACCCCATACATGTGAAAAGAACTACATTAATTAATTTGCATAAACTTTTTATATCAACATGCTGTAAGTGGTACAATAGTTAAGGGGAGGGTGTGTGTGAGTGGGTGACATGGAGCAGAACAGCGGGTTAAGTGCAGAACACTAAGTTAATTTGAATGATTTTTATGTGAAACACAGTACAATAGTTTTAGGGGGTAAGTGACAAAGAAAGATGCGCCAGAAATGGCATTCAAAAGCATGTAAAACTCTAAAAGTGTACCAGAAAATGGTGGGAGGCATAACTGATTACTTAAATCGGCATCAAATGCGGTACAATAGTTTAACGAAATGGGGTTGTCATGGAAAACCACTTAACAGAACAACAGGTTAAGTGCTGAAAAAGGCCCAAGCATTAGGTTAAGACATCCAGAGTACAGTGCCATAGATTAGGTTATGCAACATGTTTGATACATGTACTTGCTTCTTGCAAGACCTAGATGTTTCCAAACAGCAGAGAATGATGAGCAAGAGAAATCCAACCTTCTCCCCCCCCACAACCTGAATTCATTATAAATAAACAATGTTTAATAAATAAACAATTTCCACATATTCCATACACTGTCTTGAATCCTCTAAATTGTTGAAATAAAGAATATTCCATGCACAGCAATCGATTTCCCTCCAAATGACCGATCAACTGAGTCTTTTTTCCCACCATTTTCCTGGAGGGTGGGCGGGGGGTGTACCCAGGAGGGGGGATGTTAATTAAGTAGTCAGTCAAACTGGTAGTAGTGACAGGATATATTCCAATAACTCAGACCTGAAAGTGTTCCTCTAGCAGCAAGGGGGAGGTTCCTGAGGGGGAGGGGGGTGGGAGAGGATGGGGGAACAATAGGTTAAGTGTGGTGACATGGAAAACCACTTAACAGAACAACAGGTTAATTAAAACGTATGTCTGTCCTATCCAACACAGGCTGAGTGTTTTTCCAGCCAGTCCCTAGGGGTAGAGAGATAATTAATTGATCAATTTAACTAAGTAGTCAATGAAATTGATTAGAGTGGAGGGGGGTCTATTCTGATATTTCAGCGAGGGGGGAGGGGGTTGGGGGAGGGGGTATGGTGAACAATTGTTTAAATGCCTGTGAATCATAAGGTTCAAATGGTTCAAATGGCTCTGAGCACTATGGGACTCAACTGCTGAGGTCATTAGTCCCCTAGAACTTAGAACTAGTTAAACCTAACTAACCTAAGGACATCACAAACATCCATGCCCAAGGCAGGATTCGAACCTGCGACCGTAGCGGTTTTGCAGTTCCAGACTGCAGGGCCTTTAACCGCACGGCCACTTCGGCCGGCCAATCATAAGGAAATGGGGGTGACATGCGAAAGCACTTAACAGAACAATAGGTTAAGTTCCTGTCAATCAAAGGAGAACAATAGGCTTGTTCCTGAGTGCATACCTGCCCCTGATGTAGGCAACTTGCACTAACTAAATGCGCTCGTTCTCACCTTACCCTGCTACTTATGTGGTCTGCAACAAGTGTACGATATTCCTTGGCCATCATGGTGCCTTGCACGTGCTCCACTGGACTGATGAATGCCCACATGAATGTTCCTCAGAGCTTGTCTCCATGCTGCAGTACAGGTTGTAAGGAGCGTGAATAAAAAGATTGGGTCTCCCCCAACTCTAGCCACACGACAAATAAGATGTTGCGCTGAGTCGGAAAATTACTTAATTTATTCATAAGAAAATCCCACAAAAGAACATTCATTGTAAAGTCACTGATAAAGAGTGGGATGTATTTATTAATATGATCTAGGCATTGTTCCCATGAATCAAATATTGAATAAAGTAAAGAGTGCAAGAACGTTGTGCATAAGTGCAGCTTGCAGCAACATTCCTGGAAACAAGATCTATTCCAAAGTATTTGTTTTAAATAAAAAAGGACACTAACTAGTGGACCTGTGCACATGGAAACGATATGGATGGGCTAAGAAGGAAAACTACAAGGTAAACAGCGTAGGTAACGGAGACATAATATCGGTACACTGGACAAGATTGGAGGCAAAATCATTTATTCCTTACAACATTGATGTAACGCTTCTATAGACTGCTGTTGCCTGGTAACCAAGTACAATTCCTCGTGAAACGCTATGTGTTTCACAACAGACTGGTGTGCCCACGTGGTTCACGGAGACACAATTTCTACGTACTGTGGCCAAATTATAGTAACATCAAACCATGCAGTCCCAAACAATTAACATCTTACAGAGGACATATTTGAATAGACAAAGGATAATGGCAGAGGGCCAATAAACTCTAATATTAACCCATGTGGTTGGTTTCCACCGGACATAAAGTAATGAGACAAAGAAAATTCACAAAGAAGCAAAAATTACCACGATTCTAAAAAGATTAGAATGCATACACACGCAGTTGCAGGCACACAAACATTCACACTGAACCGAGGGCGCTTTAACATATGCAACAGCTTTGTGCTACGTTCTTCTTACAGATCAAAGTCAAGTCTGCATTAGGAATCAAACTGACAGCCTGCAAAAGCCTTGCATTCCTTGCTGCGACCCAGCAAATCAATCTTTATAAGATGAAACGCGAGACCAAAAGCTAAAAGCTACCGTCTTGCTATGAGACAACGCGCCACGCGGTTTAGTCAACTCACCCTTCTTCGAAGAGACTTTGGTTGCAGACCCTCAGTGAGCTGGAAGCAGACTGACTGTCTCACACACTCCAACGTCTCTCACGCGACCCCGCGGGCAGGAAAACCCAGAGATGAGGCTTCCGCCACCAACCTAACACCGGTAACTTTCACACAAGGGGAGCAAACCTCTTTGCTTACCTGAAATCTACAAGGGTTGGCCATTCTGAACGACTACCGCTGATTCTCTTGCAGCAGACTAAATCTACATCTACATCTGCATCTACATTTATACTCCGCAAGCCACCCAACGGTGTTTGGCGGAGGGCACTTTACGTGCCACTGTCATTACCTCCCTTTCCTGTTCCAGTTGCGTATGGTTCGCGGGAAGAACGACTGTCTGAAAGCCTCCGTGCGCGCTCTAATCTCTCTAATTTTACATTCGTGATCTCCTCGGGAGGTATAAGTAGGGGGAAGCAATATATTCGATACCTCATCCAGAAACGCACCCTCTCGAAACCTGGCGAGCAATCTACACCGCGATGCAGAGCGCCTCTCTTGCAGAGTCTGCCACTTGAGTTTATTAAACATCTCCGTAACGCTATCATGGTTACCAAATAACCCTGTGACGAAACGCGCCGCTCTTCTTTGGATCTTCTCTATCTCCTCCGTCAAGCCGACCTGGTACAGATCCCACACTGATGAGCAATACTCAAGTATAGGTCGAACGAGTGTTTTGTAAGCCACCTCCTTTGTTGATGGACTACATTTTCTAAGCACTCTCCCAATGAATCTCAACCTGGTACCCGCCTTACCAACAATTAATTTTATATGATCATTCCACTTCAAATCGTTCCGCTCGCATATTCCCAGATATTTAACAGAAGTAACTGCTACGAGTGTTTGTTCCGCTATCATATAATCATACAATAAAGGATCCTTCTGTATAGCAAAATGAAACACACCCACATTCATTCACTCACGTACGCCAGTGTGTTCTGTATCATTGGCAAGCAAATAAAAGGATAATGAAAGGGGACTACAGGACCCTTTCATCACCCCAAACGTCCCGGAGAAGATTGTGCTGTGAATTTTCTAGCCGTGCTAGGAGATTCGCCAACAGTCTTCGAAACAGACATAACTTAAGAAACAATTATCCCAACAAGCAAACAACAGTTCAAAGGAAACGACTAATCTACAATATTTAAATGAATTTTGGATGACTTGAGTCAGTAGTTGTGACCTCATGTTGTCCACAAAGCAAACAGATTAAGATAAAGAAATGTATGACATTGGAAGTTGACATAGTATCACCTAACTTATTGCAATAACAAACATGAGATATCATCCTAAAAATTGCTTTGAACAGTTATTAAAAGTGATTATTATAAGGTGATGAGTACTTGTGTCCTGATCCTCATGCTCTATGCAAGAGCCTAATTACACGCATTTCAAATAAAATTTTAAAGAGAAAACATGAAATGTATGTGACAAAACAGACCTCTGTCGGTCATCAAAGTAACATTGGAAATTAAATTGTTTTACGATATTCAATACAAAATTATAATAACACAGAAACATACCATAAAAGGTACACAAAACATATAGGTTTAAAAAAAAAAACACTATTACAAGATTAAAGTCGTGAGAACACGGTTCTAACGATATTCAACACAAAATCGTAATTAGCACAGAAACTTACGTAAAAGGTACACAAAATATACAGGTTTACAAAAAAAAAAAAACAAAAAAAAAACAATACTATAAGGTTTAACTCGTGCTAGACAAGAGAATATTACGTCGGTGGTTTGTATGCATGACGTTGCACCTTTCGTTGGCACTTTGTTTATCATCATAGCTAGTTCCACGCCATAACACACTAAAGACATACACGTCTCAATAGATTACCTCAAGACAATCACACATCCATATTATGCGGTGAACAACACAAAAAATACACTTGCACTTCACTGATCGTGCGGTTACATAATCCCCGAATCCACTAGAGCGCACGCCGTCGTCCTACAGATTGAAGGACCTCATTGGTGGAACCCCTCCCGGCGGCGTAGCTGTCAGCACGCGTCACTGTCCATGCACCACGCCTACTCGGCAGTTCTGAAGCACGCGGAAGTACTTCGTCATGGCTGGAGTCAATTCTTCCGCTAGGACATCTTAGAGCACCGTGGTCGTTTGATGTTCCTGCCCGAGGGAGGCAAAAAATGGCTCTTCTGTTACCACCGCCCTCGTCAAGCAAGGAACGTCGACCACGACTGGATTTCTTCTGAACGTTAGGGTACGTCACTTCAGTCTTCATACCACTGTCATCATCGTTTGCACACAAACGGCCTGGACGAAGAGGATGACCATCAGCCGCGTCACGCAGGCCTCGTCAGAAGATAACAGAGCACCGGCAACACAGAAGGACGCAAGCGTCCAGTCCAAGGAGTTCGTTAATTACAGGGACAGCCTTGTAAACAGTGAAATCCTGGACGTCACCAACCCCGACATGGCCGACCGCGATGAATACCAAATGAGCTTCCTGCAAAGCAGGGAGCTCATAAGAAGAAAGGCGGAAGCCCGAGAGGAGAAGTATAGACGAGAGCAAGAAGAGAAAGAAAGGAGGCAAGAAGAGGAGCGTAACAGAAGATGCGAAGCCGCTCTTGCTTGCCGTGACCGCCAGCGCCAAAGCTGGCAGGACGGCAAATAAAGACAAGACAAAACAAGCAGTTCTGGCCGGGTTTTGCAGGTTTTCCTTGGCCGCTAAGGTAAATACCGGAACTGTCCCCAACAAACTCCTGCAAATAAATTCCCAATTGGGAGAACCCCCCTCCCCCCTTCTTTTGCACCCCCAGCAAGAAAAATAAACAGTGCCACAACAGAATAAACTGTACCCAATGGCTGAAAAGAGCAATATGCACGCTCTAGAACAGCCCGCCCTTCTCCATCTGAGACGGGAATGAAAAGTGCTAAAAAAAAAATAAAAATAAAAAAAAGACCCAAGGACCAGTCTCAGGTAGCACCTGAAGAAGACAGCGAGGCATGCTGTTGAAATATCATGCGAGAACGACGCGAACATGCGGCTGGATTCCCGAATATTCAAGATGTCAACAGATCGCCGGGAAAGCATGAAGAACTACATCAGAAGACTCTACGGGGAGGAGATGTACCGTAACATCAAGAAGCTGGACAAGCTTTGACAAAGGAAAGGGAGGATGCTGTGTTCTCTCAGTTTCCTGCTGAGATGCCGAGAGGGGAGGTAGTTCCAGTTTTCGCCAGGATCAAGTATCATGTTAACTCGAGAGCAGCAAACAGGATTAAACACCGAACTAGTCTCGCTCTGGTTAGAGAGAGAGTGCGCGGCCTGCGCCACCGACTCGATGTTACGTGCTGTATTTTCACCTAACTATAGCAGCTTCCTTGACCACTCAAGACTGGGACCTGGTTGACGGTGCCTCCTGGTCTCTAGCAGAATGCACCAGCAAGAAGTCAATGGTACGCCAACTAGCCAAGTTTGAGCGCCTCAACAACAAGGTGCAACAGACTGGGGACACACGCATGGTGGTCAATCTAAGTGACAAGCAGCTTGATGAGACCACCTTAGAAGTACTTAGCAAGGGCCTCAATTTCGCAGTGAACCCTAGAAACGTGCCTGTCACAGTCTTCATCAGTGCAGTTGAACAAGTGGCCAACACGCTACCTTCTAGTGTGGACGAAGAGATCCGAAGAGAGACCTGTAGGGCGCTCACCAAGACCAACCCACTCAAATCCAACATTTCAGGTGAGGAAAGGGTGGCACTGAGGCGACTCCGGGAGGATGACAGCATTGTGGTGTTGCCCACAGACAAGGGGAACTCCACAGTCATACTAAAGAAGACAGAATATGACAGAAAGATGCAACAACTTCTGGAGGATCCTGCATACAGGTCAATAGCAAGCGGCCCTACAGAGAAAGTGGACAAAAAGACCAGGGCTCTGTTGAAGGAGATGGGCCTGCCTGAACAAGTCATCAAGACGCTGCATCCCAAAGCGCCAGCACCACCTAGACTTTATGGACTCCCCAAGGTTCACAAGGATGGGGTTTCACTGCGACGTATTGTCAGCAATATTGGCGCAGCAACTTACCCTACTGCGAAATACCTGAAGATGATGTTGACACCACATGTGGGTGAATGTGCACATCACATCCGGAACTCAGAGGATTTCCTGCAACGACTGGGCCAGCAACACATCACAGACACAGGCATCATGGTTAGTTTCGATGTGGTGTCTCTCTTCACATGGGTACCACTGAAGGAGTCACTTGAGCTTATTGGAGAGAAGTTCGATGGGGCTCTCCTTGATCTATTCAGGCATGTACTGACCTCGACGTACTTCCTATATGGGGGTCAATTTTATGAACAAACAGAAGGGGTGGCGATGGGCAGCCCTCTATGACCAGTGGTGGCCAACCTATTTATGGAAAGGTTTGAAGAGGAGGCACTCTCTTCAGCCACATATCAACCCAAGTGCTTTTTTAGGTATGTGGATGATACCTTTGTCATCTGGCCCCATGGCAGAAAGAAGTTAGATAAGTTCCTGCTACATCTGAACTCTTGCCATCCGAACATTCAGTTCACAGTGGAAATGGAGAAGGATGGACTACTTCCGTTCTTGGATGTTCTGGTGAAGAGAAAGGCAGATGGCACATTCGGACACAGTGTGTACCGCAAACCTACGCACACTGACTTATACCTACAAGCCAGCAGTTGCCACCATCCGGCACAGAAGAATGGAGTGCTCAAAACACTGGTACACAGAGCACAAACTCTGTCAGATCCTGATAGTCTGGCCACAGAAATAGAACACTTACAATCAGTGTTCAGCAGGAATGGATACTCCTCTAGAGATGTCCAGAAGGCACTTCAACCTGCCAACCGGCCAAAGGATCCAGAAGAAGAACCAGAAGAGGCAAAGAAGACGGCATACCTGCCATACGCCGGACCTATCTCTGCCAAGATCAGCAGGATTCTCCAGAAATATGGCATCAAGAGCATATTTTGCCCACCCACCAAAATTGGGGCTATGCTGGGGAATGTAAAAGATGACCTGGGGCCACGCAAGCCAGGTATTTACAACATACCACGCTGGCATGGGATGTCATACATTGGCCAGACCACCAGAACTGTGGACATCAGGTGTAAAGAACACCAGAGACATACCAGACTCAGGCAGGCAACTAAATCAACCATAGCAGAGCATTGTCTGGAACTTGGTCATTCAATGGATTACAATGACACCAAGATTGTGACACAGACCTCAAGATTTTGGGACAGTGTCATTAAAGAAGCCATTAAGATTAATGTCGCAGACAATCTAATCAACCGTGACTCGTGGTACCAAATCAGCACTGACTGGAATCCAGCGCTTGAGCTTGTGAAAACTCAACGCAGGACACTCCGGGATTCTACAAGAAATAGAAGTGGAGACCGAGAGAACAGCCGTGAGACAAGGTGTCGGACATTAGAGATAAGATCTGACACACCCCAGATCATGAACTCGACTTCAGAAGACGGCCAGGCCGGGCGCGGACGGCGGAGGGAACACCGGCGACCAGAGAGGGACAATGTAGCTGCGTCTGGCGGGCGCGGACCTCAGACGGAACACACGACGCGGCGCGGACCGATTAGGGAGCTCCCAGCACGACACAGAAGTGGAAATCATAGTAACAGTCATGAGATAGAGTACCCAACATCTCGGATCAGGTGTGACACACCTCAGATGACAACCACAACCGTTGAGGACGGCCAAAATGGGCGCCGACGGCAGTCGGAACATCCGCGACTGGAGGGGTCCGTTGAAGCCGAGTCTGGCGGGCGCGGACCACACGTGGGACACTCGACTCGGCGCGGACCGATTAGGGAATGCCCAGCTGCTCCCAGGCATAAATACTGGACTCAATCGAGATCTTTGTAATTGTTAATGACCAAAAGAAATCTTGCACTAAGTAGCAAGAGAAATTTAAAAATTGTTTAAAAATAAAATGTATAAACCCATGGCTGAAAAGGGCAAATAGCAAGCCCTAAAACAGCCCACTCTGTCCCCTCATGGCAGAGAATGAAAACTGCAAAAAAAAAAAAAAAGACCCAAGGACCAGTCTCAGGTAGCACCTGAAGAAGACAGCGAGGCACACTGTTGAAATATCGTGCGAGAACGACGTGAACATACGGCTGGATTCCCGAATATCCAAGATGTCACTACGCTTTTCTGCTGAAAAGAAGATACAACATTAAACACATTGAGAAGCCCTTCACAATTCATAGGATATAATACACTTTAATTTTACCCACACGTCGTTCCGATCTCAGAGGTGCATGATTATCTACTTCTTACTCAATATACTGTTTAAATTGGAGGTGTGGTGCAGGCCCTTCGACCTGCGAGAGCGGAGGATTTCTGCTTCAAATGCGTTCGGATGTGGAATCTGCTTGATTCTGTACGGCCCATTGAATAAGAAAAAGAACTTCTTTGATAACCCAGCACGTTTATTTGAGAGCTTGTGCGAGCATACAAGTACTTTCTGGTCTATGTGAAAAGCTATGTTCCGCACTTTCTTCTTGTGTGCTCTTACCCGAGCCGCTGCAGCTCTCTATATTTTTCAGGGTGAGCTCCACATTTGCAAATCGCCGTAACCTGGGTTCTGGAACCAGGGAACCACCTCTTTTATCTTACTCGGAAGCTCCTTTTTTTTCAGGACTAGAATCGGTGGAAGCATCGTACAGGCATTTGGTAATTCATTCAATATATTCTGGAAAACGGATAGCTTCGTGTCACACATCTGGTGGTCACAGTGGCAGTATAACCGACATAATTTCCCAATTTTCTTCATCCACCTTTCACAGGGGTTTGCTGAAGAGCAGAACAGAGATATATAGATGGGCTTAACCCGCTTCCTCCGAAGCATATAGTCCCAGTGACATGACCTAAATTGTGGTCTGTTGTCCGAGATCACATGCTTCACAGTGCCAACCTCCCATAAGAAGTGGTAAGCGAACGTGGTGGCTACAGCATTCCCGGTGGTCCTACGCAGCGGGGTGAGGCAGGTAAATTTTGATATCAGCTCTACCGCCACGAATATATACGCAAACCCGTTCCTGGAGAGCATCAGTGGACCGAATAGGTCTACTGCCACGAGATTCCTTAGTTTACTGGTAATGAGTGGTGCATTGGTGCGGCAAATGACACAGTGGGCGGCTTGGATTGCTGACCGGGCCTGCATACCCTAATTACTTTACGGATACGCCGAAACATATTATTAAAATAGCAGGTTTCCCTCAGCTTCTCCAAGCATTTCCGTACACCGAAGTGAACGTAGCTCAGATGCACGTACCACTCGAGCTAACTCACCAGTTCCTCGGGAATCGCTAACAGCCACCTGGAGTCATCCAGGGCTCACCTCTTAAATCTACATCTACATCTACATTTATACTCCACAAGCCACCCAACGGTGTATGGCGGAGGGCACTTTACGTGCCACTGTCATTACCTCCCTTTCCTGTTCCAGTTGCGTACAGTTCGCGGGAAGACCGACTGCCGGAAAGCCTCCGTGCGCGCTCGAATCTCTCTAATTTTACATTCGTGATCTCCTCGGGAGGTACAAGTAGGGGGAAGCAATATATTCGATACATCATCCAGAAACGCACTCTCTCGAAACCTGGACAGCAAGCTACACCGCAAAGCAGAGCGCCTCTCTTGCAGAGTCTGCCACTTGAGTTTGTTAAACATATCCGTATCGCTATCACACTTACCAAATAACCCTGTGACGAAACGCGCCGCTCTTCTTTGGATCTTCTCTATCTCCTCCGTCAAGCCGACCTGGTACAGATCCCACACTGATGAGCAATACTCAAGTATAGGTCGAACGAGTGTTTTGTAAACCACCTGCTTCGTTGATGGACTACATTTTCTAAGGACTTTCCCAATGAATCTCAACCTGGCACCCACCTTACCAACAATTAATTTTATGAGATCATTCCACTTTAAATCGTTCCGTACGCATACTCCCAGTTATTTAACAGAAGTAACTGCTACCAGTGTTTGTTCCGCTATCAGATAATCATACAATAAAGGATCCTTCTTTCTATGTATTTGCAATACGTTACATTTGTCTATGTTAAGAGTCAGTTGCCACTCCCTGCACCAAGTGCCTATCCGCTGCAGATCTTCCTGCATTTTTCTGCAATTTTCTAATGCAGCAACTTCTCTGTATACTACAGCATCATCCGCGAAAAGCCGCATGGAACTTCCGACACTATCTACTGGGTCATTTATATATATTGTGAAAAGCAATGGTCCCATAACACTCCCCTGTGGCACGCCAGAGGTTACTTTAACATCTGTAGACGTCTCTCCATTGAGAATAACATGCTGTGTTCTGTTTGCTAAAAACTCTTCAATCCAGCCACACAGCTGGTCTGATATTCCATAGGCTCTTACTTTGTTTATCAGGCGGAACTGTAGCGAACGCCTTCCGGAACTCAAGGAAAATGGCATCTACCTGGGAGCCTGTATCTAATATTTTCTGGGTCTCATGAACAAATAAAGCGAGTTGGGTCTCACGCGATCGCTGTTTCCGGAATCCATGTTGATTCCTACATAGTAGATTCTGGGTTTCCAGAAATGACATGATACGTGAGCAAAAAACATGTTCTAAAATTCTACAACAGATCGACGTCAGAGATATAGGTCTATAGTTTTGCGCATCTGCTCGACGACCCTTCTTGAAGACTGGGACTACCTGTGCTCTTTTCCAATCATTTGGAACCTTCCGTTCCTCTAGAGACTTGCGGTACACGGCTGTTAGAAGGGGGGCAAGTTCTTTCGCGTACTCTGTGTAGAATCGAATTGGTATCCCGTCAGGTCCAGTGGACTTTCCTCTGTTGAGTGATTTCAGTTGCTTTTCTATTCCTTGGACACTTATTTCGATGTCAGCCATTTTTTCGTTAATGCGAGAATTTAGAGAAGGAACTGCAGTACGGTCTTCCTCTGTGAAACAGCTTTGGAAAAAGGTGTTTAGTATTTTAGCTTTACGCGTGTCATCCTCTGTTTCAACGCCATTTTCATCCCAGAGTGTCTGGATATGCTGTTTCGATCTACTTACTGATTTAACGTAAGACCAGAACTTCCTAGGATTTTCTGTCAAGTCGGTACATAGAACTTTACTTTCGAATTCACTGAACGCTTCACGCATAGCCCTCCTTACGCTAACTTTGACATCGTTTAGCTTCTGTTTGTCTGAGAAGTTTTGGCTGCGTTTAAATTTGCAGTGAAGCTCTCTTTACTTTCGCAGTAGTTTCCTAACTTTGTTGTTGAACCACGGTGGGTTTTTACCGTCCCTCACAAATGGTTCAAATGGCTCTGAGCACTATGGGACTTAACATCCATGGTCATCAGTCCCCTAGAACTTAGAACTACTTAAACCTAACTAACCTAAGGACAGCACACAACACCCAGCCATCACGAAGCAGAGAAAATCCCTGACCCCGCCGGGAATCGAACCCGGGAACCCGGGCGTGGGAAGCGAGAACGCTACCGCACGACCACGAGATGCGGGCCCGTCCCTCACAGTTTTACTCGGCACGTACCTGTCTAAAATGCATTTTACGATTGCCTTGAACTTTTCCCATAAACACTCAACATTTTCAGTGTCGGAACAGAAATTTTCGTTTTGATCTGATAGGTACCCTGAAATCTGCCTCTTATTACTCTTGCTAAACAGATAAAACTTCCTCCCTTTTTTATATTCCTATTTATTTCCATATTCATGGATGCTGCAACGGCCTTATGATCACTGATTCCCTGTTCTCCGCTTACAGAGTCCAAAAGTTCGGGTCCAAGATGCTATCTCCACGAGTCGGTTCTCTGTTTAATTGCTCGAGGTAATTTTCGGATAGTGCACTCAGTACAATGTCACTCAATGCTCTGTCCCTACCACCCGTCCTAAACATCTGAGTGTCCCAGTCTATATCTGGTAAACTGAAATTCCCACCTAAGACTACAACATGCTGAGGAAATTTATGTGAACTGTTTTCAAGATTTTCTCTCAGTTGTTCGGCCACTAAAACTGCTGAGTCGGGAGGTCGGTGAAAGGAACCAGTTATTGAAATAGTTCATATGGCTCTGAGCACTATGGGACTTAACATCTGAGGTCATCAGTCCCCTAGAACTTAGAACTACTTAAACCTAACTAACCTAAGGACATCACACACATCCATGCCCGAGGCAGGATTCGAACCTGCGACCGTAGCGTTAGCGCAGTTCCAGACTGAAGCGCCTAGAACCGCTCGGCCAAACCGGCCGGCGAGCCAATTATTAACCTAGGTCGGTTGTTGAGTATAACCTCCACCAATAATAATTCACAGGAACTGTCCACTTCTATTTCACTACAGGATAAACTACTACTAACAGCGAAAAACAAGCCACCACCGGTTGCATGCAATCTATCCTTTCTAAACACCGTCTGTGCCTTTGTAAAAACTTCGGCAGAATTTATCTCTGGCTTCAGCCAGCTTTCCGTACCTATAACGATTTCAGCTTAGGTACTTTCTATCAGCGCTTGCAGTTCCGGTACTTTACCAACGCAGCTTCGACAGTTTACAATTACAATACCGATTGTTGCCTCGCCCACGCATGTCCTGACTTTGCCCCGCACCCTTTGAGGCTGTTGCCCGAGGCTATCTAACCTAAAAAACCGCCCAGTCCACGCCACACAACCCCTGCTTCCCGTGTAGCCGCCTACTGTGTGTAGTGGACTTCTGACCTATCCAGCGGAACCCGAAACCCCACCACCCTATGGCGCAAGTCGAGGAATCTGTGACCGAGTGGTTCTAGGCGCTTCAGTCTGGAACCGCGCGACCGGTACGGTCGCAGGTTCGAATCCTGCCTCGGGCATGGATGTGTGTGATGTCCTTAGGTTAGTTAGGTTTAAGTAGTTCTATGTTCTGGGGGACTGATGACCTCAGATGTTAAGTCCCATAGTTCTCACAGCCATTTGAACCATTTTCTTAAATAGGACGCCGTTCCGTACAATAAAATAGTGCCTGATGGCCGCGCGAGTTTTATCGTGCCATTTCTCCTTGATGTCACGTAAAACTTCGTCCTTGTCTTGCTCCACCCCGAAATTACCTAGTGATGTAGTGACATAATTTTCAAATGCCACGTTTTGTAGATATAAAACACTAAAATTGTTTTCATCTATCGCATCATCCTCAGCATGGGTGAGCCCGATAGGCATCCGACACAGAGCATCAGCAATGATGTTCTTGTGCCTCGGAATATATTCTATCGTGAAGTGGTATTCCTTGAGAAATACCGTCCACCGTCCTAGCCTACCATGATTAATCTTGACGCTCATTAAGAATTGTAGCGCTCTATGGTCGTTGTACACCCTAGACTTGCGACCGAACAAATAGTAGCGTAATTTCTTGAACACCCAGACAATCGCCAGGGCTTCAAGCTCTGTGACAGAGTAGTATCGTTCACTCCGCGAGAGCACGCGACTGGCGAACGAAAAAGTTTCCCAGGTAGACGTGTCCTTTCCAACAACACCGCTCCCAGCCTACTCAGTGAGCTATCAGTCAGTCATCAGGCAAAACTCCTGATTCAGATACGGGTGCGCGAGCAATGGAGCGTTAAACATTGCAATTTTTAGCCCGTCAAATTCGCTCTGTGCTTGTTCGTCCCACATCCAAACGGTGTTCTTACCCAGAAGTGCACGCAAACGAGGGGTTGACATAACAGTACTAGCCATTAAAATTGCTACACCACGAAAATGACGTGCTACAGACGCGAAATTTAACCGACAGGAAGAAGATGCTGTGATATGCAAATGATTATCTTTTCAGATCATTCACACAAGGTTGGCGCCGGTGGCGACACCTACAACAAGCTGACATGAGGAAGGTTTCCAACCGATTTCTCATACACAAACAGCAATTGACCGGCGTTGCCTCGTGAAACGTTGTTGTGATGCCTCGTATAAGGAGGAGAAATGCGTACCATCACGTTTCCGACTTTGATAAAGGTCGGATTGTAGCCTATCGCGATTGCGGTTTATAGTATCGCGACATTGCTGCTCGCGTTGGTCGAGATCCAATGACTGTTAGCACAGTATGGAACCGGTGGGTTCAGGAGGGTAATACGGAACGCCGTGCTGGATCCCAACGGCCTCGTGTCACTAGCAGTCTAGATGACAGGCATCTTATCCGCGTGGCTGTAACGGATCGTGCAGCCACGTCTCGATCCCTGAGTCAACAGATGGGGACGTTTGCAAGACAACAACCATCTGCAAGAACAGTTCGACGACGTTTGCAGCAGCATGGATTATCATCTCGGAGACCATGGCTGCGGTTACCCTTGACGCTGCATCACAGACAGGAGCGCCTGCGATAGTGTACTCAACGACGAACCAGGGTGCACGAATGGCAAAACGTCATTTTTTTCTGATGAATCCAGGTTCTGTGTACAGCATCATGGTCGC
Source organism: Schistocerca americana (assembly GCF_021461395.2). Classification (NCBI taxonomy): domain Eukaryota; kingdom Metazoa; phylum Arthropoda; class Insecta; order Orthoptera; family Acrididae; genus Schistocerca; species Schistocerca americana. The sequence continues at coordinate 945,728,443 of NC_060130.1, read as the reverse complement.
ATCTGTGTTTGGCGACATCATGGTGAACGCACATTGGGAGCGTGTATTCGTCATCGCCATACTGGCGTATCACCCGGCGTGTTGGTATGGGGTGCCATTGGTTATACGTCTCGGTCACCTCTCGTTCGCATTGACGGCACTTTGATCAGTGGACGTTACATTTCAGATGTGTTACGAGCCCTGGCTCTACCCTTCATTCGATCCCTGCGAAACCCTACATTTCAGCAGGATAATGCACGGCTGCCTGTTACAGGTCCTGTACGGGCCTTTCTGGATACAGAAAATGTTCGACTGCTGCCCTGGCCAGCACATTCTCCGGATCTCTCACCAACTGAAAACGTCTGGTCAATGGTGGCCAAGTAACTGGCTCGACACAATACGCCAGTCACTACTCTTGATGAACTGTGGTATTGTGTTGAAGCTGCATGGGCAGCTGTACCTGTACACGCCATACAAGCTCTGTTTGACTCAATGCCCAAGCGTATCAAGGCCGTTATTACGGCCAGATGTGGTTGTTCTGGGTACTGATTTCTCAGAATCTATGCACCCAAATTGCCTGAAAATGTAATCACATGTGAGTTCTAGTATAATATATTTGTCCAATGAATACCCGTTTATCATCTGCATTTCTTCTTGATGTAGCAATTTTAATGGCCAGTAGTGTAATACTTTCAGTCAAAAAGTATGTAAATAGCGGCTTTTAATTGAGTCTTACACCCTAGAAATATTTAAGTATTTGAAAATAACCTATACAGTACTATAGTAATATAGTAGTAATATAGTAAACTAGTACTAATTTTTCGAAACTGTAAATTTAACATTATGTATGTGTTTAATTCTCTATTTTAGTAGTATAGTAGTAATATAGTAAACTAGTACTAATATTTCGAAACTGTAAATTTAACATTATGTATGTATTTAATTCTCTATTTTATAAAGGTTTTTGTATTTCTCTAAACGCCATTATTAGGGCTAGAGTGTCTTTAGAAAGGTGCAAATGTCGACCGTCTGACTGGATTACTGAATATGAACTCGTTGATGGCTGGTCGGTTATCAAATTCGTCGAAAACATCCCGGTGGGCATGAAGAACAGCCTAGTTGTTCAATCGTTTCTGTCACATTGTGGATTCGAGATTTAACTTCAGACATCTAAGGGCGCTAAATGACCGTTCTGCTGTTGCTGTTGTGATTGGAACTACTTGGAGAAGCTTAATTCACTTCACTACTTCACATAACATTTCTCCAACTGCAGACTCTTGTGTAATGTACTTTCTTACATCACGCGTGTTTTTTAAGACCAATTGTTTTTATTAGCGATATCGGCTAACATATTCAAGTGTAAGGGAAGTCTCTGAATGTATATGTCATTTTTCTAAAACTCAGTTGATCTTTCCAATTTCGTTTCACCTCTGTTTACTAAAAGCAAGCACTCTTGTTCAACTGCAATGACCTGTGTGAGTCCAATTGAAGGAAACCGCTCAGTAATGCAAGATTGCATCGTTTCACAAACTTCAGTGCAAATAGTTTTGTAGTATTCCTTTGGGGTCTTGAAAGTGTGCAGTGAGCTGGCTTCATTGTTTTCATACTTCTTTGGTATACTTCGATTCCAAGGAAGCGAAGGATCATCAACTTGTGAAGGTTTTTCTTTGAAACACAATTCCCAAAAGTGTTCAAAACTACCACGCATTCCATTCAATATACAAATCAAGCCCTCACATATTTTTTCCGGATCAGCAACACTTAGATGAGGGCATTGAATTTTTTCATTGAGATCCTCTACTGGGTTCATTGCATGGCAATAAAGACGTAAAAAGAAATAAGTCTTGGATTGTAACATTGACTCAAGGTAGCCTGCATATTTGTAACCTGCCACTGTTTTGTTCTCTGCAGAAAATGTTTCGGAAAACTGTAGAAGTTCTTCAAAGTTTTTCAATATTCTCAAGATAGTAGAAGCTCGGATAGTCCATCGAGTCGGGCAAAGCTTAGTCGTTGGTGCTCCCACAGTGTATGCTTTTGAAAAGTCCCATCTTTTTGTTGGGTTCCCTTACGGTGTTTATTAAGTCCTTGGCTAAAGCCATAATAAGATGGCGGAAGCTGTCTACAACTGCCTCGTCTAAACTGTGAGCAGTGCAATGCACATAACTTGCTTTTGGTTGTATATCCAAAACTAACTTTTTTAGTCCTTAGAACTTACCTCTCATATTCGAGGCACCATCATAGTACTCTCCTCTTGAGTTATCCATTGACAAATGAAGACGAGCAAAAATGTCTTTTAAAATACTAAAGAGAGTTTGTGATTCAGTGTTGGGGGGTCTCGTATAAGCTGATGATTAAGGAATCATCTACAGTACTAATACAGAATGACACTTGCTCATGAATCGAAGAATCACTTGTTTTGTCAACCATAATAGAAAAATGTTCAGTCTTCTTGATTTAAGCCAATACTTTTCTCGATACAGACTTTCCTAGCAGATCAATGAGCTTGTTTTGAATATCTTGGAACGTCCACTTATACCCCGAACGCCCTAACCAATCTTTAAACTCAGGTATGTCATTCTTTCGGAGTTCCAACAATTGAAAAAAAATTGAGTTTACATCTTCGTGCCCTCTAATTGCTAGTCCTTGTCGGCACAGAAAATGCACGGTAGTAAAAATTGTCTCAAGAGCTAAACGGCCTTTCTTCATATCACCATGTAACTGTTCATTCAATTGCGAGGCCACACTTTGGTTAGTGATAGAATTTAGTTTCAGAACACCTTCTTTATGCGTAAACGTGTTTTCATGAAGAGGGAATTTCTCCAAAGCCTTTTTCCAGTTAGAAAACCCTACGGAAGTAACTGCATCCTCTGTTTTAGAAGAAATTGTTAAAGATTTATAGCATCTGCCTCTTTGCAGGTTTTGCAAAAAACTTTTTCGGTAGATGCTTCATATTCTAGCCATATATATTTGATCAACCAAGACTTCTGAAATAACCTTCCCTTACCGGATTGTCCAGGTTTCGGCTGTGAATGGTTCTCGCCTGAAGACGACGAAGCAATTGACGATACAATTATTGTTGGAGGTTGACTTGCAGTATCATCAACTTCCAAGCACGCCTTTTTGGTAACAAATTTATCCATTGTAAACTTAATTCACAATACGCTAAGAGACCAAAGTAAACGAATAAAATATAGTCATACAAAATAGTCCACTAGACGCTAAACTGAGAACACTAAACACGTCTGCAGCATGCACTAAACGAAACTATCCACACTGAATGATTGTAACAGCACGGTGGGCTTTATATAGCCGCGGCGTCGTAATGTCTTGAAGCGTCAAGGCGACGTGAGGCGGATGGGTTCCAGGGGCTTCAGCTCCAGTCCTTTTGATGTCACCGCGGCCGCAGCGCCAGACTTTACCCGAAGGTTCGCACACCGGGACAAATTGTAAGTGTGCCTGCAGCACCGTAACACTATCATGATTCACACTACTCGTTTTCAGTTAACATGCTTACTATCATAATAATTATTTGTTTAAACCCGTTACTGAATGTATTTTAAAAGGTAACTATCGTCAAACAAGGAAAATAAAGAATTCCAAACAATTTTGTGATTTTACAAAGCATAATACAACTAGCAATTTTCTTAAATTATTGGGGGGGGGGGGGGCGGAGCCCCGCCAAACGAAATTTTGAGGGTGCTCAGGTCCCCTCAGGCCCCATGGAGTCGGCGCCTGTGTTGATAAACACAAAAAAGCTCCATCATACTGACTGCTTTCACGGACTACCGAAATGCGATTTTAAAGAAAAAAAAATGGAACAGAGTGAATTCGACCAAATTATTTTATGGCTGCATTGCTATACATATATCACTAGATCACAAGCATCTACAACCGTTCAACTTCTCAAGGACAAGACAACACTTCTTCCAGACACTTCCCATTCTAAAGTGTTGCCAGATCGTGCATATTACCGGACACTGAACTCTGAGGGGCGATCGACTTTCTTGGGCACCTTAAGTGAATGACTCGGACTTAGTCTTTGTGGCGGCTGGACAGTGGTCAATGTTTTTGTCTAAGACTGTACATATAACACAAGTGTGTACTACACTCCTGGAAATTGAAATAAGAACACCGTGAATTCATTGTCCCAGGAAGGGGAAACTTTATTGACACATTCCTGGGGTCAGATACATCACATGATCACACTGACAGAACCACAGGCACATAGACACAGGCAACAGAGCATGCACAATGTCGGCACTAGTACAGTGTATATCCACCTTTCGCAGCAATGCAGGCTGCTATTCTCCCATGGAGACTATCGTAGAGATGCTGGATGTAGTCCTGTGGAACGGCTTGCCATGCCATTTCCACCAGGCGCCTCAGTTGGACCAGCGTTCGTGCTGGACGTGCAGACCGCGTGAGACGACGTTTCATCCAGTCCCAAACATGCTCAATGGGGGACAGATCCGGAGATCTTGCTGGCCAGGGTAGTTGACTTACACCTTCACGAGCACGTTGGGTGGCACGGGATACATGCGGACGTGCATTGTCCTGTTGGAACAGCAAGTTCCCTTGCCGGTCTAGGAATGGTAGAACGATGGGTTCGATGACGGTTTGGATGTACCGTGCACTATTCAGTGTCCCCTCGACGATCACCAGTGGTGTACGGCCAGTGTAGGAGATCGCTCCCCACACCATGATGCCGGGTGTTGGCCCTGTGTGCCTCGGTCGTATGCAGTCCTGATTGTGGCACTCACCTGCACGGCGCCAAACACGCATACGACCATCATTGGCACCAAGGCAGATGCGACTCTCATCGCTGAAGACGACACGTCTCCATTCGTCCCTCCATTCACGCCTGTCGCGACACCACTGGAGGCGGGCTGCACGATGTTGGGGCGTGAGCGGAAGACGGCCTAACGGTGTGCGGGACCGTAGCCCAGCTTCATGGAGACGGTTGCGAATGGTCCTCGCCGATACCCCAGGAGCAACAGTGTCCCTAATTTGCTGGGAAGTGGCGGTGCGGTCCCCTACGGCACTGCGTAGGATCCTACGGTCTTGGCGTGCATCCGTGCGTCGCTGCGGTCCGGTCCCTGGTCGGCGGGCACGTGCACCTTCCGCCGACCACTGGCGACAACATCGATGTACTGTGGAGACCTCATGCCCCACGTGTTGAGCAATTCGGCGGTACGTCCACCCGGCCTCCCGCATGCCCACTATACGCCCTCGCTCAAAGTCCGTCAACTGCACATACGGTTCACGTCCACGCTGTCGCGGCATGCTACCAGTGTTAAAGACTGCGATGGAGCTCCGTATGCCACGGCAAACTGGCTGACACTGACGGCGGCGGTGCACAAATGCTGCGCAGCTAGCGCCATCCGACGGCCAACACCGCGGTTCCTGGTGTGTCCGCTGTGCCGTGCGTGTGATCATTGCTTGTACAGCCCTCTCGCAGTGTCCGGAGCAAGTATGGTGGGTCTGACACACCGGTGTCAATGTGTTCTTTTTTCCATTTCCAGGAGTGTATATCAGTAGACCACAAGCATCTACAACCGTTCAACTTCTCGAGGACAAGACAACACTTCTTCCAGACACTTCCCATTCTACAGTGTTGCCAGATCGTGCATATTACCGGACACTGAGCTCTGAGGGGCGATCGACTTTCTTGGGCACCTTAAGTGAATGACTCGGACTTAGCCTTTGTGGCAGCTGGACAGTGGTCAATGTTTTTGTCTAAGACTGTACATATAACACAAGTGTGTACTATATTGTATTTTCATTTATTTTTATTAATTATTGTGCTCATTAAACATTTATTCATGATTTGCCATTTAATTTAGAAATATTCCCGTATTATCTGAGTTTTTCGTCATTCGAATTGACCTCAGATCCAATTAGCTTAAATTACTGAGGCCCTACTGTACAGCCGAATGGATTCACGTTAGTAGTGACTTCAGGTCTGTCATAACTGGTGGCAGTCTGTATATACAATTTTACTTCTGACACTGCAACCCTTTCACTCATTACTATTATGTATGTTAGGCTTATATCACTGCAAATTCTATTTATCCTTTTGGTTTTACTGGCTAATAGTGCATACATTATTTCGTCAATATAATGTTTGCAGGAGGGAAGGGACTGAAGACTTTTCAAGCAGTACGGTCATCACTTGTTCTCCACAGTCAGCACACACATCTTTGATATCGCAGTGCAGTCGCCATGACGTCCGCACTCCAACTGAATTAGTTCAAATCCTCGCCACACCCCGGCCAGCGCGCGGAGACACTGCCGACACTTTGTCGCGTGAGGCGGCCGCCCGCGCTGGACTGCCGGTACGATGGGGGGCGAGCCCTCCCACGTCGTAAACATGTTTCGCTGGACACGCTGGAACTTGCCGAGTTTGACGTCACAGTGGCCCCTTATCCGCTCACCACATGTCTTCGTCGCCTCCGTACGTTTCCCGCCAAAATTGTTTCCCTCGGAGTTGAATCACACAACTGTCGGCCATTCCCAGCCACACTTTTGGCGCCAAAGTTGTGCCCTGGGCACGTTCAAACCTATCGATGCCGACCGCTCACCGTCCACCATGTGTCCTTGTGTGAGCGAGAACGCAGGCTACACTTTTGGCGGCAGAGTTTGCTCTACACTGGAATCCGCCATGACTATATAACAGCACGTTTGATCCGCACTAGAACGCTCGCTAATTCACTCTCTCGCGTGCGCGTAATAACTGTACAATCGCTGCGCCGCAGCCCCGCTTACGTCACACACCTCCATACATGCGACAGACCTAGTCTTCTGTAAATACCTAAGTACTTAATTCCATTCCGTTTTTAATCATATTAAATAATTCAATTTACAATTTCATATACGTATGCAAAGGTAATGAACTACCTAATTTCAACTACTTTTCGAGGACCAGACAGCCACCTCTTCCTAGGAACCACCGCCGAGTTTGCATTCTGGCAGTAAAGAAAGATCACTTCTGCTTTCTCTACCAACCTAACAAAATTGTTGTAAATAAAGGGCACTTGTACTAACCTCAGCAACCCGACCGCCACGTCCTCCTAGGAACCAGCGCCAAGTTTGAAATCCGCCATTAAAAAATGCTCACTGCTGCTTCCGCCCAGAAAAACAGAGCAAGCGCTCTCTGAATGTGGAGGTGACTGCATACGCCTTGGTTACATTTAGAGGCAATTCTAGAACACAGAACGATAACTTATGTCGCGGTCGCATGGGTGGATCTGACATAAAATCGAAAGAAATGCGAAACTGATTAGCGCATAGATATAAACTAACCTAATATACATCGAAATGCGGTGAAAATGAGAACGTACTTGTTTATCTTCTAGTTCGCAGGGGGAATTTGTGCATGGTTCAACTATGCTGCAACAAGAGGAAAACGATGACATCGAAGCGAGCGGAATAAGGAAGGCAGTCAATTTTTTCTCGTTGAGTTCGTATTATAGTGTATGTCTACTGAGGTAGCAGTGATACACGCGAGTTGAATACTGTATTTGATGCTTTTCAGGAGGACCGAGAATCATTCACCTTTAAACTTACTCACATCTGTGTTAAATGATACCAGAGGGTGTACGGGATGATCGATTGAGACAGAGCTGCAACTAGGTACGATTCAAACGTTGACTGATTTATTCTAGAGAAGGACAAATTGGTGAAGGTAGATTTTTTTCCCAGTATTCTATTTGGATGCTTTAGTCACGTGATATAGCCAGCGTTCTAGTCGTATGCGGCTACGTGTTCGGTATGTGGTTTAAACCACTTGCGATCGTTAACGGTGCACCCATCGGTCATCAGAGGACTTCCATCTCATGTGTGATGAAAGTTGACACATTCCTCTAAAACACACTTTGATTTACGCGATCCGCACCCTCTCGCATGCTTGATGTAAAATCGAGACTTCAGCGTCATAACTAAGTTAGCTGTGGATATTTGTGAGGGGCTGTAATCATTGTGTACACACTTACCCGACAGACGGGTGTTTACAGAGTTGGTGACGAGCTGACTTGTAATTTTCACATGTTGAACGCTGCTGTTATGCGTATCTGTTTGCTTGTAGCATGTACCGGCTGCTAATAACTATCAGTTTTATATAGACCTTATGGAGTGATAGTATTATTTCCGACTCGTGATCTGATGTGATCATTGGGCAGTAGACGTGTCCGCAGGGCTATATTGGGCTCGTATCATAGAAAGGAAAAGTTTTACGATTGGGGTAGAGATAGCTCAGCGTAGGGTGACTGGGGAGAAAGATGCATGTCTAACAGGACGGAAAAGTAAGCGGTCTAAGATTATTGCCCGTTTTTAAGTGCTGAACGTTCTAGTCTTAGGAGTGTGTGTGTGTTCATGCTCTCTCTTGATGCACCGATCATAGACTCTAGAACAATACTTTTCACATGATAGATTGGATGATTTACTTAAATATGTATCGAACTACGTTGTGTATAAATGTCACTCCATTCTCGTTCTTCTTAACTGTATGCTACTAAATTAGGGCACTTTGAGATCTGTTACTATAGATCAATATGGTATGCTAAGCTCCAAGACTTGGTTACATTTAGAGAAATGTGGTGCACTTGGAGGGCTTAGGACTTGGAAAGCTCTATTCAGTCAAGAGACGTGGAGTGTAGCTGTATTCGTCTGCTCGGTTGCGGAATAATTGGGTAGCGATGTTGCGGGGTAGGTTGGTCAATGCCGAGGTGAGGATGATCTTTTAACGTAAGAGGACTAGATAGCTCTGTGACTGACATACACAGAGAGATTGATCGAATACTATGCGCGAGATCTTAGAAATATGTATAGCGTTGTCTGGTATAATTTGATCGTCTTTATGTGTTCGAGAATTAAGTGTAAATGGACGTGCTGAGCGGTCATCTACGAATGTTCCCAATGATACTTGCAAAGTAGAGGATGTATGGTTTAGCTATGATAATGAAATTAAGAAAACAAGCTGTCACATGATTGGCCAGTGTTGGACTTATGGTAAAATTTTTTGTGATATCAGCTGTGATGGATAATATTACAGTAGATCGATGGTGTCTTATCCATCGTGTCTGTGCATTGGGTACGACATAATGATTGACTGACAATGCTTGTTTGAGTTGGGGGACAAATTTTGGTTGATGGACCGCAACTTCCGGGTTTGCTTGCACCGAAAACGGTGATCCCGTAGTTGTGTGCAAAAATGATCAATCACTAGAAATGGAACACAGAGTTATAAACTATTTGATCACTGCGACATATGAGTTTAAATGTAGAGGTGGTCAATCACTTTCGAGGGAAGTCGCTACAACGTCAGCAGGCTCTTCTAGTTTCCTTGTGTTGTGGCTGTCCTTTATTTAAAATCATTCAATGTTATGCTATCGACTGTAAGAATATGATTTACAAGGTGCAAGGTATTGTTTACTGTGAGAGGCCGTGCATCAGTCCGTGATAATGTCTGTTTAGAATCAGACACTGACTTCGAAGTCGCGGAAGAAAGACGAAATGCTCGGCAGTGTGCAAAAGCGTGTTAGAAAACACTGTTTGAACAAGGGCCAGAGGCAGCTTCTCATTCGCTTAGAGTATGGGCGATCGAACTTTAAAGGGGTCTCTGCAGCGTGTGTATATTTAATATGATCTTGTTCATATAGGCAACTGTAGTTTGAGTTGTCGGACTTGGCGAGCTGTTAGGAATTCTTGGATAGTCGCACTCTGAGTTATTCGGGGGAGTATTGTGAATTCTGTTAGACCGCGCTGGAGGTGGATCGCATTGGTGCCTTCGTGACTTTTTCATTGTTTGATGGTAGAGGATAAAGATGATAGGGTGTTGAGGATCTGTTGTACTTGTACCTAGTTTGAGGCATACAACATTGTGCCCATTTCCGGCGAATGGTCAAAACAAGGTCCTGTTGTAGTAACTGAGATCATTCTGTTTATAGAAAGGTTGGAGAAGGTAATAGATATGTCTTTCTCTGACTTAAATTGCAGAGATCAGATGGGTGAAGATAAATGCATACTCATCTATGCTTGAAAGGGAGAACGCTTTTTTATTATTAAGTGAGTTTTGACAGGAGTGAATATGAGTTTATATATGCGAGTGTTCCAGCGAAGGGTGAATGACGTCGGGTTCGCTGGCTACGGGGAGACACTGTTTACATGTCCTGTTGGAGATGCAAGGGGGGGGATAGAGATCTGCGCTATTCAGGAATCCATTTGTGCACTGTATGTCGTTAGATAATAGCTGAAGAGCAGGTATAGAATGAGCCCACTTCAGCATTCTGGTCCTGGGGGCTGAGTGGACGGCTGTTTTGATGGACAGCTATGTGGCTTTGACATGCCACCGGCGGCGCTCGGAGACTCGCTTTGTAAGGCGCTATGGGATTAGTTTGAGCATTTAGTACTTGTTTCGGTGGTTATTGGACTAAGAACTGTAATATTGAAGGCCATGTCCTCAGCGGGACCGCTGTGTAATTGAGTAAGTGTGTTTAGGTATTTGAAGATATGTTTCGCAAATGGTGATGTTAAGTTGATGGCGCAATTTAGCCACAACTGTAAAAAAAATAGCTGTCTGCTGCTGAAAGAAAGAAAGAAAGAAAAAAGGGGTGACCTTGCCCCCAGACCTGATGGATGAGTTATTAGATAAGAGCAAGTGATAGTTGAATGATGCTATGTGTTTGGATGTAGGAGTCTCTAAACGGCGGGGCGAGATTTTTTTTTATGTGGAAATTTATGCAATCTATAGATAGTGATATTCGACTGCTAGTGACAATAGTTAAGAGCGGAAAAATAGGTACAAATCGAGCGCTGGAGGAATGTTGCGGCAATGGTAATAATATTTAATTCAAGGTGGAGGTTGTAAATATGGATCAGGCTTTGAATATTGGTGGGAGTGTGGTATTTGCTTGATGCCCTGTATAAAAGTTTGACTCTTTAATTGCGTTTGGTATTTCTGGGTGTGTGTAAAATTAATTTTACTGTTGAAAGTGCGAGAAAGATGAGTTGATTGGTGTTTAGATAGAAGCTACGTTTGCAATTCGAAAAGAGGGGATGAGAATGGTAAATTGATTGATGGACATGGTTTGTGGGGTAATATATGAGTGTCGAGATAGGACTGAGGACGTTTGCGTATGTTGATGGTGGGACGGGTGTGAGGTTAGGTGCGGTGAAAGGTGTAAATTAGATCTTATTTTTAAAAAAATATGTTGTAAAGTAAGAATAATATTGAGAAGGTTTTAGATGGCTGGTCACGCGACGATGCGAGAGCAGGGATGTGTAGTTATGTTTAGTTAAAGGGCCGTGTAATGTCATGTGAGGAGCAATGCACAGTGTGCTACAGTGTCATAGGAGGTAAAGGCATATGCTGCTACGATGTGTCTAGCGTATGGAGGCTGCGCTTGGGAAATATGCTACGTTGATATAAAGTTGACTTTCACCCGCGTTCGGTGGTCGCGGCTCGGAATTGTGACGGATCGCGGTCCTGGGCGGACGTATGTGTGTGCTTTGACTGCTGACGAGCGCGTTGACCCTGCCAACTCACGCTTGCGGAAGCCGAGTAGGGGCTGTGCGAGGTCTGAAATCAGACGAATGGGTGACTTCACGATCCTATGGGCAGGGTGCGGAGTGGGGGGTACCTGCGCACGCCTGCTGAGTTATTTTGCGAGCGAATCTGCAGGCTCTGCCATGCGTTATTAGGATAGTTTACGAGTACTGAGCGTATCTACACATCTGTGTGAGGAATTATTTAGTAGCAGTTTGCTATAGTGTGTAATGAAATTATGATTGGGTGCATGTCTGTGGGCTGTGCAACATGGCCCAGGGCACATCTGGGTGGATTTTTTGTGATAGCGTGATAGATATACTGTATGGTTAAATAAGTTGTTCGAAAAAATAAATAGAGTGTTCTCAATGATTACATGCGCCTGCAGTGCAGATCAGAGTGACTGGTTTTCCGTCACCATCTCGGTTGCATGCGAGTAGCAAATGTTTTCCCGGCCGCGTTAATCGTGTGTCAACGAGCTATGAGCTATTCTGACAATTGACGAGAAGGCAGGTCCAGACCTGAGACGCTGGCGGCATACATGAGAAGAACAATGCAGCTTTCACATGTGTGAGGGCGGAGTGCCCTTTCTGGTCCGCTGTGAGGGGGGAGCGCTGGGAAGCTGAACTTGAGTGAAGGCTCTGGAATGCCCTCCTCCGCCGACCGCACGCACGTGGCTTGGGCCTGTCTGGGAGCGTAAGCTAACGCGCATAGGCGATATCAATTTCTCCGGTGTTAGGCGCGAATGCAACTGTGCTGAGGTCATGTTTGGGGGAGGCCGAGCACAGACTTTTTGGTCGGTTTAGCAGCTGGGGGTGTTTGGGCGCGTCTGTTGGACTATTTTTTTCCGAGCATGTCTGTGCACTGTGCTGTGGCCTGTGTGAGATGACCACAGTCGGATCAGTGTGGGTGTTTTGTGACGAATATACTGCACGACTAAATAAAAGCGGCTCCAAATAAATAGAGTGCAGTCCTTCATTACTTCCCCAAGCAGCACAGCGCAGTCTGAGCGGTTTTTACGCAAAAACTGCAATCTGGTCAGACTGTGAGCGAGTCAACAAATAACTGGACAAATTTATCTGTAGATGAGTTACAGGTCTGGACTGGAATGAATATCTTGATGGGTGTGGTTGTGTTGCCAAGTGTAGTGCACTACTGGAGTTCAGAAACTGCCTTATGTCAGCCTTACATATCGAAACCTATGAGAAGTAAATGTTTCAAAAAGATATGTCGCAAATAAATAAAGTACACTCGTTCCTCCTTCCATCAGCCTATGCACTGAAATTATTTCCGGAAATTAGCAGTTGTTTGGCTATTTGGACGAAAATGTTTTGTATTATTTACGAGCAGTTTGCATGTCTGTAGGCTGGGATATGAGTTATTTTTAACTGTTTACAATTAGTAAGCATGTGTCTAGAGCATTATAAATGAGTTATGTAGGAGTGTTTTGCAGGCCTGTATGGTGTGGAACATGTCGGTGTGATACATATATTCCATTCCTAAATAAAGTGGTTCCTCCATCCATGGGCCTAGTGCAGGGTGAGTCCTTTCACCCAAAACATGTACGAAGAGGTTGAGTGCCGGTGGCTTAGTTTAGCGGTGATGAGCTTGGTTTGCAACAGTTTTCTTAGGTTAGTGGCGGAAGCACCAGTGAGCTTTGTTTAATGGCAAATTTCAAACTTGGCGCTGGTTCCTAGGAGGACGTGGCGGTAGGGTTGCTGAGGTTAGTACAAGTGCCCTTTATTTACAACAATTTTGTTAGGTTGGTAGAGAAAGCAGAATCAAAGGACGTGACTTACGTTACTATAAGTGCATTTATTATTTGACGAGATTATGATAGGCTACCAGTGAAAAGTATAAGTGATGGAGAAAGTTCGTACGTGTGATCAATTATGGTGTTGGGATTTGAACTTGTAATAGATTTTTGTTATGGATGTAAGGAAAATGGCTTTCTCGCTGAGAAAATCGGACATCTTGAATAAACAATAAATGATAATGATAAAGAGAAGTACAGTTTTCGAGACATTATGGTGTTGGAATTTGAATTTGGCGCAATTTTCCAGTGGAGGTAGGCCTATAATAATAAATAATAATAATAATAAATGACAATGAATGATAATAAATGATAATGAATTATAATAAATGATAATGAATGATAATGAATGTTAACAAATGATAATGAATAATAATGAATAATAACAAACAAAAGTAAGGTTTTGCAGCCATTATCGTGTTGCAATTTGAATTTGGAGGGAATTTTCTAGTGGAGGCAGGTCAATAATAATAAATAATAATAAATGATAATAAATAATAATAAATGATAATAAATGATAATGAATGTTGATAAATTATAATCAATAATAATAAAGATAAGTACGGTTTTTGCGTGCATTATCGTGTTGGAATTCAAACTTCCCCCCATTTTTTCTTCTGGAGGCTTAGGTTAGTGGACTTAGCCCAATTGGGCTGTTTTCCCGCTAAAATTCAAACTTCCCGCCATTTTTTCTTGAGGTTAGGTTAGTGGATGTAGGACAATTGGCCTATTTCCCCACCAAAATCCGCCATCTTGGATGACGTCATGCGATGTTGCCAAGTCTACATGCTGCCATATTGGATGACGTCATCGCTGCCATCTTGAATAAATTTGGCAACAATGCAGCGTGAGCTGACGTGAAGGTTTTCCCATTAGTTATGGCATCATCCATGCAGTTTGCTGTTGCCTTTTTCACAGCTGGATTGTAAACAAAAAAAAATCTTTCTTATTTTGAATTTACTGTCAATTTCTGTGCCTCTTGTGTAATTTTAATGTAAAATCATCTTGTTGTCTGCATTTGTACTGGATATGCTGTAACATTCACAAGATGCAAAACTTTTGTAACATTCTGTTACTGTGGCATTTAATGTATTAGACCTGTATGTCATTTCCTTAGATGCAACTTCATACAGTATATCAGTTAATGATTACATTGCTTTAGTTTTTTGATAGCACTTATGTTCTTTGATATTCGATTTATTCTCTGTATAACTGTTTCCATCTGGTGCCTGTAATGTTTTGTTTATCGGTATACTATCGGTGCCACAGAGATGCCGAGCCGATGACGCCTCTGCAAGATGTCAGGAATCGTCTGGAAGCGCTCGTGCCGCTAAGAAAACATGATTATTCAATGAATCGTTTATTGTGACAACTTTACAAATGGTGGTGCACTGCTGGCCATAGTTGCCTCCTGCCCCAGTCACGGACAGACTCCCGGTGTCGGACGCTGCGTCAGTCCTTGCGCCTGCGTCCTAGTGAGACGTCGTTCCTCTAGCATCGATTCGGATGCTTAGGCCAGCCTGGTGCAGCATCGATGTCTGCTACCGGATGAGGGAGCATACTCGATCTCACTCCGTGCCTCTTCTTCCCTGGACCACCCCATCCACAGTGTGGTGTAAGCAGCAGATTTCGAACCCAGTACTGCCAGCCTGGTCGTCGTCTTCCGTCCTACACGCAGACAGTACAGCACCTGGTACTGCATTGCTGTTGATAGTTCATCAGCTCTCCCTTCAGTAGTGGTTGGTGTGACACAGCATGAAGTTCATCAGTGGAGTTCAGCTCTACGGCACTCCACGGCTGACAGGTACTGTACTAGTTGATCTGAGACAAGACTTATTAAAACAACATGGTCATGGAGTGGAATGTCATCGACACGGACTCCATCGTTCCCATTGACATGAATTGTTCTCTGTATTTGGAATTTGGGCTGTGGTATGTAAAGAGCTCACCATAGTTCTGTGACGTGTGGTTTACTAGCGATGGATGCATGTGGCCTCGTTATTCTGCTATCCTTGCTTTAACTCTCTCTTAGCAGCTAGTTACATTGGTCTATGAGTGTTTTCCCTAGCTGTGCCTATTGCTTCTTGGGGCATTCCGCCATGCAAGTGAGAGTGCATATTATTTTGCTTAGTCGCTGTCTTTCTCTGTTTTCCTACTGCATGTGCTCTCTCCCACTCAGCTACTGCAGAGTTGCAGACTGTGCTGCCCATCTGTCTTGCACCACCATGCTTCCTGGTCCACCGCTAATCGTGGTGTAACTAGCCTATCTTACGTCAAGGTGGTTGAACTCCGTTAAACATTTTATAACTTGGGACCCATATTACTCTGTGCCGTAACAGTACATATACAGTTTGGCACTTGACTCCATAGATATGAGAGTCATATTTATCGTGACTTATGTGCTCACTTTTGTGGGCTTTGTTTTATATTTTATTGTAAGTATGAGTAGTAATTGCTGTATTATGCACGAAATATTTTTCATTAGCATTTCTTAATTTGTATTTTTGTTCCTGCCACTAATATTTTCAGAAACGTGTTAACATGAATAAACAAATTTGTGACAAAAGATTTCCAGAATTATATCCTGTGCCAAATCTGAATGGTCACTGGCCTCAGACATGGAAGAATTTCTCAATCAAATTAGGAGAGCATGTTGTCTGAAAGAAGTGGGGCCCCCAGTGATTAGCTGGGAGCATGATGACATTGATGTTTTGCAATTGGTCCAAAGCAGAAGGGGGGAGGGGAAATCAGTGACCTTGAATATAACAACCTCAATTGTTTCAGAACCACAAATGCTGACACCTGAATATGCTCAAAATTGGCATTTTCAGGGATGCAGACATAAAAAATATTGATGTCAGCGCAGTTCCTAGAATGCAGACACCAAAAAGTGCTTACATCAAACATTTGGACCAGAACCCACAATGCCCTCCACTCACCACATCAGCCCCTCTTACTGTTACTGAAGCAGTGACATGCACAGAATAGCTGTTGGTTAGGGTACCAATCTCTTGATCCCCAAACCCATTAATGCGGTTTACCAAGTGGAGACAGTTTCCTTGAACAGCGACATCACCTGTGAACTCATCAAATTCAGCCACTACAGGTGCATCTATTACTGCACCAACAAGAATGCAACAACAGGAGGCCATCTCAGTTCTGCACCACTTGCAGAGCCTTGCACATTGCAACATGGTTCCGGACTCACTGCTGTGTGCTGTCTAGGTGCATAGCCTCCCAGCTCAAGTGTAACCAGTCAACGCCACCAAGAAACAAATGCACCTGGATGCTGTTGTGGTCTTAGCTGATTGGGTACATGACACAATGGCAATGGCTCCAAGTACCTCAGCCATGGTGGCCTATGATGCCATAGTCTGAGCATCATCTTACACTCAGAAGCAACACATGCTTTCCAGACCGACCTCTGTGGATGCCAACCTTCACTACCTAGTCCAGAATCTGGCTGTCCAGGTGGCAGCACCAACCATGTAAGTCAGCTGGTTGGTACTCTCATGGCCAGTGAGCAGAAGGCACCATAGCAGTAGAAGATCCAACTAGCAGTGCTTGTGCAACCAGCAATGCAGCAACAGCCTTCCCTGCAGTACTCCACCGATGTCATAACAACCCTGAACAGGTTTTGTTGGTACCATACTCACTTAGGGAGTGATATGGCAAAGTGTCAGCAGGCCCCTTTCTCATCGTGGAAACAATGAACTGCCCAATTACGTATGCTGACTGTCTTGAAAATTTTCCAGAGCTCACCTCCCGTCTGGTGCACTGAGGGAGCTAAAAATTTAATGTCCACCACATTCTAACCATGACTGGTGCACCCACTTTGTACCACCTATGTCGACTTCCACTCGACGTGTTCACTATAGCCAAGGCTGAGTTTGAGACTATCCTGCAGCAAGTCATAATTTGACCATCAAGTATCCTGGTTCTCCACCTTGCACTCAGTCCTCTCGAAAGACAGTTTGTGGGGACAAACATGCTCCATATCCATGAAAGGTCATGAACCATTAATTGGTACCAATCCTGCAGGATTTCATCCATGCCTTGGCGGAGTCATCTATATTCATCAAAAACTGAGTATGTGTGAAGGCGTTCATGCAGATTCCTGTGGTGCCTGAGAACATTCACAAAATGGCCATTATCACACTATTTGGGCTTTTTGAGAGTATGATTATAACGTTTGGCCTTCGGAATGCTGTCCAGAACTTGCAGCATGGCGCTTTGAAAGGCTCACCAAGGTGTTTTGCTTAACCTGATGACATTTTAGTGATCTTGGCGTCGTCGGAGCTCCGCTGTCGCCACCCAATGATCATCTTTCAGTGCCTGAGTGAAGCCAGTATCATCATTAACGTTTTTAAATGCATATCTGTGGTCACTGCAATGTAGTTTCTTGGTCATTTGATCAACGACTCCCCATGAAGTTACAGGCAATCGTGAATACACTGCACCCACAGACGTGTGAAGACTTATGTCACTTCTGAGCACATTAAACTTTCATTGGTGCCGTATGCCAAATGCCGCCACTATGCAGGAACCTTTGACTGCAACTCTACATGGCACCATCTCAAAAAGAAAGACACCTGTTATCTGGATGCATACACTGGAAAAAGCTTCATGGAGTCCAAGCAAAGCCTAGCTGAAGCAATGCTGCTTACTGATTCAGTGCACAACACTGAATTAGCCATGCTGGTGGATGGCAGCCAGTCTCCCATTGGTGCTGTGCTCCAACAATGTGTCATCAGTAGCTGTCTCTCGTTCTTCTCACAGAAGCTGTTGGAAGTGCAATACTATTGGAGCACTTATGACCACGAGTTGCTTCTGGTATATGAGGAGGTGAAGTCTTTCCACCTGTCAGTGAAAGTTCATTCCTTAATTATATTCGCTGATCACAAGCCCATCACTCATGTGTTTCGAAACAATAATTCCAAGTGTTCGCCGCACCAATTCTGGCTGTTGGATCACGTGTGTCAGTTCTCTGTGGACATGCACTATATTGTCAGAACTATGGTATTGTGACTGCTTATCCCACACTTGTGCAGCTATCTGGCTTCCTGTGAACTTTGAGGACATTGTGCAAGGACAGGAAAGTGACGAAAGCTGCTTAACCTTCGCCTCAACACCTCCAGTGGCCTACAATTGGGACTAGTGTCCATTCCCGACTCTACCATCAAGATTTTTTTACAACATTTCCATGGGCACACACTGCACGTTGCTTCCAGAGAAATTCTGGGGTATTGATTTTGAGTACATCCATGGGCTGTCACACCCCAGCATCAAAACTGCTGTGTCACTCTTGCCTGCATATTTCCTCTGGCCAGGGATTAAGAGAGACTGCCATCAGCGGGCCAGAATGCCAGTGTTGGGAAGCATGTGTATGCAACCACTAGTGGCTTCTGATGTAACATGCAGTTATGCACGTGTCCACATGAACATATTACACTCGCTGCCCCAATGGCATCACAAGCATTAATTGTTGGCAACGATGGGCAGCTTCATTCGCTGGCTTGAGGAAATGCCCATAGCTGACATCACCACTGAGATGTTGCCGCTGCCTTCATCAACACCTGGGTGACATGCTACGCCCCAGTCACTTCATGTGTCCACCAGTTTGACTACATGCTAGTTACACAGGATTAATGACATGGTCATTTGGCTCTGTAAGACACTAGATGCATCCCTGACTTGCTCTGATACTGCTTGGAACCAACAACTCCCACTGGTACTGCTCAGCCTATGAGTAACTACGAAGGAAGAGATGGGTTCTTCACCTGCCAACCTTGTCTGTGGAAAACCACTCACCACCCCTGGTGATTTCATGGAACAATTGCAACTGTCCCACTATGCCTCGGCCCCACCACTGGCAGAATGGCTATGCATCCAGATGGCTGGCCTCTGACTGCACAAAATGATGTGGCATGACATTAGAAAAGTCTTTTTATATGCAAATATGAAACACTTTTGTGTCACAGAAAGATATCATGGGCAACTGTAACATTTTCTGAAGGATTTTTGCAGTTAGTGCTAAGCCAAGTTAAACCAGGCCAGTGTGCCATGCAGTAATCAGAATGACAAACAAGCAGAGAGCCAATATTGTAAATAATATGGCACACCCTGGAAGCTATTGCCTCACCTCACTCGAGCAAGACGTCTAC
This sequence comes from Schistocerca americana, assembly GCF_021461395.2. Classification (NCBI taxonomy): domain Eukaryota; kingdom Metazoa; phylum Arthropoda; class Insecta; order Orthoptera; family Acrididae; genus Schistocerca; species Schistocerca americana. The sequence continues at coordinate 945,708,945 of NC_060130.1, read as the reverse complement.
ATTGTTAATTCACCAACATGTCTTCAATGAGGAGTGATCATAACGTCATTGCTAGCTTAGCACAATGCCAAAAGAACAAATAAATTGCCCACAAGAACGCCTACCAGCCCACTGACATGGCAGTAAAGCACCAAGCTGATGCTCTGAAAGCCACTATTGTGACACTGAGATGTGGAAAAGAATGCTGATGAATCCAGAAATGACACATGCGACTATCCTCTCCAAGACATAACGTCATTGCTGCAGACAAGCAGTAATAAATTCTCAGGCTTCCAAGCCCATATGTGATTCAATTGCAGTCAGTCAGCTGCTATGCAGACCATGTGACATGCTGCCTATCATTCATTAGATGACTTCTGTCTTTGGGATTGCTGCCCATTTGGTCTCCTGAACCAGAACTACATATAGTTTCTTTCACAAAACCATTGGCTCATTATCTGTATCAGAGAATTCCATTTGGATTATAAAACACATCAACTTCATATCCGGCTGTTGAATGGGATACTTCATGAATTAAAGCCCAAGGAATGTATGGTGTACTTGGATGACATAACTCTATTTTCGAAAGATGTGGAAGAACACATAAAAACATTGGAAGAAGTAGTTAATGGACTACAAATAGCATGTTTGATGCTCAGCTCGGATAAATGCCATTTGGTGCAAACAGAAATTATCTCCCTTGACATGTAATTAGTGGGGAAGGTGTGAAAACTGATCCCCAATTAATATAGCCAATTCATGACTACATAACACAGCAAATAACCAAACAACTTCAATCATCCATTGTCTTATGAAGTTATTATAGAAAATTCAACAAGCTTTTGCAAAAATTGCTGAACCTTAAACCAGTTATTAAGAAAAGGTGTAAAATTTGAATGGATGACAGAATGCCAAACAGCATTTCAGGTGTTGAAAAAATGTTGATATCAGTTCCAGACCTGATATTCTCAGTTTTCGAAAAAGAATTCATCCTTTCTTGTATCAAGTATCAAGATTACCGAGAGTATCAAGAGCTGAGATTCTTGTATGAGAAATTTAGAATGCAGCTGAATACGTTTACAGAAATAGTGCCACTGATGTTAATATGAAGGAAAAGAGGACGTTTGGATGTCGGAGGGAAATTACTGAAAACCATATTCAGTACACCAGATGGTGAAGATATACAAAATTTAAGTAATACAGTAGAGCAAACAGAGGTAATAGCGGAGATCACAAAAACCACAGTAGAATAGCATACAATGGAGCTGTCAAACATGGAACAGAATGTCTTAAATAATATGAGAATGGTAAGAGAACTAAAGAATTGTCACAGTATAGGAGAAGTACTATGCAAACAATGAATAACAACTTAGGAAGAATTGATACTTGTATAGGTGCAATAGATGAGAGAATGACTGTAACCAGGTTGTTGCGAGCATTCGCAATTAGTTTGAATGATGCGAGATTAAAAGTAGCAAAACTGCAAAAGCAGTTTAGCATGCAAGACAGGGGCAACAGTCCTGCACTCTTTTCTTCCAAAGCAGCTCATAGCAGGGTCTTTTTTTATTTGCAACATACTCCTTTACAACATTTGTAATAACACGTGTGTGTGTGTGTGTGTGTGTGTGTGTGTGTGTGTGTGTGTGTGTGTGGAGTATAGCGTAATGTTTGTGTTGTGTGAGGATGATAATAGCAGGGAGACTCATTGACTGCATCTAAATGACCAGGGAAAGCGACTTGTAGCGAATAAAGTGCTGAGTCAAATAGGAAATAAGCTTCGAGGAGTAACCATGCGGACATTTTCCTTAGACGAACATCAGCAATCTGTTTCTAAGGCTTTTCTAGGCTAAGTGTTAAGACTGGTGATAATCCGGGGTGTAATAATTTGCCAAACAGTCCACGTTTATAGGAGATGTTAAGCTATCGAAGTGCAGCAACAAACCAAGATATACGTAGCAGTACACTCCGTGTGTTCCACCAAAACATCAATGGTCTCAGAAGTAAACTGGAGCTTCTAAATCTTGACATTAATGACGCTGAATCTGTAAACCATGCACAAGTAATATGTCGCACTGAACACCATGCGATAAGTCGAACTGAAATTCCTCAAATTGATGGATACTCATTGGCAGCCAGTTACTATAGAACGATAAAGGAGAAAGGAGGGACTGCTATCTATGTTAAAACTGATTTAAAATATAAATCCCTAGACACAATTACTTATGGTGTAGATTTTCACTTTGCAGCACGTGTAACGGAAATTACTACAAATAATAAGTCAGTTTTTGGCAGTTTACAAGGCTCCTGCAGGGAAAATATATATCTTTCTAAACCATATGGGACAACTTTTGAAGCAAATCTACTCAAAACACAAGGATTTAATTATCATGGGTGATTTTAATATTAACTTCTTAACCACAAATAACAGCAGATGACAACAAGAGTGCCTGATGTAATCATTTAACCTAATTGAGTTGCAAGATGACCGCCGAGTTAGATCACAGGTATTTTTTCGTCCGCTAAAAGAACTTATTTAAGAGGAAATAGTGTCAAGTTTAAATTTTCTTTGTTTTGTATACCTGCTGTAGTGTCCGTTCTTGTCACACAAATGAAAATTAACGTCCCAGCAGAGCTTGTTCTTGAAAAAACTTGTTCTTTAGCTGAAGTCCCGATAATCGCGACAGAACCCGAAATTTTGGGTGACATAAACACAAAAAATTTTATTCAAGTTTTCTTGATAGTGCAAAATTCGTTTAAAAAAGGCAGCTACAAGTTTCATCAGTGTCTATTGTCACAATAAAAGTGTAATTAATCGTTTCTAAATCGTATTTAACTAACACAAAATGGGTAAAATGGCTCTAAGCACTATGGGACTTAACATCTGAGGTCATCAGTTCCCTAGGCCTAGAACTACTTAAACCTAACTAACCTAAGGACATCACACACATCCATGCCCGAGGCAGGATTCGAACCTGCGATCGTAGCAGCAGCGCGGTTCCGGACTGAAGTACCTAAGACCGCTCGACCACAGCGGCCGGCATAACTAACACATTCCGCATTGTTTACTAGTTAGATAGACGCGATATAGGCCTAAATTTTCCGAGTTATAAACGTTTAAAAGCCTGACCAAACACGCCTGATAGCGTAAATTCTCTAAAAGTGAAGTAATTACAATTCATTCTTCTATCATTGTATCTCTAAATCAGTACAAAAACAACAACCACTGCACATGAGACCTTTGCGTCGATTTTTGCTTACACACAGCTAATCTCGCGTCCTTGACAAATTTAAAACACTCTTTAAACTTAATTACTCTTTCGAAACTGACCATGAGTGAGAAATGTGGGAGCTGTTATAGGGTAGTGAGTAGAGGGATTTGTTGCTAATCTTGTAGGAAATATTTTCACTGGGGGGGATGCAGTGGGGAGAATTTTGGGGGAACAGAAAAGGCTCTCTCCTGGAACTGCAAAGTATGCAGTAGGAACATTTTGATTGGGGAACAGGAAAGGAAAATCTGTGCCCTTCAGGTACAGTTGGAGGAAGCAAGTGCTGCGCTAGTGTCAGTCCTAGTCAAGGGAAAGGGAAATTATATCAAAATTCAATGAAGGCGTGGTTGGGCGATGGAATCGTGGGCCGCTGGCAGAGTGCGGTAACAGTCGACAGCCAGCAGGCCAGGTAAGGTAAACATGGCACTCGCGGACGGAGCTGCGATGGCGGTATTGCACGCACGATTTGTTTTGAGTGGAGCAATAACGAGGCAGGAAACTGCAGCGCTACTTTAAGTTATTGCGATGTATGAGGCGGGGCACTAGGCCAGAGCCAAGAGTGGCGATTTGTAAGTGGCTGACGTGTGGGAATTTATCCCTGCCATAGTTTATGTCTCTGACAATACGTCAGAAGCGAGGGAGGAACCAATACACACTACTGGCCATTAAAATTGCTACACCAAGAAGAAATGCAGATGATAAACGGGTATTCATTGGACAAATATATTATACTAGAACTGACATGTTATTACATTTTCACGCAGTTTGGGTGCATAGATCCTGAGAAATCAGTACCCAGAACAACCACCTCTGGCCGTAATAACGGCCTTGATACGCCTGGGAATTGAGTGAAACATAGCTTGGATGGCGTGTACAGGTACAGCTGCCCATGCAGCTTCAACACGATACCACAGTTCATCAAGAGTAGTGATGGCGTATTGTGACGAGCCAGTTGCTCGGTCACCATTGACCAGACGTTTTCAAAAGGTGAGAGATCTGGAGAATGTGCTGACCAGGGCAGCAGTCAAACATTTTCTGTATCCAGAAAGGCCCGTACAGGACTTGCAACATGCGATCGTACATTATCCTGCTGAAATGAAGTGTAGAACCACGGGTCGTAACACATCTGAAACGTAACGTCCACTGTTCAAAGTGCTATCAATGCGAACAAGAGGTGACCGAGACGTGTAACCAATGGCACCCCATACCATCACGCCGGGTGATATGCCAGTATGGCGATGACGAATACGCGCTTCCAATGTGCGTTCACCGCGATGTCGCCAAACACGGATGCGATCATCATGATGCTTTACACAGAACCTCGATTCATCCGAAAAAATGACGTTTTGCCATTCGTGCACCCTGGTTCGTCGTTGAGTACACCATCGCAGGCGCTCCTGTCTGTGATGGAGTGCCGGCCGCGGTGGTCTCGCGGTTCTAGGCGCGCAGTCCGGAACCGTGCGACTGCTACGGTCGCAGGTTCGAATCCTGCCTCGGGCATGGATGTGTGTGATGTCCTTAGGTTAGTTAGGTTTAAGTAGTTCTAAGTTCTAGGGGACTGATGACCACAGCAGTTGAGTCCCATAGTGCTCAGAGCCATTTGAACCATTTTTTGTGATGGAGCGTCAAGGGTAACCGCAGCCATGGTCTCCGAGCTGATAGTCCATGCTGCTGTAAACGTCGTCGAACTGTTCGTGCAGATGGTTGTTGTCTTGCAAACGTCCCCATCTGTTGACTCAGGGATCGAGACGTGGCTGCACGATCCGTTACAGCCATGCGGATATGATGCCTGTCATCTCGACTGCTAGTGATACGAGGCCGTTGGGATCCAGCACGGTGTTCCGTATTACCCTCCTGAACCCACCGATTCCATATTCTGCTAACAGTCATTGGATCTCGACCAACGCGAGCAGCAATGTCGCGATACGATAAACCGCAATCGCCATAGGCTACAATCCGACTTTTATCGAAGTCGGAAACGTGATGGTACGCATATCTCCTCGTTACACGAGGCATCACAACAACGTGTCACCAGGCAACACCGGTCAACTGCTGTTTGTGTATGAGAAATCGGTTGAGAACTTTCCTCATGTCAGCACTTTGTAGGTGTCGCCACCGGCGCCAACCTGGTGTGAATGCTCTGAAAAGCTAATCATTTGCGTATCACAGCAGCTTCTCCCCGTCGGTGAAGTTTCGCGTCTGTAGCACGTCATTTTCGTGGTGTAGCAATTTTAATGGCCAGTAGTGTAAACAGACGGGCAATTTTAGCTTGAGACAGAGTGTGCCAGGTCAGTCGAGCGTCGGGAAAGACCTGTGCTGGTCTTCACTTATAGGGGCCATTCTGGCAGCAAAGTTATAAGTATTCTGCATAAACTTGTACTCTGTTTTCTATGTACTTGTTCGGGCTATATTCTACCTCCGGGGACACAACACCGGGGTGGGACAGAACGGCAGCCTGGAACCTGGAGATTGCACGGTCTACCTGAGACAGGGCAGTGACAGGAGCCTGCAGTGGGTCCAGTAGGGGCTCGGTTCCACTCGAGTCTACTTCCCACCTGGCGTACCGTGGTCTGGGCGAGGCGTACGCTGCGGGAGACGCAGCAGCACTTCAGCAGCGCCAGAGACGGTGGCGGGTGTTGGCATCCGGCAAGCACCACTAGCGGCGAGTTGCGGCACAGCATCCTAGGGGGCGCAGGTTCGAGTCCGGTCCTGTCCTGGGAGCAGCAGCGGCCCGAGGGCCACAGGTGACCAGTACGCCCACCTTCGTCCCTTGCTCGGACAGAGCAGGCCAAACGGGGAGGGCGGCGGCGAGGACCAGAGACTGTTGCAGTTTCTGGAATCGCGAGCACCAGCGCAGCACAAGTCGCAACGCATTGGCGGGCGACGACCAGGAGAGCACGGCCTTGATGCAAAGCCTTCTAGATTTGTAGATACAAGGCCTACGCAGATCGGCCATATTGGCACATGACGTCACAAACTGTTGGCCATCTAATCTGTAGTCGGCAGTCCAGTTGGCGTGTATGTTGTGTTGAAAGTTTGTGCCACGTGAAAGTGATATATATTTCATAAAGTATTCGCCTACAGTTCTTCGAAGTATGGGATACAAGTGTTGCGTTCCCTTTTGGCAGGCAAATTATAAATCCGAAAAAGGCTTGAAAATGCACATGTTTCGATTTCCCAAATGTGTGAATTTGAGAAATCGCTGGATTGCAGCTATTCCCAGACAGGAATTTGTGTCTATGCATCATTCAAGGGTAAGTAAATGACAAAAAATTTATAGCGTGTTATTTGTTTCCATTGCACCACATTTGCCAATGTTTTTAAAAGCAGTTATGTATCATGTACCAGTATAATTTGTTTCTTAATTCTGGATCATTGCTGCGAGGTTAATACGAAGCAACTATTGTCGCACAGAATAGTTATATTAATTAGTGTGGCAGGAAAATGTTTAGTATTCCTTATCATTCCTACCAGATTATTGAGTTTCCAGTACTTTTATTTGGAAGAGTTACAGAATGATTTTCTTCAGTTTTACATATACAGCTATTCGGAAATAATTTCAATTTCAGTAAACTACCTTAGAAAATTGCTTTAATGAATTCAGTGTTCGACAGATTAAGCAGTGTAGAAAGCAGAATTTCGATGTAAGTGCATTGTGATTTAATTAACAGCACTCTGTGACACGAATTTCAGTCAAGGATATAGGAGAAACAGTCTTTTCATGTTTAAGGTTCTAAAGTTCTCGAGAAACAGGGAAATAAAATATTTTTTGGGGTTTTTTGATTTATTAAACATTACGTCAGGAGGTGATCCATTTCGTTGAATGACTTGAGTTTCGTGTGTGGTCAGCAAATTTTGAAGTGGAGAGGAAAATTTACGAAAATAACCAAGGAAGCAAATTCTTGAATTTTGTAGGAGTTACAGCTGCTTTGTTTAAAACCGAAAACGTCTGCTTGTTATTGCGTATTGGCGATTTTTTACTGCAAGAAAACATAGCTCCTGAGGTAAAAGACGGAATTTAAAATTACAGTTTCTATTCGAGCCTAGAAACGCGTCAAAGTAATTTTACATCTTGAAATATCATAGGGCAGTTTTGTTCAGTTACTTTACGCAATGATATAAATTTCCATATTTTCAATGGCTCTGAGCACTATGGGACTTAACAGCTATGGTCATCAGTCCCCTAGAACTTAGAACTACTTAAACCTAAGGACATCACACAGCACCCAGGCATCACGAGGCAGAGAAAATCCCTGACCCGCCGGGAATCGAACCCGGGAACCCGGGCGCGGGAAGCGAGAACGCTACCGCACGACCACGAGCTGCGGCCTCCATATTTTCATTCCAAGGCCATGTAGAAAAGGAAAGCACGAGAATCCCTATGCGATCTCAGCTCTAAAACTCGTAAAGTTCGTATAGATGCAGAGTGCTGAACAGCAGCGTTCCGATACAGACCCGGCCATCAGTATGTGACGTCTAGGTGGTGTTGCTTGGTGACGCCAGCAGCGGCGTCGGCATACCAGGAGTCTGCTGAGCAGGCTGGACTCGCGGGACAGTGCACGGACGTCAGGCCGACACTGTGATTCACTCATCAAGTACTGTAAATTATCGGAATGAACAAATGGTATTGAATACTGCTGTATCATTCTGCACTGCCCCTTGACATTCTTGAACTTGTTCGGCCTCCTGACGAAATACAGCTCTACCATCTGGAGTCCCGGGTTCGACCCCCCTACCCCACAACAATGGTGTCAGAAGTGGTGCCAGTTATAAAGCTGGTACCGGATTTCCACTCCTACATCTTATGTCGAGCAAGTAGCGTTGAGGTGTGCCTGTGTAGAGGGGTAGTTGAGGTGTTTGGTTTCATTCGTGGCAGGTGGTCATGCACTTCTTGTTACATCTTGTCGCTCGGGAGGTGTTCATCCATACCAGTATAGAGAGGAAAGCAGGACTGTTCACCTGCACACCAGCATGATGTGGATAGGTGAATGACGTTTGATTTATTGTTTATGTGTCATTCTTTTGTGTTTTGAAGGGTTAAGTATGAATTAGGATAGACTTTTTAAAGGTGTCTTTTGTAAGGCCAGAGGAGTCTGTAGATTTATCTGGATTCATGGGAAATGGGAAACATGATAACATAGCGCCTAAGTGATGTAATTTTTGTAATCTGACAGAACACGGATTATCGTGTATGAAGTGGGTGCCAAAGAATTGTTTTATGTGCAAGAGATTTGGTAATTTGGCGCGCAGTTGTTCAGAATGTAGATGGGCGATGATCCGCCGCAAGAACTAAGTTCAAGGAGTAGCAGAGTGAAATTAATGGCAACAGTGGAGCTATAAGAAAGAATAGTGAAAACACGGCAAGCAGCGGAGGCTGTGGCAGTGACTACAGCGGAAGCTGTAGCCGCTCTAACAGAGCAAATTCGTGTATTATCAGAGGTGAGGATAAGTGACAAAGAAAAATATGCAGAATTAGCAGGGAGATTTGAGGCATTGCGAGTAGGGGAAGGGACGTCGGGTGAAAGTAAATTACAGGTCGTGGAGTGTCATAGAGCGTTTGACCCGGCAATCGCGGCATTGATTAACCCCTATTCGGGTAAAGCAACGGAGGATGTGTCGGTATTCCTTAATGATATTATCACAATGGCTGAGGCCAATGGGCTGTCGGATGTTGTAATGTTGAGAATGGCGAAGTTACGCTTGATAGAGGATGCCAAGTCGTACATATTGTACCATGGAACGTTGAACAATGTGGGCACGTTTTCAGAACTTGAGGCTGGGTTACGCCAGAGGTACCAAAAACAGAATAGTACCAGGTTTTTGTCGTGAAAAATTAAATGCGCTAGTTATGACGAAAAGTGAGACTATGGAGGTTTTCTCAGACGGGATTCGAAAACTGAATGTACAAACGTTCGCACTGTCACAAAATGGGGAGACTAATAGAGTGCTGTTACAAGAGGCCAAGAACAGGGCGTTAGATGTGTTTTTGTGGGGGGTACCGCCGGGGATGTCACGTCGGGTGGAATGGAGAGTCCCAGTGATCTTGCGGCGGCTCTAAGGATTACCCCATACTTAGAGAAGGTAGATTATGCGACGAAGCAAAGGGTGGAGCACAGAGTTCTGGCAGCGGAAATTGTTTTGGGTGTGGCCAGGTAGGGCACATTAGGAGGCAATGTCAGCGTCAATTGCGGTGTTACTCATGTAGGAAAATGGGTCACCGGGCAGTGAACTGCATGAGTAAAAGTAGGGGGAACCTCGGCGGCAGCAGCCGTTGAACGAGAACGGGATTGCCTCAACCATCGGAGAGCAGTCCCAGTGAAATTAGGTAATGCGCTTGTAGGTGCACAGACGGAATGCTGCTTATTAGGCTTGGTGAACGGAAGGGTACAGAGGTTTCTGGTTGACACGGGGGCACACATGACTGTTATTAGTCTGGGCCTGGTTAGCAGGAGAAGGCTGGAGCCACCACATTATAGGTTACGTGGGGTGGGAGATTATAAAGTGGAGTCACTGGGTATGACGGTACTTCAATTCGTGATCGCAGGAACTAAGTTTAGTGAGCAGGTAGAGGTGTTACCATGTTGAGGCGTATTCGGTGATTCTCGGACTGGAATTCCTTGACAAACATCGCGCGAAGATAGATCTTTGGCACAAACAGTGGAACTCGGTAAAACAATGTTTCGCATGGGGGAAACGGTTGCAAATGGACGAATGTCACAAGGCGCACTCACAGTCTAATATATAATATATACAGTCGCGACACTTACTGCTGTGAAAGTTGTTACCATTTGACAGTTCAAGTGACACCAGCGCCCCTAGCGGCCAGAAAGCTCGCCTTCCCCTGACAGCAGATGCGACGTCAAAATAATCAAGGGCGTACCCAGGATCTGAACTGGGGGGGGGGGGGGGGGGCAGGTCATACTAGTCTCAGGAAACAAGGACTCGAGACAAAATACAGCACTTCTTATTAAATAAAACAGTAAACCAGTGAAAAACTGCTTTTAATAAACATTTTAAATACAAGACTGCACTTCTACAATCCGAGAAAACATGCAGCATTTCTTATTAAATAAAACAGTAAACTAGCAAAAAACTGCGAATATCTTCTGGGGGGGGGGGGGGCAGCTGCCCATCGCTGGGTATGCCCACGAAAATAATGTTTGTTCACGCCCATGGAAATAATGCTTGTTTTTAATTCGTTTTGTACGTAATTCACAAAGTAGTTAGTATATTTTTGCGTCACAAGTGTTAGGAGAACAGCGAGAGACATAAATGATCGTGAAACATAAGCAAACAGAGCACGAACTATTGAATGAAGTGACATAAGCTGCAACATATTCTTGAAGAAATAATTAAGAAGTTGCATACAGTCGCACTTATTCCACTGAAAGTAAGAGAATACACACTGTATATCCCACACATGAAGTATATAGATGCTCTTCCTTGTGTAAAAATGAAGCGACACATCACTTTTCATTCCGTTATGCTTTGCAGGAAGTCTGCTTCCAAAAATATAATTTCCATCTTATTCTTTGTGGTATCAGGTTACCTCAATAAAAAGAATGACTGTTTTAAAACTTTATTATATCCCATTGATACATTTAACGAAAATAAAATTCAATGACTGAGTCAGTCCTAACACTTTAGCAACCCAAATGAGCCAGCTTCATCACTTTTTTATTTCTTCTCTTGCTCCTACAGACTAAGTCTTGATTCCTGAATTTCATAATGTAAAAGAGCCTCACTTTCACAAACAGTCTTATTAACAGCAGCTTGGTTTCAGCACAGCACCCAGGTGGAAAATTGGGGATGTCCATCAACATGTTCACAAAGAAAGCACCACAATTACTTATGTGAGCATATTCATCAAAAGTAGAAGTCAACTTAGTCTCACAATGAGTTAAAAATTCTTTGACATCTTCTGTACAAATAAATAGGCTTCCAAAGTTGCCTTCATAACTGTTAAAATGACAATAAACTTTTTCATTTGCATCTAAGTCTTGGCTGCCATCTACAAGTACTGTCCTACATTTATAACACTCATGAATTCTAAGCAGTTTCTTTAATACATAACCAAACACGTATCTCATGCTGTTTGCCTCTCCGAGGTCTGTTTGGATTTCCACATTTGGTAGTCTGATCACTGAACTCGTGTCACTGATGTCAAACAGTGGTGAAACAAGTAATTTGGGCTCTGCTTTCATATCCACTATTGTCTGACCCCAGTAGATTCCCTCACAATAGCTACACTGTGAGCGTTCATTAATTTGCGTAAAGCACAATTATTGAATGCAGCACAAAACTGTCGTGGTGATGGGTTGCTACAAAAACCACCTTTATGCCTTTTCACTGAGAAAAAGTTTTCCATTTGATCTTGATTAATTTTGCGTGTTAATGAATATAACTTGGTTCCATCCAAAACATCATCAACAAACATGTTCAAAGCGCTTATTTAACACACTTAATCCTAGATGAAAAATCTTTCCCATCAACATCTACAAATTTCCATGGCTGTCTCCATGGCTTCAGTGTCTTTAATAATTCGAGATGTCCTGAGGCACTTGTAACGTAGTTCCTTAAGGATACAGGCCCTTTAACACTATATGCACTAAATATGTCAAAAATATCGTTTACTTTTTGGCAAAACTGGAGTAGCAGAAGCAGATTATTATATGGTGCCACAAGTAACAAGTGTCTCAATGCCTGCTGTTACTGTATGACTCAACACATTAACTGCACTGCATACCTTCATTTTTGAAAATGCTGGCAGTTGGACAGCTCTTTTAGTGAGCTTGGGGGCCAACTTGTACTTCCTTTCACAATCACTTGAGTACAACTGACAAATGTCCTTCCATGAAGCAGTGCCATCTGTTGTGTGGATAATGTTATACCTGAATAAATTATTACGTATGCTTTTTATCAAGTGTGGGGTGTCATAAAAAAAGGTAGGGTGTCATATAAAAAGGTAGATCTTACTCTCTTCGTGTATTAAGCATGGATTAACTGGTGTGATACCCAATCTGTGCCTCCACTCCACAAAATTCGAGCCTTGGTCAGTCACACATGTTTTTACAACCAAACCAATCTCTGTGAGTGTTTTGGCAACTTCAAAAAATATGCGCGTCAGATGGGTGGCTCCTACTGGTCCTTTGGAGAAATAATATACTAATGGCTGTTTAAAATTTGAGAAGATGCCGTTAATCATTATAACTAATGCAGTATTAGCAACCACAGATGTACGTATGAAACCCATGTCTTCAAATCCAATAACACGATCCTTGGAGCTTTCATATATCAAATTTTCCATTAGTGACATCTCATCCATAGACAAATTAACAATTATATCAGTTTCTGGTAACTGCTTTAAAAGATGAAGTATGTTATTATTTATCCCACAATTTAATTGTATATCTTCCACATATCTTTGTAAGGTACGTACTGATGGAAGGCTAAAACAGTGTGATAAAGAACTGTATGCCTGAGTACTATAATACAACAAATTAAGTGCAAATAATTTAGTTTCATCCTTCCATCTCGCACCACGTTTTCCATTCAGTTATATACTGATTAGGCTTATCAATAAATCGAGATCATCTTTTTTCAAGTACTTGGAACCAATACTTTTTAAAATGAGCTTGTCCTTTTGTACTTGTGTCCTGTGACGTTGTGGTTGCAGTTTATTCTTACGATGGGCACTTTCCTTGTCACGTAGTAATTTTGTACGAAGTCTAATGATTTGCACTTTTTACATTTCACACGATTTTCAACAAGCGAATAATTTTACGTAATCTAAGCATTTCATCTTCAAAAGATGTCTGTGTTGCAGATTCCATTGTTAGTGATTTTATATATGTCTCACGTGCAGTAACATTTGTGGTAGCTGTTTCTTCTGTGTCAGGAGACAGTTTTATTGTTTTTGCAGTAACACATTCACGTTTGTATGGCAATTTTCTCTTCATCGTCACTATTTGTGGCTTATTCGGCATGTCAAATAACGTAGGAACTGCATTCCATACCAATGTCTTCTTTTCCGCGCTCATGAACTGGTTTGACTCGAAATGTAACGCACAAAACTTCGCGTTATTGTGCAAATAAAGGACATCTTTTTGCAGCAGGTCCTGTCCTCTACTATTTATTAACCATTTCTTGTTCCTAAAAAGGAAAAACAAATTCAGTAATTCAATACAGTTTAGAAAAAAATCGTAAATAAAGAGCGCTCTGATGTGATGTTTCATACCTCTCAGGGTCCTTAGGAAACCTGAAAAATGACAAATGTGGTGTCTTCTTCCTATTATTACTGCAATTGATTGCGCTACATACGCTGCCTTTCGTAAAAACCATGTTAAAAATGAATATAAACGATACTGTTTACATTTACTGAATACCGTATTCAGTAGCGTAGCTTCTCCACCGCTTGTTGTCGCAGTGTATAACAAAAATCAGCGAGAGTGTCGCGACTGTATATATTAGACTGTGGCGCACTTAACACGAAGGTGACGCCAGCTAAACTGCGAACATATTCATTAAAGGTCAATGAGCAGGATAACATACCGGCAGGTACAGGGAAGGTAGTTTGGGTTTCGATAAATGCGGACTTAACAAAGGAGACGTTGTACATGATGGAACTACTCCCGAGTAATGAGGAGTTCGATAATGCGCAGTGTTTTGTGAGGAGGAGTTTAGCTCATGCAAGTTATGTGGAAGGAGATCATAGGGGTTTCTGTAAGTATAGATAACTTCGGCAGAGCGGATTTTAGCTTGTCGAAAGGGTTGTTATTGGCCCCCTTGGTGGCTTTTCATGAAGATGACCTCGATAGGGAGTATAAGCCATAAGCAAAACGTCGATGCAGTGCAGTTAGGGGAAAATTACAGCATTTGTAGGGAGACGACAGGGTCGTGTTGGAGGAATTATTATTGACATTTAGCGATTTATTCGGAACGGAGGGTACGTTACCGGCAACACTGATTACGAAGCATTACATACCAACGGAGGATAATACACCAGTGTTTAGGAAACCCTATAGGATAGCACGTTATATGCAACCGCTACTAGAGGAGTTTATAGAACAACTACTACGGGATGGAATCATAGAGCATAGCAATAGTCCATATTCAAGCAAAGTAGTTCTCGTACCTAAGAAGTCGGTGGATGGTACAAGGAAGTATAGGTTTTGTTGTGATTATAGGTTTCTGAACGCGAAAACTATTTCGGACGCTTTTCCGATTCCAAATATCACGGACACATTGGACAATCTGGGACAATGTAAGTATTTTATGACGATGGATTTACAGAGTGGATACCATCAGTTGGTAGTAGCGCTAGAGGACAGGGCGAAGACAGCTTTTACTGTTCCTGGGGGACACTGTCACATGTATCGTGTTTAAGAGAAGTCTTTAGAAGATTGCGGTCGGCACGGTTAACATTAAGTTGAGGAAAATGTAATTTTGCGCAGATGCAGGTCAAATATTTAGGTCATGTAATTAGTGGACAAGGGGTTCAAACCGATCCTCAGTTAACAGAGGCAGTTCAAAATTTTCCGACACCACGTACAATGAGGCAATTACAATCGTATATTGGGTTATGTTCATATTATCGTAAATTTGTAAAAGATTTTGCTAAAATAGCTGAGCCGTTAACAAAGCTTTTGATGAAAGGGGTTAAATTTCAATGGACGGAAGAATGTCAGGAAGCTTTCGATGAATTAAAGATGAGATTAGTTTCTGGTCCGGTGTTGGTGTTTCCGAATTTTGAAGAAGACTTCATCTTATCATGTGACGCTTCAAATGACGCAGTAGGATGTGTTTTGGAGCAAGTGGTGAATGGACAGGAGCATCCGGTGGCGTATGCTTCTAGACAGTTAAATAGGGCGGAGTGGAATGATTCCACAACGGAAAACGAGATGTTGGCTGTAATATATGGAGTAACGTATTTTCCTTGGTACCTTTACGGTAGGAAGTTTAAGGTCGTGACGGATCATGCAGCCTTGAGATGGTTACTGGGACTCAAGGATCCTTCTAGTCGATTAACACGGCGGGCTCTAAAATTAAGTGAATTAGACTTTGAAGTAATTCATAAGCCAGGGAAGAAACACAGGAATGCAGATGCATTAAGTCGCAAGTTATACGCATTAGAAGCAATGGGTAAGAGTGTCGTGGAATGACATAGGGCACAAGCAGAGGATGAGTAGTGCCAGGGTTTTAGAACTCAACCACATTTCATTGTGGGGGGAAATCTGTTGTTTAGAGTTACCAGGTGCGGACCTCGGGTAGTGGTACCAAAGAGTTTGAGAGAGGAAGTCTTAAAGCAGGCCCATGATCATGTGCTCTCGGGGCATGGTGGTCGTCGAGCAACGGAAAGACGAGTAGCAGAACGATTTTGGTGGTGCATTCGGAGAAGGGATGTGGAACAATACGTAGCAAATTGTGTGCCGTGTGTGCAGCGAGCGGATGTGACGCATGCAAGAATTCCATTGCAGCAGTTACCAGAGGCTAGATATTTGCGGGCCATACAACAAAACACCGGCAGGGAATCGTTACGTTTTACTATAATTGATCACATTTCATGGTTTCTAGCCATGGTCGCAATACCAGACTAACAGGCAAGTACGGTTGCACAAGCTTTACTCAATAACTGGTTATTGAAGTTTGGGGTGCCTGATACCGTAATTACGGATCAGGGAACGAACTTCATGTTCGAATTAATGTCACAGTTGTGTCATCTATTGAGAATTAAAAACTTATTGACCAGTCCATTTCATCCGCAGGCGAATGGGCGAACGGAACGAGTACATAGGACAATTTTCAAAAATGCTAAGTTATTATGCGAATGGAAACCATGATAACTGGGACGTTTATCTTCCATATGTGGTATCGCGTTGTTGTTGTTGTTGTTGTCTTCAGTCCTGAGACCAGTTTGATGCAGCTCTCCATGCTACTCTATCCTGTGCAAGCTTCTTCATTCTCAGTACCTACTGCAGCCTACATCCTTCTGAATCCCTCTACGATTTTTACCCTCCACGCTGCCCTCCAGTACTAAATTGGTGATCCCTTGATGCCTCAGATCATGTCCTACCAAACGATCCGTTCTTCTAATCAAGTTGTGCCACAAACTCCTCTTCTCCCCAATTCTATTCAATACCTCATCATTAGTTATGTGATCTACCCATCCAATCTTCAGCATTCTTCTGTAGCACCACATTTCGAAAGCTTCTATTCTCTTCTTGTCTAAACTATTTATCGTCCATGTATCGCGTTGTAACATTATTCGAGGGTCGGAATGTCACCGTTCGAGGTGGTCTATGGAAGAAAGATGCCACCGCCATTTGACGTTCTATGTACGAAATCGGGAGCTAAAGGGGACGCAGTGAGGGAATTTGCACGAACAATATGGGAAGTCTGGAAGAGGGTACAGAGGGTCAATACGAAAGCGTTTGAGAGGCAGGAAGAACCAAATAAGTGGTTGGGACCTTTACCACATTACAGGGTGGGTCAATGGATATTAATCACGAATCCATATACACCTAAGGGAAAGACGAAAAAATTCTTGACGAAGTACCATGGACCATACCAGGTCGTGGAGATTACTTTGCCCGTGAATGTTAAAGTGTTGCTGCCAACAAAAATATCCATTATCCACGTGAGTAGAGTAAAGCCTTCTAAAGTAATGGTAGACGGATTACCTTAATTACAAGGAAGTGACCCGACTGCAGAGGCTAGGCAAAGCAAACGGAAGAAGAAGTCTCGGGGGGGGGGGAAGGACAACAGCGGACGCATTACGTTCCGTAAGAATTACGGTCACAGAGGAAGTAAATTATTGTATGTGTAATACTGTATGGCATGTTTACATTTTGTATTTTTGTACCAGGGGATAATTTGTGTTTTTTTATGTGTGAGTGCGTTTTTTTCTCTCTTTTTTTCTCGCGTTTTGGTGGTTGCGATAATAGTTGCGTTTTTCTTGTGTGTTATTTTAGTTTTGTCATTGTATGGCGGAGACTATTTTTTTTTTTTCAGAGACTTCGATAGGGGCAGAGTCAACTGTCGGGAATTTTTGAGGATGTCGTAAGATGTTGTAGTAACTTGTAGTGGAAAAGAGGTGGTACACGCATGTTTCGTTCCTTTTCTTCACAGGGTCAGAACGTATGTGGACGTGCTGGATGATAGCCATGGGGATGCTGATCTGTGGTCACAGCAATGGAGCCGGACATCAACGGATAACCATCCAGACCTTGCAGTCGGGGGTACTGTATTCACGACCGCCAGATATATTAGTTACAAGTCATAAGTGGTTGCTATGAACAACAATAGAGCGAGGGAAGATCAGGAATGAAGTACGAAAATTACAGGAATCATTTTCGGAATTGTATACCGAAGGGGAAAGGAATTACATATTAAAAGAAATACAAGGGGAGTGTCAAGAATTACAGTTGACTTATAGTAAACTTAGGGAGCAATTGTCTTGTTTAATGGAGAGTATGCCACATGCAGTAACTAGGCGCAAGAGGGATGGATAAATGCAGGGGGAAAGATTCTGGAAACGGTGGTCAGTACAGTGGATGACAATGATGGCCGAGCATTGAATCAATCAGTAATGCAGGTGGAACAAGCGGTCAGTGAGGTTAGAGGAACCGTAGAATGGCACGCAACCCGCTTGTCAAGCCTAGGAACGAGGGTATTGAATAACACCAAGCTCGTACAAACCTTAGCAGAGGAGTTGATACGCGGGAGAGACATGGGAAATTATAAATAGCGAGTTAGAGATACTGCAGAACGATTAAATATATTGGATGGTAAGTTGGCTATTGCCAGGTTGCTCAGGGCATTAGCAGACCGATTAAGTGACGCACGTGCAGAAGTTAAGATGTTACAGGAAGCAATATATCATGCAATAAATGGGCTTCTTAGTCCAGTGTTAATCTCACCAGACGATCTTTTTAGAGGATTACAATTAGCGATGAGGTAACTTCTACCAGATATAAAACATGTAGTGGAGGTAACAGGGGCCGTTATACCAATATTCTTTCATGTATCGTTGGTACAGGTGAGGACAGATGGGGTGCGAGTTTACATCGATGTCAATTTTCCAGTAGTCGAAGTTGACTCACGTTATGAGTGTTGCGCTATTCATCGATACCCAGTGAAATGGAAGGAGATCAGTAAATGCATGCAGATTAGGACGCGAGACGTACTTTTTATTTTGGCGAACAGAGAAGCTCACGGAGTACTACCATTGTTAGAGTTGGAGTATTGTACGCAAGGGCGAGTGATGATTTGCCGTAATCCACCAGTTTATTCGGATAGTAGTACATGTGAAGTTGGATTGTTCCTGGGGATTACGAATGGCTCAGATTATGAGAAAGAGGTGTTATTGACACATTCCTACTTCCAGAAGGAAGGGAGGCATTGGTTATATTCGGTATTTACGCCGATATGGGTGATGGTCACTTGTTATACCAAGCAGAGAGTGGATGAAATAAGGAGGTTGCAACTGCGGGAGAGTGGAATAACTATAAATGGTACGGTTTGTGAGATTGTGGGGGAGCATTTCCGTCTTCCAGCATCATGTGCGGGTGAAACAGCTTTAACTTTGTCACAGGGAACGTTGTTTTATCCGGAAGGGGTTCTGGAGATATTAACAGTGCAGAGTCTGACATATTTGAACTCCACGTTAAACCCAGAGTTTTAGGAAACGTTGCATTCCTTTATTAATGCACAGGAAGATATATCACGGCTAATAAAGTATTGGAACACGTTCGAACGTTACAATAGCATCGGAGGATAATGTCAGTGAGCATTTAAGCCACAAGGTGTGCCGTTTTTCTATTTTTCTTGAGTGTAGTTTTGTGGAAAAATGGTTCAAATGGCTCTGAGCACTGTGGGACTTAACTTCTGAGGTCATCAGTCCCCTAGAACTAAGAACTACTTAAACCTAACTAACCTTAGGATATCACACACATCCATGCCCGAGGCAGGATTCGAACCTGCGACCATATCGGTGGCGCGATTCCAGACTGTAGCGCCTAGAACCGCTCGGCCAACCCGGCCGGCTTTTGTGGAGAATGTGGAAACGTACACCATCGGAGGAGGTGCCAACACATCAGTTGCCTACGGCATGGGTAATCAGTGTAAACAGTGTATAGGTGTAGAGTTAATGTTTTGATGTTCTCGTTAGTTTTAGTCTGTAGAATGTAAGTTTTGTGAACAAGGTATGTTTACGCAGCCACAGGCCACATCTGTTTTATCTCGCTTCGGGACGAATCTTATTGAAAGGAGAGAGGTGTGCTGCGCAAGCGTCAATCCTAGTCGAAGGAAAGGAAAATTTTATCAAAATTCAATGAGAGCGTGGTTGGGCAATGGAATCTGGGGCCGCTGGCAGAGTGAGGTAACAGTCGACAGCCAACGGGCCAGGAGAGGTAAACATGGCACTCGCGGACGCGGAGATGCGATGGCGGCATTGCACGCACGATTTGTTTTGAGTGGAGCAACAACAAGGAAGGAAAATGCAGCGCTGCTTTAAGTTATTGCGATGTATGAGGCGGGGCACTAGACCACAGCCAAGAGTGGCGATTTGTAAGTGGCTGACGTGTGGGAATTTATTCCTGCCATAGTTTATGTCTCTCTCTGACACTGTGTCAAAAGCGAGGGAGGAACCAATATAAATAGACGGGCAATTTTAGCTTGAGACAGAGTGTGCCATGTCAGTCGAGCGTCGGGACGGACCTGTGCTGGTCTTTGCTTATGGGGGCCAGTCTGGCAGCAAAGTTATAAGTATTCTGCATAAACTTGTATTCTGTTTTCTATGTACTTGTTCGGGCTATATTCTGCCTCCGGGGACACAACATCGGGGTGGTATGGAACTGCAGCCTGCAACTTAGAGATCACATGGTCTGCCTGAGAGAGGGCAGTGACAGCAGTCTGCAGTTGGTCCAGGGGGGGCTCAGTTCCACTCGAGTCTATGGGCCACGTTCGCTTCCCACCTGGCATACTGGGGTCTGGGTGACGCGTAAACTGCGGGAGGCGCAGCAGCACTTCAGCAGTGCCAGAGATGGTGACGGGTGTTGCCATCCGGCAAGCACCACTAGCGGCAAGTTGCGGCACAGTATCCAAGAGGGTGTGGGTTCGAGTCGGGTCCTGTCCTGGGAGTAACAGCGGCCCGAGGGCCACGGGTGACCAGTACACCCACCTTCGTCCCTTGGTCGGACAGAGCAGGCCAAACGGAGTGGAGGGCAGCGAGGACCAGGGACTGTAGCAATCTCCAGAATCACGGGCAGCAGCATGGTGCAAGACGCAACGCATCGGCGGGCGGCAACCAGGAGAGAGTGGCCGACTTCCAGCAGGGCGGCCTTGATGATGGCAGCAGTGGCGTTGGCATACCAGGAGTCTGCTGAGGCAGCTGGACTCGCAGGACAGCACGCCAACACTATGCTTCACCCATCGAGTACTGTAAATTATCAGAATAAACAAATGTTACCGAATACCGCTGTATCACCCTGCACTGCCCCTTGATGCTCTTGAACTTGCTCGGCCTCCTGACGAAATACGGCGTGGTGGGTCTCGGCTTCATCTCTGCCATCTGAAGGCCCAGGTTCAACCCCCTAACTCTGCAACACAAGGAAGGAACTGATAAAGATCAAGAGAGATGGGGGGAGGAGGGTGGTTGGGAACTGGCAGATGGTAGGAGGATAGGAAGAAAGAGAACGTGATCTGACAGTTTTATCATCAACACCAAAAACAGGTATCTACCACTGCCATATTCAAGTGGAGAAGAACCTCAGGTAGAACGAGCAGCAGTAAATGTGCAGCGCACTTCAACTGAGGCCAAGAAGCCTAGGAATGTACCAAGTGTTAGGAAGAAGAAAGTGCTGCTGCTAGGTAGAAGCCATGGGTGAGGTGTAGGCCCTCAGTTACAGGAAAGTTTAGGGCAGCGTACCAGGCCACCAATATCTTCAAGCGAAATGCAGGGCTAAGACATGTGACAGAGGGCCTAGGGTCCTTATGTAAGGACTTTACAAAAGAGGACCATGTAGTGATAGGGGGTGGGGCGGGAAACAGTTTGGACAGGGATGGGGCATATGACATAGGTGGTGACTTGCACAAGATTGCTCCCCTGACTCATGGCACCAACGTACACTGTGTTGAGCTGTTCCGGCATCATGATCGACCACACCTTGATGGAGCTGTGAGGTGAATCTATGTGGGGTTAGGGATGGCTCTGAGGACAGCCAACTTTGCTGATGTTTCTCTGGTGCTCGCTGGGACTATCAACAGATGGGGTTTCACTAAGAATGGCCTACACCTAAACAGGACTAGGAAGGGAAGATTGGTACAGCTGATTCATGAAAGTATAGGGGCTGGATCTCGGGCCACGCATAGTCAAATATTTGTTGTCAAAGGTAGGAAAAGTAGAACTTTTTTAGGATAAATCCAACAACAGATTCCCCTGCCTAAAAAGTATTTCCAGCAGTTTAAAAATACTGAAACAATCACTCACAAGACAGATTTTAACACTTCAAATATCACATTTACCAGATGTCACAAAGAAAAACAAAACATTGGAAAGAATCACATGGGGCATTTCACAGAGTTAACAATCCTCCATCAAAACATGTAATCAATAAATAATAAAATAACACTATTAGAAGTTGAGCTCCAATCTTTGAATTGCACAGTAGTTTGTATTGCTAAGCACTGGTGCAGAGACACAGAAATCCAACATGTAGTATTATCATTATATGAAAGGGCAAACTCTTGCTGCAGAACTACTTCAAGGGGAGGAGGATCATGCATTTATATCAGAAAAGGAACACAGCTCTAATCAAGACATGACCTCAGTACAGTAAGTGAAGACAAACGCTTTGAAGTATCAGCTATTCAATTAACAGGGCTTGTATCACCAAGAAATTATTCATTTTGTGTCTGTATAGATCTCCCAGTGGTAGTGTGCACACTTTTTTCAATAAATTAACAGAAGTTCTAGATAAAGTCTCAAGTACAAAGGTCAACATACACTCCTGGAAATTGAAATAAGAACACCGTGAATTCATTGTCCCAGGAAGGGGAAACTTTATTGACACATTCCTGGGGTCAGATACATCACATGATCACACTGACAGAACCACAGGCACATAGACACAGGCAACAGAGCATGCACAATGTCGGCACTAGTACAGTGTTTATCCACCTTTTGCAGCAATGCAGGCTGCTATTCTCCCATGGAGACGATCGTAGAGATGCTGGATGTAGTCCTGTGGAACGGCTTGCCATGCCATTTCCACCTGGCGCCTCAGTTGGACCAGCGTTCGTGCTGGACGTGCAGACCGCGTGAGACGACGCTTCATCCAGTCCCAAACATGCTCAATGGGGGACAGATCCGGAGATCTTGCTGGCCAGGGTAGTTGACTTACACCTTCTAGAGCACGTTGGGTGGCACGGAATACATGCGGACGTGCATTGTCCTGTTGGAACAGCAAGTTCCCTTGCCGGTCTAGGAATGGTAGAACGATGGGTTCGATGACGGTTTGGATGTACCGTGCACTATTCAGTGTCCCCTCGACGATCACCAGTGGTGTACGGCCAGTGTAGGAGATCGCTCCCCACACCATGATGCCGGGTGTTGGCCCTGTGTGCCTCGGTCGTATGCAGTCCTGATTGTGGCGCTCACCTGCACGGCGCCAAACACGCATACGACCATCATTGGCACCAAGGCAGAAGCGACTCTCATCGCTGAAGACGACACGTCTCCATTCGTCCCTCCATTCACGCCTGTCGCGACACCACTGGAGGCGGGCTGCACGATGTTGGGGCGTGAGCGGAAGACGGCCTAACAGTGTGCGGGACCGTAGCCCAGCTTCATGGAGACGGTTGTGAATGGTCCTCGCCGATACCCCAGGAGCAACAGTGTCCCTAATTTGCTGGGAAGTGGCGGTGCGGTCCCCTACAGCACTGCGTAGGATCCTACGGTCTTGGCGTGCATCCGTGCGTCGCTGCGGTCCGGTCCCAGGTCGACGGGCACGTGCACCTTCCGCCGACCACTGGCGAC
The DNA here is from genome assembly GCF_021461395.2 of Schistocerca americana. Classification (NCBI taxonomy): domain Eukaryota; kingdom Metazoa; phylum Arthropoda; class Insecta; order Orthoptera; family Acrididae; genus Schistocerca; species Schistocerca americana. The sequence goes on along the minus strand of NC_060130.1, from coordinate 945,685,665 downwards.
AACATCGATGTACTGTGGAGACCTCACGCCCCACGTGTTGAGCAATTCGGCGGTACGTCCACCCGGCCTCCCGCATGCCCACTATACGCCCTCGCTCAAAGTCCGTCAACTGCACATACGGTTCACGTCCACGCTGTCGCGGCATGCTACCAGTGTTAAAGACTGCGATGGAGCTCCGTATGCCACGGCAAACTGGCTGACACTGACGGCGGCGGTGCACAAATGCTGCGCAGCTAGCGCCATTCGACGGCCAACACCGCGGTTCCTGGTGTGTCCGCTGTGCCGTGCGTGTGATCATTGCTTGTACAGCCCTCTCGCAGTGTCCGGATCAAGTATGGTGGGTCTGACACACCGGTGTCAATGTGTTCTTTTTTCCATTTCCAGGAGTGTAATTCTGTGTGGGGACATTAACAGCAACAGCATTGATGACAAAATAATACATAATGCAGAGAATAGAGGCAAAGCAGTCTGGGATGTTATAAAAAAATTTAATGGGGAGAGGTGAACAAATGCAGAATAACATACTGCTGAGGGAGGGGGATAAGGTAATAAATGATCCACAACACTTAGCAAACTATGTAAATGAGCATTTTTCATAAATACGTGCAGCAGCACCTTCATAAACATCCTTCGAAGTTTTGGAATGTCCCTATTGGTCAATAGTACAACAAGGGTTACTACAATGACTGCATCAGTAATTGACCATGTGGCCACAAATATGGGCAGGGAAAAATGTGATGTAGCTGTAAAAGATCTCAGACTATCAGACGATCTCTGCCAAATAACAACAGTAAAATCAGGCATCAAATCATTCCCTAAACTACAAGCCTACAAACGACATCTATCAGAAATTAAAATAAAAGATTTTTCAAAATAACCAGAAAAACAAAGCTGGGATGAAATGTATCAGGAAACCAATGTGAATATGAAAGTCTCTAAATTCTCCACATTGTGTAATTTGAACTTTGAAAAGGCATTTCCAAAAGTATACATGTCTGTGTCAACATCTCACAATAACAGATGGACAGCCAGGTATTAAGAAGTCCTCCCAAACACTTAAACACCTCAGTTCCATGAAAAAGATTCGCAATGATCCAGAATTCTTAAATTTCTATCATAGATAGAAAAAGATCTATAGGAAGGTGCTGATTGCTGCAAAAAAAGTCATTTGATGACAAAATAATACATAATGCAGAGAATAAAGGCAAAGCAGTCTGGGATGTTATAAAAAATGTAATGGGGAGAGGTGAACAACTGCAGAATAACATACTGCTGAGGGAGGGGGATAAGGTAATAAATGATCCACAACACTTAGCAAACTATGAGCATTTTTCAAGTTTTGCAGAGAAGTTACAGCAAAAATTCCCCAAAACAAATATAACTCCTGTAAATAATGTTACACTAAATACAATGATGTTACTTCCAACCACAGAGAATGAAGTCAATAAAACTGTTTAAAAACTAAAAAATAAAAAGTCAGTAGGCTTAGATGAAATACCAACGTGTGTACTGAAAAAGTGCTTGGGGGATTATACAAAGCCCCTTAACAAAGATAATAAATGAATCCTTCACATCAGGGACATTTTCAGAGCAGCTAAAACAGGCAAAATTTGTACCTTTGCTTAAGAAAGGTAATGCAGAAGACATAGAAAATCACCAGCCCATTTCCCTGCTGTCAGCATTCTCAAAAATAATAGAAGCAGTTCTGAAAGACAGATTAATGAATTACGTGAATAAATACAATCTTTTAAGCGAATCACAGTTTGGTTTCTGAAGTGGCAAAAATACGGAATCAGCCATAGTAGAATTCGCAAAAGTTGTACTTGATGCTCTTTGTAAAGATGAATGTGTCACAGGCATATTTTTAGATCTTTCTAAGGCGTTTGATACAGTCGAGCACAAGATTCTATTAAATAAATTAGAAGCATTAGGAATAAGAGGGTTAGCTAATGACTGGTTTCGATCATACCTAGCAGATAGAGTACAAAGAGTAGAGATAACACATACTTCAAATAGATCTAAACATTTAGTAAAACACATATCAGAACCAAAATACATTAGTATAGGGGTTCCGCAAGGTATCATATTAGGACCAATACTATTCCTGATATACATCAATGACTTTCCCAGTAGTGTTACTCATGGTGAAAAAATTCTCTTCGCTGATGACAGCAGTATTATAGTCACTGAGAAAACAAGAGAACTCCTTGCAGAGAAAGCAAATGAAACTCTCAAGGAAGTTTACGACTGGTCAATAAACAATAAAGTGACAGTGAACATAAAGAAAACTAATGCCATGAATTTCAGTTTGAAGAAGAAAAATGACAATGTTAAATTAAATGTAGCTGGCACCTCTATAGACTGTGTAACAAATGCAAAATTTCTAGGAATGAATATTGATTCTCAGTTGAAGTGGTGTGAACCCACAAAGGTACTTGCAAACAGAATTTCATCCGCATGTTATGCCCTTAGAATCCTATCATCAGTGTGTAACATACAGTGTCTTTTAGTTACGTATTATTCATATGTATACTCAGTTCTTAGCTATGACATTCTTTTTTAGGGAACAAATTCACAAAATATGAACACAATTTTCAAACTCCAGAAAAGAGCCATAAGAATAATAACCAAAAATACTAGTCCAGCTCATTGTAAGGATCTGTTCAAAACACCAGGGATTTCAACTACTCCATGTGAAAACATTTACCAGTCAGTTGTACACATCAAAAATAACATAGTTAATTACTGCACAAACAGCTCTGTCCATGATCATACAACAAGAGATAGACTCAACTTACATTTACCAAGAAAATATAAACATAAAACTCAAAATAGCATTTTCTACCAAGGAATAAAACTGTACAATGAATTACCAAAAGAGATTAAAGAAATTGCAAAAATACACTTATTTAAAAAGGCAGTTAAAAGGTATCTGTTATGCAATACATTTTATACATTAAAGGATTACTTAGATAAAACAGAGTAGGTGTTTGATACACAAATGTTATACAAATAAATAATAATAATAATAATAATGATTAGAAAACATCCAACAATCCACATAACACCTTCACTTTATGTTTATTTCCTTCTTTTTTCCTTTCTAGAAACAATTTCCCCTCAATCTATGCATAGTACAATACTAACACCTCTTCTTCTTTCTGAGCTCAACATCTCACTCATTATGGAGGGATGCTGACTCAGTTTTTCAGGATAGCAAATGGGAAGCTGTGGTACAGAAAACGGTCCAGAGATCACCAGTGTGTGTTTGTGTTTGTGTGTGTGTGTGTGTGTGTGTGTGTGTGTGTGTGTTTGTGTGTGTAGTGAGTGAAGTGTTATGGAACAATGTGTGTATAGTGTGTGCAGTGACTGATAGTGGGATATGAGTGAACAGTGTGGCATTACATTATTTAATAAGTTATTTGTAAAAAAAGTATTGTATACCAGTAGTAAAATCTAATGATTGTCTCTAACTAGAAGTCTGTAAATATATGTGTATACAAATTAGCTTATTTTGAATTGGTCTAAACTTGTAAATACTTTGACATGTCCTACATCCTTGTAAAAAGTGATATATGGATGAATAAAGCTACTACAACTACTAATTTCAGTAGTTAACTTTCCCACTAGAGTAACTAATATTTGTAAGAGCCTAATTTGCAATATATTCCTGGACAGATACAGAAGCAGCAGTATTATTGTAATTCAAATCCTTATGGTCTGTCAGATCATGATGGTCAGATGCTTGCAGTATATGATATTAAACTGTGTGCCATACCGAAACACTCCTTTAAACTTGCCAGGCCAGACAGTAATGATAACTTAGAGAGCTTCAACCTTCTCTTACAGCAGACTGACTGGACCCCTGTGTTTATGGAGAGGAAAATTAATGAAAATTTTAATCTGTTCTCTAATGAGTTTATGTCATTGTTTGAAGCTGTATTTCCAAAAATAATCTTGAGAAACAATCCTCAGGCCACAAGACAGATACCCTGGATTACTAAAGGAGTCAGAATTTCCTGTAGAACAAAAAGAAATTTATATGAATCTCTAAGGATATCCAGTGATACCATCAAAAAGGAAGACTATATTGACTGTACTGTAATATTTTAAAAAGGGTAATAAAAAATCTAAAACTATGTACATAACATCTGAAATTGATGAGTCAAATAACAAATCAAAAACTATCTGGCATCTGGAGAGTGTTAAAAAAGTAGAGTACAAGACTGACATAGAATAAATTCAGGATGGAAATATTCTAAAAAATACTGAGGAAGTTGCTAATATCTTCAATAAACATTTTTAACAGCTGCTGAAAAAATTGGGTGTGAAGGCTCAGTGAATGATGTGATAGCTCTTCTGCATAAAGAGACAGTGACGGGTTTTGCCAGATGCACATAACACCCATAACAATTAGTGAGATCAATAAGACAATCAGAAAGATGAAGCCAAAAAACTCTTGTGGGGTTGATAATATTTCAATTGAGATACTTAGCACTGACATGATTATATAAATTCAGTCTTGTGTCACATTTTTAATTAATCCCTAAAACGAAGTATTGTTCCACTTAGATTAAAATATGCCTGTGTGAAACCACTTTTCAAGAAAGGTGAAAAAACTGATCTAACAAACTACTGACCAATATCCATGCTAACAAGATTTTCATAGGGTCCTTTAGAAACTGGTATTCAGGAGAATTGTTAATCACCTGAACAGCCATCACATTCTCAGTCGATGTCAGTTTGGTTTCTGGCAAGGCTTATCAATTGATAATGCTGTTTTCACTTTCATCAGTCAAATTCTCGAATCTCTTAACAGAAAATTGACACCAATTGGAATCCTATGTGACCTATCCAAGGCTTTTGACTGTGTCAACCATGAAATTCTGCTAAATAAAGTAGACTACTATGGGTTAAGTTGAATAATGGGGACATGGATTAAACCCTACCATACAATAGGCAACAAAGGGTAATAATTACTGACAGTAATGGAATCCCAGCTTTATTCAAGTGGGACACAGTCAACACCGGACTGCCTCAAGTCTCAGTATTGGAAACCTTACTGTTTCTTATATTTGTAAATGACCTCCCTCACTGCACCATGTCAGTGAGCAAGTTCACCCTATTCGCTGATGATACTTCTCTTCTACTTGATAAAGCAACAGGGAAACATCAGGATACAATGCATTTGATGATATTCTGAAATGGTTTAACTATAATGGACTCTCTGTGAATATAAAAAAAAAACCTCATGGCACATAAAGAACCAAGGGTTTATAAATATAGAATGTAATGGGCAACAAATACAGCAAGTGGACTCGGCTAAGTTCCTAGGTGTGTACATAGATTGCAAACCAAAATGGGTCCAACCATATTCTAGATAGAAAAAAGGCTACATTCTGCAACATTTGCCTTATGTATAATTGCATCAACCACAAGTAAAGATGCCATAAGACCTGCTTATTTCAGATATTTCCATGCGGTTTTGTCTTATGGAATCATCTTTTGGGGCAACCAGCCATTGGAAAAAAAAGTTTTCGTTGCTCAGAAGAGAGCTATATACATCATGAGTGGTGTGAAACCAAGGCACTCATGCATGAATCCGTTTAGGAAACTAAAGATATGTACAATGGCATCTCGGTACATATACTCCCTTGCATGTTTCTATTAATAAAAACCACTCTTTCTTCAAAACCAATAGTGACTATCATGGTCACAACACAAGGTCAAAAGACAAATTTCATAGCAACCTGTCAAACTATACCTCTGTACAGGAAGGAGTAAATTGTACAGGCATCAAAATTTACAATGCTCTTCCCCATGTCATCAAAAGTCTTGCTCCTGAAACACCAGAGATCAAGAACAAACTGAGAGAATATCTAATACAAAAGTCATTCTACTCAATTAGTGAATTTTTTAGTGCATAGGAGCAAAGTTTTACTATACAACTGAGTTAGCCATTCAATGTTAGTGTAAATGTAAACTATTTGTTGCTGTAGTGTTATATTGTTACTAAAATACTTTGATATTGTTAAATTGAATGTGTACACATAAGTATTAATTCTAATGTGTGGAATATGTTTTTATTTCTTCTAGTGTTCTATGTTGTTACTGTATATTCAAACACAATTCCAGAAATGCACCTTAATCCTGTCTCAATACTTACCTTGAAAAAGGTGTTGTTTCCAGTAGGCTTAAGTATGCCATTGTGATGCCTCTATTAAAAAAGGGTGATAAAACTGAATTAACTATCAATCTATCTCTTTGCTGACAGCTTTCTCTAAAATTCTAGAGAAGTTAATACATGTAAGAATTACTGATCACCCTATGAAGAATGGAGTTCTGAGCAAGAGCCAGTTTGGCTTTTCAAAAGAGCCGTTCAACAGAAGACACAATCTATGCACTTGCAAATGAAGTCCTAGAAATCCTTAATGAGAAAATGCTAGCAGTTAGTGTCTTCTGTGATTTGTCTAAAGCATTTGACTGTGGTGATTACCAGATTCTCTTGCAAAAAGCAAAATTAGTAGGAATAAGTGGTGTCATAGGTAACTGGCTACAGTCGTATCTCCAAGACATAAAACAAAAAGTTGTCTTGAATAGTTCAGGTGAAGTTGTGATGTTTCTGCACATTTTGAATGGAGTTCTTTTACTTGTGTGGTGCCTCAGGGCTCAATTCTTGGGCCACTATTATTCTTGATTTTTATAAATGATCTACCATCATGTACAAGCCTGCCATGTAAATTTACTTTATTTGCCGATGATACCTCAATTTTTATGAGCAGTACAACAGATAGTGATCTTGAGGAATCCGTTAATCACATACTCTCAGATGTGGTTAATTGGTTCAATGTGAATGGTCTCTCAGTAAATTCCAGTAAGGCCAGTTTTATTCAGTTCTGTACAAAAACAGAAAAAGAGAGAGAATTAAGTATGACATGTGGTAATCAGCCAACAGAAAGAATGGAAACGACAAAATATTTTATAGTGCACATCAACAAGAAAATCAACTGGTCTTCACATATAATAGATCACTGTCAGAAACTTACCTCTATAGTTCAATTCATTTATCTTGGCGGCTCGCGCATGCCCGCCCAGACGCGGGAGATTGCAGCGTTGCCAGTTGTACGCGCCAAGAGAAGCAGCGCCGTAGCAGTGTAGTTCTCAAACTTACGTTTAGGGGGGAGCGCGCAGTTTATGAAGTAAAGCCACCACGGCCGCATTAAACCTTTCGCTGCTACAGAGACGTGCTCCCCGCATTCCACGCCGTGCGCGATTTTGTAACCACTGCACTGCTCGCCTGTGCAGACAGATAGTGTTCCGACTGCTTTGACACACTTATCATTCGATTTCACAAAAACTATTTGGCCCAAAAATTTGATTTTGACACATCTTCTTGACTGATACCTTCCCCCCATAAATGACTTAATTTTGTTTCGATTTTCAACGCAGTTATATTGCAGCATTAAATGTAGTAAACCATTGCACGAAATTTTGAAGAGTTTGCAGAGGTAAAGTTCATAGCGTATACTTTCCGTATGTTCGATTGTAGTTACCACAATGTTGAGAATGAAATGTGGACAAGATACCTAAATTTCATATAAAATTTACTGTATAACAACATCTCATTTAATTTAAGTACCAGATTGGTGTCGTATGTAATATTGAGAAATATTCCGTCTTTCGCGACTGTAATAAAAGTTTTATTTACACCGGGCGCGTTTGACTTTATTTTAAAGCACTTCAATCAATCAAAAGGAAGTACACAAAATACGTTAAACAAAACTGTGGACTTACAAAAACATTAGGACTTGAATATACTGTGTATCAGTGCTCTGAGCTATGTCAAATATAATTTTTGTGTGTGGCACACACAAAAAGCATTTATCTGCTAAAACACTGATCGGCCGACACAAACGTTGAATATTGTGTTACCTCAGCACAAAACTACGAAAGGTGACTTGGCAATGGAGGAGACAAAATGCTGTCCAATGAAGATGCTTCAAAAGAGAAAAACGCGTCTGGCCTAAATAAGACGCTTATTACAGTTGCAGAAGAGGAATATATTTCAATACCATTGGTAAAATTGCAACTGTGGAACAAAAACAAGAAAGAGAACATGAGTATTATTGTGTATGTGCCTTACCCTTCATTGTTGTCAATCGCTGCGATAGTCTTCTGCATCGCTGTAGTCAGTGTTGCAGTCCGAATCATCAGGTCTTGAGTTATGACGATGGGTTCAAGCAGATTGTCAATTACAATTTCCCTGTCCATGTCCTCCTCCTGTAGCCTTTGTGCATGCCGAACACATTCAGCCCATGCTGAAGTAGTAATTCTGTCAAGTGCTTCGTGCAGAAGCCTTTCTGTATCGGCAATTTTAAATGTCACGTTTCGTTCTGCGACATACCCTTTCACTTGTGCCCAAATTAACTCAATCGGATTGTATTGGCAATGGTACGGTGGCAAACGCAAAACTGTGTGTCCATGTTCCTGTGCAATACAATCGATTTCATAAACTTTTGTGCGAGGCTTATGAAGCATTACAAGATTCAACATTTCAGCACGAGTTTGGTTGGCAGTATGTGGAATATTTTTACTTGCAAGCCATAACATGATATCGGCTTTTTTTGTACTTGTGGGTGTCTTGTCAACAACAACAGAGTGATAACTCGCATTGTCCATTACAATCACCGAGTTTGCAGGCAAGTAAGGGAGAAACTGATTCCTAAACCACAATTTAAATGTCTCAGAGTTCATTTCGGAATGATAATCCCCTGAATTTCTCTTTTTTGCCCGGAACACTAATTTGCTTTCTGGAATGAATCCAGAAGCAGAACCAGCGTGAAGCACAATTATTCGTCCACCTTTACCAACTGGTACTTTAAACCCACCCGAACCATCACTCATTTTCCAACACGTTTTCCTTGTGTGATTTTGGTTCACCCATGTTTCGTCCAAGAAAAAAATGTTCTTATTCCCGGATTTTCTTACTTCAATAATACGTCTTAAAAACTGTGCCCTTGAAGCAGCGATATCACTACGTTCCATTAAAAACTTTCTTCCGTCATTTGCATGTACATATTTGAATCCAATGTTTTTAAGTATTCTATTCACTGAAGTCATGCTACCTTTAAAATTTATGGTTTCACGCATTTTCACAGTGATTTTTTTTACAGTAGGAAATTCGCCTGTGTTGTACATGTTGAGCACTTCTCGTCTTAGAACATCTTTGTCGAAATTATCTAAAGTAGTTACAGTCCTCTCAAGAGTGCGATATTTCCCTGGTGATCTGAAAAGTGGTCTTCCACAGGTCTCCGTAGATAACTTTCCTTCATTGGAAATCCGCTGAACGGTTCTCAAGCTAACGCCTGTCGCTTCTGCAGTGCGTTCCTGAGATCTGGCGACATCCATGATAGGTCCACCGTTTTCTGCTTCGCGCTTGAAAAAAGCGTGAATCCGGTAAATTATGTCCCTCGCCTGTTTATGGAGAGTTTGTCGCTTACCACCATTATCAGCCATGACAACTTGCAACAAATGCGATAAAAATTCACCAAAGAATAACTACAATCACATTTAACACTCGCACTCGCCAAGACATTCCCAGCAGACCGTTCAGAAAACTACTGAACACTCATTGGCTGTCAGCGGATGCGTGACGTCAGGTGCGTAGAACGAGCCTTAAATCGACCGCAGTCGTTCATGGTTCCAACTATACAGAGTGTTCATTTTAATTGGAGACATTGAAATATCCGCAAATCTACACATCAGATCAAACAAATTTATAACTAAATTTTTTTTGTCTCAGAGGGGGGCATCCAATGATACCAAATTCGACAAATTTGTAGTCAAATTTGTTATAATTGGATGTCCCCTTTCGGGAGGAACTAATTTTCATTAGGATTTCTTTTGGCTCTGTGTGAACACCCTTTATAACATAAACAGTGTTTATAAATTGGGAAATATTCTATCTTTAGCAACTGTAACAAAACTTTCTTTATACCAGAGTCATTTCGCTTTTTTCTAAAACGTTCTGATTAAAACGAAGTTGGCGAAGTACACAAAACTGAATTTTGGACGTAATAAAACATAAAACTAAAATATATTGCCAGTGAGGCACAGTGTGCAAACATTTTGTTTTTGTCACAACGGACAGCAAATACTTGCCAAAACATAGATCAGTCGACGAAACCATTGAATATGATGTTGCCAAAGCAGTGAAGCAAAGAATTCCGTCAGACAATCAAATAGCTCGGCAACGTACGAGCCGAAATTCTGCTCTAAATAATACTTTTAATACTGCCGCAAAAGAATATATCTCAATATGAATAGTAAAACAGCGACTGCGGAAGAGGCGATATACAAACAAAACGGATAACATGAATATTGTATGTGTGCCTTTTCGTTGTTTTTAATTGCTGTGAAAAGAAATATTGGAGGAGAAAATTACAAAAACTGAAAACTTATTATGATTATAATGAAGCACAGGAAATTTCAAAACATTACATTCAAACGAATAAAATTCATTAAGTAAGACACTTCGCTATTGTTTTTAAATAAATAAAGTATTTAGTATGCAACAAGCCTTGAACTCAGAATCTTCCGATTAACAGCCCAACACCTTAACCATTACGCCAACGCAGTTACTCATTTCTGGCATCTCCTGGAGCACTCTAAACGTCTGCAAAATACCGACAAACACTGTTGGGATGACTATGAATAACTCACGTTGCGTCGAAGTACAATAGGAAACAAACAATTACCGCTGTTCTTAATTGCGAAAAAGCGGTTCGTGAGACTGATACAAACACCTTTCCTTGCTATCGCCTGAATTAGGAGGCTTATTGTTTGTTTGGTTTAATTAATTAATAGAATATGAAGCAATTGGGTTAAAGAATGCTTTTTCCAAACTTTCTATAAAAGAAAGTCTGCTATCAAGACATTGCTTTTGTTCAATTACTTCATTTATGACTGAACGTTTCTAAAATTGAAGACACTCGTCCGTGCTCTGCACTGCAGTCGAGATCTGGCAACGTCGTTCTCTGTTCATTGGCTGACTGTGATTTGTGACGTCAAATGCGCAGAACGAACCTAAACTCGGCCGCCAAGATATATGACGCGCACCTTAGTACATATGCTTTGCAGGTTGTCATTACATGTGTTGAACCTAAAACTGCAAAAATGGCATACTATGGCTATTTTCACTCACTCATTGAATACATAATTATTTTTTGGGACAACCAGTCATTAGCATGGAAAGCGTTCATTGCTCAGAAGTGAGCTTTAAGTGTTATGTGTGGACTGCACCTAAGAGACTCATGTATAAACAGCTTTCGAAAATTTAAAATAAACGCAACTACATGGCAATGTATTTTTTCTCTCATGTGTTTTGTCTATAAAAATATAGAGATGTCTCAACCAAACAGTAATTATCATGAGCATAACACACGGAAGAAGAATGAAATACACAGTGAGCATAGGAATCTGAGCTTTGTGCAAAAGGATGTCCACTACCCTGGAACAAAACTCTACAGTGCTCTTCCTCCTGAAGTAAAGACAGAGATTCATAAAAAGAGTAAGTTTAAGAAAGCATTAAAATATTTCTGCTAGAAAGAGTTTTTTATACTCTACATGAATTTTTAAATAAATAAATTGTAAGATTTTAATATTATGTAATACAAGATGACACAATGCCACTAAAATGCTATTCAGCTTGAGCTCTGTTTCCGTTTGTGCTCTGTACCTGTTTTTCTGTCGTGCTTTAATGAATCTAAGAAAATATGTATCTTTTTTTCTGTATTGCTACTCAAAGAAATTACTGTATAAATTTTTATATAATTGTGTGCTCAAATGTCTGTATATACTATAAGATTATCATATTGTATTTGTAAAAAACTGACTCATTCCACGTCCTTGTGAAGCCAACACAGTTGGACCTATGGAACAGTAAATAAAACAAAATAAAATTAAATCAAATCAAGAGGTCTGCTATGCTTAACGTCCCCATCTGAAGGACAGATTACCGTCAACAGTGTCGTCACTTTATGAGGCACTGTTGAGAGCTTTGGTATTTAAACCAGGACACTAGCAGAAAGTCTGGTGATCAGGAACTTTATGCCACCATCTCTCCTCCCCTTGATGGCCAAATACTGCTCATGAACATTTTTTACATAGCCAGGATTTGAACTGGCTTACCCCTAGGTCAAGTGCCACTGCACAAGCATGTGTTCATGACCTTGGCCACAGAGGTGAGTTCATAGCATAATTATGCCAGGGACAAAAAACATTTCCCCCAGAACTGCAACATATAATTAACTTAACTGAGAAAAAACTAGCACTATTCTATCATTTAGCAATTAAAGTCCAATTGGATAGAATAAAACTGCATGTATCTATTCAGATTGTGGTTGTGAACATGAAAGCATGATAACATTGTTTTATTGTTCACCTGTATCTGATAAAATGGAGAATTATAGGCAAGTGGGTACAGGCACAAATTCAGGAAGTACTATTAAACTCAGAACAGAGAGAGGTATATGTCGTCATGTCAGTATCAGATTTACAGGAAACTATAAGAGAAAGCATCATGATTTTTTGAGGCAGAATGATACAGTCTAAGGCTCTGGCATGTGAAGCACAAGTTGGTAGAGCACTTGCTGGTGAAAAGTAAAGGTCCAGAGTTTGAGTCTCGGTCCGGCACACAGTTTTAATCTGCTAGGAAGCTTCATATCAGTGCACACTCTGCTGCAGAGTGAAAATCTCATTCATGTGAAGTACAGTTGTTCTTAGTGAAAGCAGAAACAGCAGAGTGCAAAAGAGAAGTGTTGGCCTCACAACCACATTTCCAGAGAGTGAGGTACGCTGGATTTATTCAGTTTCTCATGAGAAGTGTTACAAAAACAGAGGAGGATATTAGTGTTTAACGTCCCGTCGACAACGAGGTCATTAGAGACGGTCAAAAACAGAAAACCCAAAGGTATGACCTGAGTAGAGCTATGAAACAGTAGTATATTGATAAATGGTACATCTTGTCAAATAGCTAGAGCATGATTTCATCTTCCAATTACCATCACCAGTACAACCACAATCAAGTTATCTCAACCCGCACTGTACAGTTCTGAAAAACTGTTAGAAGTGTTACCAGACAAAACCTAATGTCCCTTAACAACACCTTCAACTCCAACTTATTGTGCTCATTGGACAAACTGACAGCATCACAAAAAGGATGAAGTTCCATAGAATAAATGTTCCAGCATATTCATAACTATAGAGGTAGACGTGGTATAATACTACAAATGTTACCACTACCAATACTGCCATGATTATACTGACAGTTTGTGAACTCTACTTTTGCTTCAGATGTAAAACCCTGAACCATCAATACATCAAAGTCCTGTTGAGTGGCTAAATAGTATTAATAATGGACAAAAAATATTACATAAAATAAGATTGGTAACTTGTATCGGAGCATAAAGATTCAATTGAGACAATATAGGTTAATAAACAAAACAAAGACTTTGTGAATAAGCTTTTAGAAACATTTGAACATCAAGAAATTATACGATGATGATGATGAAGTCCCATACTCCTTGACAGAGCGTAGGGGATGATGCGTGAGACCCGCACCGCTGTACTAGGCAAGGTCCTAGCAGAGGTGGTTTGCCCTAGCGGAGTGGTTTGCCATTGCCTTCCTCTGACCATAATGGGGATGAATGATAATGATGATGATGATGAAGACAACACAACAACACCCACTCATCTCTAGGCAGGTGAAAATCCCTGACCCCACCGGGAATCGAATCTACGACGCAGTGCTTGGGAAGCGAGAACACTACCGTGAGACCACGAGTTGCAGACAGAAATTATACAGCACATTACTATCTACCCAATATAAATATCATGAAATTGTTCCAGACACAAACAAAGGAAAAATCTGGGATGAATTTTTTTAAATGGGAAGAATGTGTTATGTTGAATTATAACTTATTAATACTACTGGAGATGGTGCCTCAAAGTGGCACTTTGAACTTCACCACCAATGAAGAACCTCCAGGTAGCCAGCAAATGAAAACTGCTAGGATGACTTTACATGTGGCAGGCACTTGAGCACTAGTAAAAGATTACTTCTGTGTCACTACTTGGTGCTGAAAGTTGCAAAGAGTCATTGATCGTTAGTGTACTTAGATGCACTCGCATGTCTGGCCTCTGCTATAGCCAGCCATGGCTGCCACAAGTTGTCAACAGTGGAGCATTTCTTCACCACAAGTAGAACAAATGCAGTTCTTTAAAGTGCTCTTGTGTCAGCTATTCTTTTGCTTGCCTTTCCAGATTCCTATGGCAACAGATTCTTGGGCCAGCTTCCACCCATTTACCATTAGCAGTGAGGACATAACAGTTGATTGCACAGAACGTAGCAATTACCATCTTGCATCATAACATATTGTTCCACAGAAAGATATCATGGGCAACTGTAAAATTTTCTTAATGTTTTCTCCATCCAGGGCCAAGCTAAGTCAAATTTGGATAGTGCATCATGTAGCTATCTTAATGACAAACAGGCAGAGAGCTAATACTGCAAATAATATGGCACATCCCAGAAGCTATTGCTTCACATCACTCGAGTGACAGTCTGAATTGTTAATTCAGCAACATGACCTCACTGAGAATGGATCATAACGTCATTCTGATAGCCCAGTATGATGCCGCAAGAACCAGTAAATGCTCCACAAGACCACCTATCAACCCACTGACATGGCAGGAATGTACCAAACTGAAGCACTGAAAGCCACTGTCAAGACACTGAGATGTGTGGCAAATAATGCTGATGAACCCAGAAAATGAGTACACATGCAGTTATCCTTGCCAAGACATAATGTCATTGCCCCAGACATACAGTAATAAATACACAGGCTCCCAAGCCCATAAGCAATTCAGTTTTAGTGACCCACTTATGATACAGACCCTGTGACATGCTGCCTACCATTTGCTAGATGACTTCTACTTTTGTGATTGCTGCCTGCCTAGTCTACCAAACCTGGTTGCTGTGAGCTGCCAACATCTCACCTGCTAGTGTGAAGTCTTTGGGACTTCTGCCTTTGACTTGAGAGCCAAACTGATGGTGTTTGGCGCTAAACACTGTTACCCCTGACTTGCATCTGTGAGCAGACACCAGCGTTCACGGCTTGCCATTATTGGAGAGGCCATGCTGTAACTCTGCACTACCTTCTACACCCCATGCAGAGCTGCTGTAGTTGACTTGGACACACCCCTCAATGTCTACAAGAAAGCCTTAGTAAAAAGCAGTCAACAATCTGCTGGTCTGTGCCACTGTATGAGTTATATCTGCTGTCTGCTGCCCTACACAGTGCCAGTGTTACATGAGCAGCTGTGATGGAGAAGAAGCCTCAAGTGACTGCTGAGGTGCATGAGTTAGCATGCTCCAAGGCTGCATGCTCCATCCAGTGCTCTCACAGTGGCCATGGAGAAGATTATTAAGTTGTACACTTGTGTCAGCTGGTCTTCACCACTGTACTACATGCTTTGCCATCCTGCAACTGTAAGGGTCTTAGCCCAGGCCCTAACGGTACTGAATTCACATCATGCTGTGCACCACCATAGTACAGCCACCACTCCAGTCACACTACTTGGAACCACACTATGTAATCATCTGTACTGAGAGAATGATCAACACTGAGTACAACAGCAAGCCAACTAAAGTTTTAGTTGGCTGAGTCCAGCCAGCTTACATCTTGACAGCTCGTGCTCCTGTTCATTTTTTCAACCCGGTGGAGGACATTGGTTCCTCTGCCACCAGTCAGGACAGTGCTTCAGCGGAACCTGAAACTGTAGCTGCCACTGATGGCACACAGATGCTACCAGTCCTGTCACTCCTGCCACCAATTGTCATTTTGCCACCATGAGTGCCTCAGTATCACTCAACCTTGTCATGCCAGCTGGGGCAAACATCTGGACTGTGCCACCATATGCAACCAGACAACCTCAACCACAGCTACCAGTAGACTGTGTCATACACACTACCTGCAGGTCCACTTGAAACAACTGTGCTGCATCATAACCACAATCCACCATACGATGGAGGCTGCATGCACCTCAGCCACGCTACGGGGTTAGAATCTGGCACCCGAGCCACCACCTGCTGTAGAGACTGTCTCCAGTGAGCCAAGTTATCAGCTGATGGCCTCCAGTCAAGCTCCGGTTGCTTATCCATTGAAGCTCCTGGCCTTTGTCTATGTGGCTGTGCCTCCACAGCATTAGGCATTGAGGTTGGATCAACTTCCACTGCAGTTTTCTTGTTCACTTTCCTGTTGAGCTCCATATGTTGCCCTTCATACCAATGGGCTCATCTGTCACAGATCCAGGATCTGCATTTGAGTCATGACAGCACTGTACTCACATGAGTACAGGCACTTTGTGTACAGTCTCTGTGCCTCCACTGTATTGGACGTTGAGGCCATATCGACTGCCCTGCCATGCTTCTGCGAGGGAGTGCATTAGTGAACTCTGACACCATCCAATGAAGAACATCCATGTTATTCTGCATTGTTCTGAACAATGCTACTCATTAACACTTTATTTCATTATGTCATATTAACTGTCAGTGTTAGTAACATTCTCTGAGGTGGAACCCACAGCCATGATAAAAACATCTTTTCACAGCACCCACAGCCTTGATGCCTACACCATGTATTGCTACAGTCAGTGTGACACGTGTCCTGCACTGAACATGCATCAAGCACAGGCTTTGGCATCATTATAAAGACATAACTTTCATTTAAGAATGACAACTGGCCCAGGTTGCCTTCATTTAGCTGTACTCCCAACTGTTCACAGCCAGCAGTGCCTGTCACTTCTGTCATTAGCCAACTGTATAAGGACATGCCCACCTGCAACAGGAAATCATGTATCCTGCCCAGAGTAAAACAGCACTCTGACATGCATACAGGTATAGTGTGACAAAAGCCTTCACATCATGGCATAATCAGTACTAGGTGTGTGCCACCGATGAGGTCGACACCAGCATCAATGTATGTTTGTCTCTAGAATCCGAGCATCGTCTTTGGACGCTAAGCTAAGATTATCTTTGCTCTCTTCCGCTATGTCCAGTTCTTTGTAAGCCTTTGACGTGTTTAGGTGAATAAGCGAACTACTGCAAAATGGGAGAGTTGTTTGGTGTAACCGACCCGAACATCCCACTCACTGGTGACCCTGAATTGTAACGTCTTCCATTTTCGCCGTTTTACTGTGTCTGCGACCTCCGCGTCGGTTATTTTCGTGTGTATTACATCGACACAGCATTCGAACAATGACTTCAGCCCAACGCCTAACGCCGGATTTTGTGATTGACATGCATCATGCTGCGGGCGATGTACACCCACCAGGACTGAAACACGATGTCTCTCACTCGCCGATTACGCCGATTTTGCAGGACGTTTTCGAACCTGCAACAATAAGTGAGGTTAGAAGTGTGCATGACTCCAGCTATCAAACGCCTTTGTTCCCACCACATGTGCCTTCCCTCATCGACTGTGCAGTTACCTCTTATGGATCTCCGTGCAGTGTGGGACCAATGCAGATTTCTGCAGATGCTTCGTTGGACAACCTACCACCACCAGGACAACGATTTGCCACGCCGAAATCCGTGCAGTATGACGCGGTTACCTGCCACGTGGCTGGAACTGCTTTGTTCACAGGTTAACCTACTCAGCATCTGACCACGCCCGTGCCTGCCTCGGTTCAGCATCAGCACTTCCCTTCCTACTTCGATACCTCGGCCTGCAACAGGAACAATAACTTGTTATCTGTGCCTGACCTCCATCTCCATCTCACTGCTATGCCTCAGTGTTTTGTGCCACGACATTCACCTTATCCACACACCATTTTGAGTGGAGTGACTATAAACAGTGAACTTTCACACATTTCGTCCCACATTCGACATCATTTCCCACACTGTGCTTCTGGACAGCCTGCACCTCCGCAGCCTTCCTGCAACACAGGTGGACCCAGCTCTGATCATACGTTGAGCTTTCCACAGACTAACACGCGTTCTCAAATTTTGAACTTTTTCTCACCTGTCGCCCACACGCCAGCTCCAGTCGAGCACCCACTACCGTTCTCGGCACATCTCGGTGCCTCATCCGTGTCAGTCTTCCGTGACGCGTCAGTTCGAACACACCCACATGTTGAGCTTCCTCAACCACAATCGACACATTATGGTGTCTCACCTGCGTTGGCCTTCTGTGTTGCAACAGATTGTGCTCAACCACAACGTGTCACCTTCACGCTGCCTCCCGAACAGCCATCGTTGCCACATCCCCTGGAGGCACACTCTCCTGGAATACTACAGCAACAACAGCTCGTTTCAGGCAGTGCCCCAACGAACTCGAGTCAACCTGTTCTTCTGAACATTCTACAATGCTTACCGATGCTGCCGCCATTTAATCCCGACAAAGCTACAACCTGGTTCAAAATTGCGGACGAAGTGTTTGACCATTACAAATTCGACGAGTCAACCAGATTTCTGTGCCTCATCACCCACCTGCACGACCAGGAGGACTTGATTGCTGACCTGGTCGATGCCCCGGACTCATCTACCCGGTACACTCTAGCCAAAGAGACAGTTCTACGTTGGCTTGCATGCTCAACTGAGGCAGCAATACGGCAAGTGCTCCACCTCGAGCAACTAGGCAACGACAAACCTACCCAGCTCTGGAGAACGCTACGTGCCCTGGTCAGCGCCAATCTATTCTCTGACACAGCTCTCCTCGCCATCTGGTCAGATAAACTATCCCTTCACATCCGCTTTGCTCTGGCTCAAAGGCCTCCTGAACCTCGGTGAGAAAAGAATGACGATTTCTGACAAGCTACACGATGCATCACTGCTCCACTTCGCCAGCCACTGCCTACCTGACAAGTCTCAGGTTCAGGCTCATTGCCCTGCAGCCAGACGCGTCCAGGGCCATACTGTGCCAACCGTTCCACTCGCTCCATGAAGCAGTAATCAAGCAACTGGGACGTCACCGGCTCTTCCCATGGTCACGCCCCCTCCTGCAACCAAACCTGCTGCGGCCACCGAAACTCAGCCACCGCCACTGGCAATGAACTTTCCACAGGAAATGCAACTGCACTACCTGTACTGTTACTTCCACACACGGTTTGGTGAGGCGGCACGGAACTGCAGATCACCCTGCTACTTCCCAAACGCCAATCGCAGGTGGGTTCGGGTGCCACCTTCTGTGCACTACATGACAGACACCCCCCAGTGCTCCATTCTGTCCAGGAATGACCGGATAATTGTGGACGACTTTACATTAAAGACTTTTCGTCGGGATACCTTTTCCTAGTGGACACAGGTGCCGATGTTTCACTGCTGCCCACGTCCTTAGTGTCGCCGAACATCTGTCCTCATCATACTTCACTGCAAGCCGTGAATTCAACTAAACTACAATGCTCGGGTTCAACTTCACACGTCGTGTCACTCTCCGCAAACCGCAAACTCGAGTGGACTTTTTTAGTGTGCAAAATTGACAAACCTATACTAGGCATTGACTTCTTGCGACACCACAAACTTTCACCAGACCTAGTGTGAAACACCATGTTTCACGATCCATCCAAGACACACTTCCCCTGTGCTCTGTCAAGCAACCCCCCCCCCCCCCCCTCCAACCCCCTGTGACACATCGGTCTGGGCGCATCTCATCCGTACATGCATGTTACAAGATACAATGCACAAGTACCTTGTCCAGCTTGAATACGTCGCTCGCCTGCGCAAGGGAAACTTCGAGCTCTCCCTCTGGCTCCACGAAACACAGCTCCAGCTCTTCAATGCAGCAAAGGAATTACAGACACTAGAGCAACGACAAAGCAACGTCAGTAAGTGCGCCGAATCTGCTTGGAATCCCAGAAATCGAGCCTCCGTGTGTTTACCTCCTGCTACCCCTCACAACTGTGCTATCAAGAATGCCATAACATGTACAGACAGCTCCGCAGGGCCACACCCTCCTAACACGGCAGAGTTTGACACTCGGCCGGACACAAGTGCACATGCGCGATGAGTGTCACATGTTCCCGAACTGACGGCTCCTACCCCGTCCCTAGCAACTTCGGCTCCTGCGCGCCGCCGTGCGACCGCCACTGACAACACGAACAGTGCACTTGTGCCTAGTGCTTCACCTGCGACCGTGCTGCCACAGGCCGCGCCCTCGGACAGTGGGCTCACTAACGGCTCACGAGCTCTACCGAGCTCACCTGACCTTGGTGCCACTGCTTCGGGCCGGCGGCCATCTTGTCGTGTTGACTCCTGGGACACTTTGCCACCTCGGCTCCCATCGGATCCGCTGAGTGGCTCCAAACACCATGACCACGCCTCACCCGCCCCACCCGCCACACATTGTAAACAAACCGCCTCCCGCGCCGCCGGCAACATTTCCATCGTCACCAACGGCACAGTTCACAAACTTCACCTCATGCCAGGTCCCCTGATCTCCAGTAAACCACGTCGCCTTTGTCCCGAGCGCCTCTCCAACCTTAAAAAGCAGATTTCTGAACTACTAAGCTTCGGCGTCATTGAACCCTCTGCCAGTAGCTGGTCTATGCCCATTCATATGACACCCAGGAAAGATGGGTCCTGGCGCATGTGCAGAGACTACCATCGACTAAATGCACGAACAATTATGGACACCTACCCCATACCAAACATTGCCGACTTTACCAGTTCCCTCGCAGGTGCGACAACGTTCTCTGTCATTGATTGCAAACGAGCCTACCACCAGATCCCCATGGCACCTGAAGACATCGAGAAGACAGCAATCACCACCCCGATTCGGTTATTTCAGTTTCAATTCATGCCTTTTGGTCTCAAAAACGCAACCTAGACCTGGCAACGCTTCATCAACGAAGTGCTATTCGACCAATTCCGCTTTGCATATCTTGATGACATTCTGGTGTTCAGCTCCTCCATCGAGAACAACATTCGACATGTGCAAACTGTTATGAACACTCTCGCGGCAGCAGGCATCGATACCAACCAGGACGAATTGCAGCTACATCAACCTGCTGTCACTTTTCTTGGTTTTCGGGTCTCTGCCGACGGCATTTCACCACCCCCTGAGAAAGTACAAACAATACTAAACCTACTCAGACCTGCATCATTCAAAGAGCTCCGGCGCTTTCTGGGGATGGTTAATTATTATCGCCGACATCTACCTCAAGCTGCAGAGATTCAGGCTCCACTGACGGATGCCTTTGCAGGCACCCACACTTCTGGATCTCGGCCTGTTCCATGGACCCCTGCTATGACTGACTCTTTCACTGCCCTCAAAAATACTGCCATCGGCGCTGTGCTTAGCCAGACAATCGACGGCCACAGACAATCGACGGCCAGACTTCGCCTCTGCAGTTCTTCTCGTGCAAGCTCACCAATGCACAACAGAAATATTCCATGTTTGACAGGGAGTTGCTCGTGGTCTACAAAGCTATCAGGCATTTTAAGACTGACGTTGAGGGACGTCCTTTCTATGTTTTAACAGACCACAAACCCCTGGCTGCGGCCATTACAAACCCGCCGGCTGACCCGCCTCCTCACTTCTTCAGATACATGGACTTCATATCTCAGTTCACCACCAATGTCAGACACATAAAGGGTGCTGACAATATAGTTGCTGATTTCCTTTCACAAGTCGACGCCGTCCATTCGCTGTTAGACATCTCTGAACTGCCTAACCTCCAACCCGCCGACGAGGAAACACAAAACCTGATTTCAGACTCTACCTCTTCACTACACTTCGTCCGCACCACCTTCCCTGGTATTTCTGGTAGATCTGCTGCAATGACAGTACGGGCACGTTACGCCCCCTCATCTCAACCACGCTCTGTCGAGCCGTCTTCAACACACTGCATAATTTAGCCCACCCTGGTGTTCGTGGGTCTGCCCGCCTCGTTGTGGAGCGCTTTGTGTGGAGAAATGTCAACAAGGACTGCCAGCAATGGGCACGCTCCTGTGTTGCGTACCAACGCTGCAAAGTACAGGCTTTCGTTATGTTCTCTCGTCTATCGACTGAACAATTCACTGGGTCGAGGCTGTCCCCCTCCCCAATATTACGGCAGAAACTGTTGCTAGAGCTTTTGTCGAGTCATGGATATCACGTTTCGGATGCCCAGCTATCATCATGACTGACCAGGGCAGACAATTTGAGTCAGCCCTGTCAACTAGATTTGTAACATCTGCGGCATCCGGCGCATCCATACCACAGCATATCACCCGCAAAGTAACGGGCTACTTGAGCGCTGGCACCGCACTTTCGAGGCGGCTCTTTGATGCCATGACTCTCTATGGATGGAGGCCCTTCCCCTTGTGCTACTCGGCATTCATGCGATCTGTAAGGACGACCTCAAAGGCACAATAGCCGAGTTTGTATACAGCCAGAACATTGTTCTCCGTGCCGAACTTGTGAGCCCTTCCACTTCTCTCCCTCAGTCTGACTTACCTTCATCAGCCTCCATATCCCTCTACCTGCCAGCCACTCCCACCCTAAGGTTCACGTCCTGAAATCTCTGGACAATTGCGAATACGTCATGCTCCGAGATGACACTGTCCGTGCTCCCCTCCAACCTCCATATGCCTGCCTGTACCGAGTTCTCTGGCGCTCAGCCAACACCTATGACATCCAGATAAAAGATTCAGCTCTTACAGTCTCTCTCAATAAACTTAAGCTTGCTCATGTCGATCCCGCTTCTACCCCCCTTCAGGCCACGATCATGCCACTCACTACCGTGGCTCACGACGCTCCGACCACTCCCTCCACATTGGACTTACACACTCGGTCGAGTGACTTCCACCTCCATTCGTCGAGCTCTTCTCCGACCTCACCCTCTACTCCAGTCTCACGCACTCTCTCAAGTGATCACATGCTCCCCACGTCAAGCTTACCTACAATCACGCCCTCGCCACCGGGCCCTCCGCCAGTCCCTTCGACCTCTCCCCCATTGCCTGCCTCGCCCTGTCGAGGTTTCTCACGCCCCCCCATCTCGAACGTGCCCTCGCTCAAAGTGTTTGTGCCTGTCCCCCCGGACATAATCCACTGATCTCTATAATACTACGTGATGATACACTGTTCGTCGAATGTTTCCCTTCATCTGGTCCTCATGACACAACCTCCACCATTCCCTGCCACCGATGTTGACCTGGACACGCTAAGTGTGTTCCCCACGCCCACCGGAGACATCATCGTCGACCTGGACATGCTTCATGTGTTCGCCACGCCCAGCGGAGACATTGTCGTCGTCGCTCTGTTCCACCCGCAAACTGCCAGCCTCCCTGTCGCTGCACAACCAGCATGCCCAGTATGATACCCGGCGCGCTTCAACAGCTTCCAGGTTCGGGGGCCGAACCTTCCTTCATGACATCTACCTACGCAGCTCCCCAACAACTCTGTCGAGCTGACCATGGTCCGGCTCCCGCGACCACCCCTCACCATGGTCCCCCACCCCCCCCGGGGGGGGGGGGGCGGGTGTAACCTTCCTGAACATCTCCCTCAGGTGCAATGTGCTGGGAGTCACAATGGAAAAACACCTGACCATAATATGCAACAACCTGTTTTCAGAAGGCTGGTAATGTCAAAAATTTGCTGGACTGGGGTGGTAGAACAGCCTCACTTGTCATTAGTGTTTATGCAGTGATATCAGTATAACCCACGGTGACAGTGAGCTTGAGGAAAAGCATCAAGCAATTCAACGCATCATGAAAATGAACAAGTATCACTTGTTTAAAATGTGGCTTAATCATAATTATTATACATAACCAGCTCAATCACATTTGTTTAATGTTGTGGGCACTTTTGGTCAGTAGAACATCATCAGACAAATTTGAGGCAGCTACAAAATAGAAATTGGGATAATACTGAATTGTATCCATCAAGTGCTGATCAGAGGTCTTGTCCAGGAATGACAAAGAGTTGTTTGTCAACAATGAAACTATGCACCAAGTAGTTTCAGAGTGAAATATCTAGGGATTAATAGAGAACCAAATCAGATACTATGGGCAAAGCTTGAGTTGTCATGTTCCAGAATCAATGATGCAAAAAACCGGAACAAAACAGACAGTTCAGTATCAGGATTGGTAGACCAATGATTTGATGGTGTGATACGAATTGCTTCATGTGGCATACAATTATAAGTCTTGATAGTGCCACGCCAGTGTTTATTTGGTACTGCAGGATAATGAGCATACTGTGCTACTTATATAAGGTGATGCAAGAGATTGAGCCTGGTTAAGCTTTACTGGACTTCAATAATGACACTCACATGATGACTGAGTCAACATGTATGCCAGATGTAGGCATTAAATCCCTGCCCACTTTGTCATGTAGTTCAAAAAATGATATCATCATCAGAACTGGAAGTTACATGGCTCCACCATTCTGCACTTGTCCCCGCTGCATAGTGTCCTCTTCAAGTGACTGCAGCTTGTAAAATGGTGACAAGTCATAATGCCTTTTTGAGGTTGAGGGTGGACCTACTGATGTTGCTGCAACAAACCTGAATTGACCAAGGCAGGTGTGGGTGCAGTTACAGTGGCTACAGCTGAACCTAAGTGTTATGGTGAATGAAATGAACTGGGCTGGCCATGACTTCAAGCAGTTGGAGCCACTATGGCTAATGATGACACCTTGTCTTTACCCACGGTTCCAGCCAAAGATGTCAGCCCAGACTTGAGAGCCTTTCTGATAATAGAGGATCATGTTTGGGTCCCTCAATCATGGGTGTAGGTACAATACATCACACTGAGAAAAAGACCTGCACATGTGCAAAATGCCAGTTGTACTGTGTCTGTTGAAAGGGGTGTATATGATTTGCTTCATTCAGTGAAGAAATCATTTCTTACTTATTTTTGGTAGTAAATGTTGTACTAGGTTCTGGTGCATAAGCTAAGCAGTGTTATATCATCTGTAGGAAGACCAAATAAGGAAATGTTTCAGGAAACCTACTGATTGCTGGAGACAGCAAGGAGGCAGATTTGAATGTTTAAAGCAAATTGTCTTAGATATTACAATGGACCAAAAGTAAGAAACTTTGGAGGTAAATGAGAAAGAATCGTGTAAATATATGTAAACTATGTGCATACAAGAAAGAATACAGGTTATTAGAAAAAAAGTGGAAGCCATTCTGAGGATACCACACTGTTCAAAAATGCTTAGAGAAACCAGAAAGCAGCAGTTTTACATGGCCAAACACTGCTTCTACTGCTTCTTGAGGTCACATGAGGTGCTGTGATTGTTCTCCTGATGAGTTTCTTCATTTTTCTGTATTTTTTGTGTCCTTGGTGATGTTTGCTCCTGCTTGCAGTAGTTGTTTAAAGGAGGGGTTCTTGGAGTCATTGATGAGATAATGCCAAACAATCCAAATTTATGTCACATTCTCTTCACTGGTTCACCGCTATTGAAATTTAATTACAGGTAAATAATAATTCCACACAGAATTGAGTGGAGAGTATATCAAACACCAGATATTTATTAAAGACTGATTAGATACAGCAACATACAGCACACAAGATAAGCAATGTTTTGCATCTTGCATACAAGGCATTCACTGAGTAACAAAGATATCACATTGATTACACTCTCACTGTTCACAATTGATGTGTTGACTATTGAGTTCACTAATGTATGAAGCCCGTAATATGTTTAGGAACTCAGTGAAAATCATGTGTGGCTGGCATCAGCACCTCATTCAATCAGTATTGTTTTATGTCTCCATGAAGGACTTTCTGGATGAATTAATACAATTGCTGTTTGAAGGTCTGAGAGATTACAAACAATGCCATGGATATTCTCATATCTATTCCACTTGGTTGCCTACCTCCAAACTCATCTTGAAGTGCCTTATCAGTGTGCAGATGAAATCTATGAGATCTATGTGGAATGCAATATGCAGTAGTCACTTTTGTCAAGGGTTCTGCACCACTGAGATCACCAAAAAGTGAGTAACATCCATCAAATTGGAAAGGAACAAACTGGTGCCCCGTGATTCAACACTTATAAGTGAAAATCCTCAGATGTGGCCAATCAATTCAGCTCATATTTGACAAGTTGCTTGTGCACAACAACTCTAAGGTGTCTTGGCTCAATGCCCTTCTAGTTTACAGAAGACCAGCCCTGAAGTTAATATCATGCAATTGACTCAAAATTGATTGGATCAAAAGATAAAAGAAAAATGAGTATTTTTCATACCCATAAATGGGATCCGCAAATGTATATTTTCCTAAAAATTGAGGAAAGGATCTGTTACAACTGCCACTTATGTGTTTATGAGATAAATTCTGTTCAGTGAAAGCACTGCTGCGCAGTGACCAAGGCATCTGGCTGGGTAGTAGAGAACCTGTGCTCTAGTCTCAAAAGCATTCTGCAGGTTTTATATTTGTATTTTTTCTACACCAAAATTGGCAGGAACAGGAGGTAATCAATAACGAATAATAACAAGTTAGGTAAATTAATTTCTCAGATGTGTTGAGTTTGTAAATAGCTGAAATTTTAAACCTCATCATATCAAAACATTTCTGAACAATATTGCTGCCAGTTGTGTGATGCTTATTTAAAGCAAAGCACTATACAGAACATTGCATTGTGCTTATGGAAGTCCAATGGGAATTGCACAATCGTACAAATGCAACAATGATTTATAGCAGAGTTCACAACTGACTTTCAGCACTGATTTTTCAGGTGGTGTTATCATATGCCTGGCAAGCATTAAAATTAATTCCTGAAAAAGAAATATGTTTAATATAAACTAAATGTATATTCTGCTAAATCATCAGAATAGATGGTGTTGTTACATGAAGATTGTATTCATTAGATGTTATTGGTGCAGCGAATATACTTGCTTCAGACATTTATGTGACAAGTACCATCCATCTAGTTGTTTGAAGGACATGTAACACAGTGAGTGGAAGAGCCATTGTAAGGCAATCAGGATTAAAATTCATAATTCAGTATTAATCCAAGTTATTTGAGAAATTTATTTGCCTACCTTGTCATTATTCCGTATTGATTACTTTATTCACCCACCTATTCCTACCGATTTCAGTACAGAAAAAAAAAGTACTGTGTAATGCTTTAGAGAATGAAACACAGGTTCTCTGCTCCCCAGCCAAATGTCTTGGTTGCTGTGCCATTGGGGCTTTTGTTGAACCTAATGGGCACATAAGTGACAGCCCTAACAGTTTCTTTCCTTGATTTTTAGGAAAATTGGATTTGTAGACCCCATATATGATGAAGAAAAACGCTCAATTTTCAATATGATCCCATCATTTTTAATTCAATTATGTGTCATGAACTTTAGGGGCAGTTTTCTCAAAAACAGCAGGCTTTTGTGCCAAAATATCTTAGGATTTTCATTTTAGATTGTATACAGGTGACCTGCCAAATATGCGTCGAATCAGTTGGCATGTCTGAGGCCTTTTCCTTATTAGAGCATCAGTTCATTCAGTTAATACTTTGTAATTGGCTTAAATTCTGATGAATTCCATATCCTCTACAACAGCTCCATCTGAATAAAACTTATTTTACCGCATTAAAAGTCTCAATAACTGAAGAGAGTACTTTAACTTCTACTCTTTCTAATAACCTAATCACTGCATTACTTCTTAGTGGGCCAATAATGAATATTGTAACCGTATTTGATCACAAATAAGGATCCTTGTTGAAGCTATTATTTTTGGGAGCCTAGAACTAGGACAAAAGAGTATGACTGTGGCTTATGGCCAATTATTAAGTGAAATTTAAATCTGTATTAATGTGCACTGCATTTTTTTAATTCCATATAATAAGTGATAAAGCTCTTTCTCAGTTTGCTCAACCAATGTCAATATTTTAAAGGACAATACTAGAGATTGTTCACTGCTAACATGATGTTTATGCAACAGTATAGCAACTATACTGTACTATGATACATCAGTTGCTGCAGTTAAGAGCTTGGCCAATGTGAATGTCACTGGGTAAGGAGCAGATTCAAGGCTGTAGGTGGTGGATACTCTTTCCAATTTCCCACATATGGTCCAAATGCCTTCACTGATAACCCTTGCAATGATCCATGCCAGCACAACCACATTTTCTAATAAAGGAAGCACTCTGAACAGTTTCATTAGCTGACAGCCCTTATTTTGTGTCTCTGAGTCCAAAGATTTTTACCAGAGAAACAGAATACCCCCTCTGATCATCACTCATTCCCACCAGTGCCAAATTTGGAAGCTGAAAGCTGATAATGGTATTTCAAACTCAGATGGATAAGAGATGATGCAGACTCATTCTACAGCTTCCTCCCATCCAAATAAGCAGTCCAATAGAACTGCTACATGAATGCTGGCATTGTTCACTGCTGTAATTTCTGTGGATGAATCAAAGAATTCAGAGCTCAAGGTCAACATAGTTTTTTCATGTGGGCTCTCATGTATGCACTTCCAATTCATTTGTACCCAGGGTGGCTCTAGGTATTGTTGTGGGCCAATTATTTGAAGTTCCAGTCAGCCAAAACCAGCTGGTACATCATTGTAACCAAGTGTGTCCACATAACCCCTAGTAACCACTTAAGAACTCTGATTATCCTGTGCCTGGCTGTACTCAACGCATAGCCCCATGCCTCAACCTCTACAGTGGCACAACTTTTACCCTTCTGCTCATCCAGTATGACAACTACAATCCACACATAGTGAGACTATCACTCTACATTCCATTGTCACTTCCTCTTTCACAAGTGCCCCAGAAATCCAAGTAACCTTGTGGAGGCAGGAGCAACACCAACAACCCAGAAAATGCACTGCTGAAACAACTTCCCTCAAATGAAGCAGATGTCACCATCCATGTCTCTTCCCCAGTGATGGTAGACACACTGCCATCTGCTTCACATCTCCTGTGAAGCAAGCTATGTAAATTTAAGTATTAACTGTGTTTTTCTTACTTGTTACTTCTTTTCCATGTGTTTTTGCTTTTAGGAAGCTTTAATTTTCGAGTACTAGTAATAGTGTTCCATAGATTTCATGTTTGTTTTGAATACAGTCAGAAAGAGCCCCTTTAGTCAGCTGTAGTGCCAGTACTGCCAGTGTCATCGTAACTGCCGTCTGCTTCGTATCTCCTGTGCAGCAAGCTACGTAAATTTAAGTATCAAATGTCTGCTTGTGTCTGTGTATGTGCAGATGGATATGTGTGCGTGTGCGAGTGTATACCTGTCCTTTTTTCCCCCTAAGGTAAGTCTTTCCGCTCCCGGGATTGGAATGACTTCTTACCCTCTCCCTTAAAACCCACATCCTTTCGTGTTTCCCTCTCCTTCCCTCTTTCCTGATGAAGCAACCATTGGTTGCGAAGGCTTGAATTTTGTGTGTATGTTTGTGTTTGTTTGTGTGTCTATCGACCTGCCAGCGCTTTCATTTGGTAAGTCACATCTTCTTTGTTTTTAGATTTATTTTTCCCACGTGGAATGTTTCCCTCTATTATATTCATAAGTATTAACTGTGTTTTTCTTACTTGTCACTTATTTTTCCATGTGTTTTTGCTTTTAGGAAGCTTTAATTTTTTAGTACTAGTAATAGTGTTCCATAGATTTCATGTTTGTTTTGAATACAGTCCAGAGACAGTTAGTGCTTATTTTCATTGTTTCCAACAAGAAGTGTCTAGTAACCACAGTTTAGTCAGCTATCAGCCGCCTTTAGTGAATTAGCAGTCTAGTTAAAAGTTGATTACTTAACTCTCTACAGTGAATTGTTGATTTCTTAGGATGGATAGGATGTGTGACAGCTGTATATGGACGCAGGAGGAGCTGACCACTGTTTGTGAACAGCTGAACCTGCTGATGGCCACGGTCAGTCGTCTTGAGGTTGCTACCTCAGAGTGTAGCGACAGTGGGGAGTCTGTTGCGTCGCGTGGTACACCCCAGGTGTTACATTCTTCACCCATGGTCCCTGCTGTTGAGACATCTTCATGGGTACCGGGCGCAGTTGTGCCACCCTTTCCCCAAGGGGAGTGGTGGGTTCAACGGCATTTGCATCGCACAAGGTGGAGGGTCAATGTGGAGGCTGGCTGTGTGGCATCGCCTGCTCTGGCTGTGAATGGACATGTGGCCGCTCCTTCAGCAAGGTCCGAGCAGGCACACAGGGGAACGGGTTTATTAGTGATTGGGAGCTCCAATGTTAGGCGGGTGATGGAGCCCCTTAGGGCTTGAAAGGGTGGGGGGGGTCTCATCTGAGATATGGAGGAGGCCCTGCCAGTGACGATAGAGAGCACTGGGTGCACCCGACTGTAAATTGATTGTTGCTCATGTCGGCACCAATGACTCCTGCCACCTGGTTTCAGAGGTCATCTTCAGTTCATACAGGCGGTTGGCGGAGTTGGTGACGGCAGAAAACCTCACTCATGGGGTGGAATCTGAGCTAAGTATTTGTAGTGTTGTTCCCAGAACTGATTGCAGTCCTCTGGTTTGGAGCTGAGTGGAAGGCTTAAACCAGAGACTCCGACACTTCTGCGGAGATCTGGGGTGCAAATTTCTCGACCTCCGCTATCGAGTGGAGAAATGTAGGGTCCCCCTGAATAGGTGAGGCGTGCACTACACGCAGAAAGTGGCTACAAGGGTAGTGGAGTACGTGTGGAGTGCACATATGGGTTTTTTAGGTTAGAAAATTCCCTCCCTAGGCCCGAAAAGATGCCTCCTGAGATGCAACAAGGTAGCAGTAGGCAAAACACAACAGGGAATGACAATATTAATGTGGTAATAGTAAACTGCAGGAGTGGCTATAGAAAGGTCCCAGAACTGCTCTCATTAATAAATGGCCACAATGCCCACATAGTACTACGGACAGAAATTTGGCTGAAACCAGATGTAAACAGTAACGAAATTCTAAACTCAGATTGGAATGTATACCACAGAGACAGTCTGGACAGTGAAGGGAGAGGCATGTTTATAGCAATAAAAAGTGCAATTGTATCAAAGGAAATTGACGGAGATCCGAAATATGAAATAATTTGTGTGAAGGTCGTGGTTAAAGCAGGCTCAAACATGGTAATTGGATGTCTCTATAGGCTGCCTGGCTCAGCAGTTGAAGGAAAATTTGGAAAATATTTCGAGTAGATTTCCTGACCATGTTATAGTTTTGGACGGAGATTTTAATTTACCAGATATAGATTGGGAGACTCAAACATTTATAACTGGTGGCAGGGACAAAGAATTCAGTTAAATTTTTTTAAATGCATTATCTGAAAACTACCTTGACCAGTTAAACAGAGAACAGACTCATGGCGATAACATATTAGACCTTCTGGTGACAAACTGACCTGAACTATTTGAAACAGTTAACACACAACAGGGAATCAGCTATCATAAAGCGGTGACAGCATCGGTGATTTCAGCTGTAAATGGAAATATTAAAAAAGGTAGGAAGATTTTTCTGTTTAGCAAAAGTGACAAAAAGCAGATTTCAGAGTACTTGATGGCTCAACACAAAAGTTTTATCTCAAGTACAGAGAGTATTGAGTATCTGTGGACAAAGTTCAGAACCATCATACAATATGCATTAGGTGAGTATGTGCTGAGCAAGATCATAAGAGACACCGTGGTACAACAACCGAGTTAGAAAACTGCTACAGAAGCAAAGGGAAGTTCACAGAAAACATAAACATAGCCAAAGCCTTCCAGACAAACAAAAATTACACGAAGCAAAATGTAGTGTGAGGAGGGCTATGCAAGAGGCGTTCAACAAATTCGAAAGTAAAGTTCTATGTACTGGCTTGGCAGAAAATCCTAAGAAATTTTGGTCTTATGTCAAAGCGGTAGGTGGATCGAAACAAAATGTCTAGACACTCTGTGACCAAAACGGCACTGAAACAGAGGATGACAGACTAAAGGCCAAAATACTAAATGTCTTTTTCCAAAGCTATTTCACAGAGGAGGGAAGACTGCATTGTAGTTTCTTCTCTAGATTATCGCACAGATGGCAAAATGGTAGATATCAAAATAGATGACAGAGTGATAGAAAAACAACTAAAATCACACAAAAGAGGAAAGGCCACTGGACCTGATGGGATACCAGTTCGATTTTACACAGAGTGCAAGAAGGAATTTGCCCCCCTTCTTGCAGCAGTGTACCGTAGGTCTCTAGAAGTGCGTAGCATTCCAAAAGATTGGAAAAGGGCACAGGTCATACTCGTTTTCAAGAAGGGATGTCGAACAGATGTGCAGAACTATAGACCTATATCTCTAATGTCAATCAGTTGCAGAATTTTGGAACATGTATTATGTTCAAGTATAATGACTTTTCTGGAGACTAGAAATCTACTCTGTAGGAATCAGCATGGGTTTCGAAAAAGACGATCATGTGAAACCCAGCTCATGCTATCATTCACGAGACTCAGAGGGCCATAGACATGGGTTCCCAGATAGATGCCGTGTTTCTTGACTTCTGCAAGGTGTTGGATACAGTTCCCCACAGTCGTTTAATGAATATGGACTGGACTGAAGAGTTCCTAGATAACAGAATGCAGCATGTCATTCTCAATGGAGAGAAGTCTTCTGAAGTAAGAGTGATTTCAGGCGAGCTATGGGGGAGTGTTGTAGGACCATTGCTATTCACAATATATATATTAATGACCTTGTGGATAACATTGGAAGTTCACTGAGACTTTTTGCGGATGAGGCTGTAGTGTATTGAGAGGTTGTAACAATGGAAAATTATACTGAAATGCAGGAGGATCTGCAACAAATTGACACATGATGCAGGGAATGGCAATTGAATCTCAATGTAGACACGTGTAATGTGCTGCAAATACACAGAAAGAAAGACCCTTTATCATTTAGCTACAATACAGCAGGTCAGCAACAGGAAGCAGTTAATTCCATAAATTATCTGGGAGTAGGCATTAGGAGTGATTTAAAATGGAATGCCCATATAAAATTAATTGTCGGTAAAGCAGATGCCAGGCTGAGATTCATTGGAAGAATTGGAAGGAAATGCAGTCCGAAAACAAAGGAAGTAGGTTACAGTACACTTGTTAACCCACTGCTTGAATACTGCTCACCGGTGTGGGATCCATACCAGACAGGGTTGATAGAAGAGATAGAGAAGATCCAACAGAGAGGAGCGTACTTCATTACATTTAGTAATGCAAAAGCGTTATGGAGGTGACTCCAGTGGAAGACTCTGCAAGAGAGACGGTCAGTAGCTCGGTACAGGCTTTTGTGGAAGTTTCGAGAACATACCTTCACCGAGGAGTCAAGCAGTATATTGCTCCCCCCTACGTATATCTCGCGAAGAGATCATGAGGATAAAATCAGAGAGATTAGAGCCCGCACAGAGGCATAACAACAATCTTTCTTTCCACAAACAATACGAGACTGGAACAGAAGGGAGAGCCTATAGAGGTATTCAAGGTACCCTCCGCTACACACCATCAGATGGTTTGCGGAGTATGGATGTAGACGTAGATGTAAATGTAGATATCAGCATCACCAGTGCCCCTGCAGCACTAGGAAAATCATCACTCAGGCCATTTACAGTTCTACATGCCTTCTTTAGGGGAGTAGGGATATTGTGTCCTCATCTGGCAGTGGTGAAGAGACAGAGATGTTTGATCCACTGCTGAGTGGTTCAAAAATGATTCAAATGGCTCTGAGCACATGGAAATTATCTTCTACGGTCATCAGTCCCCTAGAACTTAGAACTACTTAAACTTACCTAACCTAAGGACAGCACACACGTCCATGCCCGAGGCAGGATTCGAACCTGCGACCATAGCGGTCGCACAGTTCCAGACTGCAATGCCTACAACCGCTTGGCCGCTTCGGCCGGCCTGCTGAGTGGGAATGTCAATATAACCAACTTACAACATATCACTGGGATGCAGAACCCGTCAGAGGCGATACACAGTGCTAGAGTGCTAGAGGCTGCTACAGACATCAACTGC
The DNA here is from genome assembly GCF_021461395.2 of Schistocerca americana. Taxonomy (NCBI): domain Eukaryota; kingdom Metazoa; phylum Arthropoda; class Insecta; order Orthoptera; family Acrididae; genus Schistocerca; species Schistocerca americana. The sequence continues at coordinate 945,651,718 of NC_060130.1, read as the reverse complement.
GTTGGACGGATCCTCCAGCATCAAGTGGCCATAAAGGCTGCCAAAATGTATACCAGAGAGACCACTTTACAGCTGTTTGGAATGTGCCATAGTAGCTCAGTGTTGATAACCTCAATGTGCACCTGGATTTTGTATTGGATTCCTCCTTGCACAGCTTGTACTGTGCTACTGATGAACTTTCTTTATGGAATGGTTAGCTTGCAATTTATCCTGCAATGTTGCCAACCAGGATTGGTAATGGTTTGTAGATGTGATCATATTTAAGCTTCCCTTCTGTTACACTTATCTTGATGACAGCCTCATTTGTCCTGGGATAATGACACACACAACTCCCACCTGAAACAAGTTTTTCATGTACTTACTACAGATGTTGTCATAACTGATGATTAAAAAGGCCAACTCTAGCAACCTGAGGTTATTTTTATTGGTCATATTGTCAATGTCACAGGCATCCACCCTACACCACAACAAATGGAACTCATACACAACTACCACCTCCACAAGACTACCAGGAAATATGTCACTTCACAGAGATGATCAAGTTCTAACAGTATCACCTCCTGCAGGCAGCCCACTTTTCAGGCCCCATTTACAGACCTCCTCAAAGCAATAAACACTAATGGTAAACAGAAGCTGACCTGGACCACTGATATGCACAAAGACATCAACCAGCTCAAAGATGCCTCGCAATGACCCTGACACACCTGCTTCTTCCCATGCAGTTAATCTTAACTTTGCATGCAAGTGATTTCATGATTGGTGCAATGCTCTGTCAGGAAGTGGCAGGCCTACAGATTTTTTTTTCATGAAAAATGACTCGTTCTCAAAAAAATGGCTTACTTACAACTATGAACTCCTCACAGTGGACAAGGCAATCCTTCAGTTCCAGCATGATAGAAGCCAGACTGCTAGTGATCTATACAGACCACTGACTACTAGCAGATGCAATCCATAACTCATCAAAAGACTAATGCCCCATATGTTTCCCCTGCCTAGATTATATCACACAATTTACAGCTGATGGACATAACTTGAAAGGAGTTGGCAATGCCGTCACTGATTACCTCTCACGGATCAATATCATCTTGCACAAACTGACTGTGATAAAATAGTGGAAGCTCAACAGCGGGACATACAGCTCAATGATACAACTATTAATCTTAAACTTGAACAGTGTTTGATACTGGACACAGCAATACAGATCTCGTGTGATATGTCACAGAATCACATCTGTCCTCTTGCACCATAGCTGTTTCGGAAGATTATCTTTGACCATCTGCACAACATGTCACATCCCAGTGTTTGATCAATGACATGCTTCATTACAGATTCTTTTGTATGGCTGAATGTCAGGAAGTAATGTAAGGAGTAGACGTGCATGTACATACCTTGTCAAAAACGCAAAGTGGTACACTATGCACGATCACCCCTCAGACAGTTTACAAAACCAAAAGGGCAGTTTCAACACATATGCCTTGACCTGGTGGGATCCCTCACTGAATCTGAGGGTTACCATTACGTCCTTTCAATCATCAACCATGTAACATGGTGGGTAAAAACCATCCCTCTCTGAAACATGTCAACAGAGTCAACAACCAGAGCCTATGTTGACACTTGGATTTCCTGGTGCTAGTATCCAGTGTCCATTACCACCAACCAAGACCAACAATTTCAGTCTGCCCTGTTCAGTGAACTATGTAACCTCTATGCACTCATCATTATTGAACTACTGTTTATCACCCTCAAAGCAATGGTCTAGTGGAATGATGGCACTGCACACTAAAAGCTGCCCTCATGTGCCACAATAGTCACTGGACAGAAACTTTACTGTGAGAGCTATTAGGCATATGCAGCACCCACAAAAATGACCTGCTTCCTTCCCTCACTCCCCTCATCACCAAGTGAAGCGGTGCAGTGGTTAGCACACTGGACTTGCATTCGAGAGGACAACAGTTCGATCCTGCGTCCAGCCATCCTGATTTAGATTTTCCATGATTTCTCTAAATCACTTAAGGCAAATGCCAGGGTGGTTCCTTTGAAAGGGCATGGCTGACTTCCATCCCCATCCTTCCCTAAGCTGATGGGACCAATAGCCTCGCTGTTTGGTCCTCTCCCCCAAATCAGCCAACAACCAACCTGCCCTAGTCACCAACATACAAGAACATATTGCTTTGCTCAAAACATTGCTTCCACAACATTACAGAACTGCTAAAGATTTCATCCATAAGGCACTTATAAACAGCAACCATGTCACTCTTCACAATAATATGATTCAGCCCACTTTACAGCCTCCTTATACAGCACCCCACAAGGTTCTATCATGTGGCACACATACTTTTGAAATACTGCTGAACAGAAGACCAAGCACAGTATCTATCAACCAACTATGACCTATGTGGATGCTTCAGGATGATCCATCCACCAACAAGAAGTCAACCTCCACCAACCAACATGGCACCTTAACCAGACACACTGTGGCCACAAACAACTTCACAGTTCATTGTAGTGTCGACAACTTTCAGCCTTATGACCTTAGTGTCAAAAAGCTTGACAAGTTCCAGGTTGTCACAGGTCAACACCCCAAATGCAGCACAGGAAATAGTTTCATTTGTCAGCATTTCACATGTTCCTACAAACTGTCCAACAATGTGGACACGGCAGCCATCACATTATGGCTATTCCCCAACAGTTTCCTCACAATTACTGTCCCAAGAACATCACAGTCCTCTGCTCCACTATCAAGGACCATGAGGACAACTTCCCTCAAGCTGACACCATTGGGATGCCCCCAACACTGACATTCCACAACAGTCACACAACGGCTGGACTTGGCACCCACCTGCTTTCCTACAGATTATCCCCTTGATACTGTGCAATGGGATCCAGACCACTGCATATCTGACATCTAGCTTGGACACAGTCTTACTCGATGCCCACAACACATCATCCACCACTGCTTGGATGGCACCTTATCGCACTGTAATTGGCCCATGGCGATCACCTTTCCCCAGTGATCCACACTATTGGGGGGAGGAGAGGGTGGGAATTCCTCTAAACACACTGATAACCAATCTTGCTGCACAACAGACTACCTTTGTTGTTGACTGTTTATAGTCAGTAAGCTTGCCTTGTTGTTATGTACCATTTGAGCAATAAAACAATATTTTTCCGTGTCGTATCATCTTGCATGTTATCTCCACCATACCCTACTGTATCCATCTACAAGTTCATATAAAACTGTATTAAAGTCCACTGTGTTGTTGGTAGTGCTCCATGGTGTGATTGAATTGGCTCAGTGGACACATTAGTAGTACTCATCCATCACCACTCAGGAACGAATTGTAACAATGAGTGATCTTATTGTCGGGAATAACAGGTAGATGATAATATGAACATCAGCTTACAACTATTTGTTGCTCATTTTTGTTGGTTTAAGGAAAAGTACATGCTTCCAAAAGAGCTGCATTAGAACATGGACCAATGACTTCATTAATTGTGTCGTTATGTAAAGTGAATTCTGTGATACTTCATTCACCTGGAAACACTAACATTATTGGGATCCTGCACCTGATCCATAAAGCAAATCAATGTTGCATCACAAACTTAACTAACATGCTAAATAAATTCCTAGTTTTCTACAGCTTTCATTATAAAATCTTGAAAAGTATAATATCATGTCTTTATCTTTTAATAATTTATTGGTTCTGAATTACTGTAAACAAAGTTCATACTGAAGTATATATTAATATTAAGGCTACACAAGCCAAGTCAACCTAAATAAAATTTTATGTTATTAATTTCTGCTCACTTACTAACAAATTTTTGCATAAGATCTGAAATATTGGTACATGCAGTTAATAAGTAAAGTTCATAATGAAGTGCAGGTTACTTGAGGTAACATACTCCAAATATTTCAATGATTAATTTCTGCCAAGTAAATATTTTTGCACAAAGCTCAAGAATCTGAAATCTCAGTGGTTTTAAAGTATATCGCTATAGTGAACAAATACTGAATTTTCAAAGTGGTTTTCACATTTAGTATGGTATTTCATCTCATTATCTTTCTTTATAAGTGAACAAAATTGATGCTGTAACTAATTAGTTTGAAACATCATGGTTAAAACAACAGTCAAGATTTCAATTACATTTGTTTCCTATGACCAGTTTCAGCTTATGTGTAAGCCATCCTCAGAACTTTTGGGACCATTAAAATATACACACATCATTGTGTATTTACTAGGCAGTGTCCTCTGGTAAGAATTTAAAATGATGGCTTCTTACTAGAGGGCACTGCCTAGTAAATATACAACAATGTGTATATGTCTTAATGGGCCCAAAAAATCTGAGGACTGCTTTAACTTAAGCCAAAATTGGCCATAATAAACAAACGTTATTGCAATCTCAACTTTTGTCACAACCAAAGTTAGCACTAGATTGCTGTACTCCATGGACAATGTTGTCTAAATTTATAAACAAAATAGCGTGTATCCATAAGGACAAGTGACCATTTTTATTCCATGTAATTTAAAGTCTTTCATACTAAGAGTTTATGAATATCCTGTTTTAAACCAATGATCTCTATAATTTTCTATGTGATGGCCCTAAACAGAGATGCCCATTTAATTATGCAAAACACAATCAGGAGTCCCAATTAAAATGGAAAATTTGACATTGTGTAGCAAAATAAATATTGTGTATCAAAAGTAAGTATAGAAATTACAAAGTGTGCTGCCATATTGAGGAAGATGCTTTGAGATTTAGAAAATGTTGTACAACACAAATAAAAAACTTTTCACTCTCATCCTGCCCAATAAGTCTCCCTTGAGCTGGGGCACTGGGTGACTTTTTCTGTCTCCTAAATCATTGCCCACATCGTTTCTACCTACCATTCATTTCCTTTGTCATTGGACAAAGACTCTGATTCTGAAAATTAGTACATCAGCCGTTTTATAGTTTTCTATTTGTTTCCATCTGTTGCACCTTTGTGAGTTCATTTCTCTCTATGCATATTGCAAATATTTTCAGTTAACTTTCCTAGATAACTTATTTACTTGTGAACTTAGGATACATAAAGGATGGTAGTCATAATAATTAGAGCAGTAAAGATCACTGGGAAATCTGAAACACTTCATACTAAGTGAAGTGCTAATAAGACATTGCTTTTTGAAAATATATTTATGAATATATAGCTAAGGAGATACAGCCTAGTCTTAGATTTAATTAAAGGGAATTAGGGAAAATGTGATACTGTATGTAAAAGAAACAGAGAAAAATGGTAACCATGAATATACTGCTCACATTTATTCATAGAGTGCAACATTTATTTTTAATCCACATTTAAGACTACAAAACATAAAGTAAGTCTTCAATACAAATTATTATTTCAAATAAGAAAGATGGTACACTGAAGAAATAGCCGTATTTTACACAGTTATGCCTGATAGACACACAATACACAACATAGTACAAAGTGATCTCATAATATAATAGATCTCAAGACTTTGAGTTTGCAACTAGAAGTGTCACAATATATCAGTGGCATGTCTTAAATTCCTTTACAATGAAAATGTAATGCACCCTCCTGTTCTTTAACAAAGTCATAGAAATGTTCCATTACATGGTACAAATATTTTTGAGTTACTGAAAATAGTTTTCTGCTTTTGTTGTGGTTAAAACTGAGTTATATGGTAATTTCAGTCATCAAATGCAAAGCTAGGAATTGTAGATTTAAGAAATTTCTAAAATATGTCAAAAATAATACCATTTTATGACAGATTGCATTATGTACACCAACATTTTCCTTAAATTCTCTTTTCTGACTGCACTGGCTGTTTATATTTGTTTCATAAAAATCAGAAGGGCATTTGCATGAGGTCTGAATGAAAATACACCACTATGTTCCATAAATGACAAAGAAGTGGCCTATATATGATTTTGTATGGATGTAAAAAAGCACAGTAATCACAGAGTAGATACTACAACAGTTTGTCAGTTAAAAACCTTTTAGGTGCTTTTGCTGATGATGCTGTCTATGTCTGGTAACATATGCACAAGATGTAGGGCCATTTTTTTGTATTTGCTTGTTGAATGTAAAGCTTTTTGACTTACTGAATACAAATATTATCAACAGCAACATAAATTTTCATTTACTTTTGTTCAGTTTTCTGAATAACCAAAATTGAAGTTCAGTACTACATGTTAGCTATGGTATTTACATTAGAAGTAACTCCAGTCCTACCTGGAATTTTTTACTACTTTCTAAGGTATTATAAGACACTGATTACAGACATAAAGGAAGTACAATATTTTACAAAGCTTAACTTAATTTCATTTGAAGTTACAACCAACTGTGTCACAAGTAATTGTTGCAGCTTATGTTGTCACATTCAATGTACAACTACATAGGATTTATTTAGAATAGTTTCAATATATTCTACAACTCAGTAAATAGCATTTCAAAGAGGCTATGTAGAACTGAATAAAAGCATAGTTGGAAATCAAAATGGGTTGTGAATGGGATTTAGAAATAACACTGTGGGAAAAATGAGAAAGGATGACTATTGTGATTTTATTCTTACAAGTCATTTACAATATGAAAACAAATGAAGTACTGCTCACAAAGAATTACAGCACTTTCAATAGGTTCTGAGATCTGTCAGCTACCTCAGCAGAACAATCAACCAAATAGACAAAATCAGCATATGTACATCACAAACATACCATATTCTTCTATTCATCTAATTCACTGCTATGCATTATTCCAGTGATATAGAACTACTCTACAGCTACTGTGACACAAAAGCTAACTTTTTTCATTTGGATAATATATACGATTTCATATCATCATTTAATACATCATCATACTGTAATACATCCATAATGTGTTAATAGTAATATTGAAACTATAGATGCCTTTAACATGTTCATTATGAAATAAGGAATGTGAGAAATCAAATGTTTACTCAGTGCTCTAGGGAACAATGATGAAAGCAATAATTTTCTTTTCCTTCTTGGAACGGTACATCATATATTTATATATTCCTTAGTTGTTAATGCTGTGTTATCCATGAAACTGTTAATTTGAATAAATTTGTACATCAGATTTCTTGGGATATATTTGTTTGTCATGTGTACTTCCATAGAAGTGTTACCAGACTTAAAAAATGTTGAATATATATTAGTTTCATAAATAGCCATACAAAAATCTATTGTTATGATGAACTTCATCAGCCGAAATGACTAATGTGGATTTATTTGGACTGATAGTGGTCTGACCTGAGAATGTGTAGCTTCTCTAAAGAAAAAGCTTGTGTCACTGTCATCAGATATTGATAGTGCTGGTGATATTCTTAATGGGCGACTTGAACTTGAAAAAAAATCTCGAATTGCATTATTTTTCTTTGCTTTTGGTGTGCTGTTGTGAATTTTCTCACTCAAGACATTGATTAATGGTAATTTTGCTTTTCCCCCGTCCCTAGTACAGCCACACTGAAAATTACAGGATAATACTGTAGGTGAAGTCACATCCATTAAAGAACCATCAAATATATATTTCATATATGATGCTGGAGTTGGTAGTTTCCTGCTGGTGTATTTATGTGCAAATGTGTTTCTTTTGACATTTGATGAGGAGCAAGGCCCAGAAACCATTTCTACCCTTTGCTGGATTCTTTGTCACACTTCTTGCAGGAACTTAAGAGGACAGACTCCTTGTTGATTTTCTCCATTTCGAATCATTACCATTCCATCCAACTCTTCTCCCACTTGAATTACAATCTGAAAATGAGAATGAATATATCTGATAGAACAGAATATGTGATAAGAAATATGCATGTAACTTGTGGAGACAGTTAAATGAACAATTCCTAACTTGTCATCATAGATAATACGAGTTTAAAACAAGAACCACGCAGAAAATTTATCTCAGAACTTCTGCCTTTCTTTTGTATCATGTTTCTTTTCAGCATTTGACCTGTCTGTGGCAGTGTCTTTAGTGATGGGTGATTATCCACCCATGAAATGACCATTATTTTACTTTTAGTCTGTGGCCAGATGCCTTTCTTATTTACTATAAATATCAGTTACAACATCTTTAAGAACAAAAACTGTGTCCACCATATATTTGTCAAGAGTGTAAACTTTTCCTGTCTGTGTTTGTATTTTAATTGCTTTATTTTGTGTTTTTGAAGTGGAGGTGGGACTCTAGCTCAGTATTGCCTAAATAAGTGTAGAAAACTGCCTAAAAATATATTCATTCTAGCCAGTGTAGAAAACCAATGATAGTTAATCCAATATATTAATTTCACTTATACCTGATTTACCTCTGTCTTGTTATCCAGAACACTTAATCTTAAGTCATATGCACCTTTTCAGTTACTGGAAATACGTAATTTACATATATATTTTCTTGTGCAGCATTTATAATTTTAGGTATAACAAATATTCAAATATTATTTATCAGTGTACATCCCCGCCCCCCCTCAACAACAAATGTTTCACTACAAATTAAACTGATTAATGTTTGTCCTGAAATTTAGCAGAATTATGTGAAATTTTGAAAAATGTCAAAGAATAGAAGGTTTTCCATCATCTGATATATATAAAGTTTTGCAAACAAAATGCTAGGCTTGAAATTTTTACACCACAGATAATGTAATTAGCCATTTCCAAATCAACAATTTTTTCAGAAGTTTTTAGGTTCCACAAGATTACGCATCATTCATACAATGAAAATTTTATAATTCCTACTATTTTCATATTACTTCCATGTAACAACTTTTATACACCAAATGTCCTGTTAATAACACAAGTGCATATATTTGAAAAGGGTGGATCATTTTTTGATGCATGAAATTCAGCACAAAATTGTACAAGGAGTAAAACTGGTGCTCAGAACAAATCTCAGCTTTAAGAATGGAATTATGGCTTCAGTATAACTGACAGTTCCTGTAACTGAATACAACATTGGTCTGGTATATTGGAACCAACAAAACATTTTGTCTACAGGATGTAAGAAATGAAAGTTTCTTACTATGTATGCTACAGCGCACCCCAGAACTGACATCAACAGACTGTACACAACACATAATGAAGGTGGGGAAGGTCTGAAACAAACAGAATCACCATATTGTAATTCTGTATCTGGATTTTAGACTAAGATGGTTGCACAGAAGTTCTCGTGGAATGGAGAAATATTGATGCTGGCTGGCTTGCTACAGTAATGTAACATCTAAACTGATACTTAGATGGAAAATCAGGGCTTAAAATCCCATTGACAGTATGGTCATTAGAGGTAGCTGAAGCTGAGAATTAAGCTAAAAGAACTTTGGGCATAGAAATCTCTCTATGGTCAGTACCAAAATCATCTGGGGAGCTCAAATTTTGACACAGGTCAGACATATCTTTGGCTTAAAAGCGGATAATGAGAGCAGAGGTAGAATCTCTAATACTGGCTGCATAAGTTCAAGTATTAAGGATGAAGGACTGCAAAAAAAATTAACAATGGAAGCTACAGAAGACAAAAGATATCAACTTTGTGGAGTAGACCTGGAGACAGCGGATCACATAATATCGGGCTACTCTACCTTGGCAAAGAACTAATACCTCAATAGGCACAATGACTGTTTATACCTCCATTGGAAAATATTCAGAGATCTAGGAGTATTAGGTCCTGCCAAAAAATGGTAGGACAATACATCTAAAGTGGTCATGACAGTAAATTTTTCCTGAACGAAACAAAATCCCTCCTCAGAGCTATAGTGCATTATGCAATTGTCCAGTCCATGATAAAACATTCTCGTAATGTCAGTTTTTTAATGAAATGAAAAATTAGAAAGCTGATGTTAGTTTAGAAGTTTTACCAACAACAATGAAAAATCAAATGTTGCCAATATTACCAGTGGTGCTGTTACTAGCACCACTGCTGTTGGCATTTTCTTCATCTCTTCTTATTAGCTACTGCAGTTCAGACTTCTGCTGCACCAAAGTGAATGACTGGAAAGTATTTACAAAAATGAGAAGACCCTAGATGAAAAGCTAAGAATTGTTACAAAATTTCAGTGATTACATTTGCATCCAGCTTAGCAATGATAAATGTTATCACACTGTGTCCCTCCCTTGCTCAATCACACTCTCAATGCCCACTTTTATTTATTTGATTTTGTGTCTTATTTACATGTTCTGTGATAGGGTTTACTTTCCACTCACCATTATGCAATTACATGCCTCTCTCCATTATGATGCCTTAGTTTGATTGTACCAAATACATAAGAAACAGTTCAAAGCTTTTCATTCCATCTGCCCAAGTTTGAAATTACTACATCTCATGAAATGGATGAAAATTAAGGATTTTAACCTTATCAAGAGTTATTTGAGAGTGTGTCAAATTATTTATATTTCAGATGAGAATGCACTGTAAATAAAGAACAGACTCCATTTTACAACTGTATATGTCATGTTGTGTAGTTATTTTATTACTGTCTAGTACTTAATGTCATTTACATGTTTCACTAGTTATTTTCTTTGTCATAAACCTAACTATGTAGAGCATTGATTTTGTAATCACTCTGTTACTGTTATTGTCATTTATTGTGGGAACACTGTTCCATGAAGCACAGGAAACTCTGTGACCGGCAGTCAATCTGATGACCTTATCGTATTTATCAATGTCTGTATCATCAATAAAAGTGTCAGTCAGAGTATATGAATCAAGTAATTATTCATTGTAATGGTCTCCTATACTCTATGGATCTTCATTCATAGCTCCCAATGATGGTGATTGCATGCAAATTTCAACATTCCAGACTATTGTGTAATAACAATGATGTCAGTGGGCCCACATTATGTTGTGCAATTTTTGCTTGTGGACAATGCTTCTCAAATCATGACATCAGCTGTTAAGGATAACACCCCACATGCAGCTTGTGTGATAAAAAGTGACAGTTACACTCTCCAGGACAGTTATACATTAATGTGTAACACCACTGAACAATGCAGATAACATGTACTTTGAGATCTTGCATGGGACCCCATTCCCTTTGCAAGTCAGGATACAATCAAGCCATGGAATTCCAAGTTTTTGGATTCCTGTTTAATTGTTTTAAAAAAGACAACCACATCGCATGCAAACATCATCACTCTGGTATTCATTCAGACAACTGCATTGCCTCCCATGCTGCCTCCTACCTGGTGAAAATAGCCTCGGCAATGACCCAAACCAGTGTTGGGCTGGTGCCTGCTTTTGTGGGGCATGATCAGCCTCAGTTGAACCGATCTGTCAGGAGGGTAAATATGGAGTTGGATTAGTTGCGTAGGGCGACCACACTGTCAGACATTCGATTGGTTCCTGTCGAGGCTATTGATAGGGGGGATTTCACAAGGCATGGCCTACATCTCAATAGGAAAGGGAAGGGTAAACTGGCAGGGTTGTTAGCAAAATCCATTAGGGGGGGGCACTAGTACTCATGGATGTACCTCTTTTTTAGACTAATATCAGTGTCCAATGAGAATTTCAGGCAGGCAGGTGCTAGAGAGGTCCAAAACTCACAAAATTCTCACAACAGGAAAGTAAATAATAATTTTACCTTATTTAACCAAAATATTGGTGGATTAAAGAAAAAAGTAGATTCTCACAAAAGTAAAGTAAAAAATAATGTTACCATTTTTCACCAAAATATTCCGGGATTGAAGAATAAAGTAGATGAGCTCCTGGTTTGTTTAGATGACATTGAATCTGATAATGTAAAAGATATACTATGCCTCTCTGAGCATCACATTGTGTCTGATATGGAAAAGGTAAATATCAGTGGTTATAAACTAGCTGCACATATGAGTAGAGAGAATAAGGTGGGAGGAGGAGCTGCCATATATGTCAAAAGTTATCACTGTGTAGAAAGCTTAGATACAAAAAAGTTTTGTCTAGAGCAACATATAGAAGCATCTTCCTGTCAACTTAAACTGAAGAAGGGCTCTTTTATAATTGTAACGGTATATGGGTCACCTTCAGGAAACTTTCATTTATTTCTGGAAAACCTGGAGGCCTTGCTGTGCTATCTGTCAAATAGGGGAAAGCAAATTATTATTTTTGGGGACTTCAGTGTTGATTCACTGAAAGAGTGAAATGGGAAGAATGATCTGGAAGTCTTGCTCGGTTCTTTCAATTTGACATCTGTCATTAATTTTCCTACTCGGGTAGTAAAGGACAGCAGCACATTGATAGATAACACTTTTATAGACCAAGATAGGTTTAAAAACATAAATTCTTGTCCTGTTGAGAATGGGCTATCTGATCATGATGCTCAGCTAGTTACAGTATATGACACAGCTCCATTCAGTAATTCAAAACTACCCTCCAAAGTCGTGTGTTCAATTAATGACTCAACAATTAGAAATTTCAGAGAAAATCTTCAGCAGTTAGACTGGGATGAGGTGTACAAGGAACCAGATGCTAATTTAAAATATAACTTATTTCATGATACACTTGTAAGAGAATTTGAAAACTGTTTCCCCAAGAAAGTAGTTCAATCTAATTATAAGAAACCATGCAAAAAATCTTGGCTTACTAAAGGAATAAAAATATCTTGTAACCACAAAAGGGAACTGTATCTAACAACAAGAAAGAGTAATGACCCAGAAACAGCCAAATATTATAAAAACTACTGTGCGACATTAAGAAAGGTTATTAAAAAGTCCAGAAGCATCTGCATCATGTCTGAGAATAATACCTCTGATAACAAAATCAAAACAATTTGGAATATTATTACAAGGGAGACAGAACAACCAAGAGTACAGGATGACGGTATCACCATCAAAACGAATGGAAACTTGATAAACAACAAACTGGAAGTCGAAAACATTTTGAATAATCATTTTTTTAAATGTTGTAGAGAAAATAGGATGTAAATGTTAGAAGAAGCAAGGCAGTTAATGGAAGCGGCCTTACCCACAGCATTTACTACAATTGAAATTCCACCCACCTCTCCTTCTGAAATTAGGAAGATAATAAACTCTCTCAAGAATAAAAGCTCACATGGAATTGATGGCATTTCCAGCAGGATAATAAAAACTTGTTCCCAAGAAATAAGTGGGATTCTTAGCCACATATGTAATAGCTCTCTGAAGCAGAGCATTTTCCTAGATAGACTGAAGTATGCCATTGTTAAATCACTGCATAAAAAAGAGGATATGACTGATGTCAGCACCTACTGCCCAATCTCTCTTCTGACTGCCTTATCCAAAATTCTTGAAAAAGTAATGTATTGTAGAGTAGCTTCACACATTTGTAAAAATAAAATTTTAACAAAATGTCAGTTTGGTTTCCAGAAGGGTTTCTCAACGGAAAATGCTATATATACTTTCCCTAATGAAATATTAAATCCTCTGAGTAACCGGAAGTCACCCATTGGGATTTTTTGTGATCTATCAAAGGCTTTTGATTGTGTATATCATGGAATACTTCTAGAGAAGCTCAAGTACTGTGGTATGAATGGGACAGTGGTCAAATGGTTTAAATCATACCTAACTGGAAGAGTGCAGAAAGTTGAAATAAACAGTTTACATAATATGCAAAAAACTGGTGATTTCTCAAACTGGGGAACAATCAAGAATATATATTAATGACTTGCCATTCTATATTCATGAAGATGCAAAGCTGGTACTCTTTGCCGATGATACAAGTATAGCTGTCACACCCGACAGACAAGAATTAACTGGTGAATTTTTTTTTTTTTTTTTTTTTGTTTATATATACACTCCTGGAAATGGAAAAAAGAACACATTGACACCGGTGTGTCAGACCCACCATACTTGCTCCGGACACTGCGAGAGGGCTGTACAAGCAATGATCACACGCACAGCACAGCGGACACACCAGGAACCGCGGTGTTGGCCGTCGAATGGCGCTAGCTGCGCAGCATTTGTGCACCGCCGCCGTCAGTGTCAGCCAGTTTGCCGTGGCATACGGAGCTCCATCGCAGTCTTTAACACTGGTGGACGTGAATCGTATGTGCAGGTGACGGACTTTGAGCGACAGCGTATAGTAGGCATGCGGGAGGCCGGGTGGACGTACCGCCGAATTGCTCAACACGTGGGGCGTGAGGTCTCCACAGTACATCGATGTTGTCGCCAGTGGTCAGCGGAAGGTGCACGTGCCCGTCGACCTGGGACCGGACCGCAGCGACGCACGGATGCACGCCAAGACCGTAGGATCCTACGCAGTGCTGTAGGGGACCGCACCGCCACTTCCCAGCAAATTAGGGACACTGTTGCTCCTGGGGTATCGGCGAGGACCATTCGCAACCGTCTCCATGAAGCTGGGCTACGGTCCCGCACACCGTTAGGCCGTCTTCCGCTCACGCCCCAACATCGTGCAGCCCGCCTCCAGTGGTGTCGCGACAGGCGTGAATGGAGGGACGAATGGAGACGTGTCGTCTTCAGCGATGAGAGTCGCTTCTGCCTTGGTGCCAATGAAGGTTGTATGCGTGTTTGGCGCCGTGCAGGTGAGCGCCACAATCAGGACTGCATACGACCGAGGCACACAGGGCCAACACCCGGCATCATGGTGTGGGGAGCGATCTCCTACACTGGCCGTACACCACTGGTGATCGTCGAGGGGACACTGAATAGTGCACGGTACATCCAAACCGTCATCGAACCCATCGTTCTACCATTCCTAGACCGGCGAGGGAACTTGCTGTTCCAACAGGACAATGCACGTCCACATGTATCCCGTGCCACCCAACGTGCTCTAGAAGGTGTAAGTCAACTACCCTGGCCAGCAAGATCTCCGGATCTGTCCCCCATTGAGCATGTTTGGGACCGGATGAAGCGTCGTCTCACGCGGTCTGCACGTCCAGCACGAACGCTGGTCCAACTGAGGCGCCAGGTGGAAATGGCATGGCAAGCCGTTCCACAGGACTACATCCAGCATCTCTACGATCGTCTCCATGGGAGAATAGCAGCCTGCATTGCTGCGAAAGGTGGATATACACTGTACTAGTGCCGACATTGTGCATGCTCTGTTGCCTGTGTCTATGTGCCTGTGGTTCTGTCAGTGTGATCATGTGATGTATCTGACCCCAGGAATGTGTCAATAAAGTTTCCCCTTCCTGGGACAATGAATTCACGGTGTTCTTATTTCAATTTCCAGGAGTGTATATATATATAAAACAAAAAAAATAAAAAAAAATTAAAAATATTGAGTGTCATGTAATGTTTTGTCTAATGTAATATCTTGTATAGACACCTTTTATTAACCTGACATGTTCCACATCATTACGAAGTGTCGTATTCATGATCTATGGAACAAGTACTAATCTAATCTAATCTAATCTGCATATTGTATCTGTCCATGTTTGGATAATGTTCCAGCCACAGGACAGACCTCAAATCACAGCTTTTCTGGCCAGACCAACATACTTTGTGGTTTGCCTTCATGGACAATATCTCTACATCGACTGACGTCATCAGCGATGACACTAAATTTGTCACTTTACCAAGCCAATTGGGAGAACATATAGGAGACACAATAAGTGATATAATTCTCACCTCCACCCCCCCCCCCCCCCCCAACCACTCCCCACTATCAGACAACAAATATGAACCCTTGAAGGCTGCTCTATACTCTTCCACCTCGCCCGCTCCCTGGAGAAGCAAATTCATGATGTCATTTATAACAAAGTTTTAAGTGACAAGACCCCATCACAACTATAGGGTCAACTTCACCTCCACACACAGACTGATATCCATCTTATGCATGACTAACTGTGTGGGTTGTGAAGCTTCCTGTGCAAGTGCAACTGAGAATGGTTGCCCAAACATGAACCCCTGGATGCACACCTTAAGCTTGCTGATCGAATACAATCAACCACACAATACAGGCAGTACATTAATAACCATGCAATGATGGCCACAAGCCTGACTTGGAACTTCAATAGCAGTACAAGCAATGGACCACCAACTATGAGCAGAGCCGATCTGACCTGCTCAACTTCCATCAACACTGATGTCACCATTTACCATCAACAAACCAGCACCTCCCCATAATCTGTGCCACACCTGCGCAAAACATGGTCAAGCATGTCATGTCCATGACTCCACTGCTGATCATGCTGTGCATGTGCAGAACCATTTTTATTGGTATCATTCAACATATGCTAATTCTGCCCACAATTTCCATCCTCCATGCAATTTTCCAAGCCACACACATGGTTTGCTGGAGATACACAGGACTGTGTCAAATTTTTAAGTCACGTCAATGCCCAAAATTACAATGATAGACCATATCTGCCCAGCCACATCCATGATAAATGACTTTATCTATACAACTATACCGATTATACCTTGTTGACACAGGCTTACAGGTCGGCACTTTGCCACCCTCCTCACCAGGTCAAACACCATCCCACACATTCATTCTACTCTGTGCAGCAAATAATTACAATGTCTGAGTCTATGGCTCACAACTCTGCACACTTAGCCTCAAAGAAATATTCATGTGGACATTTATCATTGTGAATGTAAAAGAACCAGTTATCAGTACAAACTTTCTCCGCCACTTTCTCGAGGTCCCAGATTGGACTAACAGCATCATAATCCAGTGCTTGCTTTGCCACAGGCATTTTCGGCCACACACGATCAGTGGCAAAACATAATGGCATCGCTACCCCCCCCCCCCCCCTCCCCCTCCCCATCCCACACACCCATCTGATGGTCAATGGCTCCTTTAGGAACGCCATCAACCACAATATTCAACAACTCTACTTCAACATGCGTGAAATGAACTTTCACTTGCAGTATGATAACACTGAGCGGAAACTCTATGCAATATCTTGACCAGCTACATCAATTGCCTTTGAGTATTTGTGCACCCTCCTGCCAGAATGATTCAGATTGTGTGCCTTTACAAACAGAAAAGTCCAGAAGATTGTCACTACACATGGCCCCATGGTCCACCACAGGCCATGTCAATGACTGCCAGACCTAGTTAGGGCCACCAAAGTGGCAGTGGTTGGGATCTTACAAGCAGGGATAGTTCACTCCTCCAGCAGCTCCTGGGATTCTCCCATAAAACTGGTACCCAAAAAGAATGGCTCTCTCAGCTTTTGCAGTGATTACAGAATCTTTGATACTCATATCATTATGGACAGCTAACATTTTAATTGTTCTCCAGATGAGACCTCTCACAAACCATCTCAAACAAATTTTTGATGCCATATCTCATGCTGACACCATAATCAATGAAGACAAATGTCAACTTAGACACATCTTCCTTGGACACATTGTTAATGCATCAGGTATCCATCCCACACCATTATCCAACAACTGCCTTCACTGTGAGACTGTGAAGAACTACATAGTTATTAGAGCCTCCCTGCAAGCACCCATTCTAACACAAGCCCTCGCTGGCAAGAATACCACCAACAAATGCAAATTCACATAGATAAATGAGATGCAATCTGCTTTTAAAAGTATTAAAGACAGTCATACCCAGGCTATCAACTTGCACACCCCTCCCTGATGTACAGCTCATCATACCAGCAGACATAACTGACTCCACTATCAGCTACAGCAAGAGGTTGGGGGAGGTGGGGGAAGGGGGGGGGGAGGGAGTGTGTGTGCAGCAGCCACTCTGATTCTTTTCATGCAAACTCACATTGTCACAAAGCAAGTGGTCTGTGTACGACAGGGAGTTACTGGCATTCTAAGAAGCAGTATGCTACTTCAGACTGGATGAAGGAGGAGGCCTGATTATCTACTCCAATCACCACCCACTTGCTGACTCTATTTGAAAACCACCCAAGGACACCTGCTCCCTACAGTTTCAGCATTTAGAAAATGTTGCCCAGTTTCCCATGGACTTCCATCACCTCCAAGGCATGGAGCACATTGTAGCAGATTATTTTTCATACATCAGTGCCTTGTCATCTACCCTTGACTACGATCAGTTCACTGCGGCACAACAACATGATGAACAGCTACAAACTCTCATTCACAGCCCGACCATGAATCTAGATTGAATCTCACCCTATTTTGAGGCCAACCCACCATACAAGTTGTGACACCTCACAAAATTGGATGCAGCCTCTGGTACCTCAATGATTTCACCCTATCATATTCAAACAGCCTCACAATTGACCACATCTGGGCATTCACCCAACCACTCGACTAGTGACCAACATGTTTGTGTGGTCTAACATAAAGAAAGACTGTGAAATTTGGACTTGAATGTGTACTCTGTGTCAAAAGAGCAAAGTCTCACATCACACGCAACCTCCCATATGCCATTTCCAAATCCCGAAAGGTCCTTTCAACATGTTGACCTCATCGGGCCATTACTCATTTCTAATGATATCTATATATCTTCTCAGTGATTGATCAGGTCACATGATGGGTCAAAGCAACAGCGCTAGAAGAGATAATGACCAAAACTACCATCAAATAATTTATGGAAACAGGCATCTCATGTTTTGCTTGCCCTGTGTACATCACAACAGACAGGGTAGACAGTTTTGATTGTGCCCTCTTCTTTGAACTTTGCAACATGATAGGCACTAAACACTTCAGAACTACAGCATAAAAGCAACTGTTTGACTGAGCAATGGTACCACATGTTAAAAGCAGCCCTCTTGTGCCACAGTGGACTATGGACTGAGGCGCTCCTGTGGGTTCTCCTGAGAGTTTACGCAGCACAAAAACACAAGCTCTGAACTTCAATGGCCAAAATTCCATACAGGGCAACACTTACCCTCCCAGTTCCACGTTCCACATCGTAACAGTTTTCCATGCTATTGATCAATGGAACACGTAACTAACTAATTAACTAACTGACCAGCACACTTCATCTTTCAAAGACAGTCACCTACACCTCCTCCAACTTTTCAGACTGTTGTGCATGTTAAGAGCCACATAGTATGCCTCCATATAGCACCACCCCTCCCACACTCATTGTCAAAATATTTTTCACAAAACACTCACAGACTGTGACTTTGTAATGTTAAGAAATGACATGGTATGACCTGCCTTACACCACCTCTGCTCAGGCCCTGAAGAGACGATTGAACCTATCACGTATTTAACAGACAGAAAATCTACAACCGTGTTGATCAACTGACTCAAACCCACGTGGGCACTTCAAGACATCTCAGTGGATGACAACATGTGACAAGCAGCCCCCTCCCCATCACTTGCTGACTCTTCTTTTAGCGACTCCGTACTGTCAACCTTTGTATTATGACTGAACGTCCGCAACTTCCTTCCCAAGGACGTCCACATCAAGCTTGTAGACAGTGACATCCTTATTGAAGGTCAGCATGCTGATGACCAAACTGCAAATGGTTCCATTGAGCAGCACTTCTGCAAGACCATCAAACTGCCACACAATACTGACACCACCACCCTCACATCCCGTATTTTCAGCAAAGATATCTTTAAAATAGTTGTGCCATGTTTACTTCCAAAGAACCCCACTCCAATGCTGCCACCCCACCTCCACTGTAACTCTCCCTGATGCCAACACAGACTCATGCTACAGCTGGCCCAACCACGTATCAGCTCACCTCCATGATTATAACCTGTACACCATCCGTCATACGCCATTGCCTGATGTCCTTGACACTGTAGATGAAAACGCATCCATGAGGCCTAACTATCTCTGAGCAATCTGTCCACCTTGATACTCCATGCAGCTGCCCTCACTGTACCCACAGGCACTGGGGAAATATTCCTCTGTAAAGTACCATCACTGTCAGTTGACCTGGGCCCTACATGGGAAATTCTTAGACTGGGAGTCAGTCCCGATGACTTAATCGTGTTAGGTTGCTCCTACAGTGTATGTTTATACAATCACAAAGTATTTGGACTGAGTGATTATACACTGTAGTTGTCTCCTATACCCTGTGGTTCCACATCTCTATCTTCTACTTGGTACTTTTAAAAAATTTTTTACACCACAATGTAAAGTTGCTCAAAGGTGAATAAAGGATTTGCATTTGTATTAATGCATACTATGACAGAGTCATAGTAGTGAAGGGAGGCAGCATAGGAACACTGAAAAACTAAAAATTAATAGAAGTTGAAATTAGCTATGTGACAGGGATATATTGCATGCAATATAAAAAGTAAATTAACATAATTTATTTCCAAAATGAATAGCAACAGAGAGTAGAAGGCTACAGCTCAAAGATGAAGCAATGACCAGAATCATAAATAAGGAATAAATTATAAACATTTAAAATTAGAGGTTTCTGATAAAGCACTATATGTAAAACAGGAGATAATAAATGTAAAGGGCAATTATAAGTGATTCGTTCATTTTCAAAGCATCTGGCACACTTGGTTGACTAGTATTTCTCTGTTAACAAGAGACAACAAGTGCCCCTAAATTGTCAATATCAATGCATAATTCCTTCTGAATGCACACTGCACTGATATAACAGATACACTATGTGATCAAAAGAATCCAGATACCTGGCTGAAAATGACTTACAAGTTCATGGCACCCTCAATCAGTAATGCTGGAATTCAGCATAGTGTTGGCTGACCCTTAGCCTTAATGACAGCTTATTCTCTCACAGGCATACATTCAATCAGGTGCTGGAAGGTTTCTTGGGGAATGGCAGGCCATTCTTCACAGAGTGTTGCACTGAGGAGAGGTATCAATGTCAGATGGTGAGGCCTGGCACATGAAGTCAGCATTCCAAAACTTCCCAAAGGTGTCCTATAGGATTCTGGTCAGGACTCTGTGCAGGCCAGTCCATTACAGGGATGTTATTGTCATGTAACCGCTCTGCCACAGGCCATGCGTTATGAACAGGTGCTCAATCGTATTGAAAGATGCAGTCACCATCCCTGAATTGCTCTTTAACAGTGGGAAGCAAGAAGGTGCTTAAAACATTAATGTAGGCCTGTGCTGTGATAGTGCCACGCAAAACAACAAGGGCTGCAAGTGTCCCTCCATGAAAAACACGACCACACTGTGACACCACTGCCTTCAAGTTTTACTGTTGGCACTACACACGCTGGCAGATGACTTTCACTGGACATTCACCATACCCACACCCTGTCATCGGATTGCCACATTGTGTACCATGATTCGTCACTCCACACAATGTTTTTGCACTGTTCAATCATCCAATTTTTATGCTCCTTACACCAAGCGAGGCTTCATTTGGCATTTACTGGCATGATGTGTAGCTTATGAGCAGCTGCTTGATGATGAAATTCAAGTTTTCTCATCTCCCGCCCAACTGTCATATTGCTTGCAGTGGGTCCTGATGCAGTTTGGAATTCCTGTGTGATGGTGTGGATAGATGTCTGCCTATTACACAATACGACCCTATTCAACTGTCAGTGGTCTCTGTCAGTCAACAGACGAGGTCAGCCTGTAGGCTTTTGGCTGTAGGTGTCCCTTCATGTTACCACTTCACTATCACATTGGAAACAGTGGACCTAGGGATGTTTAGCAGTGTGGAAATCTCATGTACAGACATATGACACAAGTGACACCCAATCACCTGACCATGTTCAAAGTCCATGAGTTCTGCGGAGCACCCCATTCTGCTCTCTCACAATGTCTAATGACTACTAAGGTCGCTGATATGGAGTACCTGGCTGTAGGTGGCAGCACAATGCTCCTAATATGAAAAATGTATGTTTTTGAGGGAGTCCGGATACTTTTGATCAGATAGTGTAGATACCTAACACATTCCAACACACAAAAACTTTTTTCTTGTTTTGTTACCTTTATGTCAAGACACTGCACTTTTACCGCCAACTGGTGGGTACAATGCAAACTTCCTGATTTTACAGTTCTATTCATGCCTCAGCCAAATTTTGCATGTCATACTTTGCAAATAAATGACTAATTTCTAGTAGTCCTAGTAGCCCTGTAGTGCTCTTTCATAGGTGGTCCAAAGCCCGGTAGAGAAAGGAAGAGGGGAAGGAGGAACACTTCATTAAAAACCCTCGTTCACCTGGTGATAGTACCTCATGAGGGACCCCCATGAGGGTAATGGTAAAGACTTCAATCACAGTGAAGGTAGAGGTGATGGTCATCAGCGTGGCAAAACTGGTGGAGGAGGTAGCTCTGCTTTAGGGATGATATGAGAGTAGTGTACAGTGTACAGTGGGGGCTATTACTGAATGGATGCAATATTATAAAAATTTAATTTTTTATATTTCAATTGATGTTCACCAGTGCCTTCCCTTCTATCTGGCAGCTAGTTTCAGCTCTTAAGTCATGTTGCATTATACCTGACAGAACCACTACGAAACTCACGTGTTGAACCATCAGCAGCTAAACTTGCTGACAAGGTATCACTACCAAAATGCGCGTCTACAATTTGGCTGTCCAATAGGGACGTTTGGAGGTGGTCACATGGCGGTGGAGCCATGTCCATCCACCAGGAGCAGACATGCCGTCCGTTCTCTTCTGCTGGCAGCTTCCAACCTGGTTAGATGCTCTCCCCTCCTGCTCTCTTAGGCAGCAGCCCGTTTAGTTTCAGTGGCTTCTCTAGGCCTGCCTTCAACTACTTGTTACTAAAATAAAACATCATGTCTATCATAAATGTTTAACTTCATCACCTCAACGAGTACCTACTGCTTTCCTTTCTTCACTAATCCTGACATGTTAACATCTGGTGTCATTAACATCTGGTGCCAGAAGTGGGATCACTCACCATTAGGCCCATCTTATTGACCTAATTGAAGTTCAACATGCCATACCCAATGAAGCTGCCAGCAGTACTTCAAACTTGACGTGCCAGATGTGATGCACAATAACAAGAGCATGCATTCGTGGTTCCCCATGCAGCCTTCCACCATTTCAGCATGCTCTCCTAACAGCTGCCGCAGTGATTGCCAGGCCCCTTGTGTGGCCAGGCACCTTGCCGCACCACACAGCCAGCCACTGCTGCTGCCATTCCCAGGCAGTCTGGTGGTATGCCATGCCATAGGTAGCCATTTTCCATGCCTCTCCGATGCAGCATGGCGGCATATTCCACCCGCATGCTGCCATCCATGAAACGCACATGTTCCTGCTGACTATCTGAGGCACGTCGAACAGCTGTCAACACTGCCAACATCATCTTAGCTGCTGTTTCCTGCCACCATCGTCCAATGGGATGCAGCCGTTGATGACCCACTACGGCTGCAGCTACATCTTCTGTAAGTTCATTGATCAATTTTTCTTCACCAGCACCGCCTCCTTGTTGCCAGCTACACCATCATCTTGTCGAGTGTAGGCCCTTTTTTGTGCTCTAATTGCAAAGTTTTCGGTGAGCACTAGGTGTACTAATATTGTAACCATGCCTCAAACCTGTAGTATCGCCACTGGTAAAGGGAACTCCCCACCTATGGAAAAACCAGACCCAGTAACTGTCCATCAAGTAGAAGTTCATAAATTAATGTTCAGAAAGATAGAATTGATGGAAAATGCCAAAAACTGGCTCAAACCCAGTCTGCTGATCTAAGTGTGTCAGAAACACACCTTGCTGCACCACAAATGATGGCTGCAAGCACCTTAAGTAGCACAGTACTCCAGCAATCCATTGTAACTTTGGCTAACAGTTTCCCTGCAGTCAATTTCATTCCAACGTTTTCTGGGAAACCTAATGAACAAATAAATTCCTTTCTACAAACTGTCTGAGATGTAGGCCATGCTTGCACTTGGCCAAATGATTTCCTATTAAATGTACTCCACCTTAAATTGTCAGGTGATGCCCGTACATATATCAAATCAGTCCAAACCCTTAGGGACACCTCCTCTTTTGCTACGTTAGAGGCTGGGTTGAAAGAGAGGTATTCGGACAGGCGTGACACCAGATGTTACAGGGACAAGTTGTCCACCCTGCGCCAGAAGCAAGGGAAGGATGTAGAGACATTTGCTGATCGAATCCGTGCTGTGGCTTGCCGCACTTACATGCTGGGTTCGGATTCTGCCCATAGCAAGGTGTTAATTGAGCAGGCGGAAGCCCGCTCGATTGATGTATTTATATGTGGAATCAGCCCGTATGTTGGAGGAGAGGTAAAAATAGCATCACCTGCCTTGTTGCTTGAGGCCACAGGACTCGTGATGATGTAAGAGGAGGTGGGGCATTTTATTGCCAGTTCGGTGTGTCCGAACGAACAACCGCATCCAATTTTTAAATACGAGCACGCATGCCAATGCTGCCAAAAGGCAGGCCATTCTGCTGCACACTTAATTGTTCTCGGTGTGGAACCATAGTGCATATGAGTAGAAACTGCCCACAGAACCCAGGAAATGGAGGCCCCTCACACAATCAGCAGAGGGAACAAGTCACCAAACAATTCACCACAACCCCAAAATCAGCCAGGAAACGGTTGAGGAGCAAGTCACACTGCCAGACCATGCCCCCTGTAAAATTTAAGCACCCAGTCCACCACGGTGTTTTAAATGAGGTGGTGAATATACTCCTTGATGGCAATGTTCGAGGAAAAAAAAAAAAAAAAAAAAAAAAAAAAAAAAAAAAAAAAAAAAAAAAAAAAAAAAAAGTAAGAGTGTTTATCGACACTGGAGCGCAAACCAGCGTACTATTCCTAGGACATGGGGATAGATGAGTGTTAGAACCATCCTGTTACCACATTAGTGGTCCGAGTGAAGAAATAATCGTACCCACTGGGTATTGCCTAGTTAAATTGAAAATCGGAGCCAGCCACTACCCTTTTCACATGGATGTAATCTGAAAACAAAGGCGAGATTTTGACGTCATCCTGGGGAATGATTTCCTCCACCACTATCAGAGTGTAGTAGATTACAGGACACAAACTCTCTATCTTGGTGAGGAAACCCATCATTTCAGCAGCCTCCACATCATTCCGCCACAAGATGCTTGTGAAATGCGGCCGTTTCCACAAGTTCCTTCCTCACAATCATGGGCATTACGTACAACTACCTCTGTTAGAATCAGCTGTGGCATGGGACGCATTCTCTGGCTTGGGGTCAAATCCCACAAACTGCTGAGAACAGCCATTTTGGTGGACCCTCTCCATCAAAATGATGTCCTCGACAGATTACAGGTAGATGTTAAACATGGCTTAACAACAGCAGAAGTGCAGGGAAAGAAATTTTATGTTCCCGTCTGTTGGACAGTTTCAGAATGAAAGAGGTAGAAATTCCTAGTGGCATCATTATAGCTAGCGGCCACGAGATTGAAGAAAACCATCCTGTAAAACCTAACTGAAAACAATGGCTTCTGGGAAGGACCATTGTGTCATATTTCTCCTGTGCTCAGAGACAAATTTAAAGATAAGTTAGCTCATCTGTTTGTTGCTGACCAAAACAAATTGTACTCCATCTTGGAAGAACACTCCTGGTTATTTGAAGAAAGGCGTTATTTGCCAGCTACTGACCTTGTTTACTATGAAATTCCCACCGGAGATGCAAGGCCCATTGCGCAGAAACCATATAGACTACCATACCACCTCCAGCCTGTTGTGGAAGAAACTATCCAACAGCAGCTAGAGGCAGGGGTAATGCAACCCTCTGCCAGCCCCTGCGAATCTCCAATTGTCATTGTCCCAAAGAAATCAATCAATGAAGAGAAGGCCTACCGTCTTCACGTCAATATATGAGAGTATTAATAAGGTAACCACTTCTGATACTTACCCTCTCCCACATATTGACGAAACACTGGACAGGCTAGGAAATTGCAAATACTTCACTACCCTCGATATGATGAGTGGGTCTCACCAAATACTGATTGCACCACAGGACAGGCCAAAAACAGCATTTGTAGCTCCCTCTGGTCTATATGAATTTTTGAGAATGCCATTCGGGCTGCGTAATGCTCCAGCCACCTTCAAACACTTTGCTGACTTACTTTTAAGATGATTGAAACCTACATGTGCCTAGTTTATCTAGATGATATCATTGTCTTTTCCATAACCATAGATGAACATGTTACCAGGTTAAGAAATGTTTTGTCTAGACTAAGAAGTGCCAATTTAAGCTTGAAAATAGAAAAATGTTCCTTTGCTGAGAGTCAAGTGCAGTATCTAGGGCATATTATTAGTGCTGATGGAGTAAAGCCAGATCCCCGCCTAATTGAAGCAGTTAGAACATTCCCTTCCCATAAAAATTCTCTCCTGTGACATGCTTGATTTTGCAGTGGGGGCTATTCTGAGTCAAATGATTGATGGTGAGGAAAGACTAATTGGTTACACATCCCGTC
This sequence comes from Schistocerca americana, assembly GCF_021461395.2. Classification (NCBI taxonomy): domain Eukaryota; kingdom Metazoa; phylum Arthropoda; class Insecta; order Orthoptera; family Acrididae; genus Schistocerca; species Schistocerca americana. Next base: position 945,625,532 of record NC_060130.1, on the reverse strand, counting down.
AGCTGAATCAGGCAGAAATTAATTACAGCACTACGGAAAAGAATTTCTGGCATTAATGTTTGGAGTCAACTATTTTAAATGCTATCTTTATGGGAGAAAGTTTACAGTAGTAACAGATCATGCAGCACTTCAGTGGCTATTAAGTTTAAAACACCCTAGCAGCCATCTCACCTGCTGGGCCCTGAAGTTGAGTGAGTATGATTACCAAGTGCAACACAAAGCTGGAAAATTGCACCAGAATGCTGATGACCTTAGTAGAAAAGTGAGAGTAGCTGAAACAGATGATGTGTTAATTAACGAATTAAAAGACTCACAGGGGAATGACGCAAAATGTTTCCAGTATCACTCCCATCTGGATTTTGTTACAGAAGATGGAATTTTATACTGCAAGACCCCCCTGGTTAAACGTATACTAATACCTAAAGACCTACAATCCAGAATTATTGCCCAGTACCATAACAGCATTCCAGCTTGCCATAGTGGACAAAGAGCCACAAATGCCCACATTGCCACGAAGTATTGGTAGGACAAAAGAAGGCGAGGTGTTGCTAAGTATATAAAAAAACTGCCTACTATGTGCCCAAAGAGCACCACCCCCACGAATTAAAATTCCCTTACATCTCTTCCTGAAGAATCAAAAAACTTTCAGTTTATGGCTTGGGATGTAGTCAGGCCACTTCTTGTAATTACACAAGGAAGTAAATATATTCTATCCATTATTGACCACTTTTCCTGATACCTTATTTTGGTACCCATAACTGACACGTCAGCTGAAACAGTAGCACGAGCTTTTGTGGATCATCTTGTCTTTCCTTTCGGTAGCCCTGAAGTCATTACAACAGATCAAGGAACCAATTTTATGTCCACCTTATTTGTCCAAGTTTGCAAATTGCTGAGAATTAGAAAATGGAGAACCACCCCTTTTCATCCCTAGTCAAATGGATGCATTGAGCATGTCCATTGGACTGTGAAAGTAATGCTTTCCTATTACATCAACTCAGCCCACAGTGACTGGCAAAGATAAATTCCGTACATGGCAAGTGAGTACAATAGCCATTTCAAAAATGGTTCAAATGGCTCTGAGCACTATGGGACTCAACTGCTGTGGTCATCAGTCCCCTAGAACTTAGAACTACTTAAACTTAACTAACCTAAGGACATCACACACACCCATGCCCAAGGCAGGATTCGAACCTGCGACCGTAGCAACAGCGCGGCTCCGGACTGGAGCGCCTAGAACCGCACGGCCACCACGGTCGGCAATAGCCATTTCCATGAAGCCACTGAACATACCCCTTATGAGATAGTGTTTGGCCGTTCTATGGAATCTCCCTTGGTGATCAATAAATTACCTCCGGGAATTGATCACACAGCTGTTAAGGGGTTAGCCCACTGCCTTAATGCCATTTGGAAGAAGAAGGTGCAAGAGAACAACTGCAAAGCAACCAGGAAACAGATGGAAAGAAGTAACCAAAATGCCATCCTCCCCCCCCCCCCCCCCCCCTATAAACCTGGTGATTTGGTTCTGCTAAAAAACACTAGTATAAAGAAAAGAAGAGTGAAGAGACTTATCCCTCTGTATGACAGACCATATTCAATCATTCAGCTCTCTTTCCTTGTCAATACAGAATTACAACTGCCTGACCGCAACATGGTCATCCTTTTGATAGACTAAAACCCTATTCAGGAACTATGCCTCTTCCACTACCTTCTGAGACAAGCGCCAGACCTTCAGCAGGTCCTGCCCCTCCCTGTGAAGCAGAGGAAAATGGAAGTTCCACCACCCCCAGCGTGCCCTAGATACGCTCTGAGATCTAAACACCATATGCCATTAGATCCAGGGACTAGACACCAAGGTACTGCTTCTTACTTAGGAGATTCCCAGTTATATCAACCAAAAAAAAGGAACAAGGCTTAAGAAACCACCTCGTTACTTTCCTTTACAAATGAACATTCTACCTCTACAATATGTATTTCATGCTCCCATGCTATGATAATTAAGATGTCACCCTAGCCTCCCTCTCTGAAAGAGGTTATCAGAGCTTTACCCGCCCAGCGTGTTCTGCCTAGTTAATCCCTAGTTTTAATCAGTATTTTTTATGTTCCCACGATACGCCTAGTGTTCAGACAACAGCTCTATTTCCAATACCAATATATTTAATTCTAAATAAAAGTACCATATGGAGAAGTTATGGATCAGTATCAGGATATTGTATGAAGTAATGAATGCCTTAAGTCTCTACCTTCTCATTCCAAAGACTTTCTCCCTGAAATGGCACCATGTTTCAATAAGTAATTTTCCTGTTTGGACACCCAGAGTGATAATTAATAACACGCAGTACTAACTGAGAAATTTGCTCCTAACGAAGATACATAACTTGATACTTTGACACCAAAAGAAATGCTAGATAACTCAATGATTATTTTTGTACTGTGGTCGCATGGCCTACACACAACAGTGACACTCTAAATTCCTTCAACCGTCCCTCATGGACGCCCGTTCTTTTACAGGTTAACTCAGAAGGTAAGTACAGCTGCTTGGTGGTACTGCGAAGTTGTAAACTTGTGCACTCTACCTGTCAGAATCAGGTGAACTCATCAACAAGGAGGCGCATGTGCGGTGGCCATAATGTGAAGGACGGAGTCACTTCAAACACCTGGCACTGCTGTTACCTCCCTGTCCCTCCCCAACCCATGCTGTCCCACTAGCCAGTGCTGGCTGTTTGGCTGTTTTCGACTGACTCCTCCCCCCTCCCCCCCCCCCCCCCCCCCCCTAGCCTCTCCCCGTGCGCTGTCCATGTGCCTGACTGCCACTGTTAAAGAGACCTTACACATATTAGAACATACTATCTTTGCTATCAACCAATGTATAGCAATTTAATACAGAAAGGTACCATCTTCTTATGTAATACCTATTTCAAACATGATTTCTTCCATCCTTCTGTCTCATACCCGGGTAACTTCAACAACTTGAAAGCCCACCTGTAAATTTACTTGCACACCTAAACCCTTAACATGCCTGCTGACCAGACTATAGCTCCGAGGGGAGTTTGGAAGCAAGTGACCTCCAACTGATGGAATGCGAAGCAGAAAGGCATTGCAATAGCGAAGCGTGCCATTATGGGGTGTCTTCCCATGCAACGCCATTTAGCTTGGTGGTGCTCTGCATTTCTGAGCCACCTCCGAAGTATAGTACCACCATACCACCTTCCGTCTAGTCTGACTCATCTTAAGAACCAACTACCTGCTCCCTTTACAAGTCCTTAAATGGTTTCACCATTATGTGCCCACCACAGCCTATTCACTTTTGCCTCTGTAAAAAAAATCTTTACAAATAAGCTATAGTAATTTTACCCAATAAACCCAAATAAATCAATTCATTCAGGAGAGGAGTTAGAGTACTATTTGCAACAGTCACTAACCCCACTGTAATGTTAATTTACATGAAGTGCATTTTATGAATGGTTAATTCAAATGTCCCAAGGAGTCATGAAAAATTTTCACTTAGAACATGCCAGAGCTGTTGCTGTGGTGCACTACACGCACTGTGCAGCCGCTCTGCTATCTCTGTGCTAACCTGAAACCTGCCTCCATTGCAGCACGTCTGCTTGTGCCTCTTGCCAGTTTTATAATGCTACCTGCTTCACCATGTACCAAGTTTGATAAACTGTTTTACCACTCAGTTTTGGTAGCACCCTAAAAGTTCTTACCATACACACATCACCACCAATAAGAGAACCCCCAAACAGACAAATTTAAAAATTAATACCACGAATTAAATATTACGTACCTATTCACTACACCCCACACCTCAAACATAAGACTTATGATAATTGACTATCAAATTGTCCCCTTTATACTCACTATAGCTTTACAGGTATTAGGAGAGAGCACACGACTCAAGAGAACTAGGCTTCAAGCCTCGGCCACAGCCAACAAGAAAAAAATAATTCCAGGTAAGTCCGTCCCATTACTACAACATGATACACCACCAGAACACTAAAAAAAGTACACCCCACCAGCAAATGGTGCCTAACCTCTTCTTCACCACCCAGATATACACCAGAAGGCTCAGTATTTGTGCATTTTGTATGATTAGAGGTGTTGAGCAATGTCCAACCCTCTATGTGTTTCCAGTTGCTAGCTGATTAATAATTGATACCAAATAACTTGTATTTTTTCTCCCCTTATGATATTGCGTTACGTTTAAGCATTTCACAATCATTTTGCTGCACAACAAAGCCCTTGCTATACCCTATATGTTATACCATGCAAGTATTTTTATAATTTATGCCATTTGTTTTGTACAATATGCACTTGTATTTTATATTGATGACACCAGCATGTAAAGACCCACCACAGCCCGGGAATCTAGATATGTTCCACTATAGCAATACTCTCATTATGTAGGATCCCCCTTCAGTTGTGATACACAATTTTGTGAGTTAGCAATTCTGGAATCCTATTCTGTGCCATTTTCATGCCCAGAGCTGGACTGGTATGTTTAGAAGAAAGTAAGCACCTGAGTTATCTAAGATACTCAATAGAGAAGAGTCGAATGTGTTTCTGAAGTTGAGTGGTAAGTGAAATAGATTTTGTGATACGATAAAACTAAATAAGTTTCACCCAAGTAAGTGAAGAATTGTAGTTCACACCCCATGTGTGTTTTGCACATTTAAGAGTTCACCCAGATGAATAAAAGTTTCATTGTTGCTCACCCTACTTTTTACGAAGTAATTTAGTGATGAAGTGAAGATGTTATGAGCGAGCGAGACAAAATCAGCCCTATGGAAACAGAACAAAGTTCCTTCCTCGCCCATGCATTGCACTGGGTTACTACCATTGCTCTGAGTTGCTCGTCTATTCATTCCAACCTCAACCATTACTTTGTACCTCCCTCCTCCAGGGCCATGTGCCTTACACGGTGCAGTTAGTGCCCACAGAGTGCCCAGCTGATCAGGTTATTCTTTCAGTTTTCACTTTCATAAATTGATCACCTACCTACCTCTTTCATCTATGCATCACTGACACATCACGATGAGGTTCACCTTCATCTGCACCCTGGTTGGTAGCCAAAGCTACTCAGATGTATTGCCTCCCCCCAGAGGGGGGGGGGGGGGGGGTAGGAAAAGCCTCGCATACGGATACCTTTTATATTTTTTCATTGTTTGTACCCTCTTGTGATTGATTTATTTAGTGATGAGATGAATGCAGCCACTCTTGCCTCCTTAGGACTGGCATTCTGTCTAGCGGAGAAACTGCCTGCTTCCCTCTTCTTTTTTCCTGGTGTGAGGGTTAAGCAGAGCTGTTTTTGCATCCAGCAACACAAACATACATTCACACACTATTATCCCCGAATGTTTGACACTATCCTCCCACAATAATACTTCCTACTGTTGAGGCTATGTGACTTTCATAGTTCTGGGCAACGAGATACCACACCTCCAAACCAGCTAGTTCACGTGATTTGTGGCTGATTTTACTGTATGGCCCACAACCATCCAAGAAGTTTTCTCAAAATTTCACCACCCATCTTCATATAGCATTAGTAATTACTGCACTCACCTACCAGTCATTTGTGCTAACTGTGAATTTGAAAGCTACTGCATCCATGTTTTTCCAGCATATTGGCCTGATGTACAAGTTCATGTTATATGGAAAACCCGTGAAATCCTTGTTATCAGTAAGAACTGCTAGACTCGTTCTGTCCTATCTGAGCATGCCTTGCAAAGCTGCCAACTTGAGAAGTACTACATGTGTTCAACACTTACCCTTCACAACCATAAAGAAACATACAAAGTTGCATTGTTTCTCACTGAGAAAGCAAGCCCCATCTGCAGCCATCTGGTTGTACCAATAATTGAACCCCAGTTTGTTGCTATAGGCAACAGTATTTTATACACTGTACCCCACCCAGTAACAGCCACTACTGTGTGTTATGAGTACCTTCAAGCAACCCAGACCTACTGTGTGCTACTCAACAGTAGCGGTTTATTATTTAATAGCTCTCATTGCTATATCACTACCCCCACTGCTGAAGTGTTTGCTCACTTATCTTACGTCCATAACGTGTGACTCCCCTCCTCTCATGTGGTATTTACCAGAGGAACTGATGGTACTATTGTTGCCTGACAATTTGCCATCTCTTCCCAATCACTCATATCCCCAGCTGATCCAACCTTTAACCGAACTGGTAAACAAAGAGACAGGGCAGATCACACTAGACAGTGCCACCACGCATATAACGGATTGGCACTACCACCAGTATTTCAGTCATATTGTCATTCCCAGTTCTGTATGTACACCTCTTATAATTATCCTTATTGGTTTATTGCTATGGGTAGCTTTTAGAAAAGAACATTTTGGGAGACTTCGGTCACCCCTCCCTGCTGTCCCCGAACAGCAGCCTCCTGGGAAATATCACACTTAAGTTTTTGTAATGGGAACAGGAATGTTTCTTCTTGCCCCATACTATAGTAGTCCAGTAGAAAACTGCCATGGTCTGAGTACCGTGTGAGTAGGAAAGGAATAATACAGGGTGTTTCAAAAATGACCGGTATATTTGAAACGGCAATAAAAACTAAACAAGCAGCGATAGAAATACACCGTTTGTTGCAATATGCTTGGGACAACAGTACATTTTCAGGCAGACAAACTTTCGAAATTACAGTAGTTACAATTTTCAACAACAGATGGCGCTGCGGTCTGGGAAACTCTATAGTACGATATTTTCCACATATCCACCATGCGTAGCAATAATATGGCGCAGTCTCTGAATGAAATTACCCGAAACCTTTGACAACGTGTCTGGCGGAATGGCTTCACATGCAGATGAGATGTACTGCTTCAGCTGTTCAATTGTTTCTGGATTCTGGCGGTACACCTGGTCTTTCAAGTGTCCCCACAGAAAGAAGTCACAGGGGTTCATGTCTGGCGAATAGGGAGGCCAATCCACGCCGCCTCCTGTATGTTTCGGATAGCCCAAAGCAATCACACGATCATCGAAATATTCATTCAGGAAATTAAAGACGTCGGCCGTGGGATGTGGCCGGGCACCATCTTGCATAAACCACGAGGTGTTCGCAGTGTCGTCTAAGGCAGTTTGTACCGCCACAAATTCACGAAGAATGTCCAGATAGCGTGATGCAGTAATCGTTTCAGATCTGAAAAATGGGCCAATGATTCCTTTGGAAGAAATGGCTGCCCAGACCAGTACTTTTTGAGGATGCAGGGACGATGGGACTGCAACATGGGGCTTTTCAGTTCCCCATATGCGCCAGTTCTGTTTATTGACGAAGCCGTCCAGGTAAAAATAAGCTTCATCAGTAAACCAAATGCTGCCCACATGCATATCGCCATCATCAATCCTGTGCACTATATCGTTAGCGAATGTCTCTCGTGCAGCAATGGTAGCGGCGCTGAGGGGTTGCCGCGTTTGAATTTTGTATGGATAGAGGTGTACTCTGGCGCATGAGACGATACGTGGACGTTGGCGTCATTTGGACCACAGCTGCAACACGGCGAACGGAAACCCGAGGCCGCTGTTGGATCACCTGGTGCACTAGCTGGGCGTTGCCCTCTGTGGTTGCCGTATGCGGTCGCCCTACCTTTCCAGCACGTTCATCCGTCACATTCCCAGTCTGTTGAAATTTTTCAAACAGATCCTTTATTGTATCGATTTTCGGTCCTTTGGTTACATTAAACCTCCGTTGAAAACTTCGTCTCGTTGCAACAACACTGTGTTCTAGGTGGTGGAATTCCAACACCAGAAAAATCCTCTGTTCTAAGGAATAAACCATGTTGTCTACAACACACTTGCATGTTGTGAACAGCACACGCTTACAGCAGAAAGACGACGTACAGAATGGCGCACCCACAGACTGCGTTGTCTTCTATATCTTTCACATCACTTGCAGCGCCATCTGTTGTTCAAAATTGTAACTACTGTAATTTCGAAAGTTTGTCCGCCTGAAAATGTACTGTTGTCCCAAGCCTATTGCAACAAACAGTGTATTTCTATCGCTGCTCGTTTAGTTTTTATTGCCGTTTCAAATACACCGGTCATTTTTGAAACACCCTGTAAGTAAATAAAATACCTCCAAAAAGAAAAGGCATGGCCCTCCTTTAGGTATAAGTAACAAAGTGAACCACTGTATGCGTATAAAGTAATGCAAAAGTGTTAATTCCTTCCCCCTTTGTGATCTGTGCTTCACCCCTTCCAGAACCCCCCACTTATATGCTCCGGCAGAAGTTGCAGTGCACCACAGCCCGCTGCTGCCCACAATGGCCATCGACCTTCGCCACTGCCAGTGCCAACAGCTGATCGCTGCACCATCCACCGTCATCCAAATTTTGCTATGCATGATATTAATACAAAAAATATTGTCATTCTTTCAATACTTTTCCTAAACAAAAATGCAAATTAAAAAAAAAAAATCAAAAATGTATTGTCAAAAATTATGTAAGGCTGTCCTTTGCAAGAGCCCCATAGTAACTGTCAATTCGCCTCCCCATGCTTCATTCCTGTGGAAGGGAGAAGGGTGTAGATTGTGGGCTGTTACTGAATGGATGTAATATTATAAAAATTTAATTTTTTGTATTTCAATTGATGTTTTCCAGTGCCTTCCCTTTCACCTGGCAGCTAGTTTCAGCTCGTAAGTCACGTTGCATTATACCGGACAGAACCACTTCGAAAGTCACGTGTTGAAGCATCAGCAGCTAAACTCACATGTTGCTGATGAGGTACTGCTGCTGAACCACGTGTCTACAGTTTGGCTGTCCAATAGGGAGGTTTGGAGGTGGTCACATGGGGATAGAGCCATGGCCAGCCACCTGGAGCAGACACGCTGTCCGTTCTCTTCTGCTGGCAGCTTCTGACCCAGTTAGACGCTCTCCTCTCCTGCTCTCTTGGGCAGCAGCCCATTCAGTTTTGGCGGCTTCTCTAGGCCTGCCTTAAACCACTTTTTACTGAAATAAACTATCATGTCTATCATAAAATGCTTAACTTCATCACCTCAACAGGTGCCTACTGCTTTCCCTTCCTCGCCAATCCCGAGGCATTAACATCTGGTGTCATTAACCGTAGTATGGAGAGACCAGATAACATTTGAGGCAACCTCTAGGGCTAACAACCTTAGTTGCAACATGGATGTGTATGCATCTGACATAAATTCAAGTCCACAAGTGTGGTGGCCCCTCATTTCAAGGAAGGTATCACAGGGGGTAAATCCTTGAACAAATCCCTTGTCATGATATCCATGGTGCATGAGTCTAGTTTAGATTATGGGGGAGACTTGACATCATGCAGTAGATGAGTTGGGGTGTCTCAGCATATCCCAAACAGTCAAATACTCAGAACGAAAGCAATAACTTCCCTAACAACAATCAACTTAAATTCCTTTAAACAAACTGGCAAGTTGAAAACTCTCACTAACATCGTGCTCAAAAATCTAATACCCATACTTGCCATGCAACATAGTACATAAACAAACAGAACTTTGAATCTGAAGGTTACTGTTTCTTCAAGACTGGAGCCAAAAAACAAGGAGCCATGAGAACCAGTCTTTTTTAACAGGTTGCAAATTTCAAACCAGTGGATGACTGGTCATCTGTATTAATAACCAAATGTGCCAACAAGAGATACCAAAACAAGAGTCCAGACCACCTGACAAAGATGAAACAGGTACAAACCAAGAGCCACATTGTCTGTCTGAAACAACACAGTGCTTTGAGAAGATTCAGTAGTTGCAGAACTGTGGAAATATTCCCCTGGAAAATCAGCTGAAATATTGCAACACCATATAGAAAGTATCTGGTTTGAGGAAACTTCACCAAAAGACAGGAAAACAGCCCAAATCCATACAATGAACAAGAAAGACAGCATGAAAAACATCAATAACTAAGAGGAATATCTCTGCTACCAGTAACATACTAAATTCTCTCACTTGGCATTCTGGAGCATTTAGAAGCCGAAGTTGAGCAGCCAATAGGGGAATACCAAGAATGCTACAAGAAAAGTCATTCAACAACCAAATAGATCCATAACCTCAAAAGCATCATTAGATATTGTATTCTAAGGTGTAAACAACATGTTTCAGTCTTCATAGACTTAAAGAAAGCCTACGATTCAATACAATGTGAAGTCCTGTTAAACATCCTTAATGAATGTGGGGTTGACCTTAAACTGCTGGCATTTAGAGCCACCATGACATACACAAACTCCAAGATACATTCCCTAGGTTACCTCTCCTTTTATATCAAAACAGGAGTCAGTCAATGTGACCAGCTATCATGAATCTTCTCAGCTCTGTATTTGAAAGAGTCATCAGGAGCTGGTAAACAAGGCTGATGGAAAACAACTGTAGCCCAATGAGAATTGGAACTAAATCCAAGGGAATCATGCTATATCATCTGCCTTTTTGTGGCAGATTGCCATTGTTTCAAACAACATAGAAACTGCTAGGATTCAATTTGAACTGTTAAAGGAAACCGCTACACAAACAGGCCTGTATATATTATTTGAAAAAAATGGAAGTAGTGACTGACATCAGAGATGTCCCCCAAAACACTAGACAAAATGTGGAGACATTAGAAGAGCAGAGAAATTAAAGTACCTGGATGAGATCACTATGAAAAATGGATTGGACAAGGCAGCACTTTAGAAATAAATATGTAAACTTGAAATAGTCTACCAAATGTTACTCATGATCTACAACAAAAAATAACTTTCACAGAACACTAAAATACATCACTATGAAATCTTTCTGAAGCCAGTAGTTACGTAGACAGCTCAGGTCCTATCTGCAAATGCAAATGAAGGCCTCCACGAAGAAATGGAGGAAAACAGTATGGAATCATTAGGGTAATGATAGGATCCAACTACAAGAATACCATCCTCCAAAAAAATTCAACAATGAAGTCTATGGAAAAACAGAATCCATTACAGACTCAGTTTGCAAAAGACATGTATGATTTCACAGACACCTCAAATGAATAGATGGCAATAGTTGAAAAAGAAGAGCTTCAACTTTTTTTTATCAAACCCCAAACCACAATTTCCTTGTTTAAAAATACCAAAGATGACCTCCAACTCCTAAAAATTACACTGCAGATGCCTGAAACAGGGATCTCTTCTGTAAGAAGATAGTGATGAACAGGCTACACTGAGATGAGCAACCGAAAAGACAACACAATGCCCTTTGGATGGTGGAGCATAAGGAGGCCCACTCACAAAGGATGAGGGATATCTGGGCTGCAAAGAAGACAAAGTTCACTATGAAATGTAGCGTGACTTAACATGTTCCTAGATGACCCAACAAAATAATAATAATAATAATAATAATAATAGTGCGTTGCAAAGACAGGTCAATCAGAAATATAGTAAAAAAGACCCAAACAGTGAACAAGAGTGAAAAAATGTGCAATGCAAAAGTAACAGCCAGATTTCAGTTCATATGTAGACAATGTTTTGATTGAAACTGACTGTCATATATTACTGAATAAATAAAAAACTGAGGTTCATTACATGCTATGATGGAGAGATGAAACTGAAATTTAAATGAGTAGACATGAAAGAAGAGAACTCCTTAGCTTTATAAAGACAGTTTATGATCTACAGTGTACCTGGTCTCTCAGAAGCATGAGTCCATTGTTGCCATCTGATACTTGAAGATTGTGGGTAACTTGCAGTGCCTTCTCACCTGGCTGGAGTTTAATAACATATTTTGATGGAAAATAACCAACTCTGCCAAAACATTTTCCTTTCCACCAGTCTTTGTCAGAGGCATCAATTACTGTCACCTTGTATCCAGCTCTGTAAGGTTAAATAAATCCTTAACACAATGGAAAATATACACAAAAGTTAAACTATTTAATGAAGGAAAGTAACAAATGGAAAATTACAGAAATTTTGGTCTCTCTGATGAAATACATAATTGAAGAAAAAACTGGGATGCATGCAGTAGATTTAGCAGATAACAAAGAAGCATTATACAGGGGTGTCCCAGGAAGAATGGTCATATTCAGGGATATGACAGGAACAAGTATTTAAAACAAAATTTTCTAGTAAATGTGGGCTGTAAAATGCATACCTTAAGAGTTATGAGAACTTGCTCATCTTTGGTATGGTGAAACACATCTCTTAAACTCAATAAACTGACAACATGCTCACAGCTCTTAAGGAACACAATTTAGAATCCATGCTTAGTTGACAATTTTTTCTTATTTTAGTCTATACTATCTCCTCCCAAACTATGGAAAGCAAAGAGCTTGCAGTAAGGGAGATTTGTTTCACGTTATCGAAGATGAAGAAGTGCTCATAGTTCCTAAGCTTTGCATTTTAGAGGCTGTGTTTACCAGACCTTTTCTCTTCAAATGACCATCCTTTTCATATCTCTAAATACTGATCATTCCTCCTGGTCACCCTGTATGTTTTTTCTTCTTTTTTGGTATTAGCTTTACATGAGAGATTAATGATTTATGACAGTTTTCATTCAAGTGAAGTGCTATTATGTTTCAAATTAAATATAATGATGCCACCCTTATTTCAAATATTTAACAGTGTTAAATAAATAAACATGTTGTAAAAACAAGACTGTTTGGCATATACACATTATTAAGGATTTTATGAAAAGAAAATACTGATTACCATTTGACATGTCCATATCTCAAGATTTACATCACATACTTGAATAACTTGTTCATACTTGCCATGTTTCTACTGTGGAATATTGGCGAGGACGTTATTTGTAACAATAAAGTTTATCTCATCAATTTACACTATGGTCATCATCGTGGCAATGACACACGCTGGAATCTGGTTCTACAAGCAGTCCACCAACTGCATGTCAAGGCACCTGCTGTAAGCATACACCTGGACCACTGTTTCTCATCTCTTTTACTGTCATGGTTCATTAACTCATTAATGGCTTTTCCTACATTGTGAATACAGCCTCAACCCCCCCCCCCCCTCCCCACATCCACCCATATTTCTTATGAGCAACATACTGATTTTAATTCAATTGAGATATCTCTGTTACTGGTCTGCAGGTCACTCTCCCTGCCCCTAAATAATTGAAACAGGCCATAACTGAAACATCTGATGCAGACTGTGAGCTCTGAATGGTCAGGAATACAGGCAACTTTGTCAAGTAAACCCTAATTTAGCTGTAAAATTGGAGGAACACACGAGACCTGCTGGTATGTTTGTGTTCAATCATACTTCACCTTTCCACTTAATTAACCTCATGATGAGTAGTGATAAATCATTGATATAATTCCACTGAGTGCCTCACAGATCTGGATCATTATATCTCAGCTCAACGAGTTCCAGACATGGCTCTACTGTGACAGTATTTGGCACAGGGTTCATTTAAACTTCAGGAGAGAGAACAGCTCATTCTACCATTGTCACAATGATACAAGCCCCAAGCAGTGATGGCAACAAAAGCCATTTTCTGCAGACATAGTTTTACCCATGTTGGCAACCATTTCCTTTTGAGATGGTTCCATAGTGAGAGAGAAAGAAATATTTATGGTGACATCTCGCAACATAATTTCTACAACAGAGAGGCTACAAAGTTGGGTGGTATGCGCACTAAGAGTCCACTCCAGAAGGGTGAGTCACAGCTCCTCTCAGCAGGGCTGACGCCATTTACTTCTGCAAGATCAGTGCCACAGAGGCCATCTCCATTTCCTCGAAGGGAGACTTAAAAACCTGTGAGGTGTCACAAGTTGCCTCCCCTTGAGTGCCTGGCTGCTGGGGTTGATGTAACAACACCACCAGATGAGGCTGCTACACTGCTGGGCAATACAACTACACTGCCAAGTGTCTTCACAACTGCTACATGTATTGCTTTGGCCAAAAATGCAAAAACAATGACACACAGTTGTTGACACTGCTGTTCAAAGAAGACAACATAAACCAGACAAGTACTGCATTGAATCCAGCTTCAGCAGCTGACACAATGTCAGAAAGTTTGCTCAGCTGTTGGCAGCTATGGAAGCACAGAATGCTGAAGCATAGGTTGGAGCAGAAGCTTGAGACAAAGTGTTATGTGAAAACACAAGATTCAAAACCCTCAAGGTTAGATGCTCAAATGTAAGTTTTACAAGAAGTAAAGAATTCATAGCTCCTCAGGTTGAAACATACCAAAAAGTAGGTTAGATTTTTCATGTGAAATTTTCAGTCCCACTTTTACTTGTCAAGCCATGTTTTGGAATATCTGATACTTTTTTTTTTTTTTTTTTTTTTTTTTTTAAAAAGAAGTATATGACAATTTTGAGTTCTTGTGACAACAATATCTTGCTTACTTGTTTATAACTAACATAAATAAATTTTGCCAGTTACAACACATTAGCGTAATATTTCTCAAGGCTTGTCAAACTATTAATTTCATTTCAAAACAGCAAAATATGAGAAGGAAGATAATTTTAAAGATAAATGTCCCTTGAAAACTTTGTAACTTGCCATCATTTAATCCGTTCATATCATAGCAAATGACACGAAAATTACGAAATTTTATTTAAGCTGTTCTTCTTTGTTTTCTTGTACCTTTGTCCTGTTTTCAGAATGGGGTTAGCATGGTTATTCATAGATATGGCATAGTTAGTTTAAAGGTTATGTCCTTCCTGTTGTGACCCCATTACTCCCTGAACAGAATATGTGTACCCCAACTGTCTGGGAGTAATGTTATTCATATAAAGGTAGGCAGAAGTTTTCTAAATGTTTGTAGATCATGTAACTGATATGGGACTTGGGTACCAACCCAATGTTCACCTAGTGGGATGTGGGAAAATGCCCAAAAACCACATCCTGACTGGCTGACACATAAACCTTCATCAATAACATCATTGTTAATATGCTGGGAGGATTCAATCCAGGGACAGTGCACCTCCCTGCCCTCCAACAGGCGCTTCAACATGCATGACTAGCTGCATTGGTAAATTTTATTTAAGCTGTTCCAGATCAAAATTTATTACTCATTATTTAAATAATTTACTTTGTATATGAAAATATAGCTGGTTTTATGAAAACACTTTTATTTCACATAAAGTCATATAACTGCAAATTGTAAAAAATATTTTATAGGCATCCCATTCTGAACCCTCCATTTTTAAATTATTATTACTTAAAATATCAGTTGTCACTATTTTAGCTCTTGGAATTTCCCATATGTGAAAACACATATATTTGCCTAAATTTACACTTCTATGAAGACCAGAAATAACCAAAATAACTGTAATGAATCTAGAGGTATCCAGAAATGTTCAATTGGACATACAGATTTGCCAGGAAGGAGTTACTGTGGTAGTTATGAGTTGATAATTTACCTTAATTCAATTCACTTTGAGTCAGTTGTTTCATTGTGATATTTTCTACTATTATCATCTGCTTTGGATACAGTTTTGGTGAACGAAGGTTCTTGTATACTTTAGGTGAAAAGCCAATAAATAATCAAAAGAAGAATCATTTGAGTACTGCTCCTATTCATCATAAAGAGCTGGCCATTAATTGTAAGTGGTAAAGATGCTGAATGAAATGAGACTCCAGACACTGAAGCCACACTGAAAGTTAAGTAATCTTTCTGTGATAACGTTCTTTACAAGAAAAATTAATTTTACATGCAAAAAAACAGTTCTTAACACTAAAAGTGCAGCTAGTGCACAGTGGGTGGACAAAAATATGGGAACACCAGAAATACAACAGGTTACCAATCCTACTATGGTGTAGGAAACTGGCTGGCATTTAAAACAGCTTTCAGTCATCTCAGAAAGGATAAATACTGGTCCTATATGGTTTTCAGTGACACCTATTACCATTTTTCCTTGCAAAATAGTGGAAATATACAATGAAACTATTTTAATTATCATGTGGATGGCAATTTTTTTAGTCCTACAGTTAACAAAATTCTTGAAAAACATGAGGGTTAGGTACAGCTAAAACCTAATGAATTATTAAAATAATCAAGAAGGCTTAAAAATGCCAAATATTCCAAATAAAACTATGCAAAACATTCTCAATGACCTAAACACTTTTAATTAACAGTATAGCAATTTTTCATTGTGGTGGCTGTTCCAAGAAAAAATCTGAATTTCTATCAGGAAATAGTTTTTAAAGTAGCAGTTTTACAAGCAACACTTGGCAATGTATTACATATAATTTTCTGCATTTAGACCTAATGTGTAAATTATTGTAATGCTATAATAATGGTAAGTCAATAAGCAAAATTACTCTTTCCGAAGAGTACTTACTTAAGATCCAGTTCATCAGGATGACGAGACTTGAAATTATACAGTACAACATACAAGTTTGTTGGCAGGAGTCGGTGAGATTTCTGGAACAAAGAGAGTTGTGCATAGTTTTGCATGAATCAAGCTGAGATTAGGTTAAACAGCTGGTAATTTTACATTATAAAAATTGCATTTAATATCTGAGTAGTTACTGTAACTGGCATAACAATATTCCACAGAATACAATCTTTCCACCTATACCTCTACCTAATACAACAAAAGTTTCAATGTTACCTGTCTCCTTACTTAACTCTGCAACTGCATGCAGTACAGTTTCTGGTTTCAGTTCTGACACTTGTGCATACATTATGTGTTTACTTTCAGATCAGCTACATCTCTATATCTACTGTTTAGCAACAAAATAAATGTACAACCAACACATCAAAACCTACTGCATTTGAAAATGGCCCATAAGGCAGAATTGGACAATTATGCAAGATGTAACAAATTCGATACTTGTAAAAAAGTGTAAAACTTCAAAACATCCTTTAAGTGAAAATTTCCATTGAACAAAGTCCACTAATCTCCATAGTTTTTTGAAAAACCACAAAAAACCTCAGTAATTTAAGAAGACAGAATAAATTATACGAACTGTAGATGTGCTGGTACTGGATCAGTGCTCCCCAAAACTACAACATGCAAATCGGAGGTAGTGTCATTGGTTGCATCATATGTGTAAAGCAGATAACTACATATCTGAAATCAAGAAGGCATTTATTACTGTAAAGGGTAAAAGATGACAGCTGGAATAGCCAATTTAGTCAAATGGTCAGAGATGTCATTTAAATGACAAAATGTGATGGATGGGGAATTTTGTAGATTCGAGGGAAGTCAATTACAACTAAAGGTGGTTAAGAGATTAAATATTCATGCTTTAATCATAAATAAATACAAACAGTTGTGCCACTGATATTAAGTAACTTGAATCTATCAATGATACATGTGCTAACAAGAGAATATATTTGGCCATAAACTTTGCTGAATATTTATTCTTGGTGACACAAAGCACAGTATTAAATGGAAGTAACCAAACACAGGTGTCTTGGATTTACTCATAAAGACATGATTAACAGCCTCATGTTTGAACAACACAACCAGGAAACAATGAATAGCAAATATCAAATCAGTAAAAAATTTCAGCCATTCTTTTAGTTACAATGGTGTCCAAAAAGTTATTAAAATTTTGCTATGTCTGAACAGACTCCTGCTTGAGCTTTATTTATGGGGAGTCAATGAATCATGGCAAGTTCCTAGAAATACTGCAATATGCAGTGGTAGGGCCTGCTTATAAATATGTGTGCAAGTAATCTCTAATTGCAGATCTGTCTCACTTGTTCCAGTTCTTTTGAAGACATCTGAGCTGCTGCCTTGTGTCGTATGGCTGAATAGGTACTGACTTCTCTGACAATTGTGAGATATACTAAAATTGATATGTGAAAGAATGGTCAGTTAATTGATCCATAATCATTCTCTGTTATTTCTCATTTTACACTTGTGTAGGTCCAACTATCATACTGTTTGACAAATGAAAGAGTTTTCTGCTGTTGCAGTCTGTGCAGTTTCAGAAATATTGCTACACTTAAATCATCCAGTTTCATCAATAATACAAAGTGTTGCTGTAATCCGTTACATCAGTAAGTAACACATGTACAGAGGCCCTATTTTACTCCATCTACATGAAGCTTTTTGGCTAAAATGTTTGTTTAAGTTATCATAATTCTGTTTTCACCCAAATGAATAGTGAAAAAGTCCTTATTCAATGATTTATAGCATCTTTTCACAGCTATTTTAATTACATAAATACCTGTATCAACTTCACTTTTTCAAATGGAGCTATAGTAATTCCTGAAGCTAGTATTTTAGTTCTACAAGAGATGACTTCAATCATGTATCACACTTAAAAATTGAATTAGTAATTTCAGAGAAATTCCATTATCTAGAACTTAAGATTTATCTGTTTTTGTTAGAGAGTATATAAATTATAAGTTCAAATTTAATTGATAATATACTGGCATGTAATGATACCTATGTTCCATAGAGCATGTTGAAAGGGCTTATTAAATACACAACTGTGTAAGTCTTTTGAAGTGTTCTCTTACTTACTTTTGTATCATCATGAATAATGTTTGTATAATTTAGAACACTGAATGAACCTTTGCTATGAATGTAGCTACTGCAATGTTTTCAAAATCCCAGGGAAGCAATCAGCAGGCAAAAACAAAATGGTTAGTGTTTTAAAAGGGCAAAATTCAAGTAACCATCATGTGAATAATGTTTTTCTTGTGGTAAACTGGATCACATTTCAAAAGACTGAAAAACTCTCTGGTTTCCCTTCAGATGAATAAATCTCTTGCCTTTTATTAAAGATTTCCATGGAGGGGAACACTAAATGAGTCTGTAACAAATTTTTCATATTATACAGTCAAATGGCAGTGTATTCTTTAAAAAATGCTTTATGACTGTGGCTCAGCACCATCTAAAGCTTTTTACTGCAAAACAGGTTTAGTGTGTTTTAAATTCAAAAGTATAGGTCATATGTTAAGGAACTGTTCTAGCCATGGTGGGTCTGCTGTGTTATCAGCTGTAAAAATATTTTCAGAACTAACTCCAAGTTAATGGAGAAACTTTATAAGTATGGGATTCAAGGGAATTGCTATGGTGTAATTAAATCATACATTATAAATAGGAAAAAGTGCACAGAAATCAGATACATTAGTAAAAATATAAATTCCATATGGCATTGTTGGCTAGGACATTCCATGTGATGGCTTCAGCCATCTGCCGGGAAGGGTGTTCTTCTTCTGCACACATTGAGGCAGGATATGGGTACCAGCCTCGTATTCACCTAGTGGGATGTGGGAAATCGCCTAGAAACCACATCTGGGCTGGCCAGTTCACCAGCCCTCTTCATTAGTCCATGCAGTGGATTCGATCTAGGTCAAGCTTGCCTTTGTGAGTCCCAGAAGCGCTGAGTTAACACATTTGGCTAACCATGCAGGTCCTTGCACATTGGCCCCTTTCCTAGTTGATATGTAAGTGCTGTGTTATATGTGTATTTTTGGGGTGTAGATAAATGCAATAAATGTTATTTAGTTAGTTTCATGTTCCAGGGATCATTTGTACAGTTAATTGTAATGACATGGAATGAGTAATTTTACATTCACATTAAAGTTCAGTTTAAGAGAAGCCTAAAGGTTTTATTGGTAGCGAACCCCTACTACTCCACTGATGTATTTCTTAGTAGAATCAACTATGCACATATGTTAGTAATAATATAAAATCATGCAGATATTAGTACTATCTGATTCTGTAGAGATTCAGTGCAGTAACACAATCATTGCAAACAAGTACTGTAAAATGATTTTTTCTGTTTGATGATGGATTATTACAGTGGCCTAAGAATTGAAGACATTGGCTGTAAACGATGGTAAGCAATACGCAATGGGTATGGAAAATACAGTAAGTGATGTGTCTTAGTCCTATTAGTTGAAAGTTTCATGATAAGCTGATAGAGAGCAGCTCTATCTCCAAATTCAGATCCTAGCAAGTGGTGACTTTGGCAGGATCTGTGTATGTAAACAATGTCACCTGCCCTTAACATAAATGCCTGTTGTCATAACATGTGCAGTGGGTCATGTCTAGAAAATGCTTTCCAGGAACAAGCTGTACATATCGGAGGATGATTAGGATACATATGATTTCGATGAAGGTCCTGGATATGTTCTGAATGAAAATGCACATAAAAAGGTGTTTGTAATCAGGTAAATTTGCATATTTTGCTAAGCAAGTAAACAATGTTAAGTCATATTGCTTGTCACAGTTTATGTGTATTAATGTGACAGTGTGATGACAGGTATGTTAAGTACCATCCTTAACATTGTGGGTGTGCTGCAGTAAGGTGTTTGCATTGGTTTCTTGTAAGAAATTATCTATAACTGTATGCATATCTTGAAAACCATATGTACAAAAGTCAATTATATATTTAATTGCTTATGCACATTATTATTGCATTTATATGACCTATAAAGTGTGTGCTGCATACTTATATTAAGAATACATATGAGCAAGTTAATGAGATGATGATTTTACTTTTGTGATGTTCAGAGGAATGTAACAGAGATGCATCCTTCAAGAGATGCACCAGGTCCTGACATTCTGAAAGCAAATACAGTTGATGCAAATGATCAGTGGAGTCAACAGAGAGGTCGGAAGAGGGTAAAACATGGAGGTGTACAGGAACAAATGGAGAAAAACACATAAAGGAAAGAAACATAGAATGTACAGGGGCAAGGGTAGAGGAATGTAGTTGTGTGAAGTCATATAGAGATCTCTGGAAGGTACATTGGCATATTTGTTTCTCTTTGTAAATATTTATTGTGTATTCTTGTTTTCTGACATATTTTGCATCCTGGAGGATCTCCTCACTATGGATCTATTAGAATGAAAAATACCTCGAATCTAATCTAATTTAATTACACATTAATTCATATATAAATATGACCACATGCTGACCATTTACAATTTTTTTGAGAGTGTAATTCCTACCCACCACACTTTACAAAAATAGAAATTCTTCTGCAGTCTCTTCATTTTCAAATATAGCATTTCCATCTGTCAGACATTTTATATCATTGGGAAAGTGATCAAAAATTCTGGTGGCAGCATTGTGCAGCTTTTCATGTGCATAATGTTCAGTAATGAATATCATTTTTTCCTTCTGGTATTGTAATTATGCACATATTGTTCCCTTTGAACTGCAGTGGATTACTTACAACAAATTCATGAGGGAATAGGCATACAGTGAGGCAATTGTCAGAATGCCTAGCTCTTTGAACAGATGTCTACAAGGTGATCAAGGATGAGCACCACATATTATTCTTACAACACATTTTTGAGCAATGAACACTTTCTTTCTTCAAGTTGAGTTACCCCAGAACATTGGTAAATGTGGCTGAACTTAGCTGTTATAGGAGTTCCAAAACATGCTTCTTTCAATTTAAATTCTCATCAATAAGGACACCTAAAAATTTCAAAGTTTGTAGAGTATAGTGTAGCACAAAACTTTTGAAATGAGTAGTGTATATACAGTGTATAATGTAGTGCTAGACATACTACTGGGTAAAATATAACCAATCACAGATCTGAGTTACAAATTGTCTTTAATGAAAGATTTGGGAATGAAAAGGGTTACTGCCAAGTTTATTCCTTGGGTTCTGACTGACAATCAAAAGCAACATTGAGCTGAAAGGAGTTGTTCTTTGAAACAACAGCCTGAAACTGATCCAGATTTTCTTTCAAAGCTGATGAGTCATTGTGCTATGGTTATATCCCAGAAACAATGCAAAAGTCAAGCCAATGGAAGATGTCATCACCCTGTCCAAAAAATGTCTTTAAGTCAAATCAAGCATTAAAACTATGCTATTTTTTCCTTTTTTGATGTCAAGGGTATAGTTCATTCACAGTTTGTTCTTCCATGTCAGACCATCAATCAAACATTTTATTTGGAAGTTTTAAGAAGATTATGCAACAGTGTTCATCAAAAAAGACCTGATTTGTGGCAGACAGGAGGCTGGTTCTTCCACCATGACAGTGCACCTGCATACAGAGCCATCTCTGTTAGACAGCTTTTGGCTAAAAATGGCATGGTTCTACTACCCCATGCACCTTACTCACCTGACTGGCTCTGTGTCACTTTTTCTTATTTTCACACATGGAAAGGATCATGAAAGGCACCGAGTTGACAACATTGAAGAAATCAAGGAAAAAATCAGGGAGGATTTTTTGTTGTTGTGGTTTTGGCTTGCAAAACTTCTACAGTCATAAGTGCCCATTCTGTGGCTTAGGGAAGGGTAAAAAACCGAATTTTAAATCAGCAGCAATGGGAGTGAAACTTAAAAAGGAGGAAAACTAAAAACAGAAGGAAGTCTTAGAAAACTACTATTGAAGGTGGGGGTTGTTGTCCCCAAAAAAAGAGCTTCAAATGACTGATGTCATCTCACTGACACTGCTAAACTCGAGGACACGATCAGCTGGGTGCATGTCATCTACTAGAAGGGAAGATATATCAGGCAACAGCTGAAATGGGGCATGTAGCAGATTAAAATAGGGACACTGAAAAAAAAGGTGTCTCACCATCCACGGTTGAGAGCAGCAAGGAAAAAGAGGGGGAGGATCGCCACTTAAAAGATGTCGATGGCTAAAAAGACAGTGCCCTATCTGGAGTCTAGTTAAAATTACCACCTCCCAATGATGAGGCTAGGAGGAAGAGGTCCAAGCACAGGGAAGAGGTTTTATGTCCTTTAATTCATTATTGGGAAGCATAGACCAATGTGTGCCATAAAAGAGCAACATGATGACATAAAATGCTCTGTAGATTGGCTAAGGGAACCATGCAAACAGCAGGCCAAGGAAGGGAGACTGCAGCCTTGGCTGCTATATTGGCTGCCTCCTTTCTGTGGATTCCAATGTGCCCTGTGATCCAGAGGAATGCCACAGACACACCCCGCAAGTGGGGGCAGTCCTGAATCCAGAGGACCGGAGGGTGGACGGGATAAAGAGGTTGAGGAGACAGCTGAGTGAATCTGAGAATATAATATTCTGCAGTTGCTTATGGCAACAGATGTATTGGACAAACTGGAGAACAGAGTTTGTCTGTCATTTCTAAAGATGACCACAAAAAATGTTTCAAACGGTGGGAGACTGGTGGGACATATGTATTAGTTGTAATGAAGAGTATTTTGGAGGGGATAAAGTTGTTTTGTAAACAATTTGAAAATATAAAGCTTTTAAAAAATAATTCCTATAATCATCTTGCTCAGGGTGGAAGCTCCTGTTATTATTTTTTCCAGATTGGTGAATTTTTTTTTTTATTTACCTAGACATGTTTTGACACCTATGTCTCACCTTCTGTGGGCCAAATTTGTGTCTGTAAAATATCATACAAACTTTATGGTTCTTTGTCTACTTTGGGCCAAAAACCTATAAAATGTGCACTTTGTTTAGTTTCTTTAAACTGTTCATCAGAAAATTATGTTGCTAGAGATAATTAATTTTCACAGGGTTGCTTTTTTTGTGGCAAGACACACATACAGATGTCTAAAATATGAGATATAGAGAAAGTGCAGTACAATGTTGCCTGATTATGGGAAAGATAGAAGGTCCAGTATAAAAATTTAAGACACATATGAAGGAAAGAGAAGCACTTCTATTAATCTTGAGAACTCGGATGGGAAGTTAGTACTAAGCACAAAACAGAAGACTGAAAAGTGGAAGGAATATGTAGGACTGTAGAAGGGGAATGAACTAGAAGATAATATTGGAGGAAGGGAAGAGGAGGTAGATGAAGATGAGATGGGAAGTATAATACTATAACATCTACAGTGACATCTATGTAACTACTATGCAATTCATACTTGCCTTGCAGAGGGTTCTTTTAACTACCTCCAGACTATTTTTGTACAGCTCCACTCCCTAGCAGCACATGGAAAAAATAAATGCTTAAATCTTTCTGTACAAGCCCTGATTTCTCTTATTTTATTGTGATGACAATTTCTCCCTATTTAGGTTGGTACAAAAAGTATTTTTACATTCAGAGGAGAAAGCTTGTGATTAATATTTTGTGGAAAGATCTTGCCACAACAAAAAACACCTTTGTCTTAATGATTGTCATCTCATCTTGCTTATCATACTCGTGACACTCTCCCACTATTTCTTCAAGCTTTCTTGATGTCCTCTGTCAATCTCATCTGGTAAAGATCCTATATAGCACAACAATACTCCAGCAGAGGATGAACAAGTGTAGTGTAGTGTAGTGTAGTGTAGTGTAGCGTAGGCAATCTCTTTAGTTGCTCGTCTTGCATCTTATGAGTGAACTGCCAATCCAGCCTTCAGATTTGTGTGGTTTATTGCGTAACCAAAATTTAATGTAGTTATTTTTGTACTCATTCAGATTACTTCACACTTTTCTTTATTCAGAGTGAATTCCCACTTTTCACGCAATACGGATTTTGTATCTAAGTCATTTTGCAATTGGTTTTGATCTTCTGATGACTTTACTTGATGGTAAATGAGGCAATCTAATAGGACTACTGAGATTGTCTCATAAATAATTTATGTAGATTAGGGACAGCAGAAGGCCTGTAACACTTCCTTTGGTAATGCCAGATATCACTTTTGTTTCACTCAATGATTTTCCATCAATTACAATGTATTGTGACCTTCCTGACAGGAAATCATGAATCCATTCACATGACTGAAACAATAGTCCATAGGCACAATTTGATTAGATGATTTGATAAGAAGAAATTGACACAATACTGAAAGACCTATATCAAAACAAGATGACATTGCTTCAGAGTTATTGAGATCCACTGATGCAAAAAAAAAAAAAAAAAAAAAAATAAAAAAAAAATCTGTGTTGTGGTATTGCTACCAGACTAATCATTATAGAAGACAATTAGAAGTGTGAGTCATGGAACATGGGCTAGAAGTTATGAATAGAACATGAGAGTAACATCAAACATACATGTTAATATCGTTAATATGATATCAATAGGCTGTGGAGTTTACAACTGAGTGATAGTAATATCAAACATGATTCCAAAGGAAAAGCATGACCTATCACAGAAATGTACAGGAATAAGGGCAAAATACATTATCAAGAATGTTAACTGCGAATAAATGAGATTAATGTTTAATTGTTCAGAGAATCCACCACTGAGTGATGATATAGATGTAAAAGTGCAAGAATTTTGACAGGTTATACAGAGAGCAATGGGAATGTTGGTTCTCATCTTGACACACAAGTATAAAGACACAACCTTTGCATGCACTGAAGCACTGCAGAAATTACACTGGAACAAGTGTCATTAGAAAATTATTCCAAAATAGCATAACCTCAGAGGTAAAAATCCAGAAGCTATGTACATATACACACTTTATTAAACATATAAAAGAAGAATTAAGAAGAACAAAAATAGAAAGATTTAGATAATTTCTGGAGATTAACATGAAAAACAGTTCACTTCGGATATAAGCTCACAAACAGTCCTGTCCACAAACTAACTGAATAAAGGTACAGTAACAAGGTATTTGCCACAGTCAGCAGCTCTTATACACGATTAATATGATGGCAAGACAGAACAAATATGTCATATGGCATTGTCAGCTCGGAGACTCAAAAGAATTGTTGTGCTGCCTAGTCAGAAAGAGTTTTCTTCCTCTGTACACAAAAGAGGAGGTGGAGAAGATCAGAGATGAGTGTGTAACGTCCTGTCAGTAACAAGGTCATTATAGATGGAATGCAAACTCGGGTAGGGAAGCATGGGGGAAGGAAATTGGCCATGCCCTTTTAGAGGAGGCATCCCAGCACTTGCCTGAAGTGATTTAGGTAAATTACGGAAAACCTAAATCTGGATGGCTGAACTTGTGTTTGAACTGTTGCCCTCCTGAATGCGAGTCCAGTGTGCTGACCACTGTGCCACATCACTTGGTCCCTTTGCACACCATAATTCCTTTCCTCACTGTAAGTGAGAGTTGTGTCTTAAATGTACCTGTTGACTGAAGGTAACTGTAATGGGTGTGTGTACAAAGTTGAGTTGTGTTTGGGTTCTGTGGTGATGAGACAGGGGAAGAATTGGTTCCAGCTCATAGCCTATTCCTCTTGAACAGCAGTAAGAGGATTATCAGGCTTATTGTGCCATCATTATCAGCAGAAGCAGCAGCAGTAACAGAACCAACAACGACTGGAGCAGCAACACAGCAATGCTTAAGGAGGAGCCAAAGGAAAAATACATCTGTGTCATTCAGTGATAATTTTTTATGGTTTCAAGCCAAGAAGAAAATAAAAATGTGAAAAACCAGCCTGCTAACTCACAGATAAGTCACAATAATATCCTATTTTTAAACATTCAAGGTCTTGGAAATAAAGTTGAAATTCTGGATGAGTCATTGCCACAGAACATTGGCTTAAACCAGAACAATTACAGTACTATGTACCAGAAGGTTATAAATATGGAAACAGTTTTTGCAGATCTCAGTACCATAATGGTGGTACTGTTATCTATGTTTCAAATGAAATAGAGTGTAGAGAACTAGATCTTAGTCGGGCATGTGTAGAGAAACACTTTGAAACTACCGGGATCATATGTGATATAATGAAACTTATCATAGTATGTATCTACCATTCCCCTGACTCAGATGATAAAACTTTTTTAGATAATTTAGACAGTGTACTCTGCTACATAACGAAATGGAAACAGTATGTAACTGTAATTGGGGGAGACTTTAATTCAAGCTTTGATGTAACATGTAACAAACCCAGTGTAAATAAGTTACTGAATATGCTAAGGCAGCACAACTTCCATCATGTAAATTCAGAACCAACAAGACTACAAGCATGCTTGGATAATGCTTTTGTCAACTGTGCTCGTGATATGTACTCCACCAAGGTAAAGGAGTTTGTTTTCTCAGAGCACTCCATGTTAACAGTAAAGTTAAGACATTTTATAAAAGGGGATGAGAGCAAGGCTGGACAAAAGTTAACAAAATCTAATACCTTAATATTAACAAAACACAATCTCATAAAACTAACACACCAGTTGGGCATAACAAACTGGGACAAATTATTTCAAAACTGTGATTCCAGTGCCCAAACAGTTTATGAAACATTCCACAATTACATAACAGGTATCTTAAAAGCCCATCTTGTTCAAAAGAAATACCATAAAACAAGAAAAGGTAAATTTTGGTACACCAAAGAACTGGAGAATTTAAAAAATAAGCTACTGCTGTTGAAGCGCCTTGCCAAAGTAAACAATTCTAATGAAATTAAGGATCTCGAAAAAATCACTAAGAAACTGTATAAGAAAGAGTTGCAATTAGCGAAACTAAGATACAACACAAGTTTCATAAAAAATAGTAAAAACCAATGCAAAACAGCCTGGTCAGTAATTAATACTGTTAAAGGTGAAGTCAGAAACTTCGACAAGACAGTCCCAATACCAGCAGATACATTCAATAAATATTTTGTAAGCTGTGCTGAAGAGAGCAAACCTAAATCATAATAGGGCCGGATCATCATTGAAACACTTCAAAGAGGTATGCCAACATGAAGTTCTTAAAATAGTCAAAGAAATGAAAAATTCATACAGTACAGATATTTTTAATATGTCAAACAATCGATTGAAAGAAATCATACATTACATTGCAGCACCATTAACATATTCTATAAACCTGTGTCTCATAGAAGGTTTTTTTCCTGATCCTCTCAAACTATCCAAGGTAACTCCAGTCTTTAAGAAGGGTGTCAAATCAGATCCTGCAAACTACAGACCAATTTCACTAATTCCAGTACTAGGAAAAGTCTTTGAAGGCATAATATATAAGCAGATGTATGAGTACCTAGAACTAAATGGTATGTTAAGTGCATCACAGTTTGGTTACAGAAAAGGAAGGTCAGCTATACATGCCATAGAGCTCTTAGTGAGAAACATTCTAAGAGCATTTGAGGACCATGCGCACACACAGGTAACCTTATGTGATCTGAGCAAAGCTTTTGACTGTGTTGACCACTCACTTCTGCTCTCTAAACTTGAGTACTATGGAATATGCGATAAAAGTTTAAAACTCATCAAATCATACCTCAATAAAAGGAACCAGGTGGTGAGTTCAGGAAGTCATCTGTCAAACATACTTGAGGTTCAACATGGAGTGCCACAGGGATCTAAATTGGGACCCCTTCTTTTCCTTGTACACATAAATGACTTACCAGGAAATATAGATGTAAAGACATATATGTATGCAGATGACACAACTTTTCTATCTGTAAACCATGTACTTGATAACCTGGTAAGTGATATGAAATTGGCAAAAGAAAATGCAACATCATGGTTTAATGCCAATGGTCTGCTATTAAATGAGGAAAAGACCCAGAATATGTGGTTCAGTCTATCAAAGACTACAAAAATAGAAAAACAAAAGGCAAAGTTTTTAGGTATTGTACTTGACAACAGTCTAACATGGAACTCTCATGTTGATCACATAGTGGTTAGGTTGTCAAGAGTTATATATTTGTTGAAGAGACTGATGTGTTGTGTGACATTTGAGTACATAAGGACAGCGTACTTTGCCTTTTTTCAATCTGTTTTAAGGTATGGGTTAATACTCTGGGGAAACAGCAGAAGAATAAATGAAATTATGGTGATCCAGAAGAAAGCAATCAGAGTAATGGCTAAGGTAGATAATAGTACACATTGTAAACCATTGTTCACTAAATATAGAATTTTAACAGTAATTAATTTATATATTCTTGACAGTGTTAACTACATACTTGCTGAACTACCTAATTTAAGTGTAACAAATGAAAGACATGGCTACTATACAAGAACGTGTACTTCTTTGCTGTTGCCACAAAATAGATTAGCTAAAACTAACAATAGTCATAAGTATATGGCAATTAAAATATATAACAAATTGTCTAAAAATGGGTCAATCAAGCCTGACAAATTATTTAAAGACAGTGTTCATAACTTCTTGTTAACGAATCCATTCTATTCATTAGAAGAATTTTTAGAAATGCCCAATATCAACTTAAATATGTAAACATTTTTTTTGTAAAATTAATAGGTTAAGTGAACTGACGAAGTCTATTGCATGTAACAATGCTGAATGACTAATAAAGAATCTGAATCTGAATCTGAATCTGATGGCCAGATCAGTATCACAATGTCCTGTGTCCTCACTTCATGAGACACTGAAGATAGGTTTGAGATATAATCCAGGATATTGGTGCAAAGTCTGATGCTGAATAACACCTCTCCTCCCCTAGCTGGCCAAATACTGGTGGTCAAAATTTATTCAACCAACATGATTCAAACTGGCTACCTCTGGACTGAGTGTGAATAAATGGGTATATGTTACCAACCTCAGCTATGGAGGCAGGGTACAAGACAAAGATAAATGGTGATTATGAAAAGTGTTATGGGGACTATGAAAAAGTGGGGTTGTATATTTATTCACAAAAGAAGAAATTTGCAGTCACTTATGTGTAAAATAGGAAAAATCTGAAAGAATAAGGGGGACTCATGATGAAGTAATACAAATCTTAATTGATCAGATGGTCATTTACCAGTGCAAGCTCTACAATGAATGTCTTACAAGGGAAAGTGTCCACTTGTTGCAAGGAAGTTGAGGTGATAATTGGCAGTAAAGAGAAAAACAATGATCTTATGACACGGAAATCCTACACAGCTGTTCATACCATAAACACTTTGGGTACAATATTTGAGAAACAGCTACATAAATATTTCACCATTTTTCAGGAGTGCATTCAGGATATTATCAACTAATGTACCAATATTACACCTGATATCCTTTCAGCCATTTTCAAGGTGAACTCACCTATAGAATGGCAAGATTTTTTTACACACTTTCCACTGTGGAGTAAATGCCCATGTGTCAGACATAATACCATTGGTAGCAAGAGCATCAGTCATAGATATCTAGAGTCAGTGCATCAACAGTGCTTATGAAGTATTTGGCTGACTAATATTGATGTCATATGTTGTAATGCCAGGCAGTGAACACCAGGAACAATATTTACTTTGAGAGCACAGATGTGAAATGAGGGGTTACCACATATTTTCAAGCTGGAAACCCTCATCTTGGTTGAGCAGGCTGTCTGAAAAATGATGGAGTATTCAATATTCTGGGGAAAATTCAAGAAAAATATTACATAAATATTGTATAACTGTAGAGTATTATGTGGCATAAGCACCCATCAGAATGGAATCGGAAGAGGCAACAAATAAAGTGATATCACTTGCAACTGATACTAAGCCTATGTAGTCATTAACAGCAGGGAATGATCTCAAGGCCACTTCCCACACTGTATGGTGGCCATCTTGTTTTGGATACCCAAGACATTTGGAGCACGCAGAAGTGCTATAAAATTACAAAAGAGACAAGTGCTACAGAATAGAAGCATATTTAATGTGTCCACAACATAATGAAAATCACTTGTGATCAGTATATAGTCTAGGGTTTTAGGGTGGAGCCTATACTACTAAAGTTATATGGCACCAGCAGCGTAAGAGCACTGGAGGTATTTATAAACAATGTGCTCTTTGTTGTAAGTGGTGACTTAGGTCAATAGAAGACTAGTATAACACTGTACTCTTACTAACTTCAGGGATAATGAGAAACTATCAAACCTGCCTTAGCGCATAAAAAAACACCATCTTGCTGCTGAGAAGCAAATTATCAAGAAATAAAAAGGAAAATTAAATAGCATTGGGTACAATAGCAATAATATACGCACATGTTTTATAAACAAATATAACATCACTTCTTTATGCTAATTTTTGTTTCAATTTGGAAAAGAAGAATACAAGCTCTAGTATATGGTTAGCTAATAGTCACTAACAACTCTCATTTGCTACTTACTGGAGAAGGACATGGTGATGTACTGGCAGAAGACAGAGATTTTTCATTTTCATCTGGAAGTTCAACAGAACTCATTCGCATGTTCCTTGCAGACAGTAGCCTGCGGTTGTGAACAGGGCTTGATGGAGCTATGAAAACAATTTAGATATACTATATCTACTGTTATAGATCAGAATATATCAGTATTACAGCATAACACAAAATAGAATACTTCCTGTGTAGCTTAATGAATTAAATTTCATTTAGACTTCATAAGTTAACATCTGTTTAATAGTTTGGATTCACATAGCACTCATTGAATTCTAAATGTGGAGGAAAATTCTATATTGTAATAGTATATCAACAAATGTGCATGCTCCATAAATTATAAATTTATAGTCATGCACAGATTTAAATAAAGGTAATACCAGTTTTGAAATTTTTACTATGTTCATAAACTTTATAGCTATCATTAAATGCTACTATTAAGCTGCTGTTTTGATATGCTTCTTTATAAGACTAAAAAATCATGACATATTTATGAAGTATTTTTAGAGTTCCTTCTTAAACACCACTTAATCAGATTATTTTCATCACCAGAAACCATACCCAGTATGTTGATAATAATACATATAATATGTAGAAGTAAATCATGTATTAAAGAGAAATTTCCTCTTTGCACACAGCTTAAAAGCACCACATAATGAAACTTCCTTTGAATTTTGTCTTATGCTATGATTCCTGTCACAGACGTTATATGTAATTGTTACAGGAAACAAACAGTAATATAAGAAAAATAAAAGTAAGCAACTAATATTTGAAAACGTACTACTGTATTATCACATAAAGTTTTTTCCAATACTACTTGAAAACTACATACAAAGGGGACTGACTTGCAGTTAACTGAATCTCATACTAATATGTAAATTACAAAAAGCACATGATACAGTAAAGGTGACTGCAGCAAAACATGCTTCTTACTTCTCATACAAATGACGATTTCAAGTGGCATGTAAATACTCCTCCCCCCCCCCCCCCTACCACACACACACACACCTAATGCTGAAATATCTATAGATCAATGAATTACATCCTTCTATGGCAAGGATGCTTGCTATTAGCACTATACATAGTTCTTCTAAGTAAATATATAGTTCTACTAATGTTAATTTGTGAAGCTATATTGCTACATGGAGTCATGCCATTCCTTTTGTGATCATGCAAAAGCTAAATGATTTGCTAAGTTTCAACTGCATAATACCAGTACACTTAATAATGGTTTGCTATTCATCTAACATATTCTCATGATAAACAAATGAAGATAATTAGAAAAGCTTTTTCTACAGTCAATGTAAATACCATTCAAACTACTGCAGAAAAAATATGATGTAGATAAGGATTCTGTATAAGTAGTTACATGTTCTCAAAATATGCATTTGAAATCAGAACTGCTGTTTGTTTAAAGCACATATCTAATCTGCTCCCATGTGGCTACTTCTACTTAAAAAGTATAAGGAGCTATTTATGACATTTATTTCCGGTCCAAAGTGGATTATTTTCTTGTAACTAGATGAAACAATGACAATCTGAGTTAAACTGTAACGTTTCCTACAAATTAACTCCTGTTAGAAATAGATATGGCATACTTGACCAGCATCGACCATTATGTATAAAGACAGTTCTGTGTTGGCGCGGTATTTCTTGGGAGCCTACACAAACAAAAAACTAACTGAAAACACATTTAATAATTTCAGGAGAACTTAAATTTTATAACTGTTTTAGTGACTGAAATTATTCTGAATGTGTAGTAATAATGAGAGTAATTATTAAGATTGTTCCACAGTGGGGATCTTCCCTGTTGCCCTATAATGACAAAGTCCAAAAACAAGAAATTTTCAGGAAAGTTAGAAGTAAGTGAATAGTATTTGATCTTTTTCCCCAGGCTGCAGTCACCAGTTGTAGAATTTCACTTTTGAAATAAGGTAGTGTTTATGGTACCCTGGAAAAGGCAAGTAAAACAAAAAAGAAACCAGTGTCTATGTGCTGTCTGTAAATAACTGAGAGAAACAGATATACATGGGTTTCAATAAAACATGCAAACTATAGTGAAAAGAGATGATTTTTTAAATAGAATAACAGGGGAAATTAAGTCAATGTTACTTAAGAAATGAATCAGCTGTAAAAAAATCTTTTGACAGGTGATGTAAAAAATAAACAGGAAGGTAAAAGAACTGCATAAACTACTAAACTATAGAGGCTGAGAAGGTGGTGTATCCACCTGAAAACATAGGGGGTAATCATTAGTTGAAATGCAACAAAGAACTGTCATTCATGCACCTGATTGTGTTTGTCAACTTAATTAGAGCAGCATCTACTAATTTTATTTAAAATACAGTTTCTTAAAGTTAGTGTCTGTAAGCTATTGTAGCAACCTTGTGTCTCACCATAAAAGTGAACCAAAACTAAAGATAAGGTTTTGTGCATGGCAGCTACACACCAACCTCCTTCCATTCCATGTATTTTAGACTTCTTGTATGGCTTATAAATAAGGAGAGAAAAAGATTAGGACACTGATTAGCAGAACAAGCAATGTGCATGGATTTTCACATTTCATAGAGTTGGTTGAAATACAGCATGTGTATAAGGGCGTGCAGGACTCAACACTGTTTCTTTCTGTAAAAAGAAGTTGCACAAGAGTGATAGATGCATTGCAGAAAGGAATTTAATACAGTATATTTACAGCCATTAAGCACAGACACTGTTATGTACAAACATACTGTTCTTAAGATATTTCTTTTTAGCTGTGTATGATGTTTTTTAGTTGAAATGATCCACTTTTTTAAAATATTTCTTTTGGTTGATGAAAGAAGCTAAAGTATTTAATTATTTCATGTTATTTTCTCAACAACTTTAGTGAATCTTTGGGGCACATATACTGCAACCAATTCAAAATAAATGTTTAAAGGTAAAATGAAACAGATGAAGTACAGTTTTGTTCTCCTCTTCCAGTTCATTTATGGTGCTGAACTGTACAGTTTCATAATAACCTTAGTAAAGGGCCTGCCAATAACAGTTAATATAAATTGTAATATTAACATATACACAAAATCAGAATGAATCGTTATCTAGTTTGTCCATGTGATGGCTGTAAATATACAATAATTCTACTAGAAGGCATCACAATACGGAATAATGACTTTATGATTACACTCAATGCGAGATGAGGAAGAGTGGCTAGTCTGTGGGTCAAGACAGGCTGACTGAGCTGCTGCATGTCTCCGTTTCTGTACATGCTCTGTAGACTCTGGTGAATCTAGTGACAAACTTTTCATGCGTAGATTCAGCTTCTGTCGTCTTGGGCTATGGGGGGCTGCACAACAAATGGTAAAGTTAAAATTAATATAAATATATATTTGCTCCTAAACATAGAAATTATATATTTACATTGTTGTAAAGTCCTTATTTCTGTAGGTGGAGAGACAAAAAGAAATAAGACTCATGCATTCTCTTGCCACTTCATTTCAAAACTTTCCTTGCATAAGTGCTGTGAGTAAGTGGAGCATATCACAACAAATTATTGTGTTTCTTACATGTTGCAGACAATTAAAATATACAGATCTACCAATCAGGCCGTAGAAACTGTGCACAACCCACAAGATCCTTTCTAGGTGGTTATTTGTTCCATAATATACATAAAGGACATTATGATGACTATATTTTCTGAGATATGGTGCAAGCACTACATCAAAAAATAGTTAAAATGTGGCAGGTCACTTGGGGATCAAACCAGGAGTTAAATCTTATGTATTATGAAACCCCAATAGAAATTACAAGTAAAATAGTTATATAAAGTTTCTAAAAATGCTGGTGCAGCTCCCTATTTGTTTTTCTCTTGTTTGATGGATTCATTTGCTTCCAAGCAACCAAAAGATGTTACCTTGAAGTTCACCCGTTCACACAGTATGTTCCATAGTTCCAATGATTAGCAATCCTATGTGATTCACCAGCCTTGGCTGGATGGTCTGCATCAACATTACAATAACATTACCACAATGAAATGGATACAATATTGCAATTTGAACTACAGTATTAAAATGGATGTTATAAAACATATTAATGTTAAGACCTAGACTAGAACATACTTATAGTAATAACACAGCTATAAAATCAATGCTGGAACATAGTGTGGTTGAATAGTAGACTTG
Source organism: Schistocerca americana (assembly GCF_021461395.2). Taxonomy (NCBI): domain Eukaryota; kingdom Metazoa; phylum Arthropoda; class Insecta; order Orthoptera; family Acrididae; genus Schistocerca; species Schistocerca americana. Next base: position 945,590,616 of record NC_060130.1, on the reverse strand, counting down.
CTGCTGTAGTCATGGCATTGAGTTGCAGCTCAGATACTGTTCTATCACCAGGTACTGTTCTATCCCCAGAGAAGAATTCTTCAGTACTGTACAAAGTTTGCTCTTTTAATTTATTCAAAATTTTAATTCTGAATTGCCCCAAAGGTAATGACTGAATATCCTTAGGTTATGTACTAAATAATTTTAGGGGCACCATTGAGAAGCTGTTGCATTTCTTTGTTAATCAATATCTTGATGATCAATAACACTCGAGTCAAAATATAAATACAGAGATGCAGGTTTGACGAACTGATCAGCATTAACTATAGGCAGATTATATGATTTAATAAGAACATTTGTCATAATCTACATACTGCAAAAAGGCTGAAGATTTGAAGGAAAGCAACAAATTTCAAAATATTGTGGTGTTTTTTCTAATTACGCTGCTTGGTTTCTCCCATTGTCAATGTAATACATTATCTCATGACTCCACAGATTATGCAAACTCAGAATCTATATATCTTTATAACATATAGGAGGAATGGCTAATAATATAGCTTTGTAATTTGGTTTTGAATATCTGGATGTTCCTAGTTTCTGCATTGTGCTTGCATGAAATTTGTTAAAGTTGTTACACCAGGATAAAGATCTAATTGTACCCTAGCCAGCAATGCAAGGTGTAGCTCATTATTTTGGTCTTCTGTATCTGGCAGTGTAGATAAGAATCACTTTGTGCAAGTGTGGTGCCACAGATGCCATAATGCAAACAAAATTATATTGTAGCTATACACAATAAATGGCCATAGTATTACCAGGGGTTATGCTACTGGTATAATGTTTCTTGATTGACTTTGTAAGAACATTTGTGAATTTCAATACCAATTTCTCTGTAGCAAAGCAATGATAAAAGCCAACTTAAGAATTAATCAAAAAGTAGTTGTCAGAAAAGTGGGTCATTACTATATCATAAGGTACTTTCTCAAGGACCTTTGAGAAAACTAGATGGAGTGAAATGAGTCTGAAATTGGAGCATAATTAGTTACTTCTACTCATAAATGGGCACTGCTGCTGCATATTTCAGTTTTTCAGGCAACTCACCATGGGCTGATTGACTTCAAAATAATTCAAATTATGTCATCTCAAGATAGCACATTATTTAAATAATTCACACTGTATTCTTAACCTTTAGCTCAGCTACAGGTAAGGATGTATCAACTTGTGTGGCAGTATTGAAAATTTAGTGGAATGAGTTAAATAATGGACTTGTAGCTTGGAATGAAAATGATTTACTAGAACTTATGCAGACACGATAAACTTATTATATTTATCCAAGCACATTGAAACATTTCAGTGTAACCTAATGTTATTAATTAAGGATTAATACAAAACAGTTGATGAATTAAAGGTGATATTGTAACTACTGCAAACAAATTAATCACTGTGTAAACACTGGCAAAGCATGGAGATTAGGTTGAAAACCAAGTAAATATTCAGCCACAAAAAATAATGAGAATACCTCTAAAGCTATACCTATCATTACTTGTGAAGAAACCTAAAATGTTGCAACAAACTCAACAACAATGTTTGATTAATAATGAAGTGACAAAGCATATTATTAACTAACAAATCAGTTTAAAGACTGTCAGAAATTTTTCAGTCCTTGTAATGTAAAAGCAGCACAGAAAAAACCTTAATGGAATTAGGACAAGGCTCCGAATGTAATGGCCAACAAATGGTAAAGAAATAAGAGTGTTAGACATTTACTAGCTTTCAAAATTATCCATAAATTTATTTTCTCTGTTAGCCACTAGAGATCAAAATAAAAATTGTTAATTTGAGACAAAAAAGGTAATGAAATAGTTCTACATGGAACATGTGGAGTAAGTGGGACATTGTGTAATCACATAAGTACCTGCACTGTTATAAGGTGGAAATGATTCTCTAAGAATGTGCTGCTGCTGACGTTTACAGGCCACTGAATTTCAGCTCACAGTTTACTACAGGGTATGTTACACACAACACTTGTAAGTGTGCAAAGATTCTCAAAAATATACCTTTTGTCATATAAATACACAATGAAATTAGGGGATCATTGTTTCTGAACAAGAATATTGTTGTGAAAAGTTTCTAGAAAGCTTAAATTAAGTTTACAATTTGTGATACAGTATGAATTTTGTGCAGAAATTGCAAAATATTGAAAAATACACAATATATTATGACACACTGGAGCCTTGATGCATCAGTGAAAGAGTATGGATAAACAACAGGAAGAGTAAAATATTAAAATCTAGAATTTTTGATCAGACCTATCTGGCGTACACAGTCTCACACAAAGAAAAATCAGGAATTTGGCTTATATGAGTAAATAAATGTATGAAATGCAAGATTTTGTACTTAGCTGAATTTGGGCCACCTCCTACATTAGTATGTCAAAGATGAATGCTGCAACATCATTTCATCACAGGCAAAAGAGCCAGGAAATGCATCTTCCATTTGACATGACTAACAATGCAAGGAGTCAGGGCTACCAGAGGAGAGAGTTGAAATGATAATTACAGCGCCATCACCAGACTCCATAACGAAAATACTTCAAAAAGAGGTAAAAGCATTAGAACCATCATCAGCGCCAGCAAAGTATGTAAAAAAAGATTCTGTTAACACCTTTTCTTCAATTTTTCATGGGATATTTCAAAATGTGCTTTCCAAAGGAGCTGTCAAGTATCACGTCACATTACACAACAAAAAGCCAAGTTCTTGGATCACAGCTGGCATCAAAACTTCTTGTGGAACTCTAAAGAGACTAAATTCAAAATTGAAGACATCTACAGATCCACAGTTCATAGAATATGTTAAGAATTACAAGAGGGTGCATGAAAAAAGTAACTGCCAAGGCAAAATTTGTGAGTAATGATAACTTAATAAGACAGTCTGATAACAAATCAAAAGCTATATGAGGTATTATGAAGACTCAGACAGGAAAAAGGTGTGAAGACCAGGATATCATTCTCTCAAAAACAAAGAAAATGTCAATATTAAAACCAAATTTGCAAAATTACATCAACAATTATTTCATTATGCTCAAAAAAAATCCAACAGATGAACATGAAGTGTTCAAAATAATAAAAAGCTTGAAACTTAAAATAACAGCAGGAGTAGATGAGGTGCCTATTTATATCATAACAATGACAGCTGCAGAAATTACAAGACCCTTGGCATACATAGCCAATTTACCATTTAGTGAAGGAGTGTTTCTGGAAAGAATGAAAATGTTAAAAGCCATTATTCAAAAAACGGCGACAAGCGTAAGATAGAAAAACTATTGGCCAATATCCCTCCTTCCAGCATTTTCCAAAATAATAGAAAAATTAATGAAGCACAGAATCAACAAATATCTAAATGACCATAAGTTACTAAATAGAAATCAGCATGGCTTCCAGACAGGTAAAAATACAGAAACAGCACTAATGTTCTACACTGAACAAATAACCAAAAATCTAGAAAAGGACAATTTAGATTTCTCCAAAGCTTTTGACACTGTCAATCATGGCATTCTTTTAGAAAAACTGGAAGCATTAGGTATTTATGTGGTGGAGAAAAAGTAGTTTGAATTATACCTACAAAACAGAACACAGATTGTAGAACTGGTGTCAGATTAATCCAACTACAAAATAAATTTAGTATCAGAAGGAAAGAGGAGCGCTGCAAGGCAGTATTCTAGGTCCTTCATTGTTCCTTGTCTACATAAATGACATTCACACATCAGATGGAGCAGCAAAGGCCATACTATTCACAGATGACACTAGTGTGATAATAGGTGCACCGAAGCAAATGCTGCAAAAAACTAGTGTTAAAGTAATAAACACTTGGTTCAATGTCAACTGGTTGATGTTAAATGCAAATAAAACAAATTATATGCAGTTTGGAAAAATATGTCAAAATGTAAATCTTGATCTGTTGTTGGGTGGAAAGTCCATAGACAGAACGGCATCAACAAAATTGCTGGGGATTCATGTAGATGAAAATCTTAATTTTAATGACCACATAATGAAACTTGTGCAGAAACTTAATGCAGCCTGTTTTGCTCTTAGAATTATTGCAAATTTTTGTACAGAGGGTGACAGGATGGCATATTTTGGCTGTTTTCAGTCTCTTGGAACATACAGAATACTATTTTCAGTTCCACCACATTTTGACTAAAACAAATCTTTCTGTTACAGAAGAGGGCTATCCGAATAATAATACACAGTTATCCAGAGACACAATGCAATCCCATATTCAACAAGCTTGAAGTTCTAACAATACCTTTCTTGTATATATAAACAAAAAGAACACACACACACACAAAGCCATGTGAGCTGTACTGGTAAAAAACTCTAGAACAGCCTACCAACCAACATGAGAAAATTAGAATAAGAAAACAGATTTACAGTAGAATTTAAAGAAGTTCTACTTGAACAATGTTTTTACTCAGTAAATGACTATTTAGACCAATAAATAATTATGACAATGTTTCTATTAAAGCAAAATTGGAAACACTGTCTTTCAACCCCTAAAGTTTCTGTTAATTTTGTATATCTGATGGACAGCTGTTGAGTGTTGTGAAATCTTTACAGAACTTTGTAATGAATATAAGTGCTTCGTGTTTAGGGAAGACAAATGTAAAGCCTTAGGGCAAACAGACTATGCAGTTACAATATTGTTAGTATACATGTATAAAAAGTTGTATTACTGTGTCTTGTATGACCAAATATTATTCTTTGTACATTTTTTGTACAATTTTGTATGTATTATTCTTTATACTACTTAATGTAAAATTTTGTATGTTCCACACAATATTTATTGTCTATAGATGGTAAATAAATAAATAAATAAAAAGTGATGGCTCATTATTACAGGTATACCAAGAGAGATGAGGGCATCGAGACAAACACCACATTTAGAAGAAACTGGAAAATGAATGGGGTATGGGATATAAGGTCAGTGAAAAATAGACTATATTTTGAAAAGACATATAAAATGCCATTTGGATATCAAGAATGAGCAGCAAAACCTGCTGAACTGATGTAATTCTGAGAAACCATGCAGGAGAAGAGGTACTTAAATAGTTGTTTTTGAAGACAGTTATATGAAATTCCATTACTGTTAACTAGTGAGGGAAAAGTCAGAATTCCAATATGTGTTGAAAGATGCTCTTAACATTAAAATCATTAGAACATACAATTAAAGAAAGTCTCAGTGAGAATGGTGATGAATTTGACAGTGAACAAGTTCAGGAAATACTACAAAAACTGGGAATAGCCCAGAGAGTAACAGTTTCTCAGAAACCTTAACACAATATAGCAGCAAGAAGAAAATGTGAACAATAATTGAGACAGCAAGACCATTCAGACATTCAAATGAAGACGCCAGCATTCTAGAACCAATGTGGGCAGAGTTGAAAGAATGGGACAATAGAAAGTTGACTGTTCAATATGTTGGTTGTTATGAACTATGTGGACAGACAAGGAGGGAAATATAAAACAATTTTGTACTATAAGGTCTACATGCTATGTTTCTATAGCAGTTACGAGAGAAAGGAAAATTTACAGAATGCAGCCAAATGATATTTCGAAGGATGTGATGGAGATGAAATCCATAGAATTTGGGCAAAGGAAGAAAAAAAGTCATTCTTTGCAGAGATGTCTATTTGCTTTAAAGGCAGTTGTGATACTTGTATTGAAATGCACAATGATCAGGGAAGATATTTGACAGAGGAAGAGAACAAACTTCTGAAGACTTGGAGCATGGGGAGGAAGCTGAAAAATGTCTTCTCAAGCAACATCTTGGGAACTAAGAGATCTCTCAAGACTAAAGAAACCATAGTATCTAGACAATTTTGATCCTGACTCCTGAAATTGTCTATGGAAGAGAAGAGCCTGAAAGCCTAGAAGATGCACATAACAGAAGTAGTGTATCACCTGGAAATAAGCTACAGTCAGTGAAATGAGCTAATGGGTAAAAGTCTGAGCTGGAAATTAAAAATGGAGCCAATGACACATTCATACTCAATTCCACAAATAAATGCAAAGCAGCATGGAAAGCAATTAAAACAGAAATAAACTGCCAAAAGAAAGAAAACAGTATACAAATTCCTCCACATATATTAAATGCACATTTTGCCAATCCTGTCTCTGACATTAAGATAGAGGAAGATGTGAGAAAGGCAGAAACACTGCTATCTACAATATATAGAAAGCTGCGTGATAAATTTGAATGGGCATTAGTAATTCCTAGACAGGTCAGTGAATCAATAGCCAAGCTCAGTAACTCCAGAGCTGAAGACTACTAATCATGTTATAAAAAATATAAGAGAAGAAATAATAATCCCCTTAACAAGGGCAACAAATAAGATATTAAATGAAGGTGTTTACCAACATTGTTTAAAAATTTCTGTTATCATACCTGTGTTTAAGAAAGGTGACAAAGATTTACCTAACAATTACTCACCTCTCTCGGTAATCCCCATAATTTCAAAAATAATAGAGTACTGTATCCATCAGCAAATGAGCCAGTATTTTGAATCAAATAAACTGCTACGTTCCACACTGCATAGGTTCAGAACCAGTCTCTCAACTGTGAAGGCAGCAGAGAGAACTGTCACTAAGGTATACGACTCCCTTTAGAATAAATCCATAATTAGTGTGAGACTGTTGGACCTTAAGAAAGCATTTGATACTATATCCCACAATATTATTATAAGAAAGCTACAGTATAACAGAATTGGGGAGAGTGCTCTCCAACTATTACAATCTTACTTATGCAACAGAAAACAAACAGTGCCTATAAATGAAAAAAGATCCAGTTTCTTGCCAGTTTCCAAAGGAGTGCCACAGGGCTCCATATTAGGACAATTTCTTTTTGTAGTCTACATAAATTATTTGCCTTCTTCATTACCTTGTGACACAGCACTGCATGCAGATGATACAATGCTAATTACTCAGGGAAACAACTTGGATGAATTACAGAATAATGTAACAATAGCAATGGACAGATGCACAAGCTGGTTTCAGGCAAATTCAATACAGATAAATAATAATAAGACAGAAGATATTGTATTTAATTTGAATGCCCCCAACATGAAAACAAATCTGTAAAACTACTAGGGATCCATATTGACCAAAAACTTAACTGGGAAACTCACACCCTACCACCCAAAGACAATGCAGGCAGCATTTTAAGGAATTAAATACAATGACAATACCTGGCTTCTATATTTATAACTGTCTCATATATGCCAAAGAAAATTTAAATAACTTTGACCTTAGGATGACAATGAATTCATATAATACAAGAAGTGGACATACAATTGACATCCCGTTTGCCAGACTATCAAAGATTCACTGCTGTTATAAGTATCTCGCACCCACATTTTTTAATAAATTACCCAAAACTGCACATTCTATGCCCATGGATAAATTTAAAGCACAAGTTGGAAAATGGATAAAAAGTAAAGTGTTTTATACAGTTCAAGAATTTCAAGGGAGTGTAATAAATGGTATTGAATTTTGATGGTATATTTTATGAAAGGAGTATATATTACAAAATTAGAAATATAATATTATGCAGGCAATTTGTCTTGTCAAATATATGTATATATAGATGTATACAATGTATTTGTAACTTTTGTTATATGGCACTGATTACATGTAAAATGTTTAATGGTGAATAAATATGAATCTTGGTAACTGGGTTTTTCAAACAAAATTCTAAGAAGTTGATAGTGTTGACAAAGCACAGTTGTCATTAAGGGATTTAACCAATGTAATGGTAACGGACAAACACAACTGTTCAGTCTAGTAGTAAATTTCAGTGAAGTTCATTCACTGTTCAATGCTTCTACAACTGAGAAAATGTATATTATGTAGCTTGATGTACCCACTGTATATTTATATGGAGAACCAGAATAAATCATACACATGCAACAACTAAATGGATATATTGATAATACTAATATAGTTTGCAGGCTCAAATGAAGTTTTTGTGGTGTCAAGGACTTTTTATGCTTTTCAGGATTCAAGAAAAGTGAACTAGACATTTGTTCGCATATTAAAAACATAAATGATAAAAATATTGTTGTTCTTAAATATGGATTAGTCATGGCCACAGATCAACAATGTATTGAAAACTTTATCAAAGAAACAATGTTGAAACCAGGTGTTTTAACTGTCAGTAATAATGCAATAATAATATGTCAAAAAGCACAAGCATTGTATTTATTGAAATGCCTCATTTCTCAAGAGAGCAAACTTGTTTGAACACCTCTGATGAAGGAGCTACAAACTTTGAAAGTAGTAAGTTCCCTTATCTGCAAGCAATTGGAGCTGTGTACCTAATGATCTGATGACTAGAACAAGATCTTATACTGATTATAATGTAGCTTTCTGCCAAGCTTCCTTGATTCTGATACCTTCAACAATATAGTGAAATTGAAACAAACATTCCTAAATATTGCGCTGATGTAATTGATTTGTGTATTTTTTATATTGTCCAAATACAAGCAGTGGAATATTAAATAGTAACAGTGCAGCAGTGTTTTATGGATATGGTATAACTGGTAGCTCAACATCATTTGTTGTGATCACTCATGCTAGATACTTCATGGCTAAATATGAGACACATTACCACAAAATTTGTCACTGAATCAGAGCTTATGTTTGCAAAGATGAAACAATTTGAATGAGCAGCTTATTTAGAAGAATGAGGAAGCAGAAACAAGTACCAGTTCTTCAGACTGACAACTAAGCTACAGTGACATAAAATCTTGAATTTCACCATAACATTTTAAAAAGAAGTATTTCTTCATAAGAAAACATGGGATAAATTATCAGACATCATCATGAAACTTCTGACAAGACAAAGAATGTGATAAATAAATAAATAAATACTTGATAAAATGGGAGAGCATACCACTTACTTGAAGTTATTTTTTGGTTTGATGTAAATTATTTGCAAGTTCGTAGTACCAGAAACTGTTTCTCCAAAATGCAAATGGTGATGTGTATTGGATCCATTGGCTTCTCAGAAATAGGTTAGTATACTACACACATTTGTGTCTCTCCAGGAATGTTCAGTCAAAGTATTGCTATGTAACATATTCAAACCATCTGATGATGACAAACCATTTAATGAAGACTTTGTGGTTAGTCAGAACAAGTAATGAGACCTTTGTGCAACACCAGGTTTAAATACATAATAACTGTTTCAGTGAACTAAATTTCATTAAAGTAATATTTTTTCAGACAAATTTTGTTTTTTCTATTGAAGTTTTTTCATTTTTTTAATGCACAGCACTTAGGTTGACAACAGTCTGAAGGAATTTTACAGTAAAATTTGTAATATATCTTCAATTATTAATGGTCTTTGTCCAATTTTTTTTAATGTCAGTTTACATTCAAGAGGTCTCAGTGAATACCTAACAATGGAATCAATGTTTCCCACACAGAAAGACAGTAAAATGTAATTTTGCTGTGATTTGTCCAAACAAAACCAATCTAAAAGTGATTTATGGAGTACTGAATATTGAGTATAAGGCTGTGGTGATACTTAAAAAAAACTTTGTGTAGGCTATTGAATAATGATGTTCATAATATACAGTGTGCATCATTGCACTACATCAAATGAGGTGGTGTTGACATCTCTCTCTTATGATCAATGGGAGGCATTGTAATACTAAATGATTTGTTTTATTGGTGAAAGCCATATGATGATTATTACTAAACACAGTGATATTCAGCGACTTGTACACAAAGTAATGAGGATATGATGAAAAAAGAGGAAACAATCATTCTACTACTGCTGTTAGTTGACACTGTAGCTTACAGTGAAAGAGGGATTTAATTCTTTTTGTTAGAATAAATTAGATTCAGTCTTTGTTCCATAGGCCCAAAAATGAGATGATTCTCATGGGTGTGGGACAAATCAGAAAACATAACATAAAAAACGTAAAATATCTGAATATAATACTTACTATCCTGATCATTTTTCAGGAGATTGATAAAATAGGTGAATACATTACAGTAAACTGGACCTGCTAATATTTATAGAATTAATATTCTGTCAGAATGAAATATAGTTATGCACTTTAATAAATTTGTCATACACAAAATACCTAATCTTGACTGTTGCAACCAACTGCTGTCACAACTGAAACCTAGCACACACTTTTACGTAAGATGGTCTAACAGTCCTGTAAAGATATTTATCTATAGAGTAGGAGGAGTTGACTATCAAATGTCTTTCCAACTCTGTTTAAACTGTGCTTTATCCAAAACCAAGTTTTTTATGGTTGTTGGCAATTTATTGAAAATGTGTGTTCCTAAATACTGGACCTTTTTCTGGACCAAAGCAAGTGATTTTAGGTTTTTATGTACATTTTTCCTTATTCATATTGCTGATACTATGTATTGGGCTACTAGTTGGAAACAAATATATCTTACTTGCAACAAATTTCATTAAGCAATAAATATACTGAGAAGCAGTGGTTAGAATACAAAGATCCTTGAACAAGTTTCTACATGATGTTCTCGAATTTACACCACAAATCAGTCTTATTAATCGTTTTTGATGCTAAAAACTTTTGCTCAGTTTGATGAGTTGCCCAGAATTTGATCCCGTATGACATAATACAGGGTGTTCCATTTATCTGATGATTGCCTGCCCGGGGTATTGCAGTCTGGCCATGGAAACTGCACCTGCCAGTTGAGTGGGTCCCGTGTGACGGCACTATGCTCCTCTTTATTTTTTGTTGGTTTTGGCCTGAAGGCCATACAGACATACATGCCTTGTCAACCAGTGCCATTCGAGCAGTGAAACAGGCATCACAAGTGTAACAGTGAAGTTTGCAAACACAACAATGGCAAGAGTGATTATTCAGTTCCACAATGAGTGTTTATGTACGATTTGTGTGTGTGTGTGTGTGTGTGTGTGTGTGTGTGTGTGTGTGTGTGTGTGTACAGAGTGTGGTTGTACTGTTCGGAGATTGTTTGAACAGAAGTTTCCAGGTGTTCAGGTTCCGAGTTGTGATGCAGTTCCCAAATTAGTGAATAATTTTTTTTGAAACAGGAAGTGTTCAAAACAAGAAATGTAAATGACAACCTAATGTGGTCACAGAAGCTCATCTCGATGATATTGCATACCACCTGGAGGCTTGGTTCCATTTACATGGGTGTGGGGTATGTTAATTCCCAAAACTGTCAACATTGGTAGCACAGACAGATCTGTTGTGCTTCATGAGGAACCCCTACATGATCAGAAAATAGGGCTGTGGTGTAGAGTTAGTGTTGGGAGAATAATAGGCCCAATTTTTTTAATGACACAGTTACAAGTGAACGATATGTGCAAAACATTCTGTGACTGTTTTTTAATGAAGTGAGTGAGACAGAATAAAGATTCACATTTTTTCAACAGGGTTCAGCAAGGGCTCATGCAGCCCATGTCCCTTTGCCTGCAGTTCATGATGCGTTCAATGAGTGAGTGATTAGCAATAATATCTGGCCCACTAGAAGTCCTGAATTAATTCTGTGCAATTTTTTTTTGTGGGGTGCACTGAAGGACAATGCATAGACAACAAATCCTCACACGATACAGGAACTCAACGATAATATCTGTGACTCAATTAATTCAATATCTCAGATAGAATAACATCATGTGATTAATAATTTCTTGACTAGATGTCAGAAATGCGTGGAAAATAATGGCAGGCAGTCTCCTTGTGTGACATGGGTGAGTACAAAATTTATTTGCTTATGCTTTAAATGTAGTCATGTCATACCACAGTAGTAGATGGGCGACACAGCGTGTGATTGCCGGGCAACAGAGCACTCGCTGCCCGGCATCCACTGCACCACACAGACAGTCATCAGATAAATGGAACACCCAGTAGAATGAAAGTGAGTAAAGTATGCAAGTTTTTTTTTATATATTTATATCTCCTACATCTGACATCATTCTCACTGCAAATACAAACTTGTTTTGGCACTTCAGCAACTATGTGGTATGCCTTTCCCAACTGAATTTACTATCAAGTTGTAATCCCAGAAATTTAAAACTGTCAATCTCTTCAATCTGCATGTCTTCATATGTTATGCACATGCTGGAAGGAAATTTCTTACAAGTATATAGTGAGTCTTTTCAAAGTTTAATGATCATAAACTAGCTTTAAACCATTTATTATTGTCAGTGAAAATCTGATCAGCAGCCATTTCTAAATCAGTACTTGATTTGCTACTATTACATTGTTTGTATCATCTGCAAACAAAATGAGCTTAGTATCTGGCAATGTAACAGATGAGAGGTCATTAACTTACACAATAAAAAGCAACAGACCCAAGATGGAACCTTAACAAACACCATATGCAATTAATTCCCAATCAGATGAAGACTGACTCTTTACTACACAGGTATTTTGCAACAACATGCTTTGTTTCCTGTTAGTTAGATAAGACTCAAACCATTTCGCACCACCATCAGTAACATCGTAATATTCTAATTTTTTAAAAGGGTATGCTGTGATTCACTAAGTTAAAGGCTTTTGACAGGTCACAGAAAATGCCAGTAGCCTCTAATTTGTTATCTAATGATTTAAGTACATTATCATTTTATGTGTTAACAGCTTTCTCTATATCAGAACCCTTAATAAATGCAAATTGTGAATTGGACAATACATTATTATTGAGAAATGATAGAGTGATAATACTGGACATCACTGGGAAAATGAATATTTAAGTTATTCTTTTTATGGAAAAAATATGGTTTCTAACATTTGTGATGTTTAAGATGACATTTTGCTACCAATCTAGGACTGTAAATTCTGTTAGTGCAGATATTGTGATTTAGATCACCAAAGTACAATTGGAGTATAATCTTTAACAAATTTATTTCAAGCATGAGGCAGGAAATTAGTAATCATGTAAATCAGAAATAAATGAAAAGAATATACCAATGGGTATACTTTCTATTGCTTATCTAAATAACTAGATTCAAAACTTCCAGTCTTATAATATATAGGTCCCATTAATTGTAATAGCATGTAGAAGGTGATTCTGAACAATAAGAAAAAACTGTAAGAGATAATACCTGAGGGGATAAGGACCAAATAATGTTTAACGAACATATGCTGCAAATGCATGGTTTCCATGCGAGAGGATTTTCTAACCGTACACTGAAAAGTTCTTGTACAGCACATTCCTGTGGACAAGATGCTACTGTGTAGCCTAGGAGAGGTTTCCAAGTGTTTTCCACAGACCACAAGGCATCTATATGCCCATCATGATGTGGACTAGCATACTTATTCAAGTGCACCAACCTGCATCAGAATGGTATCCTAAGTAATATGAATGCATTGTTCCAGTGACTGCAAATCTCAAACAAGTTCTACATACATGATACTTTCCCTGTAACCCTACAGGTAGAAGTCCTAATGGTTAAGACCTAGCAACCAAGCAGGTCATCCATCTTGAGTGTCTCATTTCAACCACTGACTGAGGAAGATGATGTTAAGGTGCCTGCACATTGTAAGACAGAAATGGGCTGCAGGAACCATTTGACCCTTTATACTGGAAAAGATCTCTATCCTGCAAGAGACAAAGTGTGTCCTGTTAAAAGTACCTGTGATGTTTGCTAGAATGATTACTAGTCCCATGATGTATTTGCCAATAATATTTGCCTACCCACTAAGACTGAAATTTGAGCCATGGATCATGACCACCATTTCAAGGGGATACAAGGTAGCCCACAGACGGGTGAAATAGAAGTTGATAATGCCATGTCTCATAGAAGTGTCCTGTGAATAGTTTGGATTATAAGCATGTTGCAATGTTGTCAGCACAGTCAACAAGGGACATTATCAATACATACTGGAGGAGTTAGAAATTCACACAGTAAACAAGAAGGAACTGGTTGAATTGCTGAATGGATGAAATGAACTAATTACAGACACTTATTTCAATGCAGGGGCATGCAGGTCAGAACATGGTTATAGGTGAATGATGGATGCATTTTCTGTCCTTGAATTATCAGGTAAAAGCTCCAACAGATGAAACACCACATTCCATGAGATTGGCTGCTCATGTAAACAGGCTGGCTGAGACATCATCAGAGAAGGGGGAGTATGTTTGTCAGGGGCCCAAAGAAACTGTTGACACATGTGAGGAGGAACTGCTAATAACTGAAAGACTGTATTTTACAAAATTATTTATGTAAAATATGTTGATATTCTCTGCTGAGTGCACTATTACCAATAATTAATTTTGCACAATTTTTTCTCCAATTGGCAAATTATACTAAATAATAATTATAACAATACTGAGTTGTTGCATCATCATCATCATCATCATCATGTCCTCCTCGCCGTGTCCAGCAACAGTGACTCCATCAGTCGTTTAGTCCGTATTGTGGCAGGCTCGGATGTGGCTTGTAAAACCAAGCTTTGCATTACCCTGGCAAAGTTGTTACATAACTGACTGTAGTTGTGACTGTGAGACAGTGGCAGTGGCAATGGAAGTTAGTTGCCAGTTCAAGGAGTGCTCAGCACAGTTACAGTTCACATAATTGTTCTGCTCTGTACTGCATTGTAGTGTGGAAGACCGGATTTGAATTTATCACCAAGATGGAACTGCTGATTGTTAACAATTGTGAATTTATCTGCTACATCAGAAAAGAATAAATTGGAAAAATACGTACAAATACTGTCAGGTTATTATTTTATGATCAAAAACCCTGGACCCATTTTATTCTGCATGGCAGATTTGTACTAATGTTATTTTTATTCCAACAATACCTGATTAACTGATGGCATGTGGGGATATGTCATGGGTTGACGTATCAACAAAATCACCTGATAAATGATACTATAATCTGCACATTTGCAAAAGTCGCATAATTTTCTGCTGAAATAATTGGATACTTATGCTACAGCTATCAACTGCCTGGCACATTCTACACAATTGTCTTTGTGTGAAACCACATTGCCTGCAGTTGTTAAATGTACTGACTACTTGGGACAAAAAGCTTTGTTCTGACTTTCACAATGACTCACAGTGGCTGCTGGTTTTCCACAGAAGTTGGTTTTCAGTGACAAAGTCATGTTTCATGTGTCTGGAAAGATGAATTCTCATAACGTGTGTTTGGGGGGCGTAGAAAATCCACATGAGATTCTAGAACATGTTTGCTAGCCATCTTTTGTGTCATGCCCTCTTCAAAAGTTTATGTACCATTTTTCTTTGCCCTAGAACACTGTGACTGGTTTTGTGTACCTGGATATGCTGTGGCAATGTCTTATGTCACAATTACAACAAGGCTATGAAGACTTCATTTTGCAACAAGATGGTGCTCCACCAGATTTTCTTTCATGTGTCCATAATTACCTCAAAGGCAAAGTGCCTCACTGTTGGATTAGACATGCTTTCCATCATGACTGTGATCTTCTTCAGTGGCACCTATGGTCAGCAGACTTAGACCCATGTGATGTCTTCTTATTAGGTTATGTCAAAGATCATGTATTCCAGTCTCCACTGCCACTTGATTTGAAAGAGTTGCAAGGAAGGATCATTAATGCAGTTGCTGATATCAAACATGACATATTGGGATGTGTGTGGCAAGAGTTTGACTATCGTATTGATCTTTGTTGCATAAAAGATGGTGCCCATTTTGAGCACCTGTGATGTGACTTAAAAACTTGGAGAGATGCTCTGTCCACTGATGTGTGTACATCCTCTGTAGGTCTTGTAGTTTTCAAGCAGTTGTCTTTTGAAATACAAGAGTTACTTATGAATAATCCTGTGTATATGTGATGCCCTCCTACTGCAGATACCTGCCTAATAAATAACCCATACCAGTTGTTTCTGTACACCTGTTCTACTGCTAATGCCTGTGAGACTTGACTAAGATGTAAAAACAAGACATCAGTCAAAGAGAAATGATCTGTAGTGAACCCTAGCTAACACTGCTACAAAACACATAATGTATTTTTACTGCTTCTGTAATCACCATCAAATGTTGACTGTGGATGGCTTTTTATTTTTCATTCTACTATACAAAATGTAGCAGAACATCTTTCAAGAGTCAAAAAACATATGGTCCTCCTGTGCAGTAACTGGGTGTGAGAATTTTATTATCTCACTATTTTATAGTTCTAAATGTGTTTTACATGTGACATCTCAAATCATATAGAAGTTTTAATGTTTATCTTTACATCTGAAGACGAGCATTTGAGATGATCAAAACAAGCCACCTGTAAATATATTGTGACTGTGTCAGAAAAATAATAATAATTTTAGCTAAAGGCAAGCCCATTGCAACAAACCCTGCACAATTTGCAGGTGAAGTGGGCACTAACAGATTCCAGTGGGTACGTTCCATACAGTTATGAGGTTTACCCCATACTGGCAGGGCGCTTGTCTGGTGCTGACAATGGGGTCATTCTTTGCAGTATTGATCACTGATCACACATACATCTACAGATAGGGTTCAAATTTGACAAGCTTACTCCCCCCCCCCCCCCTCCCCATAGTGACCTTTTCTTTTCTTCCTAATGTGCCTGTCTGGTTTACAGTTTTCTGAATAGTTTAATGGTGTTTGTGCCTTATTGATGCAGGAATATGTTTTGTTTCTCAGTATAATCATGCAGTTGCCCGTCTGTGTCATTTACCTCTCTGAATGTGAAGAGCACACCAGTTTATTACCTGTTTTGAATACCAGGCCTTTGCGTACCACACATGTCCACTCTAGTTCATTGGCCATCAGTAGTGAAAATGAAAGCTAATAATACTATCAAAAGAGTAGGATAAGGATGTTGCTACCAAGGGAAACAATACAGCCTTCTCACAGAGAATGACAGTGCATTGTCCACTGAATCATACCCTTGCCATATCTGTGGTACATTCCTAATCTTTCAGATTACACTTCTTGTGATAAATGGGAAAAATCCTTCAAAACTAAACTTTCAGAGGCAAGAATACCCTGAAAATACAGTGACTGTGTCTGAGGCAGGGATCCTTCAATTAAAGAAATGTAACAGGACACCTATAAAGAAAATTAATATGGAAACTACTTTGCAAATGAAGATACAATTAAGTGAGTAAATGGAAATTATTGTAGGAAAATGATCATCATCCACATAGTGCAAATGTTAGTGAGCAAGAAATAGAATTTGTTAAATATGAATGGTTCCTAGTGGAGTGATTCTCTTTTATATTACTAATTTTGGATGAAAATCAACATATACAGAATTGTGAAGCACTTCAATCCAGTTAGCTGTTTAGTTAGCTGAAGAGCGAAAAATGGATCGAGTAAAACCACCTTCCATCAGTTAGTTAGCTAGCTAGTTAGTTAGATTCAAATTTCATGGCTCATTTCCACAGTAAATCATAATGATGTGGAATGAGTCACCACGTATCAGTATCTTGCCATGTCTATTCTTAACCATAACTGGCTGAGCAAAACAGATGAAAAATTTCAGGGACTACTACACATTTTTTCATATGACATTTATAGGAAAGCAACAAAATGTAATTTAAGAGAACAGAAATAAAAATATATGTAAGTAAATACTAAGGAAAATTAAGAAAAATGATAGTGTAAAAAGCCTTTTCAATGAATCAAAACTAAACAAATTTTAATAAATGTAATAATGTGCAGTATATTAATTAATTATACAGTAAATCTACTCTTAGCAAATGAAGGCAAATTAAACAGGTGGTCACTAATTATGTGAACAGACAAATGATCTACAAAGGAAAAATGATTTCCAGATGATACTGAAAAACTAGGGCTGATGAAAGGAAATGATTACATAGGATTTGGCACTCATAAATTAAGTGGTCATCATTTAAATTTGAAAACACATTAGTAAATACAAAAATAAGAAATAATAACAAATTATTTAAAAGTTCTAGATATAACACAATAAAAATGCAAAATTTTCTGTATCACTAGTCTAACATCTTTTGGGTTTCTTTGTTTACATACTGTATGAAACTACAATCGAAGAAGTAGTTGATAAAGATGAAATTAGTTTTAATAGCAGCTCTGCCATGCGAACATGGAGACCCCACCACAAACAATGAACCTTGTTGTAATGGGACGGCCTCTGTGCCTGGATGATACTGGCATATGTACTATAGGTGCAAGCACATCAGAGTGTATCTGTGTAGAGGTGAGTAGCCTTTCCAATAATTGCAGAGCTACAGTCCAGATGATTGACAGTTCTGGCATTGTCCTGTGAATCAGTGTGACCTTGGCACATTGGTATTGAAAACAGCTGAAGGCAGGAGGCACAGTCATTAAATTTCCTGGGAACATGCAGCTCTACTGTATGGTTTAGTGATGATCACAGGCTCGGGTAAAATGTTCGCGAGACAAATGAATCTGCCAGTTGATTCTCTGGGAGAGAAAAACTCAGGAGTATTTTGTCATCAGGGAAAAAAAATCTGATGTTCTACAGGTTGGAGTGTGGAATGGTAAATCCCTTAATAAGATAGGAAGGTTAAAGAAGTTAGTAAGAGAAATGGACAGGTTGAAGTTAAATATGGTGAGAATTAGTGAAGTGTATGGCAGGAACAACAGCACTTTAGATATTATGAGTGTGCAATTATAAACACAAAATGAAGTAGGGGGAACACAGGAGGAGTACTGCTAATGAACAGTAAAATAAGAATGTGGGGAAATTACTCTGAACAACACAGTGAATGCGTTTTTGTAGCCATGAAAGACACAGGAATTCTACAGCTGGAAAGGAAGAGAAAGAAAAATAATGGGAGCACATGAAATGAGAGAATGGAATGAAAGGAGAAACCATATGGTAGAGTTTTGCACAGAGCACAATTTAATGGTAGTGCACTCATGGTTTAACAATCATGAGAGAAGACTGTATACATGGAACACATCTGTAGACACCACAATGTTTCAAACCATTATATAATGGTAAGACAGATATTAGGGTAAAAAGCTGTAAACTGCAAAACATTTCAAGAGCAGACGCAGATTCTGACCATAATTTATTGGTTATGAACTGCAGATTAAAAATGAAGAAATTGAAGAAAAGTGGGAAATTTAGAAGATGAGACCTGGATAAATTGAAAGAAACACTGGTAGTGGAGAGTTTCAAAGGGAGAATTAGACAATTATTGACTAAAACAGGAGATAGTAATATACACTGAGATGACAAAAGTCATAGGATACCTCCTAATTATCATGTTGGACCTCCTTTTGCCCAACATAGTGCAGCAACCCTCAATGTGTCATGGACACAATAAGTCTTTGGAAGTCCCCTGCAGAAATATTGAACCATGCTGCCCATATCGCCATCCATACTTATGAAAGTGTTGACAGTACAGGATTTTGTGCACAAACTAACATTTTGATAATGTCCCATAAATATTCAAAGGGTGACCATATCATTCACTTGAATTGTCTAGAATGTTTTTCAAACCAATCACAAACAGTTGTGGCCTGGTAACATGGCACATGGTCATCCACAAAAATTTCATTATTGTTTGGAAACATGAAGTCCATGAATGGTTGCAGATGGTTTCCAAATAAGCAAACATAACCATTTCCAGTCAGTGATTGGTTCAGCTGGACCAGAGGACTCGGTCCATTCCATGTAAACACAGCCCACACCTTTATGGAGCCACCATCAGCTTGCCCAATGCCTTGTTGGCATGGGTCCATGGTTTCATGGGATATGCCTCACGCTCGAACTCTACTAACAGCTCTTACCAACTGAAATTGGGACTCATCTGACCAGACCATGGTTTTCCAGTTGCCTAGACTCCAAGCAATATAGTCAAAAGCTCAGGAGAGGCACTGCAGGCAATGTTGTGCTGTTAGAAAAGTCATTCATGTTCATTGCCTGCTACCATAGCCCATTAATGCCAAATTTTGTTGTGCTCTGCTAACAGATACATTTGTTGTATGTCCCACATTGATTTTTGTGGTTAATTCACACAGTGTTGCTTGTCAGGTAGCACTGACAACTCTATGTAAATGCTGCTGCTCTTGGTCATTAAGTGAAGGCCACTATGTTGTTTATGATGACAGGTCATGCCTGAAATTCAGTATTCGCAGCACACTCTTGACACTGTGTATCTCATAATATTGAATTCCCCAACGATTTCTGAAATCAAATGTCCCATGCACCTAGCTCCAACTGCCATTCCACATTCAAGGTCTGTTAATTCCTGCCGTATGGCCATTATCACTTTGGAAACCTTTTCCTATGAATCACCTGTGTACAAATGACAGCTCTGCCAATGCACTGACCTTTTATATCTTGAGTGTGTGACACTACCACTATCTGTACATGTGCATATCACTGTCCAATGACTTCTCACCTCAGTGTAACTGAAGCTGAATGGGTAGCTTTGAAATATGAAATAGTGAGGGCAGCAGTGGATCAAATAGGCAAAAGACAAAGTCCAGTGGAAATCTTTGGATAATACACAAGGTACTCATAATGAATTTAACAAATGAAAAGAGAAAAAATAAAAATTCATTAAGTGAAACCAGACATAGGGAATACTTGCATCTAAAAAATAAAACTGACGAAGTGCATAATGGCAAAGCTTGGAGGAAACAGAAGCAGTTGTATGGATATCAAGAGCTCAGAAGACAAGCCAGTACTAAGCAAAGAAGTGCAGACTGAAATGTGGAAGGTATGTGTAGAAAAGCTATGTGAGGGAAACAGACTTGGAGACAATATTAGGTAAAGGGAAGAGGAAGCAGATGAAGTTGAGTTGAAGGATATGATACCGCAAAAAGAAGTTGGTAGACCACTGAAATATCTAAGATGAAAATAGGCACCTGCAGTGGATTGTATTCTCTCAGAGAGAATTTTGGGAGAACATTTCATTACTGTACTATTCCACTTGGTATACAAGATATAAATTATTATTATTATTATTATTATTATTATTATTATTATTATTATTATTATTACGAGACATGCACAACATCCTCAGACTTCCAGAAAAACTGTAATTATTCCAATTCCAAAGGAGGCAGGTGCATTGGTATGAATATTCCTAAACTATCAGGTTTGGGAAGTTATGGTTGCAAAACACTGACACACATTATTTACAGAGGAATGGAAAGCCTGATGGAAGCTGAGATCATGAATGGTCTGCTTGGTTTCTGGAATAATGATGAGCCATGTGAAGTCATACAGACCCAATGAGTTAGCTTAGAAGATAGGCTGAAGTAATTCAAACCTATGTTTTTAGAATTTGTATACAGAGAAAGAGTTGTTTACATTGTTGACTGGACTGCACTGTTTGAAATTCTGAAGGTAGCAGGGAGTGGTAGATTATTTACAACTTGTACAGAAATCAGACTGGTATTATAAGAGTTGAAATACATGAAGGGGAAGTGGTAGTTGCAGAGGGAATGAGACAGAGAGTAGTCTCCTTGATGGTATTCAATCTGTACATTGAGCAGACAGTAAAGGAAACCACAGAGAAGTCTGGAAAGATAATTAAGATTTCAGGAAGAAGAAGTAAAAGTTTGAGGTTTGCTGAAGACATTGTAATTCTAGCAGAGATATCCTAGGAATCATAGGATCAGTTGAACGGAAAGGATATTATCTTAAAAAGAGGTTAAAAGATGAATATCAAAAAACAAGGGGAACTGGACATAGACAAATCAAATCAGCTGATGCTGAGGGAATTAGATTATGAAATGAGGCACAAAAAGTAGTATAAGAGCTTTGCCATTTTAGGTGCAAAATAACTGGCAATGGACACAAAAGACAGAATATAAAAAGCAGACTGGCAGTAGGATAAAAGCAGAAACTTTATTAATATTAAATATAAATTCATGTGTTGGGAAGTCTTTTCTGGAGGTATTTATCTGGAGTGCAGCCTTGTATGGATGTGAAATGTTGACTATAAACAGTTCAAACAAGAAGAGAACAGAAACATTTGCAATGTGGTGCTACAGAAAAATGCTGAAGATTGGATGGATAGGTTGAATAAATAATGAAGAGATACTGAATCACACTGGGAAGAAAAGAAATGTATGATGCAACTTGACTAAACAAGGAATTATTTGATAGGAAACATCATTAGATCCTTAGGCATCAATGAATTATCGGTTTGACAATGTAGGGAAGTGATGAAGGAGGGTGGGGTAAGTGTGGGGATGGGAGTAAAAATTGTAGAGAGAGAAGAGAACTAGATTATAGTAAGTAGGTTTAAATGGATGTGGGTTGCAATAGTTATGCAGAGATGAAGAGGCTTGCGTGTAATAGACTAGCATTGAGAGCTGCATCAGACCAGTCTTAGGACTGAAGACCACCATAACACAATAACAGTACGAAGAGAAGTGAATCACATGGATAAGGAAATACTTACAAAATGACTTTAGTAAATCAAAGCAAAATGAGACTGGAAAACAAAAAATTTAGAATATTTGTACAACATAAGGATAATTACAATGACACTATACTAAATATTAAAGTAATTTTAAAACAAAATTCAACTCATCATGATTATCAATGATTTAACAGTAGCGATAAATACAAAATCCAGGAAAGAATAAGTATTTAAATATGTGATATTTCAGTTTAGAAATATGGAACTCAGAATACAAAGACTGCAGAAGAGAACCTACACTGAATGCCACAAGGAAAAAGAGGTCTCTCAGTGAAGAGGAATCATATTTATGGAATGATGGTGATTGTTACTGAGCATCAAAAATGAAGGACGGGTGTTCTTTGAAACTGCAAATCTAAGTCTACATCTACATCTGCATCTACACACATACTCCACAAGCCACTGTATGGTGCATGGTGGGGGATACATGTACTACTGCTAGTCATTTCCTTTCCTGTTCCATTCACAAATAGAGTGAGGGAAAAATGATTGTCCATATGCATCCATATGAGCCCTAATCTTTCTAATCTTATCAGCAATAAGAAACTTAAACAGAATGATACACTTAAAAATAATATGATACTTAAAAATGGTTTTGTCTCAGACCAGAAAGCAAAAAAATCAGAAGTACATGACATGAAATGCAACTGGAGACGAATAAAAATAAAAGTATCTCTTAAAATGTGGCAAAATGGAGTCTTCATTGAGACTGAAGAAAAGAACCAATTTTGTTATGTTTTATTATGCATAAAAAAGTTATTGTCCATCAAAACAAGGAAGAAATTCATACAAGTATTCGAGATTTATTCTTATGGTGTCACCAGAGCATAAACAGCAATACAGGCATGACAATTTTTCTTCTGTCATTGTTCTCAGGATATTTAGCTCACTGTTCTGATGTTATCATAATGCAAAAGTGATGTCTTCAAATCTGTATGAGGATACATAATCAAAGACTGAATTGTTGAGACATTGAGCAACAAAGTGACACATAGTAAAGGCAAAGTAGCATTGGCAATTTCAGACCACATTTCACTCCCTCATGGGAGCTTCAACCCCCTTGTTCTACTCTACTTGTTCTCTCAGTCTGCATGATTTTTTACCTCCCTTCTGCATTACTCCTAGTGATCCCCTGCCTTGCCTTCTTATGTACATAACAGCCACTTCCCATACACACACCTAAGTGTTTTACACCTGCAAATTGTTTCCTAACCCCTCTTTGGTATTCTTCCATCACATCACCCTGTACTATTTCTATGTTTTTAGCACATATTTTGCCACTGATTGCTGTTCTTGTCCAGTAAAGGAGAGAGTGGTGAGGGGGGGGGGGGGAGGGAAAGGGGGGGAGGGAAAGGGGGGGAGAGTGGGGGGGGGGAGAGAGAGAGAGAGAGAGAGAGAGAGAGAGAGAGAGAGAGAGAGAGAGAGAGAGAGATAGTATTTTGCCATTTTGCCACTGATTGCTGTTCTCTCCAGTAAAGGAGAGAGAGGAGAGGGGGGGGGAGGAAAAGGGGGGGAGACGGGGGAGGGAGAGAGAGAGAGAGAGAGAGAGAGAGAGAGAGAGAGAGAGAGAGAGAGAGAGAGAGAGAGAGAGAGGGGGGGGGGGGGAGAATGTGTGTGTGTGTGTGTGTGTGTGTGTGTGTGTGTGTGTGTGGCATAATTATGTGAATTTCTGTCATATTTTGATGAAAGATACATTTAATCTCTAACAAGAAGTATTGAATCTCAGTCATTCCTCCTTATCCAAAGATGATTTCATCCAACTGCATTTTATGGCAAAGATTAATTTTGTTCACTTTCCAGTTGCATCACAACTAATTTGTTCCGGTTTTTTAATTGTTGGCCAGTTCACGTTACTAGTTAGTGGGAACAATAAATCATTCAGTGGATGAAAAGCAAGAAAAAACTTAGGGGTGACTTTAATAAAATATTTCCGACATTGTAAGAATGCTGAAGCACTAATACACTTAAAATTCATGCTTATAAATCAAGCTAGTTTCAACAAAAATGCTTTATGGTATTTTATTTGCATTAGGGAGCTGAAAAGTGTTTCATGACATCATTTTTTTTTCGTTATAGTTAACTCTTGGGTCTTAACTTCTGATTGCAAATTAAATAATTTTTCTGTGCAGTGGACATATCTCCCAGGAAAATGTTTCCATTAACACTTGTATTGCTGTTCAGGTTTACAGCAGATAGAGAGGAGAAAATATATGTTCCAAATAAATACATGACTTCATTCATTCCACACCAGACATCACCTGCAGAATTTCTGAAATAACAGCTTTTTAAAAAGAAATAAAGTTCTCTCATAAGACAGTTGTGACTTCAAATTGCATAAAAGATATTAAAATAAAAATATTCAAGTTGATCATGAACTGTGAGTTCGATAAGTGAAATTATGATCCTAAAATTTTTAAGTTAAACAGAAGGAATATACAATTAATACGAGATAAGGTACAAGTACAATGAAAACCATACTTACAAGTCTCCTAGTGGCAAGGATCTATGAGAATATACAGATTACAACCACATTTCTGTTTTCATCCACTGATGATACACACATCACCTTAAAATGCAAGACAGTTTGTATATAGATGATTTTTTTTACTTCCATTTTCCATTGAAATACTTTAATATTTTAATTATACATTTGTATCCATATATGAGAGAAAAAATGAAATCTTAGATGTGTTTCAGCTAGTTTAAAAGGATTAAAAACTCATCACAGCTCTGTAGAATGAAATACACTTCTTTAAAGATTTTAGACCTAAAGGTCAAGTACATAGAAGTGTTAAGCCAAATGAAAATCCTTATCATAGAGAATTTCTTTTGGTGTACAGTTACACTAATGTGGAACATCTGACTTCCAATATTTCCATTATGCGGGTATCTCTGTCAATGAAAGTGACAAATGCTCTGTTCAGTAAGCAGTGTGACAACTGATTTGCTGACAGTTTCTTCTCTTAACTGTCACTGAAATTGAAATTTCAATTCTAATTCACTCATGTACACTGACATTTTATTTTGTCCATTTTGGATATGACAATCCAGCCATATCACATTTGTGCACAAACTGCAACTAAAATGAGCTATTCCATGATATCATTAGACATAAACATTGTTTTATTAGCATACAGTGTTAATAATCTGCAATATTAATTTTTACTGTTAACTAACAGATTTTGAATGTATTAGCATAATAAATTTTATTCAGTATTGTATTATTAACAATATTTTGGTCTACATAATAAAGATCCTGCTTATGTAGAAATTACTTACAAGACAGAACAAAGCATATATTACAAAATATGACATTTTAAAAATTTTAGGAGACTTGAAATTTGGGCCTTGAAAATGAACCAGAAAGCTACATTTGCTATGAAATTAGGGTTCAGTTATTGGCATGACAAGACTGTCTTGCATCAAACACATATCTTAACACAAACTTTTTAGTCATATGCTTATTTTATGGTACTGAAACTATTGTTTCAAGATACTATGGTCAAATTATTTTCCAGTTTACTCTCTAGCAAAATAATATACACAAGGGCACCCATATCCCAAGGCAAGAGGTGGCCATGCCTCTCACCTCCCCACCCCACAGCTCTCAGGGAATGGAAAAAAAAAGTTTGGTCAGGTGTTTTCATTTCAAGAAAATGAATTAAAACTCAATATTATGCAGGTTTTTTGCAGGGTTGAATCTTGAATTTTTTCGTAGCTCCCTACAACTTACCATTCACCTTACAAAATATTAAAAGAACTTTATAGCTGAAGTTTCGCTCCCTCCCCCCTACAAACTATCATATGGGTGGCATCAACCATACCTACTTCCATAAAATGTGATTAAATTTATAATTTAAGAACTACAATCAAATATAAAAATTGCCCTAATATTGAGCACCACATTCATGAAAGTACTGCATTAAGAACATGATTTAGAGAAGAATGAAGCATGATTTAAAGGTGGATTATGTGCAGTCAACCAATCTGTTAACATACTTCAGTACAAAATACAAACAGTACTATTTATAAATTTCTACTTATTGAGAACCACTAACAAAATCTCTGCAGTTACTGAGTGACAATGAAGGAGAATAATCCAGTTGAATTTGATCTTTATATTTAAGGCATTCCTGGTTACACCTGTTAATAATTCTGCTGTAGCATGGTCTCACTAGAAATGTATAGCAAAACAGTTCTATCATTAATGCCACATGGATTATTTAATAAGCATTATATTACATATAATTCATTATTGTATCTGAACTTGTATGACATTTGCAGCAACAGCAATACTGATGCATTTAATATTACTTAATTTCAGAATGCACACACTCAATGTATATTCACAAGAAATAAATTATGAACTTTTTGAGAAAAAAAAGAAAAAAAAAAGAAAAGGAATTTCAATACACAAAATGTATGTGTGTATAGATTTTGTTCTGCATTGTTAATAGTATGACCTGTTGATATTAATATATTGTAGAATCACAGAATAAGTAGCTATGGACTTAAGAAAAAAGTCAATAAAGCTTTCTACTGGAGTGATTGAGGAAAACCACAGACTATGATAATAAAACACACAAAGGTGAGAATGATGTAAAAAGGCACCTAAAATCTCACAGCACAGTTTGTAAGTAAGTTAACAACTTTCAAAACATTTAAAAAGATATATAACTTTCTAAATTTTCCATTAATATACAGATAAAAATATTTATGTGGAAATGGATGTAGATATTCCAGTTCTGAGATGTCTCTGTGATTACTCAGTAGCAGCAGTAATCACATTTCACAAAATAGTGAAATATGTTAAAATACATGTAGCTGTTTCATGTTAATGAAAATGTTGGGTCAAATACAGGCAATGGATAAGTAATTACAAGTATTCACCATACAGGTGGAGTATTTGTGTGGTAGACAGGTGCATAAACAATCATGGGTAGTCATAAAAACAGCAAGGTGAACATTACTATTATATGTCTGAAAGAACAGACACCACACACACAATAGTAATATATATGCCTTGATGGCATATCATGGTATCTTAGTGGGGATGCACCCTAGGTCTGACTAGTTGCAGGAATCATGCTAAGTGCTGCAGGCAATGAGGATGGTAGACAGGGGAGCACTAAAGATATAGTGTGTGACAGGTTGGGAATTTGGACTGGAATGGAAGGCATGTTTGGATAACCAAAGCAGTTAAGGTGGCCACTCATAAAAAGTGGGAAATACAGGTTCAAGTCCCACTCCGGCACAAGTTTTCAATTGTCACCACTGAGGTATTTCAGTGACTTCATGTGGCTGACATTGGTGTTTCTCATTCATCAAGATGAACATTGTAGCTCAACATCTGAATTAATGTTTTCTTCAGTGCTGCAAATGTGTACATGTGTTTGTATCTACATCTATACTTTCTAAAACATTGTGAAGTGCGTAGCAAAAGGTACTCCCCATTGCACCATATACTTAGGTTTCTTCTCTTCCATTTGTGCATGGAGTGTAGGAAGGATGGTCGCTGAAATGTCTCTGCAAGTGTTATAATTAGTACAACCATGACTTTGTGATTCCTTCAGATGTGAAATATAGACAGTTTCAGTGTGTTCTTAGATTTTGTACGTAACACTGTCTCTTGAAACTTGATAATTAGTCTGTTATGAGATAGTGGGCATCTACCTCCAAGTTCATTCCTGTTTATGTTTTTCAGTACTTCAGTGACACTCTCCAATGGGTCAATCATACCTGTGACTGGCATTATGTATGAGCAACATCCTCTTTCAGTCTTATTTGGTACAGGTCTTATGAACTTCAGCAATATTCTAAAATGAGCTACATGAGACTTTTGTAAGCAATCTCCTTTGTAGACTCATTGCACTGTTTAATCGTCCAATGATTACACTCCTTACACCAAGTGAGGTGTCATTTGCCATTTACCAATGTAATGTGTGGCTTATGACCAGCCACTCAACCATAAAATCCAAGTTTTCTCATCTCCCACCTAACTGTTGCTGTACTTGCAGTGGATCCTGATGCAGTTTGCAATTCCTGTGTGATGGTCTCGATAGATGTCTGCCTCTTCAAATGTCGGTGGTCTCTGTCAGTCAACAGATGAGGTCAGCCTGTATGCTTTTGTGCTGTATATGTCCCTTCATGTTTCCACTTCACTATCACATCATAAACAGTGGACCTAGGGATGTTTAGGAGTGTGGAAATCTCATTTACACAAGTGACACCCAATCACCTGACCATGTTTGTAGTCCATGAGTTCGGCGGAGTGCCCCATTCTGCTCTCTCAAAATGTCTGATGACTACTAAGGTCGCTGATATGGAGTACCTGGAAGTAGGTGGCAGCACAATGCACCTAATATGAAAAACATATGTTTTTGGGGTTGTCCGGATACATATCATATTTACAGGACAGGTACATGAAGTACAGAAGGTGAAAGTGTTGTACCTTGAAAAACTTTTCAGACCTTTGCCTACACAGTGTTCCAACATGAACATGGACCTAGGGACAAATATTCTATTCAAATTTAAACATGTTGAAATCAAGAAAATCTTATCCATACTTATTTAATAGTCTATTTGTTAGTATGTTATTAATCTACTACAGGCTAATATTAGTTGGTGAAATCAAATCAAGAAGTGTTATCAAAAACCAGTTACAATAACTACAGTATGAACTATGTTACTGTGCATCAGCAGAATGTCACACAGTTGTAGGTTTGGGGCAGAAGATGATCACTCCTATTTGTCTTCGGCTGACTGTTGTTTGCAACACTGATTACAAGAAAATATAGCAGTCTTTGTTAAATGCTCACTGGGGTGAAGAATCTACCTCAAATGCCACAGTTATTTGCAAAATGCCACTAAAGGATGATCTGATCTTCCTCATGTCTTTCTTTTCTGTTCCCTCTTTGGAGATAATCATAAAACTATATTTGAAGCAAATGAATTTGCATATGAAACATTGCGAAGTTACATTGCCTACACTCTGCATACAACTGGTCTCTTTTTTTACTGTACTGATTTCAACTTAAGCCTGTGGCTACAATGTGAGTTTTCTGGTTTTAGTGCTCAGTCAGCAAATCAGCTATTTCTGAAAAAGACTAAACAGATTACCATTGTTTACCAGCTAACATAATAGCAAAAACTAAGTTTGTAGTCTCTGTTCAAAGCACTAGAGTTGCAAATTAACTCACTACCAAGATACAAAAGTGGACTTGCCAGTGAATGAATTCATGTTGTGAATAACTAAGATGAAGCTTAAGTCATAATTTGTGGAGGTAATAGCTATTAGGATATGCTCTTCCTTTTATTTTTATTTCTAGGTGTTTTCCATTTTCCCATTCTGACCAGGTTAGAAATTACACTGTACTATAAGCAGCGATAAAAAATCCACATGGAAAATATTTGTATACATTTTATTATAGGCATGTATATTACTGTTAATTTGAAACTGATTTTCATTTTTTACCATGTATGATATGGGAGAGTAAATTTACTTAGATGTGTTACACTTCCAAGATCCTTGAAGAGGCACTTGCATTAGTTATCAGTTGTACATAATACAATTACAGCACATATTTGCACAGTGACACTTTATTTATGTTAGTAACATTTCATTGAATGATTACCTCACAGTATATCACTGAATGGAACACTTCCAAATATATAACACATGGAGAAACATTCTCAGTAAGTATCTGCATGAGTTGGCTAAAATGGTTCACACTTGGATAACACTTCTGTAACCATTGTATGGGAAGATATACACTATTCTTCAGGTTTCATTTTCAGTAGGTTTATGAAAAAAACTGAAGCTTTGAGGGATAAACTGTATATTTTCAAATCCAAGCTGAAAGGCTTTCTTGTGGAACACACTTTTTATTTTACACGTGAGTTCTTCACTGAAGCTAAGACCACTATATGATAATGTATTATTTATTGTTTATACTATTGCATATATTTTTAAAATTTTAAAAGTCTTATTTAGTTTTAAAATTTTCTTACCAGTTTTCTGTGAATTGTGTAGTGACATGTTTCACAACCAAGTTGTTTTGATGTATGTGTTCCCAATAAACCTAGTAAATTAAATTAAATTATCTCATTAACCACACCTACAAATTATACAAGTATCTACATTCAAGGGCTGAAAATTCCTCTTACTTGTATGGAAAGTTGCAATGTTCATTGTAAATATCCTTGATAATGAGTAGTGTACTGTAAACAGGCATCTGATGTTTCAGATGCAAGTAATTATTTTCCTTGAAAAATTACAATGTGATCTTGTAAATAAACAAAAGAAAAATTATCCATCACCCTCATAACTTGCATAGATTGTGTTTTTTGGTCATAAACCTCTTTCTCAATACTTTTCTGAACACAGAAAAACACTGCTTAAAGCCACATGTGTAATGGAGGTAGAAGGAAACATGAATTCTCAGTGGATTTCAATAGATTACACTATTTCTCTAATAATTAACAGGAAAATATGACTTGAGCACACTGTTTGAGTCAGAGTGCCTGAAAGGGTCATTTCAAACTTTGTATGCATTGTTGCTATATGCTAAGAAGGTTTGTCAGCATAGAAAGCTGTTCACTAAATTGGCATTCTCCATCGTGACACATTTACAATATTCAGCTCCTATGATGAGACAAAAACATTAGAGATCTGTCTTGTAGGGATCATCCAGAATCATCAACATCCATTGATGACCACTAAATATAAATTATGACTCACAGGTTATCTCCATACACTTCTATGATGATCATTGTAGAAGAGTATGGCGATGACTTGGTACCAAAGCATTTCTCATGCATACAGACCCTCAGGGTCACCAAGGAGGTGGATGAATGTTATTTTGGGCTGGTATCATTCATAGATGATGATGGACACCTCTCATCAGTACCCAGCATAATTTGAGAGCTGTATTGTAATGGCACAGGATTCTCCAAACTACTGTCCAGCCCTACAGTCAACATTTTGACAACATGTTCATCATTCAAGATGAAAATGTGTGAGCACATTGTGCCCATCTCATCAACACTTTCTTGCAAGAAGCATGATCACTGAATGGACCAGGCTATGATGCTTGCTGGCATGAACCCAATTACAGATTTACGGGACTAGATCAAGTTTGTAATATGCTGCCAAATCAACCCTCACACACTGGATGACCACAGGAGAGATGCTCCTAAAGAGTAGAGTAGTCTTGATCAGCAAAATCTCAATGACTTTGCAGGCAGCATTCCAAGGAGGATCCGAGCGTGTTACAATGCAAGTAGTGAAGCAACACAGTATTAAATGTTGCACAGAAGCAGTTTTAGATTTCACAAATGAACACTTTTGAACAGACTTATTCTTTAAATTGCATAAGATTTATTCTTTCATTCCATGCTTCTCTTGAATTTACATCTATGAGTATACTCTGTTAGTCACCTTACTGTATGTAGCAGAGGCTACTTCTCATAACATTATCTTTTACCCTTCCCTGTTCCATTCATGAAAGGTTCACAGAAACAATGATTGTTGGTAAACCTCCATATTAGCTCTAATATTGTGGATTTTCTGGTTGGGGTTATTTCATGAGACATATATGGGAGGAAGTAATATGTTGCCCAACTTTTCCCGGGACATTCTCTGTTGGAAGTTCAATAGCAAATATCTCAAAGAAGCACATCATCTCTTTTGTTGTCTCTCTGACTGAAGTTTGTTGAGCATTTCAGTAATAATCCTGCACCAACTAAATGATTTCACGATAATACACACCATCCCCCATGAACCATGGACCTTGCTGTTGGTGGGGAGGCTTGCATGCCTCAACGATACAGATGGCCGTACCATAGGTGCAACCACAATGGAGGGGTATCTGTTGAGAGGCCAGACAAACGTGTGGTTCCTGAAGAGGGGCAGTAGCCTTTTCACTAGTTGCAGGGGCAACAGTCTAGATGATTGACTGATCTGGCCTTCTAACACTAACCAAAACAGCCTTGCTGTGCTGGTACTGTGAATAGCTGAAAGCAAGGGGAAACTACAGCCGTAATTTTTCCCGAGGGCATGCAGCTTTACTGTATGGTTAAATGATGATAGCGTCATCTTGAGTAAAATATTCCGGAGGTAAAATAGTCCCCCATTTGTATCTCAGGGCGGGGGGGCTACTCAAGAGGACAACATTATCAGGAAAAAGAAAACTGGCGTTCTACGGATCGGAGCGTGGAATGTCAGATCCGTTAATCGGGCACGTATGTTAGAAAATTTAAAAAGGGTAATGGATAGGTTAAAGTTAGATATAGTGGGAATTAGTGATGGTCGGTGGCATGACGAACAAGACTTCTGGTCAGGTGAATACAGGGTTATAAATACAAAATCAAATAGGGGTAATGCAGGAGTAGGTTTAATAATGAATAAAAAAATAAGAGTGCGGGTACGCTACTACAAACAGCATAGTGAACGCATTATTGTGGCCAAGATAGACACGAAGCCCATGCGTGCTACAGTAGTACAAGTTTATATGCCAACTAGCTCTGCAGATGATGAAGAAATTAATGAAATGTATGTTGAGATAAAAGAAATTATTCAGGTAGTGAAGGGAGTCGAAAATTTAATAGTCATGGGTGACTGGAATTCGGGAGTAGGAAAAGGGAGAGAAGGAAACATAGTAGGTGAATATGGATTGGGGCTAAGAAATGAAAGAGGAAGCCACCTGGTAGAGTTTTGCACAGCGCATAACTTAATCATAGCTAACACTTGGTTCAAGAATCGTGAAAGAAGGTTGTATACATGGTAGAATCTTGGAGATACTAGAAGGTTTCAGATAGATTATATAATGGTAAGACAGAGATTTAGGAACCAGGTTTTAAATTGTAAGACATTTCCAGGGGCAGATGTGGACTCTGACCACAATCTATTGGTTATGAACTGTAGATTAAAACTGAAGAAACTGCCAAAAGTTGGGAATTTAAGGAGATGGGACCCAGATAAACTGACTAAACCAGAGGTTGTAAAGAGTTTCAGGGAGAGCATAAGGGAACAATTGTCACGAATGCGGGAAATAAATACAGTAGAAGAAGAATGGGTAGCTCTGAGGGATAAAGTAGTGAAGGCAGCAGAGGATCAAGTAAGTAAAAAGACGAGGGCTAGTAGAAATCTTTGGGTAACAGAAGAAATATTGTATTTAACTGATGAAAGGAGAAAATATAAAAATGCAGCAAATGAAGCAGGCAAAAAGGAATACAAATGTCTCAAAAATGAGGTCGACAGGAAGTGCAAAATGGCTAAGTAGGGATGGCTAGAGGACAAATGTAAGGATGTAGAGGCTTATCTCACTAGGGGTTAGATAGATACTGCCTACAGGAAAATTAAAGAGACCTTTGGAGAAAAGAGAACCACTTATATGAATAACAAGAGCTCAGATGGAAACCCAGTTCTAAGCAAAGAAGGTAAAGCAGAAAGGTG
Organism: Schistocerca americana; assembly: GCF_021461395.2. NCBI lineage: Eukaryota > Metazoa > Arthropoda > Insecta > Orthoptera > Acrididae > Schistocerca > Schistocerca americana. The sequence goes on along the minus strand of NC_060130.1, from coordinate 945,556,776 downwards.
GAAGTAGTATATAGAGGGTCTATACAAGGGCGATGTACTTGAGGACAATATTATAGAAATGGAGAAGGATGTAGATGAAATGGGAGATACAATACTGCGTGAAGAGTTTGACAGAGCACTGAAAGACCTGAGTCGAAACAAGGCCCCAGGAGTAGACAACATTCCATTCAAACTACTGACGGCCTTGGGAGAGCCAGTCCTGACAAAACTCTACCATCTGGTGAGCAAGATGTATGAGACAGGTGAAATACCCTCAGACTTCAAGAAGAATATAATTCCAATACCAAAGAAGGCAGGTGTTGACAGATGTGAAAATTACTGAACTATCAGTTTAATAAGTCACAGCTGCAAAACACTAACGTGAATTCTTTACAGACGAATGGAAAAACTGGTAGAAGCCGGCCTCAGGGAAGATCAGTTTGGATTCCGTAGAAATGTTGGAACACGTGGGGCAATACTGACCTTATGACTTATCTTAGAAGAAAGACTAAGGAAAGGCAAACCTACGTTTCTAGCATTTGTAGACTTAGAGAAAGCTTTTGACAATGTTGACTGGAATACTATATTTCAAATTCTCAAGGTGGCAGGGATAAAATACAGGGAGTGAAAGGCTATTTACAATTTGTACAGAAACCAGATGGCAGTTATAATAGTTGAGGTGCATGAAAGGGAAGCAGTGGTTGGGAAGGGAGTGAGACAGGGTTGTAGCCTCTCCCAGATGTTATTCAATCTGTATATTGGGCAAGCAGTAAAGGAAACAAAAGAAAAATTCGGAGTACGTATTAAAATCCATGGAGAAGAAATAAAAACTTTGAGGTTCGTCGATGACATTGTAATTCTGTCAGAGACAGCAAAGGACTTGGAAGAGCAGTTGAACGGAATGGACAGTGTCTTCAAAGGAGGGTATAAGATGAACATCAACAAAAGCAAAATGAGGATAATGGAATGTAGTCGAATTAAGTTGGGTGATGCTGAGGGAATTAGATTAGGAAATGAGACACTTAAAGTAGTAAAGGAGTTTTGCTATTTGGGGAGCAAAATAACTGATGATGGTCAAAGTAGAGAGGATATAAAATGTAGACTGGCAATGGCAAGGAAAGCGTTTCTGAAGAAGAGAAATTTGTTAACATTGAGTACAGATTTAAGTGTCAGGAAGTCATTTCTGAAAGTATTTGTATGGAGTGTAGCCATGTATGGAAGTGAAACATGGACGATAACTAGTTTGGACAAGAAGAGAATAGAAGCTTTCAAAATGTGGTGCTATAGAAGAATGCTGAAGATTAGATGGGTAGATCACATAACTAATGAGGAGGTATTGAACAGAATTGGGGAGAAGAGGAGTTTGTGGCACAACTTGACAAAAAGAAGGGACCGGTTGGTAGGACATGTTCTGAGGCATCAAGGGATCACAAACTTAGCATTGGAGGGCAGCGTGGAGGGTAAAAATTGTCGAGGGAGACCAAGAGATGAATACACTAAGCAGATTCAGAAGGATGTAGGTAGCAGTAAGTACTGGGAGATGAAGAAGCTTGCACAGGATAGGGTAGCATGGAGAGCTGCATCAAACCAGTCTCAGGACTGAAGACCACAACAACAACACACACCACCCATTGTTGGATATTGTCTATTTCTCCTATTAATCCAATTTGGTAAGAGTCTCAGACTGATAATCATTACACAATAATTGATTAAACAAGTGTTTTGTAAGTCACTTCTTTTGTGGATGAATTATATTTCCTTAAGATTCTTCCAATGAATCAAAGCCTATCATCTACTATAGGCCACTCTGGATAGTTACTCCTATGTGTTTTAAGGTAGCTATTGCTTTAATTGATTTATGGCCAATAATGCAATGATACACTAACGGTTTTCTTCCACCTACTTATGCACAATACACCACATTTATTTAGGTTCAGGGTCACCTGCCACACCCTACTCTAATAATTGATCCTTTTTAGGTCTTCCTACAATTCTCTACAGTCATCTGTTGTTGCCCCATCCTTATAGATAACAGCATTTGCGCACAGCCTTATGGAGCTTCATACGTTATCCATCAAATTATTATATATACTGTAAACACTAATGACCCTATTACACTTCCTTGGGGTACTCCTGAAATAAATAACCTTCACATCTGTCAGTTCTGTTCCATTAAAAACAACATATTGAGTTCCGTTTGCAAGGAAGTCCTGAATTGAGTCATAAATCTGGTCTGGTACTTGGTAAACTCATATTTTGTTCACTAAATAAGAGTGCAGAACTGTGTCAAATGTCATTACAAAACCAAGGAACAGGGCAGTCATATGAGTGCTGATGTGCATGGCACTATGGATCTCATGGGCTATGTCTGCAGACTCCATGTCAGTTCTTACAGAGGAATTTTCATTCTCCAAAAAATTATATGTGAGCATAAAATATATTCCATAATTCTCCAATAGCCTGATATCAGCAATACAGACCTACAATTATGTGGTTCTGTAATATGACCCTTCTTGAAAACGGGAACGACCTACACTTTTTTCCAGTCACTTCGCATCTTTCATTGTTTCAACAATCTATGATGAACTGATAGAAGGGGAACTAGTTCTTCTGCATAATCTGTATAGAATCTCAAAGGTATCCAATCAAGTCCAGATGCTCTTCCACTATAAAGCGACTGAAGTTGTTTTTCTATTCTGTGATCACTTATCTCAGTATCTGCTATTATCAAATTTGTGTCATGATTGAAAGGAGAAAATGTACTATATGATAAAAATCCTTCTGGCTCTTGTGCTGATATCATTATATAAAAACAAAGTATTTTAAAATATATAACCTATAAAACTGGTGTTTTGGCTATATTACAACAGCTTTCTTCGGGGCAAGTCTGGTTTTACTGAAAGAAAGTTGCCCCTATTTATTGCAAACTATAGGTGTCAATACATCATATTTCTGGAATTTTATTGGTCCTGTAATATAAGAGGCTAGTTGTGATGAGAGGGAAAGGACTATAAAGAGGCTATTTGTGCATTTTCCGGCTCATCAATGATTGGCGCCTGTCTGCAAATCAGTGTTTGGCATCTGGTGGGGATGTTCTCTTACTAGTGTGCATGGAAATACACTACCAGTTTCTATATAGCTGTTTGCTTAGGCTGATGCATCGATGCCCAGTGAAGCTTCTGCCCCATGACCACTTGTGGCCTGTTGCAATGTGATAGCTGGCAGCCAGGATGCCAGGTGTCTGTAGCCATCCTCTCTATTAACACTATCATGCTGCTCAATAATTTCAATCGCCTTTTGTATTTTGCATTGGCAAGTCCACAACTTCTGCCAGTACACTGGCTTCCTGGAACATGATAGGTTGTCCACAACGATGGTGGCGTTCTGCTGTCACTGATTTACTGTGATGTTCTAATCACATATAGCTTTTATGTTCTGCCTTGCACATACTGACTGACCTCCCTGTCTCTCCTATGTAGACAGATCTGCATTGAGAAAATAGCTCATACACTCTTGCAATATTAATGTCGTTCACTGCACTTGATGGAACCTATAATGTTGTGGGTCCTGTGACTGCTGTGGAAAATGTGTTTGAATCCTCATTGGTGGAGGATGTCACTTAGCCATTCACTGACTCTTTTGACATATAGTAAGTGTACTAGCAGTAGCTTCTCTTCCTTGCCTTATTCTCTTATTTTATTTTGATCAGCCTTAGTTGCCTCTCTTATAACATTGTTGTCATATCTGTTGGTGCGAAAAGCATGGTATTTTTCTTTCATATTATTAGTGCATCTTATTCAGTGGGGACAGGCAGTCAGTGTATGCAGGACAGAATATTTCTTATCTGGGTGGTGGTGGCACTCTACAGCAGGTATCAGTTGGTTTATGTGGGCTTCCAGTGCACCTTGTGTTCCAGTCTGCCACAGGTGGTTCTATATATTTCCACATCAAAAAAAGATATTGTACCATTGCTTTTTTGTACCATTACTTTCGGTTTCATACATGAACTGTACATTCTTATGTAGGCAGTATAAAAGCTGAAGGAAGTTTCTTGACTCTGCTTCCCCAAGTGACTAGATAATGAATGTGTCATCTACATATCACAGCCAAAAAAGGGGGCATAATGGTACAGAAGCTAGGGCTATTCGCTCAAAAGCTTACATGAAGAGGTCCACAGCAATTGGGGAGAGGGATGAACTCATTGCAACTCCATCTGATTGCTTATAATATTTACTCCACCAGGTGAAGAACATTAATAGTGCACCAAATCACATATATCAGGTGGGAATCACTCTTGTAGGCTGTGAATGGTCTTTGCTATAGGTATTAGGTCTACAAGTCTGCTTCTGCCATTTCGCAATAGATGGCAGTATCGGCAAGTTGGTTTCAGGTGGTTGGTCATAGGTGTAATACAATAAGCTTAGGCATCTGTAAAAATAATATCATAAAAATATTAGTTGATTTGTGATTCCATCATAAGGTTATTCTTGATTAAGTACATCAACTTACATACCCATTTCTGGCTAAAGAGTACTCCTAAAGAGTAGAGTAGTCTTGATCAGCAAAATCTCAATGACTTTGCAGGCAGCATTCCAAGGAGGATCCGAGCGTGTTACAATGCAAGTAGTGAAGCAACACAGTATTAAATGTTGCACAGAAGCAGTTTTAGATTTCACAAATGAACACTTTTGAACAGACTTATTTTTTAAATTGCATAAGATTTATTCTTTCATTCCATGCTTCTCTTGAATTTACATCTATGAGTATACTCTGTTAGTCACCTTACTGTATGTAGCAGAGGCTACTTCTCATAACATTATCTTTTACCCTTCCCTGTTCCATTCATGAAAGGTTCACAGAAACAATGATTGTTGGTAAACCTCCATATTAGCTCTAATATTGTGGATTTTCTGGTTGGGGTTATTTCATGAGACATATATGGGAGGAAGTAATATGTTGCCCAACTTTTCCCGGGACATTCTCTGTTGGAAGTTCAATAGCAAATATCTCAAAGAAGCACATCATCTCTTTTGTTGTCTCTCTGACTGAAGTTTGTTGAGCATTTCAGTAATAATCCTGCACCAACTAAATGATTTCACGATAATACACACCATCCCCCATGAACCATGGACCTTGCTGTTGGTGGGGAGGCTTGCATGCCTCAACGATACAGATGGCCGTACCACAGGTGCAACCACAATGGAGGGGTATCTGTTGAGAGGCCAGACAAACGTGTGGTTCCTGAAGAGGGGCAGTAGCTTTTTCACTAGTTGCAGGGGCAACAGTCTAGATGATTGACTGATCTGGCCTTCTAACACTAACCAAAACAGCCTTGCTGTGCTGGTACTGTGAATAGCTGAAAGCAAGGGGAAACTACAGCCGTAATTTTTCCCGAGGGCATGCAGCTTTACTGTATGGTTAAATGATGATAGCGTCATCTTGAGTAAAATATTCCGGAGGTAAAATAGTCCCCCATTTGTATCTCAGGGCGGGGGGGGCTACTCAAGAGGACAACATTATCAGGAAAAAGAAAACTGGCGTTCTACGGATCGGAGCGTGGAATGTCAGATCCGTTAATCGGGCACGTATGTTAGAAAATTTAAAAAGGGTAATGGATAGGCTAAAGTTAGATATAGTGGGAATTAGTGATGGTCGGTGGCACGAGGAACAAGACTTCTGGTCAGGTGAATACAGGGTTATAAATACAAAATCAAATAGGGGTAATGCAGGAGTAGGTTTAATAATGAATAAAAAAATAAGAGTGCGGGTACGCTACTACAAACAGCATAGTGAACGCATTATTGTGGCCAAGATAGACACGAAGCCCATGCGTGCTACAGTAGTACAAGTTTATATGCCAACTAGCTCTGCAGATGATGAAGAAATTAATGAAATGTATGTTGAGATAAAAGAAATTATTCAGGTAGTGAAGGGAGTCGAAAATTTAATAGTCATGGGTGACTGGAATTCGGGAGTAGGAAAAGGGAGAGAAGGAAACATAGTAGGTGAATATGGATTGGGGCTAAGAAATGAAAGAGGAAGCCACCTGGTAGAGTTTTGCACAGCGCATAACTTAATCATAGCTAACACTTGGTTCAAGAATCATGAAAGAAGGTTGTATACATGGTAGAATCTTGGAGATACTAGAAGGTTTCAGATAGATTATATAATGGTAAGACAGAGATTTAGGAACCAGGTTTTAAATTGTAAGACATTTCCAGGGGCAGATGTGGACTCTGACCACAATCTATTGGTTATGAACTGTAGATTAAAACTGAAGAAACTGCCAAAAGTTGGGAATTTAAGGAGATGGGACCCAGATAAACTGACTAAACCAGAGGTTGTAAAGAGTTTCAGGGAGAGCATAAGGGAACAATTGTCACGAATGCGGGAAATAAATACAGTAGAAGAAGAATGGGTAGCTCTGAGGGATAAAGTAGTGAAGGCAGCAGAGGATCAACTAAGTAAAAAGACGAGGGCTAGTAGAAATCTTTGGGTAACAGAAGAAATATTGTATTTAACTGATGAAAGGAGAAAATATAAAAATGCAGCAAATGAAGCAGGCAAAAAGGAATACAAATGTCTCAAAAATGAGGTCGACAGGAAGTGCAAAATGGCTAAGTAGGGATGGCTAGAGGACAAATGTAAGGATGTAGAGGCTTATCTCACTAGGGGTTAGATAGATACTGCCTACAGGAAAATTAAAGAGACCTTTGGAGAAAAGAGAACCACTTATATGAATAACAAGAGCTCAGATGGAAACCCAGTTCTAAGCAAAGAAGGTAAGGCAGAAAGGTGGAAGTAGTATATAGAGGGTCTATACAAGGGCGATGTACTTGAGGACAATATTATAGAAATGGAGAAGGATGTAGATGAAATGGGAGATACAATACTGCGTGAAGAGTTTGACAGAGCACTGAAAGACCTGAGTCGAAACAAGGCCCCAGGAGTAGACAACATTCCATTCAAACTACTGACGGCCTTGGGAGAGCCAGTCCTGACAAAACTCTACCATCTGGTGAGCAAGATGTATGAGACAGGTGAAATACCCTCAGACTTCAAGAAGAATATAATTCCAATACCAAAGAAGGCAGGTGTTGACAGATGTGAAAATTACTGAACTATCAGTTTAATAAGTCACAGCTGCAAAACACTAACGTGAATTCTTTACAGACGAATGGAAAAACTGGTAGAAGCCGGCCTCAGGGAAGATCAGTTTGGATTCCGTAGAAATGTTGGAACACGTGGGGCAATACTGACCTTATGACTTATCTTAGAAGAAAGACTAAGGAAAGGCAAACCTACGTTTCTAGCATTTGTAGACTTAGAGAAAGCTTTTGACAATGTTGACTGGAATACTATATTTCAAATTCTCAAGGTGGCAGGGATAAAATACAGGGAGTGAAAGGCTATTTACAATTTGTACAGAAACCAGATGGCAGTTATAATAGTTGAGGTGCATGAAAGGGAAGCAGTGGTTGGGAAGGGAGTGAGACAGGGTTGTAGCCTCTCCCAGATGTTATTCAATCTGTATATTGGGCAAGCAGTAAAGGAAACAAAAGAAAAATTCGGAGTACGTATTAAAATCCATGGAGAAGAAATAAAAACTTTGAGGTTCGTCGATGACATTGTAATTCTGTCAGAGACAGCAAAGGACTTGGAAGAGCAGTTGAACGGAATGGACAGTGTCTTCAAAGGAGGGTATAAGATGAACATCAACAAAAGCAAAATGAGGATAATGGAATGTAGTCGAATTAAGTTGGGTGATGCTGAGGGAATTAGATTAGGAAATGAGACACTTAAAGTAGTAAAGGAGTTTTGCTATTTGGGGAGCAAAATAACTGATGATGGTCAAAGTAGAGAGGATATAAAATGTAGACTGGCAATGGCAAGGAAAGCGTTTCTGAAGAAGAGAAATTTGTTAACATTGAGTACAGATTTAAGTGTCAGGAAGTCATTTCTGAAAGTATTTGTATGGAGTGTAGCCATGTATGGAAGTGAAACATGGACGATAACTAGTTTGGACAAGAAGAGAATAGAAGCTTTCAAAATGTGGTGCTATAGAAGAATGCTGAAGATTAGATGGGTAGATCACATAACTAATGAGGAGGTATTGAACAGAATTGGGGAGAAGAGGAGTTTGTGGCACAACTTGACAAAAAGAAGGGACCGGTTGGTAGGACATGTTCTGAGGCATCAAGGGATCACAAACTTAGCATTGGAGGGCAGCGTGGAGGGTAAAAATTGTCGAGGGAGACCAAGAGATGAATACACTAAGCAGATTCAGAAGGATGTAGGTAGCAGTAAGTACTGGGAGATGAAGAAGCTTGCACAGGATAGGGTAGCATGGAGAGCTGCATCAAACCAGTCTCAGGACTGAAGACCACAACAACAACACACACCACCCATTGTTGGATATTGTCTATTTCTCCTATTAATCCAATTTGGTAAGAGTCTCAGACTGATAATCATTACACAATAATTGATTAAACAAGTGTTTTGTAAGTCACTTCTTTTGTGGATGAATTATATTTCCTTAAGATTCTTCCAATGAATCAAAGCCTATCATCTACTATAGGCCACTCTGGATAGTTACTCCTATGTGTTTTAAGGTAGCTATTGCTTTAATTGATTTATGGCCAATAATGCAATGATACACTAACGGTTTTCTTCCACCTACTTATGCACAATACACCACATTTATTTAGGTTCAGGGTCACCTGCCACACCCTACTCTAATAATTGATCCTTTTTAGGTCTTCCTACAATTCTCTACAGTCATCTGTTGTTGCCCCATCCTTATAGATAACAGCATTTGCGCACAGCCTTATGGAGCTTCATACGTTATCCATCAAATTATTATATATACTGTAAACACTAATGACCCTATTACACTTCCTTGGGGTACTCCTGAAATAAATAACCTTCACATCTGTCAGTTCTGTTCCATTAAAAACAACATATTGAGTTCCGTTTGCAAGGAAGTCCTGAATTGAGTCATAAATCTGGTCTGGTACTTGGTAAACTCATATTTTGTTCACTAAATAAGAGTGCAGAACTGTGTCAAATGTCATTACAAAACCAAGGAACAGGGCAGTCATATGAGTGCTGATGTGCATGGCACTATGGATCTCATGGGCTATGTCTGCAGACTCCATGTCAGTTCTTACAGAGGAATTTTCATTCTCCAAAAAATTATATGTGAGCATAAAATATATTCCATAATTCTCCAATAGCCTGATATCAGCAATACAGACCTACAATTATGTGGTTCTGTAATATGACCCTTCTTGAAAACGGGAACGACCTACACTTTTTTCCAGTCACTTCGCATCTTTCATTGTTTCAACAATCTATGATGAACTGATAGAAGGGGAACTAGTTCTTCTGCATAATCTGTATAGAATCTCAAAGGTATCCAATCAAGTCCAGATGCTCTTCCACTATAAAGCGACTGAAGTTGTTTTTCTATTCTGTGATCACTTATCTCAGTATCTGCTATTATCAAATTTGTGTCATGATTGAAAGGAGAAAATGTACTATATGATAAAAATCCTTCTGGCTCTTGTGCTGATATCATTATATAAAAACAAAGTATTTTAAAATATATAACCTATAAAACTGGTGTTTTGGCTATATTACAACAGCTTTCTTCGGGGCAAGTCTGGTTTTACTGAAAGAAAGTTGCCCCTATTTATTGCAAACTATAGGTGTCAATACATCATATTTCTGGAATTTTATTGGTCCTGTAATATAAGAGGCTAGTTGTGATGAGAGGGAAAGGACTATAAAGAGGCTATTTGTGCATTTTCCGGCTCATCAATGATTGGCGCCTGTCTGCAAATCAGTGTTTGGCATCTGGTGGGGATGTTCTCTTACTAGTGTGCATGGAAATACACTACCAGTTTCTATATAGCTGTTTGCTTAGGCTGATGCATCGATGCCCAGTGAAGCTTCTGCCCCATGACCACTTGTGGCCTGTTGCAATGTGATAGCTGGCAGCCAGGATGCCAGGTGTCTGTAGCCATCCTCTCTATTAACACTATCATGCTGCTCAATAATTTCAATCGCCTTTTGTATTTTGCATTGGCAAGTCCACAACTTCTGCCAGTACACTGGCTTCCTGGAACATGATAGGTTGTCCACAACGATGGTGGCGTTCTGCTGTCACTGATTTACTGTGATGTTCTAATCACATATAGCTTTTATGTTCTGCCTTGCACATACTGACTGACCTCCCTGTCTCTCCTATGTAGACAGATCTGCATTGAGAAAATAGCTCATACACTCTTGCAATATTAATGTCGTTCACTGCACTTGATGGAACCTATAATGTTGTGGGTCCTGTGACTGCTGTGGAAAATGTGTTTGAATCCTCATTGGTGGAGGATGTCACTTAGCCATTCACTGACTCTTTTGACATATAGTAAGTGTACTAGCAGTAGCTTCTCTTCCTTGCCTTATTCTCTTATTTTATTTTGATCAGCCTTAGTTGCCTCTCTTATAACATTGTTGTCATATCTGTTGGTGCGAAAAGCATGGTATTTTTCTTTCATATTATTAGTGCATCTTATTCAGTGGGGACAGGCAGTCAGTGTATGCAGGACAGAATATTTCTTATCTGGGTGGTGGTGGCACTCTACAGCAGGTATCAGTTGGTTTATGTGGGCTTCCAGTGCACCTTGTGTTCCAGTCTGCCACAGGTGGTTCTATATATTTCCACATCAAAAAAAGATATTGTACCATTGCTTTTTTGTACCATTACTTTCGGTTTCATACATGAACTGTACATTCTTATGTAGGCAGTATAAAAGCTGAAGGAAGTTTCTTGACTCTGCTTCCCCAAGTGACTAGATAATGAATGTGTCATCTACATATCACAGCCAAAAAAGGGGGCATAATGGTACAGAAGCTAGGGCTATTCGCTCAAAAGCTTACATGAAGAGGTCCACAGCAATTGGGGAGAGGGATGAACTCATTGCAACTCCATCTGATTGCTTATAATATTTACTCCACCAGGTGAAGAACATTAATAGTGCACCAAATCACATATATCAGGTGGGAATCACTCTTGTAGGCTGTGAATGGTCTTTGCTATAGGTATTAGGTCTACAAGTCTGCTTCTGCCATTTCGCAATAGATGGCAGTATCGGCAAGTTGGTTTCAGGTGGTTGGTCATAGGTGTAATACAATAAGCTTAGGCATCTGTAAAAATAATATCATAAAAATATTAGTTGATTTGTGATTCCATCATAAGGTTATTCTTGATTAAGTACATCAACTTACATACCCATTTCTGGCTATTTGCGGGAAGTTTTAATTTTGTGCTTCAACATGAAGAAATCTGCAGCTGTGGCTCTTAAAATGCTGGGTAAGACCAATGGTGAGGGAACTATTAGTAGAAGAATGTGCAGAGAATGTTTTCAACGCCTTAAGAAGGGTGATTTTGATGTCAAAGACTGGCATGGCGGTGGAGGACAAAACGTTTTCGTAGCGACTATAACAGACGAAGACAGTCACAGAACATCATTATCGAAAGCAATTGATGCATTCCAGCCCAGCACTGAAACACAAACGGCCACAATTCAGTGATAGACACGGAAAGGTAATTTTCCAGTAGGTCAGTGCTCGACCCCGTGTCGCAAAACCCATCAAAATATAAATGGAAACATTGAAATGAGAAGTCCTATCCTATGTTGCTCTCTCTGACTACCACCTTTTTTGATCAGTGGCATACAGACTGGCTGAGCGGCACTTCAGATCATACGAGCACATGCAAAACTGAATCGATTCATGGATCCCCTCAAAAGACGCCAAAGTTGTAGACCTAGTATAATTGTGAAGAGAGGCTTGATCTCAAGACTAACCATAATGTCACCACACTGTATCCACTGTTGCTTTATCAATTGTACATAAAGGGAAGATTCCTCTGAGTGAGTCTGTTTGTACCATTAGGTGGTGGTGGTGGTTAGTGTTTAACATCCCGTCGACAACGAGGTCATTAGAGACGGAGCGCAAGCTCGGGTTAGGGAAGGATTGGGAAGGAAATCGGCCGTGTCCTTTCAAAGGAACCATCCCGGCATTTGCCTGAAATGATTTAGGGAAATCACGGAAAACCTAAATCAGGATGGCTGGAGACGGGATTGAACCGTCGTCCTCCCGAATGCGAGTCCAGTGTGCTAACCACTGCGCCACCTCGCTCGGTGTACCATTAGGTGATGCAATCTAGGTGCCAGATGTTTTGCTACATAACAGGTAGGTGAACTGACCCCATTTGCACAGGTGTCAGTAGATAACGAATTTTATAATTTATATATTTTTAAGTATTTCATATTTTATCCAATGACACAGTAAAACATCCATAAGAATATTAATCATCTTGATACTGGCCACAGAAATCTACCTAGTCATTTTGTGTGTTATGAAATTTCATGGTGAAACTGTATCAGAAGACCAATTCAGTATTTTGGAATTCTTTCTGTTATCTTCTGTGTTGGTGCCAGTATGATCAGTGAATGACTGATTAGATGTTTTAAATACAGTTACTGACTTTACATAAGACCAAAACACTGTAGGTTTTTTTTTTTGCCAGATAGGATGTCAAAATATTACTTTCAAATTCATTAAACGCTTCTCTCACTGAAAATCTTATGCTAAATTTTTCTGCATTTAGCTTTGGTCTGCCAGCTAGGCATGCTTTACTTTGGTGACAACTTTCTAATATGATTATTAAATAATAGAGGGTCTTTCCCATTCCTTAAAACCTTGTTCGGCACATACTTTCCAAAGGCACAATGAACAATGTTTTTGAATTTTATCTGAATGTGCTCAACATCCTTCTTCTCAAAAGTGAATATTTGATGCTGACTACTCAGATGCTCTATAACTGGTACCCAGTCCCTCACATTCCTTTTAACACCTGTAGTTATTGATGCTATCACTACCCTGTGATCTATGATGTCTTACTCTGCATTAACTAATTCGAAAAGTTCAGGTCTGCTTGTTGCAGGAGATCTAAGACATTACCCCCACTAACTATCTGCTTGCTCAAGTAACTTTCAGGTAAGACATTTTGACCAACTTTCTGTTCCTAATACTATTGGGCACTGTTACTTTTAGCAAGCAATACCAATTCTGTAACTTTACCATGGCTGTTCCTTCAGTTTACTTATATCATATTAACTTTTTCTATTCTAAATCTGCAAGGACAAAAATTCTCTGAGAGCAATGTCACTGACCTATCTTCAACTTTAGCAGACGATTCATCACTGATTCCAAGGTGGGGTTCCTCTAACCTAAAAAACCCATATGTCCACACCATATGTACTCTGCTATATAAGTAGTCATTTCCTTCATGTAATGGATGCCTGACCTATTGAGGGGACCCTACAATTCTTCATTCAGTAGTAGTGGTTGAGAAATTTGTATCTGATATCACCACAGAATCATCTAACCATCTGGTTTAGACCTGCCACTTGGATCCAAACAATAGGACTATGATCAACTCTGGGTATGATACGACAAATTGTGGAGTGAGCTTGTACCCCATGGGCAATGCCAGCTGCCTCCACCAATTCAGCCAACTGCCTAAAAGGAACAAGTTTAGTCTCAGAACCCATGCAGCAAGAGTCATTTGTACTGAATCGAAGCCTACAAGCAGTAACAATTATGGAGCTAACATAAAACTGCTTTGAATAGTTTATTAAACTACTGGTAGGAGTTAAACAGTAAATACAACTAAAGAAGCAGCATGACTTGCATTAAGTAGTACACCGATAGTTTGCTTATTGTTAATATAGTGTGCAGTTTAAGTTCCTAAAGTTGCTTCTCTCTTTTCTCTTTTCTTTCTCCACCCCCCCCCCCCCCCTTATTTTTACCCTCATTCCAAATCTCTGCAGGTTCTCTTTCTTCACGGAATTTACAGAAAATGAATGGCTGAATGAAAATTCAATAATTTTATCTACATGTCAATACATCTGCTTTCTAATGATATCTGCAGCCAATTACTTAAATCTGCTCTCAGAAAATTTCAATATCTACAACAATAATGCAAGATGAAGGAACAGGTTGCATATATGTAGATGCTGTATGCCTCTATACAGCCTAGAATTGCACACTGGGCTGAAGTATAAGGATGTTCTTCAAGCTGCCAATAGATATAAGACAAATTATTATTGAAGTTTTCCATTTTCACTTCCAAAAATTCAAGTATTTCTGATATGTAGAAACAAGAATATACCTAAACATACATTTAATTTTCTGTTTCACTGGTCTGTATAAATATAAAAGTATATACATTATATTATATATGGAGCAGTCAAATGAGAACAAGACAGAAGGAAAAAAGTAAGTAAACTGTTTATTATTTCAAAATTAATAAGCATTAGTGTTAATACACACTTCAAAAAAAGTTTTACATCACCACGGTTCCCAGAACTGCTGAAGATAGACATTGACTGTGAAGATTGTATCACAGACACAGTCCCTTTGCCTGTTCACAGATGTCACTAAACCTACCCAAGCATGTAAACAACCATGCATGAGCAGCCCCTATTAGATGGAGGGGGTCCGACAGCTGATCAGTTCCAGTCATTCAACCAGGACAGAGGTACATGGCTCATGTTGTCTGTAGTTCAACCATACCTAGATGGTAAACACCATGGTTTGATTGCATCTGCATTGTTGCTTTGTGCCAGGAAGGGCTCTCAAAAAGGGAAGTGTCCAGGTGTCTTGGAGTGAACCAAAGCGATGTTGTTCAGACATCGAGGAGATACAGAGAGGCAGGAACTGTCAATGACATGCCTTTCTCAGGCTGCCTAAGGGCTACTACTGCAGTGGATGACTGCTACCTACAGATTATTGCTTGGAGGAACCGTGACAGCAATGCCACCATGTTGAATAATGCTTTCGTGCAGCCACAGGATGTCGTGTTACGATTCAAACTGAGCGCAAAAGGCTGCATGATGCGTAACTTCACTCCCGACATCCATGGCGAGGTCCATCTTTGCAACCACGACAGCATGCAGCGTGGTACAGATGGGCCCAACAACATGTTGAATGGACCACTCAGGATTGGCATCATGTTCTATTCATTGATGAGTGTCGCATATGCCTTCAACCAGGCAATCGCTGGAGACATGTTTGGAGTCAACCCAGTCGGGCTGAACACCTTAGATACACTGTCCAGCAAATGCAGCATGGTGGAGGTTCCCCGATGTTTTGGCATGGCATTATGTGGAGCCGACATTCATGGTCATGGAAGGCACTGTAATGTCTGTATGACACGTAAATGCCATCCTCTGACCGATAGTGCAACCATATCGGCAGCATATTGGCGAGCGTGGACAACAATTAGCACCCCCATAATGCACGTCTTGTGGGTAACTTCTTTCAGGATAACAACATCACTTGACTAGACGTGAACCCTATCAAACATGCCTGGGATAGATTGAAAAGGGCTGTTTATGGATGACATGACCCACAAACAACTCTGAGGGATCTACGCCGAATCGCCATTTGAGGAGTGGGACAATCTGGACCAACAGTGCCTTGATGAAATTGTGGATAGTATGCCATGATGAATACAGGCATGCATCAATGCAAAAGGTCATGCTACTGGGTATTAGAGGTACTGGTGTGTACAGAAATCTGGACCACCACCTCTGAAGGTCTCACTGTATGGTGGTACAACATGCAATGTGTGGTTTTCATGAGCAATAAAAAGGGCAGATATGATGTTTTTGTTGATCTCTGTTCCAATTTTCTGTACAGGTTCTGGAACTGTCAGAACCGAGGTGATGCAAAACTTTTTTTGATGTGTGTATATTTATCCCGCTGTGAGACAAGATGGCCAGTGCCTTGATGGAAAAATATTAGTGTTTGCCTCAAAGAACGATGATATTATACTGGTGTGCACCTCTTCATCCAAAGCAAATTGATGGCTATGAATGTCTTTCTTCAGAGCTCCAAAAATACGTAAATTGCATGAGGAGAGATTGGGACCATATGGAGGATCTGTAAGGGCACCCACCAAAACTTCTGCAGTGTAGCTGAAACAACTTTGACAACATGATTAATTTTATGTGGTCATTCCACTTCAAATCACTCCATACACACACTCCTGGATATTTCATGTAAGTAACAGTTTTCACTGATGATTCTGCAATTGTAAAATAATGCAATAAAGGGCCTTTCTGTTTATGTAGTTGCAATACATTATATTTATGTTGGGGGTGTCCACCCCTGGTAGCTGAGTGGTCAGCGTGATGGAATGTCATACCTAATGGCCTGGGTTTGGTTCCTAGCTGGGTCAGAGATTTTCTCCGCTCAGGGACTGGGTGTTGTCTTATCCTGCAAATACAGATCTGTGTGTGTGGGCTTCTGGTAGACGGAGTGCCCCAAAGATCCATCGGTTCTACGATTGACAAGGACATCCAGAAACGGCAGACATCTACCTTTTTTGACCTCCATGGTAAACTGAATATTCTTGTGAATGGTATTCAGATGTTTTTGCAGGCGACAAGCTGCCACCACCCTGCACAAACCATGGGTTTGCTACGTACTCTGGTGCACCGGGCACATGTGGTATCTGATAAGGACAGCCTTCCTAAAGAATTAGAACATTTGCAATCCGTCTTCAGGGAGAATGGATATTCTACACGCCAAATCCGCACAGCTGTAACACAGAAGAAATGTAAAGAGAAACAAGAAGAAGAAGACAAAGAGGTGGTCACGTCCAGGGCGTTTCTTCCGTATGTGGGTAACCTCTCCTCTAAAATAGGAAGGATTTTAAAGAAGCATTGTGTTAAAGTGATCTTCCGACCACCTACGAAAATATCGGCTTTGCTTGGCTCTGTGAAGGACGATCTGGGTCTGAGGAAGGCGGGTATTTATAAGATCCCCTGTCAATGTGGCAAATCCTACATTGGCCGAACTACTCGCACAGTACGGGAAAGATCCATGGAGCATGAGCGCCACACACGTCTACTACAGCCTAACAAATCAGCCATAGCAGAACACTGTATTTCGACGGGACACTCCATGGATTATTGTGGAACAAAAATTTTAGCGACAACTAGATCTTTTTGGGAATCCATTATCAAGGAGTTCGTGGAGATACGATTGGCAAAAGATCTTGTTAATCGAGACGGCGGCTTTCAGATGGATAAAGCATGGGATCCTGTAATTTCTTTAATCGCTTCGCAGAGACATGGGTCTGCATCTAGTGCGACGGCTGACGAAAATTGATTTTATACTTTCGACTACCGTGCCTCAGCTGCGCGAAGGCGCTTTGCGACAGATAGCGCAAATGTAGGTACGCCACTACGCATGCGCGGCCCACTTCTGCTGCAGAGCGCGCCAAATTAGATAGGGGGCGCGGTATTAGCCTTCTCCACTGCACAGGCACCGCCTCGCCAATTTTGGGTATATATAGAACGACGCGCACCAGTAATCTTCAGCCTCGTACTCACCTGAAGATGGCTGCATGTTTGTTAGCCGAAATATCGTGCCAAGATGTCAACATGATCCGGCTGCAAGCCCGAAATATGATGAACCGATCAACACGCTGGGAAAACTTCAAGATAAATATAATGCTTTTCTCAAGACTTTTCTCATGCTCTTTGAAAGTTGCTTTCCGTTAGAACGTTTAAAACAGGGTACTAGCACAAACAGGCAGCCTGGGTGGCTGACTAGAGAGATAAGAATATCTTGTAGAACAAAGTGGCAATTATATCAAAACGTTAGAAACAGTCAAAATCTAAATGCAGCAGCCCATTACAAACAGTTTTGTAAGCTGCTTAAAAATGTTATTAGGAAGGCAAAAAGTATGTGGTATGCAGATAGAATAGCTAAATCTCAGGATAAAATTAAAACCATATGGTCAGTCGTAAAGGAAGTTGCTGGTCTGCAGAGA
Source organism: Schistocerca americana (assembly GCF_021461395.2). Taxonomy (NCBI): domain Eukaryota; kingdom Metazoa; phylum Arthropoda; class Insecta; order Orthoptera; family Acrididae; genus Schistocerca; species Schistocerca americana. The sequence continues at coordinate 945,538,883 of NC_060130.1, read as the reverse complement.
CAGGTCAAGGATATGTTGCTTTCCGTTAGAACAGGATAAGAATATCTTGTAGAACAAAGTGGCAATTATATCAAAACGTTAGAAACAGTCAAAATCTAAATGCAGCAGCCCATTACAAACAGTATTGTAAGCTGCTTAAAAATGTTATTAGGAAGGCAAAAAGTATGTGGTATGCAGATAGAATAGCTAAATCTCAGGATAAAATTAAAACCATATGGTCAGTCGTAAAGGAAGTTGCTGGTCTGCAGAGACAGGTCAAGAATATAGAATCAGTGCGTAGTGGGAATGTCCGTGTTACTGATAAGTCGCATATATGTACAGTATTTAATAATCACTTTCTGAATATAGCAGGTGAACTAAATAGAAACCTAGTCCCAACAGGGAATCATATAGCGCTCTTAGAAAAAAGTGTTCCGAGACTGTTACCTGAAATGCTCCTCCATGATACTGACAAGAGGGAGATTGAGTTAATAATTAAATCACTAGAGACCAAGAACTCTCATGGATATGACGGGGTATCTAGCAGAATACTGAAGTATTGTTCTATGTATGTTAGCCCAGTTCTCAGCCATATCTGTAACGTTTCCTTTAGGAGTGGTCGGTTTCCTGACCGATTAAAGTACTCGGTAGTGAAGCCACTTTATAAAAAGGGAGGCATTGATAATGTTGACAATTTTAGACCTATTACTATGCCATCGGTGTTTGCTAAAGTTATCAAGAAGGTTGTATATACAAGGTTACTGGAGCATTTAAATTCACTTATTTGCTGTCAAATGTTCAGTTTGGTTTTAGAAATAGTTTAACAACTGAAAATGCTATATTCTCATTTCTCTGTGAGGTTTTGGACGGATTAAATAAAAGGTTGCGAACGCTAGGTGTTTTCTTTGATTTAACGAAGGCTTTTGACTGTGTTGACCACAAAATATTACTGCAGAAGTTGGACCATTATGGAGTAAGGGGAGTAGCTTACAATTGGTTCACCTCTTACTTTAAGAACAGAAAGCAGAGGGTAATTCTCCGCAATATTGAGAGTGGTAGTGATGTTCAGTCCCAATGGGGCACTGTTAAGTGGGGCGTTCCCCAAGGGTCGGTGCTGGGGCCACTGCTGTTTCTTATTTATATAAATGATATGCCTTCTAGTATTACAGGTGATTCAAAAATATTTCTGTTTGCTGATGACACCAGCTTGATAGTGAAGGATCTTGTGTGTAATATTGAAACAGTAACAAATAATGTAGTTCATGAAATAAGTTCGTGGCTTGTGGAAAATAATTTGATGCTAAATCACAGTAAGACTCAGTTTTTACAGTTTCTAACTCACAATTCAACAAGAACCAATTTTTGATCAGACAGAATAGGCATATTATAAGCGAGACGGAACAGTTCAAGTTCCTAGGCGTTCGGATAGATAGTAAGCTGTTGTGGAAAGCCCATGTCCAGGATCTTGTTCAGAAGCTAAATGCTGCTTTATTTACCATTAGAACAGTATCTGAAATAAGTGACACTTCAACACGAAAAGTAGCCTACTTCGCATGTTTTCATACGCTTATGTCATATGGTATTATTTTTTGGGGTAATTCTTCTGATTCAAAAAGGGTATTTTTGGCTCAAAAACGGGCTGTTCGAGCTATATGTGGTGTAAGTTCGAGAACCTCTTGTCGACTCCTATTAAAAAATCTGGGAATTCTGACATTGCCCTCACAGTATATATTTTCTTTAATGTCGTTTGTTGTTAGCAATATTAGCCTATTCCCAAGAGTTAGCAGCTTTCACTCAGTTAATACTAGGCAGAAATCAAATCTGCATGTAGGATGCACTTCCTTGACTCTTGTGCAGAAAGGAGTGCAGTATTCTGCTGCATCCATTTTCAATAAGCTACCACAAGAACTCAAAAAATCTTAGCAGTAGCCCAAACTCTTTTAAGTCTAAACTGAAGAGTTTCCTCATGGCTCACTCCCTCTATTCTGTCGAGGAGCTCCTGGAAGAGCTAAAAAATTAAGCAAATTCCAGTGTTACATTGCTGATTTTCTTCATTTAAACTTACAGCTTGTCACATGAATATGTTTTTTCATATTTCATTTTATCTGTTTCTAATATCGTGTTATAATTTCATGTATTGACTCGTTCCATGACCATGGAGACTTCTCCTTAATTTGGTCCCACGGAACAATAAATAAATAAATAAATAAATAAATCTGCATTTCTTCTTCGTGTAGCAATTTTAATGGCCAGTAGTGTATTTACTTTTTATGCCACAATATCTCAATAGGGTATTTCCTAAGGTGTTGAAACTTTTTCTATGACTACAATTAGAAAAAACATTTTCCATAATATTCTATCAATATCTTCCTGAATATGTGAATGAGGATATAATCTAAAGCAATGACTGGTGGTGATATATTCATGCATATATTTGACCAAAAATTCAACTGACTCAGGAAACCAGAAAATTGGGAAGCTCAAAAATGTGTGAGAAATGATTGTAACACTAGATAACAGTGTTATAATATGCAGATTTACTATGACAGCTAAATTAGGGTCCTGAATTTTTTACCATTAGTATACAAGGTGCCCCCAGGCCCTGAATGCAAGTAATTTTTATTATTTTAATTTTAGAAAGAGACTGCCTTTTTCATTGGCCACCTTTGAGCTGATATGACAACAATCTTCTGGTTCACACCAAAATAGGCCAAGTTGGCATCATCAAAGCCAGCTTGCCAATCAGATTGCATTACAAGATAACCCTACTCTTAGAGCCACAACTGAAAAATACCTCGCTCTCTCTTCTGTTCCCAGTCACCTAGAGCAGATGCTAAATGGCTTAGTTCCTTCATCTTTCAATCTTCCATTATTGTTTGAGATGGGTCTGGTGCTACTGGAGTTATCTTCTCTCATCTCTCTGGCAGTCCTTGCCCTGTAATTCTCCCTCATACACACACCCCAAATGAGCAAATACACTGATATCACTTCATTTTCTGAACCTGAGTACCTTATATTAATTACAAGCCCACATGATTTTCCAATCCTCACTACACCTCACAGGGGGTATGCATCACACTGTGATAGAATATAAATTAATTGGTCTGAAATAAATGACTTCTACACCTAGTGAAAAGACAACATTTATGATTACCTGCATCATAGTACATTGGTCTACTTTTAGAATGCAAAAATCTTAAATTCTTTGGGGCATTAACACAAGTCTCTGGTAAATCAATAGTGTTAACTGATACTACAAATCTGGATGTCACACGATTCCTGTTTAACTGTGAGGAACTGGTTTGTGAACTATTAGCTAATGCCTGATGACATCATATATAGTTCAATGGGATTTACATTTCAGTGTCAGGACATTAACTGAAATTTTGTTATGCTTATATCAATGACTTTCTCCTTTCTATGGGTCAATTATATTTCTGTATTTACAGCACCCATCATAAACCTTTCATATTGTGGCATCAGTGTGTCCTAAGAATGATTACTCCTGTGGTAAAGAAGTATTCACAATATTCCTGCTGAACATTATGGTTTGGACACAAAGAAGATGCTGGTGCTATTACCTGGTAGTCATGGTTTATTGTGCCACTAGGATACTGATGAAATACATTGCACCATCATTGTCAAGGGTCATTACACTGAATATGTAAACAACACCTTTCATGGCTGAAGAAAAGGAGTTTTATGCCTTATTCAATGTAACATGTATACCACATAATATTAATCACACAATTACTGCAGGACTGATGTGTGTCTCATTTAATAAATCAAGAATATGCTGTTTGGATGTATATGAACATGTGCTGTGTGTTTAGGTTCTACACATAGGAGCAGAGATAGAGATTGGAGAGAAACATATCCAGATGATAGCAAGTTCACACAAAGGAGTTTTAGGATGAAAGGCAAGAAAGAGATGAATAATAAGAGATACAATGTTATTGAAGTGTGACATTCATAATTAAGCTTGCAAACAATCCCCATTCACATGTTGAAGAATGAGCTTTCCATAAGTCATTGCACAGAAAGACAGGATGCCTCGTAATTTATATATAGCCATTTACATAGGTACCTACTGCTGTGCTTCGGATAATGTTGCATGACTGCACATCTGAAAGAAGACGGTAGGTGAGTAAGGGAACTGTGCATTCAAGCACACATCTGATAACTAACAATTTATTTATTGCTTTGTATACTTAGGATTTCTTATAATTCTTGTTAAAGCACTTATTAATAATAAATGAGAGACACCATCATGAGATTTAGCTAGTAAGTGATAAGCCATAGACTGTAGGATCTTGAAAGAGGTCTACAGTTTCTCTGACTGCTGGGATTTATAAAGTGAGGTTCATCAGTGACACATAAACTTCTTAAATTAATGAAAATTAAGACCAGCTGGCGAGATTGATTCTAGAGTGTTACAGATATGATTCAGAATTGAGTTATTAACTGCAGAATGGAAATAAACAATGTACATAATTATCAATAAAAGCAATAATTGTTACTCTTAAGACTGGATACATGTTTTGGTGAACTGTTACTTAAAAGGCTGGGTCGACAGCTCTTGAATTTTGAATCAGTATGGGACTCCAAATGAAGGAAAGCACATAATTACAAGAGAGATAATAGTGCGACCAGTCACCAAGGTATTCTCAATGCACATTATATAAATTTTGTTAACTTCACTGTGCCACTTAATTATTTATCCTAGATACATAATCACTGCTTACAAGAGATGAATAAGGAATGGAGTATAAAAAAATGGTTTTTTATGTATGTGACATTCAAGAAACATTCCACAGTTATATGAGGTCTGTTCAAAAACTTCCAGAACATTCATAATTTTGCGCAAATGGTGTGTTGGAGTGAAATGTGGTTGGCATCCCCACACATGCCTGTGTTTAATGTGTAAGTGCCAGAAGTTTCACTGTTGTACGTATTGAGTGTGTCATACAGTTTGCGAATTTTGAGATGGCAGAGTTAGAGGAGCAACACGTCTGTATTAAATTTTTGTGAAACTCAAGAAAACCTTTACAGACACACACCAAATGATGCAGGAAGCCTACGTTGATGAGTGCTTAAGCCATACTCAGTGTTATGAACGGTTCAAAAGGTTTTAAAAATGGCTCAACAGTAGTTAAAGATGACCCTCATTGTGGATGCCCTTTGACGTCTACTGACGATGTTCATAGCAGGAACGTCAAGGAAATTGTGAATGCCAATTGAAAACTGATTCTCTGAGAGACTGCAGAAGAATGTAACATTTCAGTTTTATCAGGTTATGAAATCTTGACACTGCATCTTGGAATGCATCGTGTTGTCGCCAAGTTCACCCCACAGCTGAAGAGTCAATACTAGAAACACCTTCACCTCACAATCTGTGAAGAGCTTTTGGATCATGCAAATGAGAACGAGATGTTCCTTATGATAATTGTAACTTGTGATGAGATGTGGCTCTACAGTTATGATTTTGAGACCAAGGTTCAGTCTTCACAATGGCTCAGAAAAGGTTCTCCAAAACCAAAAAATGCTTCTCAGGTCAGGTCAAATGTCAAAGCCATGCTGATTGCTTTCATGGACTTTGAAGGATTATTTCATCATGAAATCATGCCACAGGGACAAACCATTAATTGATGGTACTATCAGAATGTGTTATAATGCCTGTGAGAGAATGTGAGAAGGAAACTGCCTGAAATGTGGTGAGGCAATTCATGGCTCTTGCATCACGATAATGCAACTGCAAATTCATCCCTGTTGGCTTGTGACAGTTGCACAAAAACAAAATCACTGTGCTGCCTCATCCTCTGCACTCTACAGACCTGGCCCCTGTGCACTTTTTTTATTTCCAAAGTTGCAAACCCTCAAAGGACAAAGATTTGCAACAATAGATGAGATAAAAGAAAATTTGCAGACGGCACTTTGTGTGATCCAGCAAGATGTGCACAAATCTGCTTCTGGAATTGGAAATGGCATTGAGAGCAGTGCATAAATTGTGAAGGGGAGTATTTTGAAGGAGACCATTCACAATAAGTAAAAGGTAAGTGTAGAAAAACTTTGTGGACAAAGTCCTAGAATTTTTTGAGCAGACCTTGTAATTGCTCTCTCATTTTTTTTAAGTGGATCATATATTTGTAGTATTTGCATGGTTCATGAATTATTTGATATATACTTTGGTTTTCTTAAAAATCAAGTAATTCTGTTAGCGTATTCTATGTAGTATTCTGCTCCTATAGTTCCCGTACCTTACTCAGCTTCTCAGATTTTGAGAAGCTCCTTTGTTGGTGTCGCCAGATTTTGAGCACAGTCATCTGAACTACATAAAATTGCTTAAACATGCTTAGTTAAGCGCCAATAAAAGTTCTGTGGAAGCCAAACTCTCATTTTTTCTTCTACTAGGTTTTGTTCCTGCTTTAAAATAAAATGAAGAGCCAAAGAAACTGGTACACCTGCCTAATGTAGTGTAGGGCCTCCACGAGCAAGCAGAAGTCCCACATCACATGGCATGGACTCAACTAACATCTGAAGTAGTTCTGGAGGTAATTGACACGACGAATCCTGCAGGGCTGTCCATAAATCTGTAAGAGTATGAGGGGTGGAGATCTCTTCTGAACAGCATGTTGCAAGACATCCCAGATATGCTCAATAATGTTCATGTATAGGGAGTTTGGTGGCCAGTGGAATTGTTTAAACTCAGAAGAGTGTTCCTGGAGCCACTCTGTAGCAATTCTGGATGTGTGGGGTGTTGTATTGTCCTGCTCAAATTCCCCAGTCCATCAGAATGTACAATGGACATGAATGGATGTAGGTGATCAGACAGGATGCTTACGTACATCTCACCTGGCAGATTCGTATCTAGACGGGTCCCATTTCACTCCAATGCACTCACCCCACAATATTACAGAGCCTCCACCAGCCACAACAGTCCCCTGCTGACATGCAGTGTCCATGGATTCATGAGGTTGTCTACATACCCGTACACGTCCATCTGCTTGATACAATTTGAAACTAGACTCGTTCGACCAGGCAACATGTTTCCAGTCATTGACAGTCCAATGTCAGTATTGACGGGCCGAGGTGATTCGTAAAGCTTTGTGTCATGCAATCATCAAGGGTACGTGAGTGGGTCTTTGGCTCGGAAAGCCCATATCAATGACGCTTCGTTGAATGGTTCGGATGCTGACACTTATTGATGGCCCAGCGTTGGAATCTGCAGAAGGGTTGCACTTATGTCACACTGAATGATTCTCTTCAGTTTTGTTGGTCCTGTTCTTGCAGGATCTGTTCCAACTGCAGTGATGTTGGAGATTTGAGGTTTTACCAGGTCCCTGATGTTCATGTTCATGAAATGGTCGTATGGGAACATCTCTACTTCATCACTACCTTGGAGATGCTGTGAGCAATCACTTGTGTACTGACTATAACACCACACTCAAACTGACTTAAATCTTGATAACCTGCTATTGTAGCAGTAGTAACCGATCGAACAACAGTGCCAAGCACTTGTTTTCTTATATAGGCATTGCTGACTGCAGTGCTGTATTCTGCCTGTTTACATACCTCTGTATTTAAATATGCATGCCTATACAAGTTTCTTTGGCACTTCAGTGTATAACAATTAATTCTTCCATGAAGCAGCTGATTATATGCTAGTTTAAATAGTTGCAAATACTGCAAGTGCTACACTAATTCAATAATGTAGTAACATGGTAAGAAAAGTTTATGCCATTAAAATGAGGAACTAGATTTTCATGTAATAGTTGCTCTTTCTAAGATATTTACAATTCAAGGGAAATATTGCATGAATATGGAAACATAGCCAGCCATCGGTCTCAACTAACTTTAATGTACTGTGCATTCTAAGAACTATTTCAGCTTCATATTTGTATGACAGTCCAGTGCTAACTGTTAAAGGAGATTGGTTGGTTGGTTTGTGGGATTAAAGGGACCAGACTGTTAAAGGAGATGTACAAAGAAATAACACACGCCTATCAAACACACATAGAAATAGCTAAATATTTAAATGACAGAGGAACAGTTAAAATAACAGCCCCACCTACTTGCTGGTACCAATAATTCTTACTGTTGTTTACACACAATATTTAAGAATTTCAGAAACAAATGTTCTTTCCTTTGGTACCAAAATAGAAATGACATAGTGAGCCAGTGAATGGAAGTTCATGAAACACTGGGGAAAACTTGTTTCAGTCCTTACAAATTTCCTTTCTCTTAAAGAAGATAATGTATTCATGACAATATTCACTTTGATTTGTGTCCACTGCTTTTGTAAAGATCTTTCACTTGTTGCATTCATATTTATCACTTGTTCTTATTAGCAACTGTTCCATTAATTATATTTTATCATATGTTTTTCAATTTTATTAACTAGGGGCTAGCCTTAAATTGGTGTCCAGTGACGCAGTTTTGATATCAAAGTTGTATCACCTGCGGCAGGAAAAATGATACATTTTTAATTTGCATGATGCTGGAACAGCCACTGCCAGATAATTTTTGTTTCAAATGAAATTATCATTATTGACAGTGTTGTCAGGTTTTGGAATGTCGAGTCTATCACAGGGGTTCATAGATATTTATGTAAATATTTATTTCTTGAAACTGAGAGAGTATGTTAGACACAGTCATAATTGAAAGGGGTTTGTTACTCTAACTGGTTATACATTTGCCCCCATCTGAATAAAAACTTCTTACATTACTATGTACTACTGGATAAGTTGTTCAATATTGTGAAACACTGTTTCCAAACAGCTATACTTATTCTCTTACTTGTTAGAAACAGAACTGGTTTTGTAACATACAGTTTTATTATCACCTACAAATGTAGGTCTGCACCATTATTAATGAAGAAATTAAAGATACTGTTAACGTTTTGAGAGGTCAGGAAGAGTGACAAGTAGATTCTCTGTGTCAGATAGATATGATAGGAATGGAAGATATCATATTTATTAAATTTCTTACAGTTTTCTTTTCTTTTACAATGAAGATTAAACCATACATAGCATCCTTTTGAGAGCATATGAACAAATAGTAATATATATTGTTGATTCAGAGAAATATTATCATCAGACATATGTGGTTGATATATGAGTTTGGTTACAGAAACAACTTTAGAGTATTGGCTATGTGTTTAAGAGTGGTGTAAGGTGTAGTAAAGTTGAAAAAAAAAAGAAAAAGAAAATGAAAGTTATGCTAGAAATATTTGATGCCAAGTTAAATGAGAACTGTAATAGTAAAATGGTTCAACACTGATGTGTTACAGTTTTAACTCACTCTCAAAATCCAGATTTGGATTTTCTCATCAGCCGTTTAAATGATAACTTGTCAGAAATTCTGATGCATACTCATGGGTCGAAAGATGTTACACCAGCTCAGAATAATGTGACAAGAGATTACAGCTGACACTTTACAGGTTCAAAACCAAAATTATATGCAAAACTGTCAAATATGCTGATAGTCATATTCTTAAAGTCATTGCAGTTATGTAGTTTAACTGAACTTGTAACTTCAAGGCAGTACAAGATACAAAGACACATTTAAATTTCATAAAAGTGCTAGGTTTCTGAACTAGTGTTTCCTACAAATGGGAAAATAGAAGAAAATGGAGAGAGGAAATGTATTATTTAAGGATTACGCACAAAAATTTACTTAGTATTGTAAGTCTAGGGAAATGTAACAGTACAGGACATAAAGAAAACCAACAATTAATTTTGTTTCTGTCCTGACTTGCTATGTCTCCTTTCTGAATAACTTTACTGTTTAATCCACGAAAAATTCATTTTCCTTCAGTATTTTCTTCTGTTTTTCTGGGCAGCCTCTGCTTCTAACATCTAATGTCTCTTTAACCTCTTGTGCACTTCAGTTAAATCACTGCCTGCTGCTGTACATTAATTTTTATACAGTTATTTGGTTTTTTATTTATTATGGAGATTCCTTTCCTTATCCGATCATTAGAGAGGTTGATGGAAAACTATATGCTATTAAGATAATATAAAACAATGGTAACAGCACATACAGAAATATCAAGATCTTATTTATGTCTGCAATGGCACAATGGAAATGGGAACAGGTGACTGAATGAAAATTAATGGAAAACACAAAATTGTGGATGTTCTGCAAAATAAATTAATAGAGAAAAATCCACAATTTTGTGTTTTTCATTTGTAAATATGAAGTTATTCTGCTGAACAGTAGTGGAAAAATCACTAAGCATAAAGAGTAATGGAAATAACTTATAAACAGTGTGATACTGAGCAGGGTTGGAAAGCGGTTTGCAAGAGGTAAAGCAAGAGGAGAATCTAATGACATAACAAAGATGATCAGTAGAAGTAATGAAGTAAGTACAGTGGAGGCAAGGCATAATGAAGAGGAGGAGTGGAGTGATCTCACTGTGGGAAGAGACTATCATACTTCAAAGTGGAATAACACCATTCATGAATAACAGAGGTATTGTTTTAAAACACTAGTATAAAATGGAGGGATAGGTGTACCATAGTTCTAGTTTTCTTTATGTTAGCCAGGAGAGGAATTCTCCCTAGCCAATAGGTGAAACAGAAATAACAACATCCAGGTTCATGCTCTATGGGGTGGGGATTTGCTCAAGGAGACATTAAAATCTTGAAGCTGTGGCAAAGGTAAGTAGTTTTTCATTGGAAAGAGAACAGAAACAGGAAGTAAACAGAACAAGCAGGCAACACTATTCTGGCAAAGTGGATATTAAGAAAACTGGAGCCAGTAGTGAAAACTCTGTTACTGTTTTTCTTTGTTTTCTTTAACTCTCTATGCCTGAGAGCCTAATTTTTGTTGCCTCTACTCCAAGTGATACAAAGAGTGTTTATTTTTGTCTCAAATAAGGAGCACGTATTTTGAATTTGTTTAACTTCCTTTAATGTATGACAGGTAGTGTATGTATGTCCCTGTCATTTATCCAAGTTTTGACTGCCTGTTTCAGTTTCATATTCATTCAGTATGTCAAGAAAATAGATATTGTCTTTGCAACTAGAGACATGAAGTCCAACTGAACCACAACCACTGGTAACATGCAGAGGCAAATTATTGTCTGTCCTGACACAAATAAATAAATGTACAAACAGAAGAAATGTGTTTATAGAATCAGACAATATATCGTCTTCTTATGGCAAATTTTACAGTACCTTTTTAAGCTATTTGGGTAGTAGAAAACAACTTACATCTCATGGCATATAATTACATATTTACATATTTAAAACACACACACACACACACACACACACACACACACACACACACACACACACACACAGCTAGTTCACACTATAAAATGGATATCATTTTAGCAGAGTGAAAGTGTTGTTACTTCTGAAACTGGTTGACTAACAAGCAGTCTCAGAATAGGTCATCCCAAATATTGCCATTCTTCCTGAATGTGTCCATATTTCCTTGTGTTTTCCATATCTGGTTGCCTTCATATTTAAAACACATTTTGCAATTTTTGAAATATATGTTGCTTTTATTGCTTACTTCTTCTGTGTTTTTATATTTTCTCAGTTTTGGCCATTTCATAGACTGGATATATTCTTTCTATATGATATTAGGTACATAATTTGTGTGTTTTTGTTTTCAGAAGTATCAGCCTTTTAGAGAATGCTTTTACTTGAAAATGTGAGTGCAATCACTTTTTGTAACCTTGTCTTTCTCTAACCTTACCAATTTTCAAGCACAACTTAGATCTGCTTAAAAATCCCTCAGCCCCACAAACGATTACCTTTCATCTGCTACATTGTTGCAAACTTGAAGTAAATTCTTTAGCTAATACATCTAACAGCCCACATGAAACCAATGGAAATGAAATTTTGTGAGATTGGGAAGGACATAATTTTATTCTTTTCAACATGCGGGGTACATAAGTTTTCTTGCACAGAACTAGCTCTGCTTCAATTGGGAGCTTAAATAAACTTCCTCATTTGCTGAGACGCTTAGTCTTATTCTTTAAGTATGTACTGCTGACAGAACCATTTTCGTTGGCAGTGTCAGAAAGACACAGTGGCTGCCCAAAAGGTCTTGTGCCTGCTGCAGAGCCTGGCCCAAAGCCTGAAATCATTTTGAAACATCATTTCAGTTTCAAACAAAATGTTATCCACTGGCACTCCTGTCCCATATGGGAGGCTCAGACACATATAAGATATTACAATACTGTTTTCTATAATCTATTTAAAGATGAATTTGAAAGTAAAACTTTATTTACTAGATATTAAAACAAATATATGCTCTGGCTGGAAGAATAGTATGCCATAGATTCAGGTTTATGGGCTAATGGGAAAGCTTTCAAGAAAAGTTTGAATCCCCAAGTAACAATAATGTGCTGGTCAATTGTAAACATTAACACTAATAATACTTTGAAATTATATGATACAACTCATAACACAAGTTTACAGATGTACAAGTGCTTATGTATTTGAGCAATAATAGCCATTAAAATTGTGTTAAAAAATGTTGCCATGCAGCAAATATTTTAATGAGAGGGGCATGCAGTATCTTCCAGAATATGGTACTAATTCATTAACAGAACAGAAGCAAGATAGCATTACCATGTACATAAAGTATATGCTAAGCATATTAACATGCACCAACCAACCTTCAAGTTCTCCTGGTGAAGTGTGGTCATTAGTTAATTTCTGTTATATATTAAGAAACATGACAAATTGATTATAAAATATGGTGCTTTAGACTGCTACATGTTGATGGTGATCACTGTAACCACTAACACACAGTATCCTACACAAATTTAATGACATGCAAAACATTAATGTAAAACTTGAAATGAGGTACATGTAATTTTTGAACAAGTAGATTTAACCCCACATTCTAAATATAATCATTGGTAATTAGTAGAACATAGCATGTCCAGTACCATTGTACAGAATTGTCAATGAACAAACAAAACTATTCCTATAAATACCATTATGCTTCTTTATTTCTAGATTGCTACAACTTTTTCTCAAAAAGTAATACAATAATAGACAGCATTTGTGTGTCACAGAGTTTAAGAAAAATTGAGTAAATCATCAACCATGTTCATTTTTACTACTAGTAACATCATCTGTAAAGTTAAATATGATTTGTAATCTCTAAAATGGTATAGAGTATAGTATATGAGAGCAATGACAGATATATACATCAAAAACTCAGGAAGTTTTTTTCTCTGGCTTACATCTGATAATACAGACGCTATGCTTAATGCAGAGACTTGGATGATGTTACACGGGAATATAGTAGACTCCTCAAACAGTTATTGACACACTGTCATTAAATATCTATGAAATATACAGAACTGTAAAGCTCGCCATGTAAAGTTATGAAAGTAATATAAAAGGGGATGAAGAGAAACATTAATTGTCAATAGTTTCCAGATTTATAAATATCTTGTGAGGATAGGTTCGTTGAAAGTTCAGAAGTGAGTATTTATTTGATGATATAGCCAATAATGTGGCAAAATGTTTCCTTTTAAATAATGTGGCAAAATGTATCCTTTTATATGACCTTCACTTGTGTTTTTTTCTATAAGGTGGAAACTACATTAGCATGGTTCAATGATGATTGTGGATAAAATTAATTGTGAACTGGAATCATTAATTTTATTTTGGGTTTGTGTGTCTTTGAATAGAGGCAGAATATGAAATCTGTTTGAATCTGATACTGTAAAACTGACCAATGTTAGCTTCATTTTCCTAAATGGTACAGTAGAAATCCAATTAATGGAAAATACTGGGTGGAATATAAATAATGAAAGGAATAAAGGTAGCAGACCAATATATTGTTGACTCAAAATACTGCTAAATTTACAGACAACAATCCCCTTCTGAGCTAACTAATACAGAACCCACATACACACAGCTACACATTTATATATTCGCATGGCTACACTGTCTTGTCCAACTACACTGAACCAGTCAAGTTGCAGTGTCACTACAATGCAGTTGGCGGGAAAGCAGTTCTTTCCCATAACTACAGATACGATTTTATCACTGTTACATTGTGAATTTCACCATATGGTGACAAAAATATCTTCACTGTCCTACATCCAGGTATTATATCTTAGGGCCTTGAGAAAGAGCATTCAGTCTTTAAACATTATCATTTAATCATAGTTATTTTTATTATCCCTGTGTCAAAACTAGCTAAATTTATAGTGACACTGACATTTTTAGTCCCCTTAATTTGTAATTGGTGATTTATTCTCAAGCATTTTATTGCATCTCAAGAAAAAAAAAACAGACCAGAAAATGGGTTTTACTCCCAGATAAATTTGATCTTAAAAGACATCAATATGACAGATGTGCATTTCTGGTGGTATTTCAAATTTGATTCAGTAATCATGCCAGCTGTACAGCACTGATACAACTTCTTTGAATATTTTGTTAACAATGAGTGGAGCATTAATTGTCTGGATGCCAATAAAGTAGAAACATGTATAAATGACAATATGATCTGACTACCTACCAACTGTATGTCAATGACAGATGAAGCGTAGATAATGTGTTGTTCATGAGGTGATTTATTTTCAGTACACAATAAGTTATTCTGTATTTTTAGTTCATATAGATTTTTACAGAAGTCATGGCTGAAACAAAATTGGGTAGTTGCCAATATTCTTTAAAAGGAATACTTCAACACTTATTGTGCACACGTTTACCACAACATTTAATATCTTCATCAGGTCTTCTGCTTGTAACTACAAATTGTGTAAAGGAACTGTCATTTTTTTCAGTTTCAACGGTGCACAACTGAGAATACTACAGTCCCTAGTCTGAAATATGGTGTCTCATTTTTCAAGATCCTCGCTTTTAATAAATGCATTGAAAATGTTTGATTAAAAAATAATTCAGTATGGTGTCTTTGGAGACTAGACAACAACCATCAGGACTTCCTATAAACATTGAATTATATGAATGAACCTTCTCTTCGATTAATTGCCCTCATCAGGTAGAACAGCTACAACTATTATGTACAGTGTGATTCGTTTTAAAACGCTATAAAAAACGAGTCATTGCTCAGAATGACATCAAATTGGAACAGAATACTACTGAAGAAGAGGGGAACGTTATGGGAACAAAAACTTAACGAATACTTTACCACTAGAGGGCTCTGCAAGTGGCAGAATATTCACAATAAAACAAACGGAGTACAAGGCTGTTCCTGTTTGTGTCTGAGATGACAGGCATGACGCTCTCAATGCAGGATCGCGATATTTATTTGTCTCCGAGTGCTGCTAACGTTAAACTGCCCCTAGACGAGAAGTATTACTGTACACATTGTTAAGGCCAATGGCGCCAGGACTGCGGAAAGCAGCCGTCGCTATTTCCCCTCACTGCTCCTCTCCCCTCAACCGTCTTAACACGGGGCTAGGCACGCATTTTGCCGTTCCCGACAGCCATCGCGCGAATCATCAACTCATCGTGGCCAAGGTGTACCTTGACAACTGCTGAATTCCAAAGAAAGGCTAGTTCAGAAAACTTTAAAACTTGCAAACAGATTATTATTTAGCAACAAAGTCTTTCCTTTCTCTTCCGAAAGAAGATCAAATAATAATATTCTCTCAACGTTGGTTGTCAACAATGGTAAAATCAATAAGGTACGTTGACTAGTTCTAGAGATACATCATGACCCCAGTCTACCGCACTTGCAATCCTCATTTATGTAAAGACTGGACCATAATTTATAACCACAGCTATACTGAAAACTGCAACCTTATTAAATGACAAACACAGCCCAACAACGAAAATATTTTAGGCTCGAAAGCAGCTTATTCTTATATATCTCACCCGAAGTTAAACCCTAGCTTAGTGGGGTCGCGGCTAGCACAGCAGCCACCAAGTATCTAGGGCTGTCGATAGATGTCACACTCGGCGAGTCACTGTTTTTAAGACTTACGAAAATGACTAATACGTACTGAAGAGCCAAATAAACTGGTACACCTGCCAAATATCGTGTAGGGCCCTAGAGAACACGCAGAAGTGCTGCAACACGACGTGACATCGACTCGACTAATGTCTTAAGTACTGCTGGAGGGAACTGACACCATGAATCTTGCAAGGCAGTCCATAAACCCGTGAGAGTACGAGTGGGTGGAGATCTCTTCCGAACAGCACGTTGCAAGGCATCCCAGATACGCTCGATAATGTTCATATCTGGGGAGTTTTGTGGCCAGTGGAAGCGGTTAAACTCAGAAGAGTGTTCCTGGAGTCACTCTGAAGCAATTATGGATGTGTGGGGTGTTGCATTGTCCAGCTCGAATTCCTAAGGTCCGTCGGAATACACAATGGACATGAATGGAAGCAGGTGATCCGACAGGATGCTTACGTACGTCTCACCTGACAGAGTCGTATCTATACGGGTCCCATTTCACTCCAACTGCACACACCCCACAACATTATAGAGCCTCCACCAGCCTCAACAGTCCCCTGCTGAGATCCAGGGTCCACGGATTCATGATGTTGTCTACATACCCGTACACGTCCATCCGCTCGATACAATTTGAAACGAAATTCGTCCGAGCAGGCAACATGTTTCCAGTCATTGACAGTCCAATGTCGGCGTTGACGGGCCGAGGTGAGTCGTAAAGCTGTGTCATGCAATCATCAACGGTACACGAGTGGGCCTTCGGCTCGGAAAGCCCATATCGATGCCGCTTCGGTGAATGGTTCGCAAGCTGACACTTGTTGATGGCTAAGCACTGAAATCTGCAGCAGTTTACGGGAGGGTTGCATTTCTGCCACGCTGAACGATTCTCTTCAGTCGTTGTAGGTCCCGTTCTTGCAGGATCTTTTTCCAGGTGCAGCGATGTCGGAAATTTGATGTTTTACCGGATTCCTGATATTCACGGTACACTCGTGCAATGGCCGTACGGGAAAATCCCCACTTCATCGCTACCTCGGAGATGACTGTGTCCTATCAGTCATGCGCCGACTATAACACAACGTTCAGACTGACCTAAACCTTGATAACCTGCCACTGTAGTAACAATAACAGATCCGACAACTGCGCCAGACACTTTTTGTCTTACACAGGCACTGGCGACCATAGCGCCGTATTCTGCCTGTTTACAAATCTCTGTATTTGAATACGCAAGTCTATACCAGTTTCTTTGGCGCTTCAGTGTATTTGAGTCACTGTCGGATTTGTTACACACTCTCTCTATGCTTTTGCACTCTCGTCAGAATGCGGGTTGTACAAAATTACGACTATAAGCATATAAATAAGCTTTAATCTGACAACCGGACCCTATGGACTGGTCCTGTCCGATTGTCTTTGGGTATATTAATACGATTTGAAAATTTGTGAGCAGACACAAGTTTCATAGAAAAGTACGACACAGTTTAACAAAAAAACTCGGGAAACTTATCTATAAACACAGTATCATTTCCAACCACTGTGAAGTCCGAAACTATTTACATAACTTGAAGAGATAACTGTAACTGAATGCATAACACCATAGTTTGGTAATAGAAGTGTGTGTGGTTCGAATATTCTTAACAGCAAATTTTTCTTCTTTTTACTTTTATGTAAATTGCATATTTTTGTCAAATGGAAATTATAATAATCAAATACTGAATCGTTATTTTCCAGAAAAATGTTATTTTGAGTTATGGGTCATATGAGACAAATTAAAATTTGATACAAAAAAGTGAAATGACTTACATACATCAGTAGTACGTACTACGGAATGAATTTTGACTCTGAAGACGAGTGTGTGCTGAAATGAAGCTTCCTCGCACATTAAAACCAGACTGATCTGCCAGGAAGTTCCATCAATAATGCTGCTACATTTCGTATGCTCACTTCTCCACGGAATGAAGAAAGAAGAAGTTAGAGAGCAATATCAGTATAAAGAGAAGAATACCCACGAAAAGATGCATTTGCAGTTGACCAGCAAACCTTTGTATAGAGACTGAACAGCCTTTTGAATTACATTACATTGTTCTGAATGATATTACGTATTAGATTCTACTAGATGACTATTGTGAGGGATGCCTTTCAATATAATTGTTTCCTTTTTCACATTAATCACAGTGACTCTCACAGTTATATGTGAATAACCATCTTCAGTGCTTTAGCGTACAAATTAAAGCTCGTAGGCACTGGTGTCAAGTTGTTAGCACTAAAGGACGCTATAAAACGATCACAGTTGTGCTAATAACTAGTCACCAGTGCCTATGAGCTTTAATTTGTACGCTAAAGCACTAAAGATGATCATTATGTGATCGAAAATCGATTTTGCTGTCAATAAATCATCAAAATTACAGACAACGCTGATCTTCCTTCAAATATTACTTATTATATGGTCGTTGTGCACACAGCACTATATGGAGTCGCCAATCAATGAAATATATTAATGTCTTAATTTAAACAGTAAATCTGCATGTACGCTATGCCATGTCATGAGACTACAAACTTTATGGTTTAGATTCTGAACTTTATAAATTATTGTCAAGGCAATTTGTTCAGTGAAATATCTTCAAGCGGGCGTTTGTTTACAGTAAACAGAACTACGGCAACCAACTATAAATGCGAAAAAAGTGCTTACAATTATCTGCGCGAACAGTCAGCGTAAATACCAAAACCGATACAAAGCCTGGTGTTCTGGATTGTAGTAAAACTGAGACTGAAACTTTACGTTACCAACAAGAACTGGGAGATACAGCCTTCACAAAGTCTGGCGGTTGTGTGCACGAAATTTTAAAGAAATGTAGTTCGCGTGTGTATCCGTACTCACAGCGCACATGCACTCGGCTATCGTCTTTCTATATGTGCCACTGCAGTTTGGCAGAAAATGCTTCTCTCTCTCTCTCTTTGTATGTAGGCTCTCCAAAGACGACTCGCTGAGTGTGGTGTCTATTACACGCCCAAACCAAGTTGACATTCGGCGTGGTGGTTGATGGGAGACAGTAAAGGAATTTCCCATTTACAGTCGCTCGCTCAACCACCGCGCCGAGTGTCAACTTTGTTTGCGCGATTGTTAGTGGGCAGCACTGGGTGCCTGGTGGCCTGGAGACGCCAGAAAGCTCTGGATTTAACGTCGAATCACATTTCAACAGGCTAATTAAAAAATTACTGTAAAAATAAACGATTATTTCTTGCTTTGGAGATACAACGACATGCCATTTTTACCCGATCTACATCTTTAGTTTTGGGTAAATAATAAAACAAAACTTTAGGCTATGAACATTATTATTGTTGTTTTGCCTGTTGGATGTGAGTTTAATATTGTTCGTGTTGTAATTAGTGCGGAATTTCTAGTTTTAGAATGATCGTTAAGTATAAAATTTGTGAAATCAAAATGCCACAAAAATGTGTAAATTCAGTAAATAATTTTTGTTATATGAGTGGTGAAATAACATTTTCATTACCGAAACACAATCTGAGGTTCCTTGCGAAGACTGCCTATCAGCATTATTTTGGTGTGAAGGTAGAGGACCAGGATAAATCAAGGCACAAATGAATTACAGACATTGGCTGCCAGCGTACATTGATTGAAATCAATGGCGAGAGTTGAAAATTTGTGCCAGAGCGGGATTCGAACCCAGGTCTCCCGTTTATTAGGCAGATGCTCTGTCTACTCTTTTTTTATCTCATTTTTGTTCGCTTTCGTTCGTTGTATCTGCTCGGGGCGGACGTCGTAAGACATCCGTTTAAGTTCGTTGTTGATCGATTAACTCAGTTTTTTTATTACAGAGGGCAGCTAACCCTCTGACCGAACACGCTGAGCTGCCGTGCCGGCATCTACTAAGCCATCCGGACGATGGTCAGTGCAGCTGCACGGACTACCGTAGTATGCCTCCCGTCAGACGCAAATTCTTAAATTGTCCACACACTACTAATGTAGTGCCCCTTGGCCATTACCCTCATCATTCGAAGCGTTTCGCCGAGCCGGCCTCTGTTGCCGAGCGGTTCTAGGCGCTTCAGTCTGGAACCGCGCTGCTGCTACGGTCGCAGGTTCCAATCCTGCCTCGGGCATGGATGTGTATGATGTCCTTAAGTTAGTTAGGTTTAAGTATTTCTAAGTCCAGGGGACTGATGACCTCAGATGTGAAGTCCCATAGTACTTAGAGCCATTTGAACCGTTTCGCCGATTACCATCGATTCCCATAAGAGTTCGAGCCTGGTGCGCATCTGCACTGAATGGATCATTGGCTATCTCGCCTTATATATATATATATATATATATATATATATAT
This sequence comes from Schistocerca americana, assembly GCF_021461395.2. Taxonomy (NCBI): domain Eukaryota; kingdom Metazoa; phylum Arthropoda; class Insecta; order Orthoptera; family Acrididae; genus Schistocerca; species Schistocerca americana. Next base: position 945,518,664 of record NC_060130.1, on the reverse strand, counting down.
ATATATATATATATATATATATATATATTTTGAGGAAATATAGCAGAGGACCTATGGCCGCTGCTATGCCTACGGTTTGTTGGGAGCTTACAAACCATACAGATAAGAACTATTGTTGCTTGACTCCACGTATAAAGGCTGGACTGTCAATTAAACAAGGAGAAACAGTTCAATATCCTACTTTCCCAAGTGCTTTTCGACCTATTTCACATGGTTATCATTTCCCATTCTACCCCTAAAATTATGAGCTTCAAATAGAAAATGAACACAATGTGGAAGAAAAAGAACACAAAAGACTTTCCAAATTCCACGAGTGTGATTTTGACGATAATCAACCTAGTTATAGTGTTGCCACTGATGAACATGCAGAAAATTTCATTAGGATATTTCTGTAATGGCACAAAGATATCAGGGCCACTGGAATGAAGTAATGCTTGCGGATTACTGCTGGTCTGTGTGCAAAGAGGCTCTGGAACTAGCTCACAGGAGGTAAGCCAAAAGACAACGAAGTCATAAAACCACCACGTAATTCTCTTCTGACCCAATCAACTGCCAGATATTCTTTCATCAAATTATACCTATTACAATGTAACTGTCGTTGCAAAAGTGTGACATGGATTTGCAATGTTGTGCATATGTAATTAAAATGTATTGTTTTCTCTTAATGCATTAAAACAGAATATTTCTACCAGGGATGACCGGAAGTTTTCATGTCAGTAGGGGCCAAACATATTCCCCGTGCATATGATTAAGAAGTTTTGAGGATTTTAAGTTTTGCTACCATTTACGTTATTTTCTGTTGGTCACATCATAAGTCCTATTCCCTCAATAAACTGTTCTGATGATGAGGATGATGAGTTGGGTTCAGGGGGCGCTCGGCATCACGGTCATCAGCGCCCTGACGAAAAATCAACATGAAATTTCATGGGTGGGGACGAAGGTTGTCCCCTCATGCAGAACAGTTTATAACGTACAAAAGTCTGCCGCCCTTCCCCACCAGTTTAGGGATGAGGCCTGATAGTTCACAAAATTTCACCACTCTGTTAACACTGGTATCGGTATCTGCGAGGAGGGTGGGCAGATCTCCAGCGAGACCAAGGACTGCCCAATTGTCAGTATACAGGACATACGTAGCCACAATATGCTGAACTGAAAGCGGCACGCCACAAACTTCTCAGAAAGGTGGATCCTCCCCCCGGAGGAGGAAGCTATGTGTGAAAGTGCTATGCCCGATGCACAGTCTGGTAAGCAAAACCTCCTTCCAGCGGCGATGCTGACACGAAGTCCGCCAAGCTTTTGTGATCGGTTTGAGTGGCCGCAGTTTGTTGTCCGACACCTGCAACCATTCAGTCTCTCACTGACGCATGATGCATCTGTCAGAAAATGAGATTATGTCATGCAACGGGACATTGACAGACAGCACCATCCCAACATGCTTCCTTGGCAGCTATATCAGTCATGTCGTTACCCTGTATCCCAACGTGGCCAGGTACCCAGCAAAAGATCACCTCCTCGCCACGGCGTTGGAGCCGCTGTAAGCAGTCATGGATGAGCTGAATCAGAGGGTCTACCGGATACATTTGGTGAAGCGCTTGCAGTGCACTAAGAGAGTCGGAACAGACAAGAAAACTCGTACGGTGATGTCTGTGAAACCTCTCCAGTGCTAGTTGGATGAAATATAACTCCTCATCATAATTTGTAAATTGTTGTGGAAGACGCACTTTAAAAACCCGATCAGGGAAAACCACAAACAACCGAGAGCATTCCCCTGCTGGGATCCATCTGTATAAATAGCAATAAAACTATGGTACATACTTCAAATAGACGGAAACAAAGTTGTAAAAACCATATCTGGAGCAAAAATTTTCGGGTACTGCGTCAAGCTTAAAATCACTTTGGGCCTACGAAGACACCAAGGCGGCAGTGCGTTCCACCCCTGGGTGTGTATTTTCATGCCCGAGAGATCCAGATCCTTGAGGCAGGCCGTAGCACGTATACCACATGGCTGGGTCGCTTGGAGCCGATTCCCGAATAATCGTTCGAAGGCGGGTTGGATCACTGAACTAAATGCCAACGACTGGGGTGAAGCTGAGATTTTCAGCGCCTGTCAAGCCAAAAGGATACGTCGCCGAATCCAGAGTGCTGGTTCACCAGCCTCTACACACAAACTCTGAACTGGGCTGGTCCGAAAGGCTCCAGTCGATATCCGAATGCCCGCATGGTGGACAGCATCTAACATCCGGAGACAGGAAGGACGGGCCGATCCATAGATCACGCTGCCATAGTCTAAGCGTGATCGAACAAATGCCCTATAAAACTGTAGGAGGCGGGACCTGTCAGCTCCCCAAGGCATTTCAAACTGTAGAACAACCGGAAGCCCTTTGTTCGTATGTCTTTCAGGTGTGGGAGCCATGATAATTTCGAGTCAAATAATAAACCCAAAAAGCGCACTGTGTCTCGAAAAAGTAAAATACGGTCCCCCATTGTAAGCTCTGGTTTGTTAAAACTCCGACGAGCACGATTAAAATTGACACACACAGTCTTCTCAGGTGAGAACCGAAAACCAGTTGTCTGGGCCCGGGTTTCCGCCTCCTAATGGTCAGTTGTAGCTGCCTCGTCGTCGTCGTAAGATCGGGGGAAGAGTAGAAGATTGCAAAGTCATCCACAAACAAAGAGCATTTGACAGGGCTTCTGACTGCAGACGAAATGCCATTGATAGCGATGGCAAACAATCTAACACTGAGGACACTGCCCTGGGGCAATAAATTGTTCTGTTGCCATTAAAAATTGTTGGAGCTCATAAAAACAAAATTTAATGTTATTTTGCCTAATACTCACTGCTGATGAAGTGAATGCAATTGAATTTAAATTATCAATTCGGAAGAAACAGGTCATTGCATTCAGTTGCTAAATAACGAAAGATTTTCTAACTACAAGCACATGTTGCGGACAATAGACGTTCCCTCACTTTCGAGAATATCTGCATGCACGTTATTGTGTGCTGCGGTTAGTCGTGTGTAATTACATAGTGTATATAATCCACAATACACTATGTACAGGGTATACCATACTATACAATACTATATTACATTATATTATAGCTTATTGCATAAAATTTTAGAAACTTTCCTGGTGTAATTTGGTACAATGCTATGCTTAAAATGTATACTATAATGTAATGACACTAGTTTTTTTATTATTACGAATGTACAACTACATCCTCATGACGAAGCCAATATCATTGTAAAATGATCTATTGTGAATAAAATTCTTGATTCTTGATACACTGCAGTAGCTCTACAGTGGCGATAAAGTTTTCATGCATCTTCAAGAAATGAGGTTACGCAAAGAAAAACTTAGCGGTTTTAAATCAGTTATAATTCCTGTAATTCCTGTTCCAACCTCCTACAAGTTATTCGTTACTCTAGTTCATTTTATATGTTACTTTACTTATGTTTTATATCATTTTTACGAAATTTTATCGATATTTTTAGGTCATTCTGATGATTTTCCAGGCATTGTAGGTCATTTTTTAAGTATCTTTGCCTGGAGCACTGCTGCACCCTTTGCCGGGTGCCACTGTTTTGTTTCCCCTTTATATCATAGAAACTAGAGCTATGAAAATTTTCCTTCGTCATATCAGTTTTGCTCAACCAAAAATTAGTAGAATTTGTCTCGTGAAGTGAAAGGAACATCAGATAAACATTTTTTTGTTCGACAGTGAAATTTTACACATGAGATCAGGACAGTTACTTTGAAAATGACTGAAATACGAGCAATCCATACAGGTTTGCGAACAAAATGAATCTAAATTCTGCACGGAGTTTTGTGTGAGGAATTATAAATGTGATTTCACATTTATCCTTACCATGTTTCTTAGCACATGTCCCAGATAATTAAAACATTATCTGTAGTATATTGAATCCATACAAGTTGACTGAGATAATAATCTTCGAAGGGAACAATCGACCAAAGCTCTGGCACACTGCATATGTACAACTCAGAAGTACCCAAAATTTGTATATTTTACATGACTTGTAAGCCTATTTATCACGCTAATTACGTAGAACAAGAAACTTCAGCTACTCCTGAATACACTAAATTATGAAGGCTACATGTAAACAGCTAAGTAGCTCTTAGTTAGTCAGTAATATGTGTATATAATTGACTAATTTTATTTACTATGATTATATTTGGTTTGTACTGCCTAGAAAAGAACTCTGACTACATCCAGCAGTAAAATCAAGAGTATTTACCATATGATTAACCAATCTCATGTAGTTTTTCTGATTTTTGCCAATCATATGAGTAAAAAAGGTTTCATCACATTTTCTCTTAGAAACACATTCCTCGAAGAAAACATAACTACATTACATTATTGTGTACTTGACTGGCGCGCAATTATTTTACGCAACCCTCTATAGCTCCAGAATCATTTAGACTTAGCTAGTCCGGAGGAAGGCAATGATAAGTCACCTCTTGCAGGAATAGAGGACATCAGTGTGCGAACTAATTTTATGTTGTAGTGTTGGTTGTATGAGAGTGAGCTGGCGACTTCGTCTGTTGTGACACAACCCACACTTCGTGTTGTGAGATGAACGGGAACCCAGTAACGAGCTTTGTAGCGCCAGGCTGTTATCAGAGAGTTAGCTGCTAATATTTTTTTTATTGCTGTCTATTGTCACACTTGTCTTTTTGATGATCATTATAAAGACGAATGCGACAACAGACTATAAAGCAAAGTATTAGAACAATAATCAATTGTTGCAGGTGTATCTCCACTCGACATCATCTCAAGCTTTCATAGCGTTGGATGTGGCATGATAAACGATTTCAGGTCATATCATCTGTATGACGTGTTCCAGTTCTGCTTATTTCAGGAAAATACAAGGTCTTCAAGAATATTGTTCACTAGAAGAAAAAGGTCTCCAGGAAACATTTTACTTTTTATTTCAAGTATCACAATTTTATGAGTGTTTCGTAATTAAATATTCAGCTTATTCCCGAGTATCATATCAAAAGAGTGTTATTCATTAATGATACAAAAGTCAGTAAGACTTTTTTTTAAAGCTGTAGGCCTACGCGTTTTAGGTGATATTTACACCATCACAGGTACGAGTTAGTTGATGGTCTTTTCCTTCCATATATTGAGGTTCTTGGCAGTTCTTCCGCCATTATTACCTGCGGTAGCGAGTAACAATATTGAGAAAATATTAATTTTAAGTAACACTGCAAAAACAGTCATATATAGCACTGTTGCTTGATATCGCTAAAAGTAATGGTTTATAAGGCGCAAAAATGTTTTGAAATTAAAGAATAACGCAACATTTAAATAGAGAGTTATTAAATAAAAGGACACAATTTAATTAATGTCTATTTCATGAAAGATAAACCTGAAGTGAATAATCTACACAACATTGGAAACAAGAGGAAGACGTTAAGTTTGGATTACTGTTATCACCACCAGAGCACCGATAGTTGCGTAAACGAGTGCTGGAGTGCAAGCAGCTAGTCCCCGTCAGTTGGCTACATTGCAGCATGAGGTTTCCTACATTCTTGAGTTCAGATCACAGTGCAGAGGCATTTCGCGTCTCTAGGTAAACCGTAAGCTGTTGGGTTCAAGCAATTTCAAAAACTACATGTCCCTGCAAAGCATAAAATACGGACCGACCGCTCGTGTCAGATGATGACTGAGACGAAATGAACAAGGCTTTTTTTTGCGTAGACCAAGAAAGTCACCCAACAAAGCTACTAGAGAATCAGTATTGCAAGTTTTGAGATTAATTTTTAGCAGTGAAGTGATGTTACATCTTAACGTAAAAGTGAATAGGCACATTGTTCACACATGGAGTCAGCAAAATCCCCCATGAAACATTGCAATATGAGAGACACTCAGCGAAGCTGAATGTGTTTTGTGCCTTATCGCAAAAATGAAGTTTATGCGTCATTATTTTTTGGAAAGAAAACTTACTGGAACATGTTGGGAAATTCGTTTTTTCCCCAAATTACGAAAGACTCTCAAGCCTTAATTTTTCAACGAGACTGCGCTCCACTCCTTTCGCAACTTATTGTCTAAGCATTTTTTAATGAATAGCTTCTTCAGTGGTGGATAGTTCGCATGGGAAAAGTAGGCCGGGCTCTTACATTTTGTTTCTGGAGAGCTCTTGAACGTAGTACCGGTCAGTACCGGTAGCAGAATAGACAATTCCGCCCATGTAGTACGAGTTCAGTTACCCTTTAAATGTTTGCTGCCGAGTGGGAGTGGGACACATTAAAAATTTATTGCCTGCGTTTTTAAACTCCCTGCTTCCATCTGTATATGGGTTATTCATACTCAATTTATATTTAATGTACTAAAAAGTAATTAAATTGGGTCCACGTTTTTGAATAATCCTGTAGGATGTTGCAGAGTGATGTGGATTAGCTCCCCATCTCGCAATGTCAATGTCCTGTTTTATCGTAGATCGGAAGACGAGTGAAACATTCGGCATAACTTTCAGTGAGTATTTTTCTAGTGTCGAAATGTTGAGTATAATCAAGAAATAGAACATATATCCCAAGTAGAATGTGCGAAGTGTCATAGAACAATGCACAGCTTAGGTTAGTTTAAAAATGTTAGGGATACAAGCATGTCTAAAACACGTAAGTGAAACGTGCGGATCCGAAGATGCACTTAAAAATCTTTCTTTTACAAGAACAGTGCGGTTGAAAGGTGACATGTTACTGAGACTGCCCCAAACAATAGTCAATCATCAGCCGACCGAGGGCATTGTAAGCTCCCTACCTCCTACGGTGGGTGAGTTACACGCACAATTCCTTGACATTCTTCCAGTTAATCTCAGTTTGGCATCTGACTTTTTACAGTTGGTTTTATGTGTTCATTCAACTAATTTTTCACAAATGCACCACTATTTCTCACTAAAATCACAAATCATGAAACGAAACTACTGCCGGCCGGAGTGGCCGTACGGCTCTAGGCGCTACAGTCTGGAGCCGAGCGACCGCTACGGTCGCAGGTTCGAATCCTGCCTCGGGCATGGATGTGTGTGATGTCCTTAGGTTAGTTAGGTTTAATTAGTTCTAAGTTCTAGGCGACTGATGACCTCAGAAGTTAAGTCGCATAGTGCTCAGAGCCATTTGAACCATTTTTGAACGAAACTACTTACAAAATCACCATGGACTTCCTAAGAGATTGTAACCTGTCTACCCGTGCTATAGCTATATATTGCTTAAATCCTTACATTTGAAGCACGATTAATCAGTTTAGAACAAATTAGTATGTTACGGTATTGTTTTCTAGCCTTTACCCCTACAGTAACGTAAAAGAAAATTATGTTTGCCCGTCACTATGATATGTTATAACGGTCTGTTATCAGCTTCTCTATGTTCTGTATGTCCTAATCTAAATTTGTTTAACGATCGACTGTACCTTTTGCACAATGTGACATGTGCACCAAATACCAACAAACAATAAAAGACCAATATGTATTGAGAATCAACTGACGGTTCTCGCACCAATAGTCAAATCTCAACAGATCTTCCTGCATTTGCTACAGTTTTGGGAGCTGCAGCTTTGCAACATATAGTGAACAGCAAGCGGAACTTCCAGCACACGCCATGTCACTGATATGCATCGTCATACACCACCCCCTTTGTCCCAGTTGAGAACAATAAGTTGTGTTCTATTTGCAAGCTGGACTGCAGCTGTGAGACGCTCAACCACCAAGCATTTCGACACAGACGTGTATTACACAGGGTAGTCAGAAACAGTCTGAAAAGCTTGTAAGGGTGTTGTAGGGTAGGTTGTGCCGAGAAATAATTGTTAAGAAAAAATGTATACGTCTCAGAGTTAATTAGCATTCAAATTAGCCAATCAGGCCGTTGCGCATGCATATTCAAGCGGACCGCCAGATACAATTAGTGTGTTGTTCTCATAGTGTAGTTAATAGGCAAGACTACGAACCTTTGGCTCGCGTTCGAGCCTTTAGCTCGCGTTCGAGCCTTACTACCATCCCATGTCCAATTTTTGTATCACTCTCTTGTTCGGTTTTAGGAAAAAAACAACATACCTTTGGTGACACTGTCTCTGGCGGGCCATTTGAATTCGCGCGCAACGGCCTGATACGTCATCTTCATTGCTAATGACCTCGGAAAAGCGCTACGTATCGAATTTTTTTCTTAACAGTTGGTTTCAGCACAACCTAATCTGCAACACCCCTACAAGCTTTTCAGACTATTTCTGACCACCCTGTATAAACCATGAAAAGGAAGTCTGGGCCAATTGCACCTCTGAAAAAGTGCCATACGTGGCTGCAGCATATGATCTCTGTACCTCGGAGTGTTCGCAGTATTCCTGCGATTTCCAGTGTGAATAAAAAGCTCCACGTGACTATCCAGCCTGATCTCCCAATGGTCTTTCTCGGTGTTGTTGTCATTATAACGGCTACCACTTGCTCTTTAGACGCATGTGCAATGATACTCATTGCTCAGACTGAAAAGTGATTCTTCTGCCAAAGAATCCATGCATCCATTGTCTAATTTCTCCACATTAAATGCCGGCCGGAGTGGCCGTGCGGTTCTAGGCGCTACAGTCTGGAGCCGAGTGACTGCTACGGTCGCACGTTCGAATCCTGCCTCGGGCATGGATGTGTGTGATGTCCTTAGGTTAGTTAGGTTTAATTAGTTCTAAGTTCTAGGCGACTGATGACCTCAGAAGTTAAGTCGCATAGTCCTCAGAGCCATTTGAACCTCCACATTAAATGCTTTCGTCTCCGGCATACTGTGAACGAGAATAACACTGCAGTGCATCGGACATTTCTACTAACTGCCTTGAGTCTCTGTCACCCAGTCTGTCGGGATACTGAAATTCCTGAGGCAGTGGAAAAATATTCAGGCCTGTCATGCAGCTACGGATAAGCAGCCACCCTGGTATGGATAGGTTCTGCATATACGTCTGCATCTACACTGAAGAGCGAAATAAACTGGCACACGTGCCTAATATAGTGTAGCGCCCCCGCGAGCACGCAGAAGTGCCGCAACACGACGTCCATGGACTCGACTAATGTCTTAAGTAGTGCTCAAGTGAATCCTGCAGGGCTGTCCATAAATCCGTAAGAGTACGATGGGGTGGAGATCTCTTCTGAACAGCATATTGAAAGGCAACACAGATATATTCAATAATGTTGATGTCTGAGGAATTTGGTGGGCATCGAAAGTGTTTAAACTCAGAAGAGTCTTCTTGGAGCCACTCTGTAGCAATTCGAGACGTATAGGGGTGTCGCAATGTCCTACTGGAATTGCCCAAGTCCGTCGGAATACGCAATGGACATGAATAGATGCAGGTGATTAGACAGGATGCCTACGTACGTGTCACTTGACACAGTTGTATTTAGACGTATCAGGGGTCCCATATAACTCTAATTGCACACACCCCACACCATTACACAGCCTCCACCAGCTTGAACAGTTATCTGCTGGCATGCATGGTCCATGGACTCATGAGATTGTCTCCATAACCGGACACGTCCACCCACTCGATACAATTTGCAACGAGACTCGTACGACCAGGCAATATGTTTCCAGTCATCGACAGTCCAATGTCGGTGTTCACGGGCCTAGGCGCGGCGCGAAACTTTGTGTCGTGCAGTCATCAAGGGTACACGAGTGGGCCTTCGGCTCTGAAAGCCCATATCGATAATGTTAAGTAGAATGGTTCGCACGCTGACATTTGTTGATGGGCCAGCACTGAAATCTGCAGCAATTTGCGGAAGGGTTGCATTTCTGTCTCTTCAGTTGTCGTTGGTCCCGTTCTTGTAGGATTTTTATCCAGACGCATCGATGTCGGAGATCTGATGTTTTGCCGGATTCCTGATAGTCACGGTATACTCGTGAAATGGTCGTACGGGAAAATCTTCACTTCATCGCTACCTCGGATACGCTGTGTCCCATCGCCTGTGCTGCGCCGAGTATAGCATCACGTTCAAACTGACTTAAATCTCGATAACCTGCCATTGTAGCAGCAGATGGTACTGTCCATCGTACCTCACGTTAGGGCGTCTTCCAGTTCCATTCACGTTTGGACCGCAGGGAGAATGACTTTTTAAATGACTGCGTGTGCAGTCCAGTTTTGTCTTCGCGTCTGTATGAGACCGATGCATATATTTGTAGGTTCTTCAAACTCCATAAGAAAGCTTGCCGGGGTTGTTGGCGTCTGTTTTCGAGATTCTACCAATTCAAGTTTTTCAGCATTTGCATGATGTTCCGGCGCGAGTCAAGCATAGCTGTGACCTTTCTTGCTTTCTTTTGGTCCTATTTGGCAGGAGTTTCACACACTTGAGCAATATTCTACGATTGGACACATGAGTCTTTTGTAAGTAATTTCCTTTGCTGAACATCAATCCCTTGACGTACGCCAGTAACCATTTCCATATTTGTCGATTTCTCCTTCACAAATTATTACGTCCAGATATTTGTATCACCAGTATTTGCTATTTTTCGACTGACTGCAGTTGTGAACCGTTGACATTGTTGTCAGAGGGAACTTTTTATTATGCTAACTTTTACGCTTATGAATACTGAAAGAAAGTTTTTTTGGCAGCTTATCGACTAGGACAGTTTTTTTTCAGCGTCCGATCGGTCGTGAAATTAAAACTACAGTAAAAATTCGGTGAAGCTTTGCGCAAATGAGTTGCGCAGTGTCTTTAGTATGCCATTCTATCGCATCATGAAGCACTTTTCAGTTCCGAGCGCACAGTGAACTCGTAAAGCTGCCTAGAAAATAGTGTCTCCCGCCATGTGTGAAGTGGTGCTGAGCGTTTTTTCATGACAGTTCTCGGCCAAACACTGCACGGCCAACGAACATGCTTCTGCAGTGTTTTCGAGAGGAAGTGTTGGTCACCCGTCACACAGCCCGGAATTGGCTCCGTCTGATTTTCATCTCTTCGCTCATATGAACCGCTGGCTATGAGGACAGCGTTTTGGCACAGACAAATAGCTGCAGACTAGCTTAGGGAATTGGCGGAAATCACAGACGGCTGCCTTCTATGACGAGGCCGGCCGTTTGTGGCCGAGCGGTTCTAGGCGCTTCAGTCCGGAACTGCGCTGCTGCTACGGTCGCAGGTTCGAATCCTGCCTCGGGCATGGATGTGTGTGATGTCCTTAGATTAATTAGGTTTAAGTAGTTATAAGTCTAGGGGACTGATGACCTCAGATGTTTAGTCCCACAGTGCTTAGAACCATTTGAATCATTTTTCTATGACGAGGGTATTGGAAAGTTCGTACCACGCTACGACAAATGTCAAAGTCAGAGCGGCGGCTAGGTAGAGAAGTAGCCGAAAAATGTAGCTAAATGTAAAAAACATTTTTGACTTTCAATGTGATGTCCATTTCACGACCGGTAGGAGGTTGAAGAAAAGAAAGAGGCGTCGCGTATCCATCTGGATATTGGTGTAGCTTTTTTTCATACAGTACTTCATTATGAACAACTGTATAACCTGCAAAAAACCTCAGTTTACTGTTAATATTGTCTGCCAGGTCATTAATTTTGTCTTGGTCTACCTCGTGCTGCCATACAACGAACATGTTTTGTACGGTGCTGACGTTGTGATCTATATCTGAACTGTTGCAAGGGATCAAAGGATTGTATCCTGGTGAGCAGTGTCAAAGTGACATTATGTTGTCAACTTCACTAAGTAAGCTATCGAAGTCTGCTCACAATCAGACTGTAAACACCAGTGAAACATTACAGTAATTACTTCCACTACTTTTCAATAACGTGCTTATTGGGAATATCCGTTTCCTATACATATTGCACTGTTCTGGTTTATGAGGAACCCTCTTCGCCCTTTCCCTATTAATTTTCCCGATTATGTCCAACTTGTAAGCACTAAGGTAGTAAGGCGTCACAACAGTTTGCTTTTACTGAGATTCACGGACAAGCGAAAGTCTGTTGGTACACTATCATAAAATGGTGTTACTTTGTGAGAGACTTTAAGCTCTTTTTATTTATTTATTTATTTATTTATTTATTTATTGTTCCGTGGGACCACATTTAGGAGAAGTCTCCATGGTCATGTAACGAGTCAATACATGAAATTATAACACGATTGTAGAAACAGATAAAATGAAACAAGTCGTTAGTTTAAATAAAGAAAATCAAGAATGTAACACTGGAATTTTCTTAATTTTTTATCTCTTCCAGGAGCTCCTCGACAGAATAGAAGGAGTGAGCCATGAGGAAACTCTTCAGTTTAGACTTAAAAGTGTTTGGGCTACTGCTAAGATTTTTGAGTTCTTGTGGTAGCTTATTGAAAATGGATGCAGCAGAATACTGCACTCCTTTCTGCACAAGAGTCAAGGAAGTGCATTCCACATGCAGATTTGATTTCTGCCTAGTATTAACTGAGTGAAAGCTGCTAACTCTTGGGAATAAGCTAATATTGCTAATAACAAACGACATTAAAGAAAATACATACTGTGAGGGCAATGTCAAAATTCCCAGACTATTGAATAGGGGTCGACAAGAGGTTTTCGAACTTACACCATACATAGCTCGAACAGCCCGTTTTTGAGCCAAAAATACCCTTTTTGAATCAGAAGAATTACCCCAAAAAATAATACCATATGACATAAGCGTATGAAAATATGCGAAGTATACTACTTTTCGTGTTGAAATGTCACTTATTTCAGATACTGTTCTAATGGTAAATAAAGCGGCATTTAGTTTCTGAACAAGATCCTGAACATGGGCTTTCCACAACAGCTTACTATCTATCCGTACGCCTAGGAACTTGAACTGTTCCGTCTCGCTTATAACATGCCCATTCTGTCTGATTAAAATGTCAGTTCTTGTTGAATTGTGGGTTAGAAACTGTAAAAACTGAGTCTTACTGTGATTTAGCATCAAATTATTTTCCACAAGCCACGAACTTACTTCATGAACTACATTATTTGATAATGTTTCAATATTACACACAAGATCCTTCACTACCAAGGTGGTGTCATCAGCAAACAGAAATATTTTTGAATCACCTGTAATACTAGAAGGCATATCATTTACATAAATAAGGAACAGCAGTGGCCCCAGCACCGACCCTTGGGGAACGCCCCATTTAACAGTGCCCCATTGGGACTGAACATCATTACCACTCTCAATATTGCGGAGGATTACCTTCTGCTTTCTGTTCTTAAAGTAGGAGGCGAACCAATTGTAAGCTACTCCCCTTACTCCATAATGTTCCAACTTCTGCAGTAATATTTTGTGGTCAACACAGTCAAAAGCCTTCGTTAAATCAAAGAAAACACCTAACGTTCTCAACCTTTTATTTAATCCGTCCAAAACCTCACAGAGAAAAGAGAATATAGCATTTTCAGTTGTTAAGCCGTTTCTAAAACCAAACTGTACATTTGACAGCAAATTATGTGAATTTAAATGCTGCAGTAACCTTGTATATACAAGCCTCTCGATAACTTTAGCAAACACCGATGGCATAGAAATAGGTCTATAATTGTCAACATTATCCCTGTCTCCCTTTTTATAAAGTGGCTTCACTACCGAGTACTTTAATCGGTCAGGAAACCGACCACTGCTAAAGGAAAAGTTACAGATATGGCTAAGTACTGAGCTAATATACGTGGAACAATACTTCAGTATTCTGCTAGATACCCCGTCATATCCATGAGAGTTCTTGGTCTTTAGTGATTTAATTATTAACTCAATCTCCCTCTTGTCAGTATCATGGAGGAGCATTTCAGGTAACAGTCTCGGAACACTTTTTTCTAAGAGCGCTATATGATTCCCTGTTGGGACTAGGTTTCTATTTAGTTCACCTGCTATATTCAGAAAGTGATTATTAAGTACTGTACATATATGCGACTTATCAGCAACACGGACATCCCCACTACGCACTGATTCTATATCCTCGACCTGTCTCTGCAGACCAGCCACTTCCTTTACGACTGACCATATGGTTTTAATTTTATCCTGAGACTTAGCTATTCTATCTGCATACCACATACTTTTTGCCTTCCTAATAACTTTTTTAAGCACCTTACAATACTGTTTGTAATGGGCTGCTGCATTTAGATTTTGACTGTTTCTAACGTTTTGATATAATTGCCACTTTGTTCTACAAGATATTCTTATCCCTTTAGTCAGCCACCCAGGCTGCCTGTTTGTGCTAGTACCCTGTTTTAAACGTTCTAACGGAAAGCAACTTTCAAAGAGCACGAGAAAAGTCTTGAGGAAAGCATTATATTTATCGTCTACTGTATCAGCACTATAAACATCTTGCCAATCTTGTTCCTTGATAAGGTTTACAAAAGTCTGTACAGCAACTGGATCAGCTTTCCTAAAAAGTTGGTAACTATATTTAACATGTGTTGAAGCACAAAAATCTTTTAGACTTAAAATTTGTGCATCATGATCTGAAAGGCCATTCACTTTTTTGCTAACAGAATGCCCTTCTAATAATGACGAATGAACAAAAATATTGTCTATGGTTGTTCTACTGTTCCCTTGCACTCTCGTTGGAAAGAATACGGTTTGCATAAGATTATATGAATTAAGGAGGTCTACCAGCATCCTTTTCCTTGCACAATCACTTATACAATTAATATTGAAGTCACCACATATAACTAACTTTTTGTATTTCCTATAAAGTGAACCAAGAACCTCCTCTAGCTTTAGCAAAAATGTTGTGAAATCGGAGTCTGGGGATCTATAAATAACAACAGTAAGAAGTTTAGCTCCACTAAATTTAACCACACCTGCACAACATTCAAACACCTTTTCAGTGCAGTACTTTGAAACATCAATTGACTCAAATGGGATACCGTTTTTCACATACATGGCTACTCCCCCACACCGCAAAGAGCTCCTAGAAAAGCTGCCAGCCAACCTGTATCCTGGTAAAGGAAGCCTCTGAATTATCTCCTTATTTAAGAAGTGTTCAGATATACCAATAATTTCAGAGTCAACATCTATAAGCAGTTCACTAACTTTATCTCTAATACCTTGTATATTTTGATGAAATATACTAATTCCCTCATTAATCGGATACCCAAGCTTTGTAGAAAGTGGTTTCTTTGTTAGAGAGACTTCCCTTAAGCAGGAATACCTATCAGCTGACTTCAATCTAAAAAAGGTACAGCTCTAACACCCACAACTACCGGAATTTTCCCATGAGTGATCCAACCACCCCCACCTATGCTGTCACCTATAAGTTTTGCCAACCTCCCCTTCCCCTTCCCATACCTTCCCCCCTTTCTTATGGTGGTCTGTAGGTTCTAAAAAAAAAGTGGGTGAACTGTTGTAAAATACTAATGTATCCTTCTTGTACATAGTGATGTACTCTCCAGAGTCAAATCTTTAATAATCACAGGTAGATTTACGAAAAAGTCACAATGTTGCCCCTCAGGATGTGGTTGCTTTGGTGACAGCCATGTTTCTGCCTTTAAGCCATCGAAGAAAAATTATTTTTACGAAGTTGACACATTATTTCTATTGAAACAATGGATATAATCTTTTACACATTTGATTTTAGATGTAGGAATCACTTTTAATTTGCTATTATAATTTTTTATCTTAATCAAAACTGTTGATTGTTGATAGCCTGACTTCGGAGGGTCGATGACGTACAGAACTTTACTCACTGAGTATAAAATTTCATCTAGCTGTGAGGGCCATTTGCTATAGAACTTAGATCGTTCCATAACGTTTACTGTGTAATCGTCGTTTTCGATATCAGTCACCTTTCTGAGGGTCAAGGTTCACCATTCCCAAAGTCTGGGAGCTATTTAATAAAATGATATCATTGGTATCTCGAGACAACCGACACTTGAACGTTCTCTGCATGTCACCTGATCGGGTCTTCATCGAAGTATTCCAAGCTATCTTCGGATTCGCAAAGAGAAATTTTCGGCTGATCTCGTCTATTCTGTGTTACAAAGTAACACCGCCAGGTGTTAATATTTTGGTTCATTTCTCATAACTCGCGTAACTATCATCTAGCTGACGCTATATTGCTCTAATACATAATCAACATACTAATAACGAAAGAGAGCTACCTCTGTTAGCTGGATCTTTGAGACGAAACACTGCAGCAGACGAAGTTTCCGAACTTCACACCGATGGTTCAAAACTAAGTTTCAACGAAGCGCCAGTTAACAATTAAGAGATACAACAGGTTCGTGAAGCAGCCACTAGACTCAAGAGCTGTGCAGGCCACCTGTGAAACAGCGTATACACATGCGAGTCGAGCCTGTGAACTTCGCTCGCGGGTCGTTCGGAGCAAGTCACTACTGTCGGTTTTTCCAGCGCTCACGAGCAGATTGGCTCAGGTGAGGCTCTTGGCGTCAGTTTTTCCCCTAAACGGCCCATGAGCCACTAGGGAGCACGTTACCCGCAAGCGTATATACGCACCTCAAAGTTCTGAAGGCAATCGGCGGATGCCACTGTTTGCCTCCTAGATCTCACTGATATGAGGCGAGATTCGAAAAAAAATGGCTAAGTGCCAAAAAATTAATCCTTGCAGTCACAAAGTAACCGAATGGTAGACACGAGTATCACGCCTGTTCCCCCCTTACTATCTAGCCAGACGCGCATCCAAGATCTGGTTTTCGGGAGGGGCACAGTTTTCTTTTTTGTTACGTCCCCCCCCCCCTTCCCCCATATCCAACAACATCTTCCAGTCATTCCCTTTTTATCTTGATCCAGTCAGATGTCTAGGATTTTAAACCTAACAGTAGTAAAATATAGTGTATAAAATTTCATAATATAAAATTAATAATAATAATAATTATTATTATTATTATCATTTGTTTAAATCAGCGCTAAGTACAATCCCTTAGAACAATTTCCAGGAAATCGAATTTCAGAAACGAACGTAACTTCAAAAGCTTTTTCGAGACTCTTAGTATTCAGGTGACTTTATTTTTCGAAAGCTGGTTGAGAAATTTGGAAATTGAGACACAAAAAATAGGAAAGTTTATAGTACAGTGTTCTTTGGAAGGAGTTTACGACTCCCACAAAACACTCCGCACCCCCCCCCCCCCCCACCCCTTCCTCAGCCTTGGATCCGCGCCTGAATCTATCGTGTCTGCCAAAATGGGTCATATATCTACGTTGTTTCCCATGCTCATATCGACAAATGCTGTATTTATTCCCATTTCAGACACAATTCAAGCTACATAATCACAAGCCAAGCCAGACGTAGCATAACGAGGTAACAGCTTGTACCTATGTGACAAACATCCGTATCACTATCATTATAGAGAATGTTACACTTACGTTTCACAAATGGTGTTCCGTGGTAAGCGTGGCAGTATGATGCGAGATAATGCAATAAATAGCAAGAAATTTGTTGGTAAAACATACCGGAAATGGGGAAGTGAATTTCAAAGCGATCTGGATGACCGAAAAAAAGGGAAAAAGTCACAGAGAAATTTTTGTATATTGCGAATTCATTGTATCTTTACCTTTGCTGGTCGAAATAATGAAGAGGATAGCGGTACTGTCATTTGTTATTTGTTGTTGCGCATACAACTTATTTTGGTCGTAGCAAGCTGCAATTTTCTCAAAGTAGTTGATACCTAGGGACCGCAATGTCTGAATCATTTTTGATATGGTATTTCTTTTCTTAAAGTCACAGTGTTCTTAGCGAAAGAGCTCTGAAGGGTTGTAATAGCTTACCTTTTTGTTTACTGAGAGATAATCATATACTAGCATGCTTTACAAGTTGCAGGGAAAGGGAAAAGAGAGTGAGGGAACTTATGTCACCCAAGGAAGTGGCAATCAATGATAATAAATGTTCGGCAAAATTATGGACATTTCACGTGAGTCCGTGTAGGGGACGCTCGGTTTCAAATGACAGTTGTGGAATGCGGTCTTGTATATTGTACTTAAACAGTGCGACTTAACACGTGATTCGTTAAACGATATCTGCAGCCACTGTTAAAAATCACACGATACACTGTGAGTAATGATGAATTACGATAGATTTCGTAGGTTAACTAGCTGGTGACCTTCTCTGTTCTCGCTTGCTATTTCTGTAGAGCGATTAAGTGTTGATTACAGACACCATGACACTAAGAACTACTAAATTTTTGGACCAGAGTGAAAGCTAGAGGAAAATGCATGATGAAATTTGAGCATGCAGCAGAAAACTCAGTACAAATAAAATCACCAAATCTAAGAAATGA
This sequence comes from Schistocerca americana, assembly GCF_021461395.2. Taxonomy (NCBI): domain Eukaryota; kingdom Metazoa; phylum Arthropoda; class Insecta; order Orthoptera; family Acrididae; genus Schistocerca; species Schistocerca americana. The sequence goes on along the minus strand of NC_060130.1, from coordinate 945,500,466 downwards.
CGAAAGTTTGTAATTTAGTGATAAGAAAGATGCATAGTAGAACAAGAGGTAAAGGCAGTAAAGAACACAAGAATTAGCAGTTTGAAATGTGTATCATGAAATACTCCATACAAACGCCAGGAAACATGTGGAAATTGTAGAGAAAGTAGGTAAATAGTTCATGCAAAAATACTTGCAACCAAGCTAATTACAATAAGTAAAAAAAAAAAAAAAGCAATGAGAAGGAGAAGAAAAAGGAAAAGACGAGGAACTGATTTTTGATGATAGTGTCCAAGATGTCTAATTTCAATATACTTCAGCATCTTGCGCTTCCGTCCTCGTTTTCGCAACTAGTATTTGCTAGAAGCGAAGCCATGCGTAAGTGCTGGACGCTGAATGCAAATGGAAAAATTCTGCTATGATGAAATTCCAGAGTTTGTTTCACACATAATTTTACAAAACATATATTTTTAAACACACGATGTCCAAACAGAAGCTGTAGCATCAACTGGCTTTGAAGTCTGGCAAATTTTTGTAAGGGGCTACTTGCACACAGATGTTGAATCTTTGACCACAGATACTTCCTGACCTTCATTACATAGATGCAGGTAAATTATGAATTGTGTTATCCGGTCAGTTTTATAAAACTGTGAGCCAAATGGTGCTGCGCTCTATTGTTGATATAGGCACAGTAACTGTCACTGTTTATTGCCACCATAAAATTTAGTAACATTTATGTTATAAATTAAAGTCACTTATGCTGCTTTCACTGAGTGACATAATAGCTGTTTCTTTAACGCAGGCTTACTCTGCGGCTTGAAATGATGACTAATGTTTGACAGCTAGTCGAGTGAAATTTTTAATATGGCGTTTACCTTCGAGACATTTTACTTCCCATTTTCCAGTGATGATTGAATGTAAAACATTGGTGGAAAACAGAGTATCGTTTTCGTCAATCTCAAATGGCAGTTTGTAATATTTGGTCATAAAATTACCGCAACTAGTAATGTTAATGAAGGTGAGGTTTTATTGTGTCTTCAATGAAATACAGATAAATAAAAAGGCTGTTAACGTTTGGCAGGACTACTTATAGGGATTAATTAAGGATTTAAATCACACGAGAAAAAAGTTTCGAGAATTTCTCTGACAATATCCGTATCTTATAAAAGACGCCTAAGGAGCGATGGTGGTGTTTTCGACTTATATAGTTATCATGCAAACTGGGGCTTCAGAGCAAGGCGACGTACTTTTATCAAAACTGACACCATGTCTCAGGATCCGTGATGACAATTGTTATAATGAATGAACAAATGTCGTCTGGATCAGTATTTCTCTTTTTAATGATTCGATTTGTCCTGCAGATCATCTTCAGATTTGCCACCAGTGGTACGAATGACACAAAACTTTCATGTCATTCATAGCACTGCTGACAAACTGCACACTGCGGCGCCACATCTGAAAATAGTCTACTGGGCAGATCGAAATCGGTAATCGTTAGAAAAAGAAATAGTGATCCATACAGTGTTCGTTCATTCCAGGTATTTTTACATTATCAAACGTAGAGACTTAGTGGAAGAGTGTTTCTGATTATCTTATCCTCATGAATATTGCGTTCCTTCTTTAAATACAACAATGATACTTAACTGTAAGCAATTAGACACATTATAACAGAACAAAAATGGAACTGCAGCAGCGCCAGGAGAGATATTCCCTGAAAATGTTGAAGAAGCTTCGATGACATCTTTCTTATGACCTTGAATGGATATTACTGTGCTGTAGAGGAAATAATATGGGAAAGGTGACTTTTTAAAAAATAGTAAATTCCATAAACCGAACTTGTTTCTCAGCAACAATACAGATACAATATCTTCGCCGCGGCAGAATATCCTCGTGTTGAGAGTTTCCTGTGGTTTTCCTGAATCACTCCAGATCAGCGTCTGCCGGCTCTCCGTTCCCCCTCTGCATAGCCAGTCTTACCTTTTTGCGATGCCAGTCGCCCCCGACTCAGCGAGATTCTTAGCAATGTGAGTGTCGTTCTGCTCATCAGGACCGTGAATTCTTTCGAAAACATGGAATTCAGAAGAAACTGGTCGCAACAACGGCATCTGCTTCCGCTGCCGGTTTGCCAAGTATGAGTGTTTAGCTTATAGCAAGAGACAGAAATTCTCGTTGGAAAAGAAAGAATGGAAGGAAGATAATTAGGGTAAGCATTCCGTCGACAAAGGGTCATTAGAGGCTGAACACAAACTCGGACTGGGGAAGGAAGAGACCCGTGTGCTTTTCTAAGGAACCATCCCTGCATTTGGTTTTAGTCATTTAGGGAAACCACGGGAAACTTTCATCTCGATGGGCGGAGAGTGGGTTTGAACCGTCGTCGCCTCCAGCACAAGTGCAGCGTCTTAACCTCTACGCCATCTCGCTCGATTTCGTATGGAACAAAAGAACCGATTTCATCTTCCCGACGCTATGAAAAATGAAATCAGATAAACGATGGATAGTTCTCATAAAACGTTCTTGACAAGGGGTAACGCAACGGAGATGAATCGTAAATTTAGCCAAACAGCTCTCTCTTCGATCGGCTTTAAAGGACAAAACTCTGTCATAGGAATTAAAGGTTATTCGAAATATACAAGCCACACAGCAAAAATAAAATGATTGTTTAAACGATATGTATAGACGTTAAAACATTAGAAATGGCATGCCTAAGGAGAGGGAAAATCTATCGCGTTGATATTTGCCACGGGTACCGATCCGTATATTTTATCTCGAGGAAGGAAGAAGGATCTAGAGCTCAACGTTCCGTCGACGTCGGCGTTATTTGCGTAAGCTCAGCTGGAGAAATTTGGAATAAGACATCAGCCAATGTCTATGTGAAGCAATGATCTGCAGTTGTTTAGGGGAAACCAGAGTGTCTGGACGGAGATTTGAACTACCTCCTCCGCAATAAAACGGCGCCAGGAGTGTCTTCATCACCCAGTCTTTATTGAAAAAAAAAGGGAGATAACTTTCCGTCATTTTCTTCTGAGCCACGATAGAGAAATAAATTTATGAGTCAATTTATACAGGCAGACTGTATGGAACCTGATATTCGTTTTTTCTCTAGAAGATAAAAAAGATATTGGTTGTGTCTGAAAATTTCAGCGCCATAAGGGATTATAGTAAAGCTTTCAAGTCACACCTATAAAATTTTCAGTTTTGTAATGACTGTGAACCGTCTTAAAGCGTTTACCATCTTGTAGTTTAAGGATGACAGTGCAGAAAATGTTGCCCACTCCAACTTTGAAATTGGCACGATCTTTCTGTTTGTAATTTACCGTAGCAAATTTTTACGATAACGCAATTACTTACTGTTCAACTAATTAGTTGATGGGGCAGGTGCAGCGATAATGTAGCTTAAAACATCCTTTGTATGTCTCCATCCATTTGGTCTTCATTACATAGTCCGTTTCAAGCAGCAAATATAGTCCAGCTTCCGACTGAAGTTCCCCCTAACGGCTGTCAAGTGATACAGATATGGAATGCTAGATTTTAATGTTGTTGGAGCCGGCCAGGGTGGCCGAGCGGTTCTAGGCGCTACAGTCTGGAACCGCGAGACCGTTACGGTCGCAGGTTCGAATCCTGCCTCGGGCATGGATGTGTGTGATGTCCTTAGGTTAGTTAGGTTTAAGTAGTTCTAAGTTCTAGGGGACTGATGACCTCAGAAGTTAAGTCCCATAGTGCTCAGAGCCATTTGAATGTTGTTGGAGACGGGGCACTAGCTCACCTGGTCAAGGACAGGGAACGAAAGCAGTTGTGGGTTGTGGTCTTGTAGACGGACGTAAGTGTTCTAGAGAAAGCAAGAAAATACGAGAACGGAGATCTAAACCCAGATTCAGCGAAAAATGAGTCCTTTGTTGTGGCCAATGTACAGCTTCACACGGTTAAAGCAGTATGACTGTCACTTATCTAGGCCGGAACCTCCAACTCGCCACAAGTGCGAAAGGAAAACATGGCCTTATGCGGCAATGGAATGACCACCGTTAACATGAGTAACACGTAATATGTACTTAGCATTCCTCCTAACGCGAACAACTAACATTTCTGAAACGTTTCAAAATGACGATTCCTTGCTAATGACATGGTCGACAAGATGCCAAAGCCCCGCTCTCCTCTCGACATATCGAAACACGATTTTCGGTAAGTGACGGTGCGCAAAGAGCTAAGGACGAGAGGACTTCAAAAGATAAGCTACACATTATATGGTAGGCAAGTAACTTTTATTGAATGCTGCACTACACTTCAAAGTTACACAGATGTATGACACTACTTTTCAACAGTCACCAGGTCTGTGTAAACAATGGTCGGAAGTTTCTACCAGTCACTGAACTACTCAACGATGGAAATGTCATTGGAGAACCACTGTGCGAAAGTTCTCATCACTGGAAAATTTGGAGTTGTGGCGAATCAGTTCCTCGATGATATGAACACTGCCGTCCGAGGTCGATGTCGGTGGCCTTCCTTCCCGATCAGCATCATACACTTCTGTGCGATTTGGTCAAATTTTTGGCACCGTTTCATGACGGCAGGGCGCGACAATGTGTTTGGTCCATATACCATCAGAAATCCACTGCGGATCTACGTAGAAATTAGACGTTTTGCCTACAATAATCGCAACGTCCTGCGCATTTCAACATTTGGGAACGTTTCCAGTTGCAACGCCAATGCGCTCGCAACCTGTGATTCACCTGTTATCCGTACAACAATAGGATACCCAGAACAGGTACTATCTTCTGGCAATGCGCCACTCTTGTTAAACAATGGTCGTATCGCGAGACGACACGCGTAACTTACTTTTTTTGAAATCCTATAGTATTTTTCTGTATTGGTAACATTAAATTTCATCAACCTAGACAGTCGACCAATTTTTTTTCTTTTCTTTTGCACAAGAACGGCATAACATTTTGATGGCATTTAATAATTCTTGAATGGGGAAGTACAATGAAATAACACATGAAAATTTGTTCGAAGTTTTCGTAAAAACTGTCGGAGAATGTGCCAAATATTCGACAGAAGTCTGGCGAAGCACCTCTGTTTTGCTGCTGTTGTTATGTAAATATTGCTTAAAGCGATAGAAGCAGCGCCGTGGCAGCAGACTTCGCCTCAGAAATGGCACGTTTCATGACTGGTTTTGTGGAAAGTGTTCACCTTGAGTATTGACATGGTTCCTTACAACAAAAGAATCAGTACTGCTGACAGTAATAATGAAAAGCTATTTGTCGTGGCGTGCAAACGTTTTTCGAGTGTGAACTGTACGTCAAAGCTGTTTCACCAAAATTGATCAACTGTATGGCAGTTGGCGAGCATTTCACAACACACGTATTCTTTCGCTCTGTTAGAATACGTCTTGGGCGAGCTCTGGCACAAAAGAATTGGGTCTGATGGTAAAAATTTACGTACTTAACAGATATCTGTCAGTGGTGGTTGCGACCATTTCAGAGCAAAGTCGTCTGCCGTTCAACGAAGCGCGAGAACATTTCTGTAGTAAGCTGCTTGTCTACTGCTACTGAGTTGATTGATTCTGATGAAGTCTGTCTCAAACTAAGTACACAGTTGAAGACCAAGACACTCACGTATTAACAAGCCACGTAAGGCAGTTTCTGAGTAAAGCGAGCAGTCTCACGTCATTGTGGAGTGCTGGACAAACGCGAACGTCTATACTGACGAAATATCGAATATCGCTATAAACGATATATCGTTCCGTCAATAAGAAACACAGCTGCTTCAGTTTCTCCGTAGGTAAAAAGTTATCAACATAGAAAATTTTTTGCCAACGTCCGTACCACTGCCGAAATCCTTGTTTCGAAGTATTAAATAGTTTCGTACATACAGAACGCGCAGGTAGTAGGAAATACCTTATATAAGTATAGTACCATGACGTATACGGTTGTGGAATACTTTCCGCATTGGTACCTCCCAGCGTCTCTCTTCGAATATGTCACCAAACAAAGACGTTGAGCAGCTCCTAAACGAGAACGTCTATACTGACGAAATATCGAATATCGTTAAAAAACGGTATATCGTTCCTTCAATAAGAAACACAGCTGCTTCAATTTCTCTGTAGGTAAAAAGTTATCTACATAGAAAATTTTTTGCCAACGTCCGTACTACTGCCGAAATCCTTGTTTCGAAGTATTAAATAGTTTCGTACATACAGAACGCGCAGATAATATGAAATACCTGATACAAGTATAGTACCATGAAGTATACGGTTGTGGAATACTTTCTGCATTGGTACTCCACAGCGTCTCTCTTCGAATACGTCACCAAACAAAGACGTTTTTCTTGGGCTGAAAATTCCGAGCAGCTCCTAATCGTCTGCAGGGAGCCGGTTTCGAAACCAAAGACAGTCCTGCCAATTGCTGCCCTCAGGACCATCTAATAATATGGCGGCTCCACGAGCTAATGAGATCGTAAGGTTTACGCGCCGAATTGCCAAGCGAGCGAGTTGACGCAGTGCACTGGATCCACATTCGGGAGATGCGGGATTCAAATCCACGTCCGGTGATCCATATTTAGCTGTTCTGTGGTCTCACAGGCCACTTAAGGCGAATCCTAAGATGGTTCCTTAGAAAACTACGTGGTCGATGTTCTTCCCTATTCTTGTCCGATTTGGTCACCGTCTCTAATGACCCTAATGACTTCGACATCAAAGGCGCATTAAACCCTAATCTTACTTCCTTCGAATCGTTACTAAGAATGACTTTTATCGTGTCCATATCGGGCGTTACTGGATACAAGTAGAGGATGATTATATCTAAAACAGCAAATAGTCGCAATGCATGGTCTTAAATTATATATTTTTCCAGAAGCCAGCTTACAGGTATTAGCAAGTACACTGTAAGGTGATGAGATGTACAGAGCGTTACGTCACGAATTATATAGAGATCGTGGCCGAGCTGCAGGAGTGTCATGGAAGCGACATGAATGTGTGAAATCTGGAAAAGAACAAGGAAAACGCATGTTATGCGCAAGCGTGAATTAACTGTATTCAAAAAGCACATCCGGTTTTGATAACACTAGGCATAAACTATGTTCCTTTCAGATGGTGTTGGTGCATAAACGATGTTTCATTAACGTTTTATCTTCCAGATATGGCACATTCATTTTGCCTCGCAACACGGTTACAACTTGTGTTGGTGGAGAATCATCAAGTAGTATCTCTTTACTGAAGTACCGTTTTTTAAAAGAGTTGTATGGGAATACTCTGGCGATTGCGTAAAGCTAAAATCCACGTTTTGGTGCAGCAACCCGAGGAGATATTGGCCATAGACACTGTATTCGTCCACACTGACTGTTAGTAACAGTTTCACAGTAGTACATTAGAAAGAACACATCACACTTGTGATATGTGCGCTAAGTTCACGAAACTTCAAAACTAAGCATACTGCCGTATAGGAGCAAAAAACGTAGTGAACCCGTTAATTTACACGACACTGCATGAGAGCACTTCCATATTGATTTGGATCTGCGCTGAAGTTTACTTAGATACAGCCTTTCCGGTACACGACTGTTACGATGTTAAGAAGCTGCGATTTCCTGTTGAAACTGCGCTAGCGATGTGTGTGATAATACTGATCGTTGACAAGGACACTGTCTAGAACCAGTTTATTTCACACAAATAGCTCCGTCTTCCTTGTGACTTACTAACATAGACGGTTAGACCCCACCGAGCTACTTTTCCTTAAGTTCTACCTCTGACGGTGACTAATCGAGCCTGTTTTCCCAGAAAGACAGAAGTCATTTCGCTCTACAGTCTGAAAAGAGGACGGACACAATTGTGAGGCAACGTCACGATAATCGAAGGACTGACATACGACACTATGCTTGACGATTTGAAGCATTAAAAAAGGAATTTAGAAAGCATGTTTGTGGCCCTGTTTCATCAAAATGACTACGATTTTCTGTCTGACGAGAAAAGAGAAACGACATTACTAAGCATAAACAACGTTATTTTCGCATGCTGTTGGTGCATAAACGATGCTTCATCAGCGTTTTATCTACAAGAAATATACTGAACAGCAAACCACGACATTCAGAGTGCGGTAAAGGCAACTGACAAGAAACATTCCGCATCAACAGCTACTTAACATCAGGACGACGTCACTTCTTTTCCAGCTACGCCTGCCAGAAAAGTTATACTGCCGACATTCCATCTGTAATCTTTTGTAATATTTTCGAGGGATGTCGAGAGCTATCCGTGATTTACGGAAAAATTTGAGAGTTTCACTGACAACACAACGCTGTTAAGTGTCAACAAACAGGCGTTCCTTCGCGGATATATAGAACAATAAGACAGGCTACACCGTCGATCACATTGCAGCGATAATCTCGAATTATGAGGAAACAGAGAGGATGCTGTACTTGGGTTAAGCAGTTAAGAATATGTATCGCATGTCCTAAAAATGTAAACGTAAGTTTAGTTACTGTAAACCAAGTATGGAGGCGTTGCGTAATAATAGGAGGTCGTGCTTAAAAGTAATGCCGCCGAAATGTTTTAGCTGTTCTCAAAATAGGTTGACGTATTGTATTGTATTGTATTGGATGTTAACCGGGGGCCTAGAAACGACGGAGAGGCTCCGTCCCCGCCGCAGCCGCAGTGGTCCACTACCCCACGACGACTACCGCAGTCCACTTCACCTCTCCGCTGCCCCACACCGAACCCAGGGTTATTGTGCGGTTCGGCCCCCGGTGGACCCCCCAGTGAACGTCTCAAACCAGACGAGTGTAACCACTATGTTTGTGTGGTAGAGTAATGGTGGTGTACGCGTACGTGGAGAACTTGTTTGCGCAGCAATCGCCGACATAGTGTACCTGAGGCGGAATAAGGGGAACCAGCCCGTATTCGCCAAGGCAGATGGAAAACCGCCTAAAAACCATCCACAGACTGGCCGGTTCACCGGACCTCGACACAAATCCGCCGGGCGGATTCGTGCCGGGGACCAGGCGCTCCTTCCCGCCCGGAAAGCCATGCCTCAGACCGAACGGCTAACCGAGCGGGCCTAGGTTGAGGTATTACATGTCATGCATATTACTCGGTCGATTTCCCCGCTTAGCTGACGCAAAGTGCCACGCGCTGTCGCTAGAGGGCTCCGAAATGTAACGTGTAACTTGGCGGTGTGTAACGTAACTACAGCGTGACAATTAATGAACTACGGGAAAAGACACGTAAATTAGTTACGATCTACGGCGTGCACACACTTTATTCAACGTGTAAACGTCATTACAGATATTCGGGTTTAAGTTATGACATGTTCGATATGCCTGCCAACATTGGCGATCATGTGGTGCAGACGGATAGCGGAATTCTGCACGACCAGATGAAGTGTAGGAACATCGATGCTGTCAATGACCTCCTGAATGGCTTTTTTCAGCACAGTAATTGTTTTGAGGTTATTGCTGTACACCTTGACTTTAATGTAGCCCTACAAAAAGGAGTAGTATGTGTTCAGATCCGGAGAATATGGCGGCCAATCGAGGACCATGCCAGTGGCCTATGAGTACCCCAGAGCCAGGATGAGCTCCACAGAGTGCTCCTCGAGGACATCAAAATTTCTACTGTTTCGATGGAGTCGAGCTCCGTCTTGCATGAACCACATCGTGTCGAAATCAGGGTCACTTTGGATAATGGGGATGAAATCATCTTCCAAAACCTTCACGCACCGTTCGGTAGTCATCGTGCCCTTAAGCAAAATAGCAACGATTATTCCGTGACTGGACAGTGCACATCACACACTCACGGCTGAGGGTGAAGAGACTTCTCGATCGCGAAATGCGGATTCTCAGTCTCCCAAATGCGCCAGTTTAGCTTATTGACGAACCCATCCAAATGAAAGTGGGCTTCGTCGCTAAACCATGAGCATTCTAACTCCTATCATGCGCCGCGGCCAACCGCGCAGTTTGAACGTCCTAACGCAAACCGCTGAGAAGTTATGACAATGTTATTTGATATACACTCCTGGAAATTGAAATAAGAACACCGTAAATTCATTGTCCCAGGAAGGGGAAACTTTATTGACACATTCCTGGGGTCAGATACATCACATGATCACACTGACAGAACCACAGGCACATAGACACAGGCAACAGAGCATGCACAATGTCGGCACTAGTACAGTGTATATCCACCTTTCGCAGCAATGCAGGCTGCTATTCTCCCATGGAGACGATCGTAGAGATGCTGGATGTAGTCCTGTGGAACGGCTTGCCATGCCATTTCCACCTGGCGCCTCAGTTGGACCAGCGTTCGTGCTGGACGTGCAGACCGCGTGAGACGACGCTTCATCCAGTCCCAAACATGCTCAATGGGGGACAGATCCGGGGATATTGCTGGCCAGGGTAGTTGACTTACACCTTCTAGAGCACGTTGGGTGGCACGGGATACATGCGGACGTGCATTGTCCTGTTGGAACAGCAAGTTCCCTCGCCGGTCTAGGAATGGTAGAACGATGGGTTCGATGACGGTTTGGATGTACCGTGCACTATTCAGTGTCCCCTCGACGATCACCAGTGGTGTACGGCCAGTGTAGGAGATCGCTCCCCACACCATGATGCCGGGTGTTGGCCCTGTGTGCCTCGGTCATATGCAGTCCTGATTGTGGCGCTCACCTGCACGGCGCCAAACACGCATACGACCATCATTGGCACCAAGGCAGAAGCGACTCTCATCGCTGAAGACGACGCGTCTCCATTCGTCCCTCCATTCACGCCTGTCGCGACACCACTGGAGGCGGGCTGCACGATGTTGGGGCGTGAGCGGAAGACGGCCTAACGGTGTGCGGGACCGTAGCCCAGCTTCATGGAGACGGTTGCGAATGGTCCTCGCCGAAACCCCAGGAGCAACAGTGTCCCTAATTTGCTGGGAAGTGGCGGTGCGGTCCCCTACGGCACTGCGTAGGATCCTACGGTCTTGGCGTGCATCCGTGCGTCGCTGCGGTTCGGTCCCAGGTCGACGGGCACGTGCACCTTCCGCCGACCACTGGCGACAACATCGATGTACTGTGGAGACCTCACGCCCCACGTGTTGACCAATTCGGCGGTACGTCCACCCGGCCTCCCGCATGCCCACTATACGCCCTCGCTCAAAGTCCGTCAACTGCACATACGGTTCACGTCCACGCTGTCGCGGCATGCTACCAGTGTTAAAGACTGCGATGGAGCTCCGTATGCCACGGCAAACTGGCTGACACTGACGGCGGCGGTGCACAAATGCTGCGCAGCTAGCGCCATTCGACGGCCAACACCGCGGTTCCTGGTGTGTCCGCTGTGCCGTGCGTGTGATCATTGCTTGTACAGCCCTCTCGCAGTGTCCGGAGCAAGTATGGTGGGTCTGACACACCGGTGTCAATGTGTTCTTTTTTCCATTTCCAGGAGTGTAGTTCATTAATTGTCACCCTGTATGTCGACGCATGAGAACCAGCGTGCTGTAATAGTGTTTCTAACAACAGGAAACATGCCTCTACTTGAAATCCATAGAAGAATGAAAGCTCAGTACGGCGACGAATGAATCGACATTAGTGTCGTGCGACGTTGGGTTGATCATACTCGTAATGAAAAAACGGTTGGACTAACCTCAACGTGTGTGACAGAGCTTGAAATGGACGAGCACGTACGGCAACCAAGAGACTCATCGGAACCGGGTTGATGAACTCATCAGAGAAAATCGTCGGATAACATAGACACAGCTCTCAGGAAAGTGTGGCATATCACGAGAGCGTGTACAGGCCATCACTACAGAACTGCGGTACAGAAAACTGTGTGAACCGTGGGTGCCTCGAATGCTCGCTCCTGATACGAAACAGAGGAGGCTGGACATGTGTGAACAATTTCTGTTGCGTTTTGAGCAATCCGACTCCTTGGGTTTGCCTTCATCGATCATTCTCCATACACTCCTGACGTGGCCCCATCCGATTTCATCTGTTTTCAAAAGTTACAGAACACCTTCGAGAACTTTACGTTGACATAGAAGAAGCGGTGCAGGCAGAGCGAGGTTGTGAGTCTGCCAACAAACTCAAAACATTCTACAGTAACGGTATCAGCAAACTGGTCTCTCGTTGGGAAAAATGTGTTCGTCGCCAGGGTGACTACGTTGACAAATGAACATGTAGACATGAGGAATAAAGATGTAGAATGTTAATAAAGTTTGTTAGATTTAAAAAGCTTGAAGAGTTTGCACACGAAAATTTCGGAGGCGTTACGTTTCAGTACGCCCACGTACTTATTGCAGGGTAGAAGTATCAAGATGCTACATACTTTACATGATGGTATATGTAGACATTTCTGATGACATTATGCTGCCTATTTCTAGTGCAGATGAACTTCAATAGCTAATAGAAGAACTTAACAGAGGAACTTTGTATGTAGGTCTGGCAATCAATTACAGTAAGAGTTAGATAGCGTATAATCATCACATCGAAAAGAAAATTGTCTATGAAGAACCAGATTTTTCATTGAGGGCAGCTGAAGGATGGAAAGCGAGGGAAATGAATAGGACAGTAAAAATAAAGATAGTGACTTTGGTCAAGCGAATTGGATTTCAAAAGTTAAGCTTTACATGTGTCTGAAAAGGAAAGTTTAATATCTTTGTGTATTAACATTTTTGGCAGTGAGACGTGGAGTTCTGATGGGGCAAAGAATCACTCAAAAACTGAGGACTGCTAAGAGAGAACTGGAGAGATGCATCACTAGGAGAGACAGTAAAAGCAACAAGATTTTAAGATTTAGAGATCGATGTTACATTTGCCTCAGTCAGGGCCACACCACTAAAGACTTTATTAACGAAAAAAGTGAGGAATTTCTCCCTTCTTTAAGAATAGCCGTCGCAGATGAAACTGCAGAAATTTGGAATGTTCCATTTCATCTGATGTTTGCAGGAGCCACAGTCCAGTCTGAGACAGCCACTACAAATTCGTCATTGTATAACTGACAGTCTAAAACTATAATTTATTGCAAAGCATTTCACTGACAGTCTGTATCTTTCAGACTGCTTCCACTAGGCTGAACACACGTCCACAGGTACGCCTAAACCTGGAAAAAATGTATGGAATATTGCACATGTTGCAGTCATAGCCTTTGACGGTTATCACTCATCGACGGCTTGAGATGCCAAATCCCACCAAATCAGTAAATTGCAGTTGGGGGAGACTAAGGAAGACAGTAATGACTTTCCCACCGAGCTGTTAATCTGAGGAAGTCACTGGTGGAAAACTGTTTAAGATTCATTACCTGTATTACTGTATTCGAGTTTCGAATAGATTATCATAGAAGTCGTTCATGTGTTTCTGTAAATCACACCATCGTTAACCATGTTTGACTGTCCTTCCGTCAGTCAGATTGCCGCCTAATGCAAATAGAAGAAACAGGGAAAAGTGTCGAAAAGGACAGTCTCAGTTATCATTTAAAAGATGGAGAGATTAGTAAAAATGAATTTGTCTAGAAGAACAATAGTCATAGGGATGAAAGCTGTGTAACCGCTTCAACAAAACGTGCGGTCCCACAAGGAATTGAATGATAAAGCTGCTTCACAATTCTGAAGTACAAACGAAAGTACTAGTACTAGCATTAGAAGAAGGACAGACAGATGACGACATCGAGATAATATGTCAAGTGTAGAGGATTTGATGAACTGTTTCTGCAAAACCAGATAATAAGAAGCAAATCATACAGTCTTATCTGAAAAGCAAACTGAATTTAAAAGGTCGTACAGAACAGAAAATGGATTCATTGATCATCAGAAACGCCACAGCAATCCATCGGAAAATTATAAGAAATAAAAGTCTGCCATGAAACGAGGATCGAATCAGGATTAAGCACTATGCGATTCGCCATCACTGACATTTTCATCGCCAGCAAATTCTGTAGAACGAAAACAGAGACAATCTACACACTGCAGTGGACGTTGGAGGGAAATCTGATGGACCATTGAGAAGATTACCACTAGACCTGTCCACTTGATCTGTTTCTCGGATATCGACTAGGCCTGAAAGGAAGAGAACACAAATTGAGAATAGAACCTGATGAACAGTATAAAACGAGGCTATTAGAGACATAGTTCATGCTTAGAATGGACAAGGAGCCATTCAAGCATAAGTCTTTAGCAATTTATGGAAACCACAGAAAATTTATACATGGACGCCCGGACAAGAATTTGAGCTGTGTACCTCCAGAATGAGAAAAACAGGAGGAGATTAGTGTTTAAAGTCATGGAAATTAGATACAGAATACAAACTTGTCTCGGGGGAGGATAGGGAAGGATACTGGACATGTACTTTTCAAAGGAACCATCTCTGGACTTGCCTTAATCGATATTAGGAAAGCACAGGAAACATAAACCTAACTGATCAGACTGGGAATTGAAACCCTGGGTCACCTAAATGCAAGTCTAGAGTACTAATCACTGGATACCTAGGCTGGGGAGGATGTGGTGGATCACCAAGTAGCATTTTAATTTCCATAGACAATGCATCCCTGCCTAAGGATCCGAAGCAAGTTTTATACTTTAATGCGAAAGCCTGTAACAGGTTGCTTTTCGATATCAGGTAATAAATTGAGAAACCTCAGATACTCAAAAAGCAGTACCTCATTAGCAGCTCGTCCTATTAAGTGCCAGAAATCTGTACTCAGGTGTGTAACTTTTGTCTAACTCTAATGTTAGTATTAAACAGAGTCTGGCTCTGCAATTGTACGAGTATAGCTGATAGTGCGATGTCTAAAGCTACATAAATGCTTAATTTGAAGTATTACATAACAATAGCTGTTGAGATGTGCAGGAAGAGCAGTGGCTTCGTTCATAGCAGCTGCTTTTCTCTTAATATAACCAGTAATACCAATACAAAGTAATATAGTTTTCTTTCCCATAATCATCAGTGAAAATAGATTAGCACTAATCATAATTTTTTGTTAGAATTTTTCACATATGTTGCCTGCAGTGGCTCCTACTACAGCTAATGTACAATTAGACTTGTTCCACATCCATGAAAGCTTTCCTTCGTTTTGGAATGTACGGAACACGATGAATGTTTTATGAATTGATGAATGAATGGCTGAGTACCAGCGAACCTTCCGTCTAATTTGTTTGGAGTAAAACAGTTGTGGAATTTTTGCCACATCTCTGCCAACATGTTATTATACTTTTTGTTATCCTTCAACGTACAGTATAGAAAGATTGAGCTAGTAAGACGCGTACCGTCGCATGATGCGTCGGATGCTCTCAGAGCGGGAGAACGGTGGGGTGAGTAGAAGCGGCTGCATCGTGCTGAAACCTCTGCAGGCAGCGGCGATTCACCTACGGTGCTTGGCGCCAAGAAGCGTATCTTTCACTACTTGAATTTATTGTTTGAATGTTAATATACATCTCCAAACTTGCTGCTGCCGTTACATGCGTTGACGACTTGTTAACAATAATTTCAATAATTTTCAATTAATACTCAGAAACTAATTGTAATTTCAGTTACTATTAATAACCATTGGGGACAAGATAAACCAATCACGGGCTTACCCTGAGCGGGCCGGCGCCAAACTATAGTATTAGGATAACTCGCTACGAGTTTACGATCAGCTTCCGAAGAGACAACACGTGAATCCGTGTATGAAGTGCGATCTCATTTAGAAGGGAATAATTTATTGGAAGTTGTCGAGGATGATGTACATACGCGATCTCATGCTTATTTTATGATCAAGCGGAGGAATTCACTATCAGTTTCCGAAGTGGTAACACGTGATTCAGTGAAACTTCCTGGCAGATTAAAACTGTGTGCCCGACCGAGACTCGAACTCGGGACCTTTGACTTTCGCGGGCAAGTGCTCTACCATCCGAGCTACCGAAGCACGACTCACGCCCGGTACTCACAGCTTTACTTCTGCCAGTATCTCGTCTCCTACCTTCCAAACTTTACAGAAGCTCTCCTGCGAACCATGCAGAACTAGCACTCCTGAAAGAAAGGATATTGCGGAGACATGGCTTAGCCACAGCCTGGGGGATGTTTCCAGAATGAGATTTTCACTCTGCAGCGGAGTGTGCGCTGATATGAAACTTCCTGGCAGATTAAAACTGTGTGCCCGACCGAGACTCGAACTCGGGACCTTTGCCTTTCGCGGGCAAGTGCTCTACCATCCGAGCTACCGAAGCACGACTCACTCCCGGTACTCACAGCTTTACTTCTGCCAGTATCTCGTCTCCTACCTTCCAAACCGCTACAGAGCGGGCTTACTTCCTGCCACGCCCAGATAAGCTTATCAGTATGACGTCACGGGACTGTATATATCTCTCGTGAGGCAACAGCATGCTCATTCGACTCGAGGCAGCCGCACCAAGCACGCAGCCATGCCTTACCGTCGGAGAAGATATTACAGGAGGCAAAGAATGCCAATATATAAATATATAAAACCGTTCCTAATAATGTTGTTCAAGAAGACTCAGTGTGTGAAGTGCGATTTCGCGTTAAGAAGGAACAATTTGTTAAAAGTTGCCTCGAAAAATGCGCAAGTGTGATCTAATGCTCATCTTAAGATCCTGAGGAGTGTTATCTATGATCAGCATCCAGAAACGTTGCTGTGGACATGAATAGTGGACAGGCTTTAGTAATCTTTTTCTTGGTTTTGTGATTTTATGAACAAAAAGGATCAAGTGGCATCCCGTTATTTTGCAGTTATCATTTTAGCAACGTTGAGATTTTCGCATACTGCCACTTTGTTATGCACTGTTTATTGCATGCACTTTAGAGTTAGCGGTAGGCGGAGAAAAAACCAATTGGGACGATGACTACGAGTTATCTTTACAAGATAAGAGGTAAGCAAGTTGCCTCCAATTGGGCTAGGAGATTTGGGCGTGGATGTTACATTCAGGAATTCACCATGTATGATGCACGTGGCAAATATTTCTGGTCGAAAGTGTCACATTCAGGAACAAATGGATGTTCATAAATATTACACTTTGTATACCCTCATAAATATGACATAGTGTGGAAAGGAGGTCGATAGCGTGCATCTTTACTTGTGCCTAATCTAGCAAACTTGTCAGTGAGTCGGCTTAAAAGATCAAGCGTCGGTAACAAAATATAGCAAAACAATACATAGCGACTGGTTGCTGCTTCTGATGGAATTGTTCTGTGTATGAAAGAATTACTGGTATTCCTAACAGACTATTGTCAATCGCAAAGAAAACATCGTCGATTCAATAGTTTCTGGGCCATGTTTCTGCCAGAGAAACAAATGGCGTTATTACTCGAGTAAGTAGGGAACTACCGCTATGCAGACTGAAGTTTCCTGTACGAACAATAATTTTTTCTCGTGGTTGATAAACAGTCAGTTTCGAGTACACGAGGTCTGCGACGATGGTTGTTTATTTGTTACCGTTGTTTTCTGGCCCTTCCCCGCGTTACTAAGTTTTTGAGCAAATGAGGAATAACAGTCCTTAACACTCCCAGATTCATCTAATTTGGACCCATCAGAATTTGCGTTGTTCATGCTCTTGTCCAAACTCAAATCTGAATTCAACGGAAAGTGTATGACAAGGGAAGGTTACCATACTGAACTACTACGATGATAAGTTTTTAACATAATTTTGTATTTTATTTAGAGGAAATCCAGTAAGTTACTGAAACTTTGTAAGGTCAAAAATCGTGTTGTGCTACGGTCGGCTGCTTTGAAAATCTTTATTGTTGCTGCCAATTTTGATTGTTACTAGTCATTATCAGGCACAAGAAACTTTTCAATTACAGTGTGTGTGTGTTTGTGTGTGTATGTATATATACATATATGACGTTTCATCTCACTGTGCATAACGTCACAAACACGAAATAGCTAACATAACTAAATGTGAAAATTTTGAACATTGTTTATTGCTGTTAATCGAGGTTCAGACGTGAAACAACGATGGTGCTCCAAGAGCTGACGAGTTTCCAGAGGTTGAATGCGGTGTACTATTGCGTTACTGATATGGTGGAACTTTTTAACAACGTTTAAATTTTATGTTTTCAGTTATGACCGACAGTTCGTGTTTTCTATGTTATGTGGAATGATATGAGACGTCATGTGTGTATCCACACAGAGAGTGATTGAAAAATTTATTTGCCTGACAAAGATTAATAACAACCGACGCTGGTAGCAATAATAAATGTTTCCATAACAGCTGACGATGGTACATGATTTTAGACAAGTACCTACAAGTTCTGAGCACCACCTGCTGTAAACTAGTGTAAAGCTGTCATCAACCAAAAGGTTGGTTTTTGAACAGAATATGCTTCATCCAGTGCTTTAGGTGGATGGGAACGGGTGGGAACGGCGTTCCCAGGAATATTTATGCCAAACCATGTCTACATCAATTTTATTACAATCAATAATCATGAAATTTATTGAACGCAAGGTAACTTCTTTTTTCCTATGACTGCAGTCTACAGCTACATTAGTACGATGACAGCGGTACAAGTGTTAACTCCTCCATTTTCGTTGGAGGTTGGAAATGGTATTAGTACCCGAATTTGTGAAGTGGCCCATGAGGTGATTGAAGAGTAACTGTACTTTTGTATCATTTTCTGATTTCGCCATCATGAGTTTGATGAAGTGCCTGAAGAAAAAACCAACCATGTAAGTAAGAAGTAAACTACTGGGCGGTTAAAATTAAACTGACAGTATTTCGAGTGCTCTGGCGTGGGCTGCACGCATCTCAGGACACTGAAACATTAATCGGTGCGCCCAAGGAGTATGCTGACAAAAATAATAGTTCTACTTTCTGCCACCAGGTGAAAATATTGCGCTGTAAGCAGTCAGAACGTGGTGTGGGCGCAGGTAAAGGGAAGGATCGATCAAAGACGTAATAGCGGTGGTTTTAGCATGTTTATTAGTATGTGGTCACGAGGTAAAACATGTGTTTAAAATGGTCTCTCAACTCAGCAACATACTGGATCCATTACATGGCATGGTCGACAGTTGCTCACCCTGTATCCGGTGTAATCAGAGCGATATGTCGTCGTATGCTATCATTCAGACCATAAATAGTACTGATACATCCCTGATAGACACGATCTTTCATATACCTCCACAGTCAGAAGTCACATGGATTTACGTAATCAGATATGGAAGACCACACATCTTGAAATTGCCTATAGATGATGTGGTCGTTACCGAAGATCTTTCACCTGGAAAGTGATATGTCGTGTCGCCCCATAGTGCATGAAAATAGTGATGTGCACACATTTGCGTTTTTGCAAAGATGGAATTATGTGTTGCACAAAGAGGTCCTTATAACGTGCAGAAGTCACTCTACACCTAACAGACATGTCAGGTGTCTTGTTCCCGAAGAAAAACGGGCCGGGAATGAAGGAGTTTATGAAACCACACCGCAGAGTCACATACGATGAGTACAGGTGGATGTACCTGCAAAGCATTCGCGGAGCAGAGCTCCATATGCGACAGTTCTGTGCATAAAAGCCATTGCGTTTCATACGGAAAACTTCTACCTTCATAACCTAACAACAAGAGCCACTTCTCAAGAGACAACAAAGCGTGTCGCCAAGCGACAAACAGCATACTGGCGTCAAAAGGGGAAACATTTCGTATTATGACAGCTTACAACGCCATATTTTCACCTTTTGGCAAAAAGGGGAACTATTATTTTACAGCATACTCTGCAAACGCACTGATTAATGAACATACCCACAATTTTTCAGTGACCTGCGATGTATACAACACACACTGCAGCACTCGGAACACTCTCAGTTCAATTATAATTACCTGGTAGCATTAGAAAGCAGTGTGTTGAGAAATTAAACAGCACACGTGTTATTGAAAATCAGTGACTGACTATGAAGAAAATGATGCAGATGTGGTGACTTGCGAAACTTCAGATATTCCAGATTGTTGGAATGAATAACAGTACAAATATTTCACTTCAGAATATTCATGGCTTGAAGTGAAGAACAGATTTCTAGGATGCCATGTTTACAGTGAAATCAATGCACTTTTCAACAAAAGAAAAGAAAAATCTAGTTTGAGGGAAAAAATTCGTGTACATAAGACTCTGGTTTCCAATAGAGCTTGGGAGTCTATAAGAACTGAAGGCAACAAATGATATCTCGGTAACACTGGAGACAACATGAGTGCTAAACATTCAGAAGTTATGGTTGAGATTTAATACTATGGAACTACCACATTAAAGGTAAGTTCCCTGACATACTTTCTTCCAGCCGAAGCACTGGCTTCGGCTACATCTACCTACATACCCTGCAAGACACCGAACACAGCACTGAAGAGGGTATGTAGTCTCAATATTCCAGATTTTCTTTCCTATTCCATTCGCGTAATGGGCAAGGGAAAAATGACTGTCTGCATGCCCCTTTATACGCCCTGATCTCTCATGATCCTTGTGTGTGTATCGTGTATTGAACTGGGGACCTAGAAACGACGGAGAGGCTTTGTCTCGCCATAGCCCTCAGTGGTTTACAATCCCACAACAGGCCACAGCAGTCCACCCACCCCACCGCCGCCCCGCACCGAACCCAGGGTTATTGTCCGGTTCGGCCCCCAGTGGATCCCCCCTGGGAACGTCTCATACCAGATGAGCATAACCCCAAATGTTTCCGTGGTAGAGTAATGATGGTGTACGCGTACGTGGAGACAGTGTTTGCGCAGCAATCGCCGACATAATGTAACTGCGGCAGAATAAGGGGAACCATCCCACATTCGCCGAGGCAGATGGAAAACCGCCTTAAAAACCATCCACAGGCTGGCTGGCAAACCGGACCTCGACACGGATTCGTGCCGGGGACCGGCACGCCTTCCCGCTCGGGAAGCAGCGCGTTAGACCGCGCGGCTAACCCTTACTCGAGGTATACAATGCAAGCAAAGGTTCTCTAAATTTATCTAAGAGGTTTTCGCGAGATCTACGCGATCTTTCTTTCTAGGATTCCCTTTAAGTTTCCAGAGCATTTATGTCATACTTTCATGTGGGCCATATCAATCTGTGATGATCATAACAGTGTATCTCTGAATTGGTTAGATGTCTATTGTTACACCTTGACGAGGGCTCCAAGCACTGGAACAATATTCTAAAACTGGTCGCAGAATTGCCTCGTATGCGATTTTCTTAACAGATACAGTGCATTTTCCCAGAATACACCCGACAAGCCTAAATCTTCTATTCCCTTCGTGTAATATTGATTTTACGTCGTCGTCCCACCTCATAGAGTTTCTTAGTACTGTCGCTACATACGCGATTTGACGTTATCGGGATGTTCACAATCTTGTAATCAGATACTACTGGATTATTTCTCTTTGTTACGGGCATTATTTCACATATATATGTATAGCTCAAGGGAGCTCCCATTCGTAATATCAAGCGAAAATTATGTCCGACTCCTTTTTTATTACCGTACTTTACTAGGCGTGGGATTGGAGGCGGAATGCCGTTGCGTGCCTCCGACCTATGAAATGAAACATAGTCATTTCTAGTGGGAAATATGGTTTAACTTCGAGTACGAACCATTGTGCAAATCGCCATTTTTCACATTGCAAAACAGTGCCAAAGCTGAAAGAAGTGGAAAGTTACAGATAAAAATCCTCGAAATGATCGGGGATCGAACGCGAGACCTTTAAATCCGTAGTCACACATTACCACTGAACCACCGAAGCAGAAGTGACGAAACTGTGTATATATTAGAGGTGGAGTAATGAAAAGATCCCCGAGGTCGATGGTGTCAGCTGTAGTGCTGAGTCGGAAGCGGCTGGCTAGATGCGGGGAAGGAAGTGCGGCGCTGGCGGCTGGATGCTGGCGGCGGGCGGCGGGCGGCGGGCAGTACCTGAGCTGGACGAGCAGGCCGGCCGCAGGGAGCGGCGCGGGTTGTGCTGCGAGTTGTGCTGCTGCGGCTGCTGCTGCTGCTGGGGCTGGTGCGGCTGCGGCCCCGCCGAGCGGATCTCTCCCGCCTGCTTCAGCACCTGGTACGTCGCGTCTACCTCCTCCTCTGCGCGCCGCCCACCAGGTCCACAGTTAGTAAACGAGCACCGTTACTGGTTACTGGCAGGGCAGCTCAAAAAGGTTACGTCAGTAGGACATATACTGGCGGAAATTGAGAAAGGAACACCCAGAAGGATCGCGACAGCTCGCAAAAGGAGAGAGGATTATCGGCTGGCACATACGCACCCCGCCGCTTGCGGGTCTGATGGGCTGACACAGACACTTCCTGTCCTTCGTTTGGGTACGTTGTAACGTTTCTTAATTTTATCCATTGTTTTTCAGTGTTTCGTCCGTACCTGTTTTACTTTCGTAAAATGAAGAACAAACCGCCTTCAGTCACACGTTGCATTTATTTACTGCACTATGCATTTCGAGCCCTGGAGGCTCATCTTCAGGTGCTTTTTAGTGATTTACATCAGGTTTTTTAGTTGTTTGCCTGTTGATATTACATTTTTGTGTTACAACATGGTATATTGTAGATATAAGTTTAACAGCGTTGATAATATGAAACTAAATTACTGTTTAACATTGTATGATGCTTGCTTCTGTTGTGTAATTGGTATACACAATACACATCTTTAATTTTGCAGTACATACTGGGATATATACATAGTCACACACTTTTTCGCACATTGTAGTAGCAGAACGTAAACATGCCAAAGATTCTCGTTCATACAGATGTTCTACTTCTAAATATAATCGATTTTCTTCTTTCACAGAAGATAATATGGTATAGTGTTACTAGTACACAGGTATTATTAAAATAATTATTTGGCACCATGTTGTAGGTTGTCAGCTGTTTGTACTATTATAGATTTGATTCCTCAGGAAAAAATAAACTTTTAAAGGTGTAGAAAAAATTGTGGCTGTTAATGTTGAATGATGTGAGGAGTTCTTCAAGTTCATCTTTAGTGCAATCAACTCACTCCACAATAAAATAAAGTTCACAATAGAACATGAAACAAATCAATACATAAATTTCTTAGACCTCACAATTGTGAATGAACAACAAGAACATAACATGTACATTTAGCGAAAACCAACCTACAAGTATGCTGCATTTAGATCAATGTTGAACAGGGCACATACATTACCTTTAAAACCCAAAGCACTAACACAAGAAATAGATACTATCAAAACAATAGCAGTAAATAATGGTTACTCTATAAAATCAATTGATAAACTATCTAGAAAAATTCAGACCAATATCACTCACAAAAACACTGAAAAGAAAACTACTGACACAAAACAAATCTTCACTAGCATTCCATACTTAGGCACAGTATCACAAAAAACAGCTAACTTATTCAAAAAAACAAATATTAAAATATCTTTCTCCACAAACAGCAAACTTGGATACCACCTACCTCACACAGTGAACACAAACAAGCCAATAACAACACAACATAGTGGAATATATAAATTACAATGTAACAGTTGCCCTGCATTTTACATAGGAAAAACTGGAAGAACCTTCCACACACGGCATAAAGAACACACCGACGCCTTTCGACTAAACCATTTTGAAAAATCTACAATAGCTAACCACATGTATATTAATAAACGCATAGTTGACGACATCCACAACAGTCTTACTGTACTTCACACAGAACCCAACAGTAAAAAACTTAATCTACTAGAACAGTTAGAAATAATGCTACACAAAGAAAAATATTCTGAAAACTTGTTGAATGAACAAACAGAGTTCAACAGCCACGATTTTTTCTACACCTTTAAAAGTTTATTTTTCCTGAGGAATCAAATCTATAATAGTACAAACAGCTGACAACCTACAACATGGTGCCGAATAATTATTTTAATAATACCTGTGTACTAGTAATACTATACCACATTATCTTCTGTGAAACAAGAAAATCGATTATATTTAGAAGTAGAACATCTGTATGAACGAGAATCTTTGGCATGTTTACGTTCTGCTACTACAATGTGCGAGAAAGTGTGTGACTATGTATATATCCCAGTATTTACTGCAAAATTAAAGATATGTATTGTGTATACCAACTGCACTACAGAAGCAGACATCATACAATGTTAAACTGTAAGTTACTTTCATATTATTAACGCTGTTAAACTTATATCTACAATATACCATGTTGTAACACAAAAATGTAATATCAACAGGCAAACAACTAAAAAACCGGATGTAAATCACTAAAAAGCACCTGAAGATGACCCTTCAGGGCTCGAAATGCATAGTGCAGTAAATAAACGCAACTTGTGACTGAAGGCGGTTTGCTCTTCATTTTACGTTGTAATGCCTATACCTCTTCCTGAAACCTTCCCTGACAACCAAATCTAGGGCCAATTACAATGGTATCTGCACGTTCTTAGCCCGTCTCTGTAGCCATGGTAGCAAAAGCTCACCTGGAAGTTGGCTCTCGATTCGGAGGTAGCCGGGTCGTATACTGGAGCTGTAAGAAATTTTCACCTCCACAATATAGCAGACAAGGGGATGGGAGACGATGGCATAAAGTTCCAGATCAGCAGACTTTGCGCTTATGCTCTGGATTAAATTCCATACCTCTCTGCTGTGTTGGCACGTGACACTGTCGTCGGTGATTCGTCCATCGGATGGGGACGCTAAACTCGGCCTTGGTGCTATTCGAGAGGATTGTGTACTGGTACTGAATTTTATCCATTCCTTTCTCTCAGTAAACAAAATAAACGTAACACTACACTATAAACACACCTATTACAGTTCACAGGAAGGATGAATAAAATTGCCTTCAGTCACAACTTTTTGGTATTTTATTAAATTACATGATGCATTTCGGCACCTGTCGGTCCATCATCAGGTGCAAATTGTCTGCCAGGCACTTAAATGTGATTTGCAGAGTATCCATGTAGATGTAGATGGTTTGTGTTTGCTCTTGTATGATGTGAAATGCATGTTCCTATTATGTTAAAGTTAGACGTTAGGATTTGTATTTCGCGAGTCATGTGCGGAAAAACGGATCATGGAGAAAACAGTAACAAACTTGCCGAACGAAGAAGGAAGAACATTTTTTATCTATAAGGTCAGAATACATTCATTCTGCTGTCGCACATCATGCCATTTAAGGTGTACATTTGTTTACACGTTTTAAAAACTGTTCCTATATGTGATATGTTCAATGATGAAGTTTATCACATAGTGTCAGAGATCTGAGTATAAAGAAGTTGGAATAAATTTAAAAAAATCTTTAAAATTACTAACATGACTAGCGAAATCTGTCTTTTCATTTAACATAATTCACGCTTTTTGATTTTATGGAGGTATATTTACAGCTGTTCTAAGAAATTTAGCTTCTAACTACTGGATTCATTGGGTAGGACTACCAAATTGTTTTTTATCCTGTTGATAATGTGTTTGGTTTCTAGCATTTGCTGTGCAATGGCTGAATTTTGAAGGTGGTTAAGTCTAAAACAATTTGTGTGTTGCTGGAACCGGTATTTGAATTTTATGCCTGTTTTCCCTACATAATACGCAGGACGACTGGGGCTTGATACTTTAAACATTCCACTGCTGTTGAATTTTTTGATTATATGTTTTGTTTTGTGAACTAATAAGTGTCCTAACTTATTATTGGAAACTGACAGTGTTACATTGTTTTTTAAATAGGTCATCAGTTTTTGTGATATGTGGCCTAGGTATAAGATCCTGCCAAACCTGTTATTTTCTTTCATAGTGTGGCAGTTTGTTGTCTTATTTTTGTATGTTTAAATTATCAGCTGTTTTATCTGTGTAATCAGTCTTTGTGGCAATAATTATCGACATGTCCCGTTCTGTCTTAAGGCTGTTTTCTTCTAAGTCAAGTGACTGTGCCCTGTGTAGAATGGAGCTAAAGGCAGCATGAAGGGTACAGCATGAAGATTTGTCAATTGTTATGTATATGTACGTCTGTTTTCTGTACATGCTGAGCTTATGTTTTTGTTGGAGGTTGGCGATTCTAAGCTAAAGGAAATTTACGCTTTTGTTCCCCTCACGTTCTACTGAGAACTTTATACCACTGTGGAAAGAATTTAATAATGCAAGTAGTTCCTCAGTTTCCTCTTTTGTGACATCATATAGCAGCAATGTATCATCAACATACCTCCAGTAATATACTATTTTACTCCCTGTATCAACCTAAAACCTATAAGCTTAATGTTCTGCCGGTCGCTATAGCCGAGCGGTTCAGTCCGGAACCGCGCTGCTCCTACGGTCGCAGGTTCGAATACTGCCTCGGGCATGGATGTGTGTGATGTCCTTAGGTTAGTTGGATTTAAGTAGTTCTAAGTGTAGGGGACTGATGGCCTATTTAGGCCCATTGTCAATTCTAAAAATATACCTTCTTTAAACTCTACTCTCATTCGGGAGGACGGCGGTTCAAACCCGCGTCCGGCCATCCTGATTTGGGTTTTCCGTGATTTCCCTAAATCCCTTGAGGAAAATGCCAGGATGTCTTCTTCGAAAGGACACGGCCAAGTTCCTTCCATTTCCCTCCCTAATCCGATGGGACCGATGACCTCGCTGTTTGGTGCTCTCCACCAAATCAACCAAGCAACCAACCAACCTTTAAACTCTCAGTTACTGACTGAAATTCGGAAGCAGTACTTTATTTTTGGTAAGTCATACTCAGTTAAGAATATAAAAGATTTAGCAGTTAAAATTAAAGATATAGATATTCCTGCAGATGCTACACTATGTGATCAAAAGTATCCGGACACCACCAAAAACATATGTTTTTGATATTAGGTGCATTGTGCTGCCACCTACTGCCAGGTACTCCATATCAGCGACCTCAGTAGTCATTTGACATCGTGAAAGAGCAAAATGAGGCGCTCCGCGGAATTCACGGACTTCGAACGTGGTCAGGTGATTGGGTGTCACTTGTGTCTTACGTATGTACGCGAGATTTCCAGATTCCACTGTTTCCGATGTGATAGGGAAGTGGAAACGTGAAGGGACACGTACAGCACAAAAGCGTACAGGTCGACCTCGTCTGTTGACTGACACAGACTGCCGACAGTTGAAGAGGGTCGTAATGTGTAATATGCAGACGTCTATCCAGACCATCACACAGGAATTCCAAACTGCATCAGGATCCACTGCAAGTACTATGACAGTGGCGGCAGGTGAGAAAACTTTGATTTCGTGGTCGAGCGGCTGCTCATAAGACACACATAACGGTGGTAAATGCCAAACGACGCCCCGCTTGGTGTAAGGAGCGTAAACATTGGACGATTGAATAGTGGAAAAACGTTGTGCGGAGTGACGAATCATGGTGCACAACGTGGCGATCCGATGTTAGGGAGTGGGTATGGCTAATGCCCGGTGAACGTCATCTGCCAGCGTGTGTAGTGTCAACAGTAAAATTCGGACGCGGTGACGTTATGGTGTAGTCGTGCTTTTAATGGAGGGGGCTTGCACCCCTTGTTGTTTTACGTGGCACTATCACAGCACAGACCTACACTGATGTTTTAAGCACCTTCTTGCTTCCCACTGTTGAAGAGCAATTCGGGGATGGCGATTGCATCTTTCAACACCATCGAACAACTGTTCATAATGCACGACCTGTGGCGGAGTGGTTACACAACAATAACATACCTGTAATAGACTGGCCTGCACAGAGTCCTGACCTGAATCCTACAGAACATCTTTGGGATGTTAACGCCGACTTCGTGCCAGCGCTCATCGACCGACATCGATACCTCTCCTCAGTGCAGCACTCCGTGAAGAATGGACTGCCGTTCCCCAAGAAACCTTCCTGAACCTGACTGAACGTATGCCTGCGAGAGTGGAAGCTGTCATCAAGGCTAGACGTGGGCCAACACCATATTGAATTCCAGCATTACCGATGGAGGGCGCCACAAACTTGTAAGTCATTTTCAGTCAGATGTCCGGATACTTTTGATCACATAGTGTAGATTTGCTTCTTTTGATGTAACTAACCTACTTGAAATATTTACAAATGCACCAACTGAAGAAGCAATAGAAGCAATCTTCAAAAACTTAGTAAAATATTAAAAGTTATCGGTTTCATAAGTATCAGAGGTCACCTACTATACCTCAAATGGGAAAGTTTACTAACAGAAAGAGGGTCTTGTCAAGGGCTGTAGTATATCAAGTGTCCTGGCAGATATGTTTCTCACACATCTTGAAATTAATTTATTTAAAGAAACAACCAGCTCAAAATTAACATAGTATTTTACGGAGGTATGTTGATGATACATTGCTGCTATATGATGGCACAAAAGAGGAGACTTAGGAACTACTTGCATTATTCAGTTCTTTCCGCAAAGGCATAAAATCCACAGTAGAACATCCTGTATCTCAGAATCACCAACCTCCAACAAAAACGTAAGTTCAGCAAACAGGGAAATACACATGCACACATGCAATAATTGACAACTCATCATGCCATCCCGCTGCACACGTTATGCTGCCTTTAGGTCCAGCTACACGGAGCACACTCGCTTGACTTGGAACAAAACAGCCTTAGGACGAAATTGGGCACAATAAAAAGTATTGCTATAAAATTTGGCTACAAACCTGAAACAACTGATAATTTAGGCACATAAATATACAAAAATAAGACAAAAAATTGCCACACTAAGAAAGAAGATAAAATATTTGGTAGGATCTCATACACAGGCCCCATGTAATGAAAAATTGCTAATGTATTGAAAAAACAACGTACCAATGCCAGTCCCCACTAAAAATAAGTTAGGACACTTACTAGTTAACAACATAAAAACAGATAACGAAAAATATTCAACAGCAGTGGAATGTATAAAGTATCAAGCCCCCTGTTGTCCTGCGTACTATGTAGAGAAAACAGGCAGAAAAAACAAAAACCGGATCCAAGAACATATAAATGCTTTTAGACTAACCACTTTCAAAATTCAGTTGTTGCACAGCATATGCTAGAAACCAAACACATTATCAACAGGATTAAATCAGTTTCGTAGTAATACAAACGAAGCTAATATTAAGAACCTCGATTTTTTTGAACAGCTGGAAGTGTACCTCCATAAAATCAAAAAGCGCGAATCTATGCTAAATGAACAGAGAGATTTAGCTAGCCATAGTCGTGTTACTAATTTTAAAGATTTGTTTCAAATTTACTCGTTGCATATGCCAGCTTCTTAATACTCAGATCTAAACTTCATCTTGGACCATATCACCATATTTTTAAAATGTGTACACAAATGTGCGCCTTGAGTGACAAGATGTGCGATGACAGAATGAAGGTATGCCGATCTTAAAAAAGATTAAAAATGTTCTTCATTGTTTGTTCGGTAAGTTTGTCACTATTTTTCCAGTGTTACCCATATATTTTCCGTGACTGATTCACGAAATACAAAACCTAACATCTAACTCTAACATAACGGGAAAACGTATTTTAACTCACTCAAGAGCAAATGTAAATTATTTATTGGACAATTTGCACCTGATGATGGACCCACAGGGTCAGAAGTGCATCATGTAATCTAATAAAACACAAAATAAGTGACTGAAGCCGGTATTATGTTGAATACAGTCACCTTCACAGCTCTAAAATATGGATAAACTTAAATTCCCATTACAGTTGCCTGCATCAAACAGATGCACTTAATAGACAACCTTTATACACATATTGAAAAGGGATGAAATGAATTGGGACCATCCAATCGATGAGTACATAAAATTTCATTTTAAATACTATTTCATTTGGAACGAGAAACGAACTTACGTTCACCGTTGACACTGAGCGTCGAGTGAAGCACGTGAAATCCAGTTTTATTTTTTTTTTTATTTTTTTTTTATACCACGCATTGCAGGAACGAAATTACAAACACAGGGGGTAGTTATAAAGTCATTGAGAAGCAGTAAAGGCCGGTCCAGATGTCTTCCTAAGTGTGCTGCCACACAATATTTCACTTTATAATCCATATTTCTGTAACTACTTGTTGTTGACAATCTGTGTTGTGTTGGTAGAACTATGAGGAAGCCTTGGGCAGTGTAATCCGACAAACTAACAAATATTCAAAACACACGCAAGCTTTGTAGAGCGTTCTCGGAGCGCCGTCTCGGTAGAACGTTTCGCGATTGGTCGAGTCCGAAGCACGAGTTGTCGATAGCGAAGCACTTACTGAGTCCAAGAAGACAGTTGTTGCCCGTAATCCCAGTTCAGAACCAATGCCTAATAAATACAGAAATAGCCGTAAAGTTAAACTCAGAGCGGTATATTAGGCTCCAAGGATGGAAATGGCCCTCTCAACCCGGGCCTGACGCTCACGCGTCACGACCAGCATTCACCATTGCCGTTGGTCGAGTTAATGCTGTGAAAGACACGCCTGGGAGGTAGGGATGGTTATCGCCCTTGCCTCCTATAACGATACATCGATCTCTTTGCTGCCCTAGGATCCACATACTACAGGAAATGTTTTACTTGACTAATTGTGTGGTGATAACACCACGGAAATTGCGAATGTTATGTTCTTGTGAGCTATACAAGATGCCCCAAACATTTGCGGTAAAAAATGCAGGCTGTAGATGATCTAAACTAAATATTTTGAGATGAGGTACAAATGGTAGCAAATGAATACTTCAAGCAATACGAAGCAATTTGTGCGTTTGTGAACAACTTATTTCCCGTAAGAAACACTTGCTTACTGCATAGACGTCGGCGGTAACACCTTAAAAATCGGTACACAGTGGTATGTGACGCGACTACGGAGTAGTTTACCAGTATATACATTTCATTACTGTTTGTCCAAGAATCAAGCAGTACTCGTTAACGGATTTCGCACTTGTAAACGCACCGTACAAAAAGTCGCTTCTAGGAGGCATCATGCTAATACCTTCTATCACCGTCTTTACGCTTGATAATAGCCGCAATTCGCCTCAAGTTTCTAACGGCACGCCATATCCAACTGAAGCCATTCATTACTGATTATATCCCAAAGAGCTTTCGTAGTACGGGGATTCTGACTGCTGCGTTTCACCTGTTGTTCCATATAATCCCAGATATTTCCTATGAGATTTGATCAGGTGATTTAGCGGGCCGGACGAGGTAGGATGGAGTGCCTAATTCTTTGTCATACCAGAAACGTATACACACAATCCTGTGAACATAGCTACTGTCATCCTTGAATACCGCAGTGTCCACTGTGTACTCCCCATGAAGGTGTAAAAGAAAGAGCAATAATTGTCCACCAAGACTCTTGAAATAAGCATCTTGGTTCATGTTTACGGTAACCAGAATGAGTGAACCCAGAATGAACAATACCGCCGTAAACTTCAAAGAACCGTCTCCAGCACGCCTTACTGGGCTGTCGATGCACTCAACGTCCGGCATCGTATGAAAAGAGAACCACATTAGACACCTCCAGTCAAGTACTGTCCCGTTTGTATGTTGTTTGGCCCATTGAAAACGTGCAATTAGATTCCCGACTCTAGAAGTCCATTGCATACAGCTTCCTTCGCAATGTTCGGTTGGAAGATGGTGGAGATGGACTTGCATACACTGACAGGAACAATTCCAATTACTGTCGGTTTGAAACTGGCTGTTACTGACAAGCGTCGCCTTCAGGTCTTTGTCAGTTAGGCCTCTTTTACGACCACTTTTCTTACACCATGTTACGTTGTACCCCATTAATTGTACGCACGTTTGACAGTCTGGTTTGATACATAAGGAAATCGGACAACTCCATTCACAGTGTGGTCATGTGCACGTCCAAACCATGTGCACGTTCAAACATAATGGCCCCTTTCTGCCCTTCTGTCATGCATGTGTCCATGTCGGCCCATTTTCCTACGCCGATTCCATACAATGCAATGGCACATACACACCAGTTTACTGCTATGACTTACGACAGCAGTGGAGAGTCAAATGACCGCCACGCCAGATACCAGTTCTACACTATCTAAAACGCTCCAAGAAGGCTACAGTCCGATTAAAATTACTTGATACTTGACTTGCCACTACAGTGTTGCCACATCCGCTGGCAGCTACCGCTGGGTTACAGGCGATGCACAAACATGGCGGGTCAATTCACAAATGCTGTTAGTGTATAACGCGGAGCGATGTTGGAACCGGCTACCACAATGCATGACAGAAATGGGAAATGCTCTGTCGACAGCTGATTTTAAGTGACCAATGACTGAACGACGCTTTTTGTAGGCTCATGATGTGCATTATTTGAGAAAACGGCGATCAATAATCTGCGGAAGAGATAAAATCACGATAGCTTTGTTCATGGCATTTAAGGTTAACCTCAAACAAAAAACGAATGATAGGAAGAAAAATAATAGCAAATAAAAAAAGTCAATATGATGACGGAAATGACACAGCAAAGCATTAAAAATTAAAAAGATATGCGTGTAAACCGATTAACTGAATAAAAGTAATAATCAAAATCTTTTGATTAGATTTATAAAAATAAAGAACGTCGCTGCATTTCTCGAGATTCGAACTTACGACCTTCCACACGTCAAGTTTAAATGCTAACCACTGCGCTACGCCATTATGCGGCGGAAACTGATTGTATTTATGTCTCTAGTGACCTAATCGCAACGATTAGTACAGTCTTCAAAAATTCGCCTCCATGCAATATCGTGCGAAGCTTATCTAATGTAAGGCGATCTCTCCGATTATAATAACTGTATATGTGACGTTGAATCGCGTCTTGTGCAGAAGAATCCAGTAGTGTTTGGTTGGTGCTGTGTATGTAATGTGTCTATTTCGTTGGCATCATTGTGTGTGTGTCTGTGTGTGTGTGTGTGTGTGTGTGTGTGTGTGTGGTTGTCGTAGTTGTCATGTGTGGTGAAATACGGAATAAAAGGGCGAGATCCAGGGTACAAAATCCAAACACATCAAAAAAGAAAGCCAGACAAGGAGCTGGAAGTGAACTGACTAATCGTTATGGCAATTTGGAAACGGAGAACGATTCTGGTGTGACGTTGAGCGCTCTGATTGGAGGAAACCAGCTACAACACGTGAACTGTCAACTATCAAGTAATTTTAATCAGACTATAGTGTGGTGTTTGAGGCTGGAGCCGCGCGACTACTACGGTCGCAGGTTCGATTCCTGCCTCGGGCATGGATGTGTGTGATGTCCTTAGGTTAGTTAGGTTTAAGTAGTTCAAAGTTATAGGGGACTGATGACCTCCGATGTTAAGTCCCATAGTGCTCAGAGGCATTTTTGGTGTTTGAAGGCGGATGAATAATATTTTGTACAGTGAGCTTAACGTATAGCGTAGGATGTAGTATCCGGAAACCTTAACGACTATGAAGAAAATAACTTTGCGGTAGGCGTCATTCAAAGTGGAAAGATTTACCGCCGTGGATAGTAATTTGCGAAAACGGTGGTTGCTCGAGGCCCAGAGAGCTGGATAAGGTCCTTGACAAAAAATTATTCCCGGAGAGAGTAATTGGTGTAGCGGCTGTTTCGCCCCCGAGCATAACCAGCACTTGGAATCAATGTAGCCAAATGACTTTTAAGTCAGACTTCAGTTCTGTCAATCGATTATCTGTCAACTCGTGCACTGACTCAGGTATTCTTGAGTTTGAACAGTTAATAATGTTACGTAGAAGAAGGTGTAATTAGATGAATGACGAACACTAACTTCACTTAACGAAGGTTTATTCAGCACTTTCATATACAAGAGCGCGGAGCGAACTGCCTCCGGCCAGAACACATACAGTATATATACAGCTACACAACATTCCAGTACAATGATCTTGACATTTGTGGATACTTTTAGAATGTACTCGAACTGAATATAGAAATTAAAATTGTACAGTCCAGGTGAGTTTTGAACTCATGATCCTGCATGCAACAGTTTAGTTTCATAACCACTACACCACGGTGCTACTCAGATTCTTCTCCGACAATATTAACTTACTTTGGTGGTATAAGTTGTATATGTCAGTAAAAAACCAATTATTCATTCGTCAGTTTAGGAAATTCTATCGTCTATATGATTTTGGTCCCAAAGGTTTGGGGCACCCTGTATAAATATTTCTATTGTCTATTTGGGCCAGACATCCGGTAGTATCTTTGGAATAAGTAAGGAGACCGTTTTAACATAGAAGTCTTGGGATGCCATACGTTTGCGTTTCGGCTACCACTGTTCTTGTTTCATGAGTTAAAGGAAATCTTATTGGTTATATAAGAAGAAGAAACCAATACGCATTGTGTTTATTTAGTGCTTCATTGAAACTGCAGATTCTGTTGCAAAAACTTGATAGCTGTAATTGCACGTGGTGGCTTCAACTGCGAATGCAATAAATACATGCTGTATTTCTTTACATAGGTATAAGTACGGTAGAGAAACAACGGAGTGCTTTAGCCTTTAGCCAGGGCAGTAAATTCCCAAGAACTGAATTTTCTGCGCCCAGAACGATATAGACGCTGCTACCGCGACGCCTCGCAAAGGATGCCGTGGACTAAACCGTAGGTCAGTTTCTTGTAGGTAATGAAGCTTTCGGTATGCGTCTGCAACTGTCAGGTCTCGCTAATGGATATGAGGTGTGTTTGGACATTCCGTAGATTGTTACACTCGAGTGTTTCTTTCCTCAAAGTGATAATATGGCTCGCCAGTTTCGTTGCGTGTTTCCTCATTTACAATGGACTCGGATGTACTTAACAGTCTATTCTGCTCCTCAGTGGCAGGTCACACGCTGAAATGGGAGATTTTCAAATAAAACAAGGCATTATTGTTGTTATTGTTCCGTGTGGCTCACAACTTGTTGTAAGCCATGTTCATTGGTAGCGCTACTGTAGCTTTCTTGTAAGGTGTCCTAAGTGTAATTATTTTAGTATAGGCAACTGTGTGTAGTGTAGTGGCTGTGTTAATTATAGAGAAGGGAGCGGATGGAGGCTGGTCGCAACTAACAGCTTTCTCAAAATGGCTCAAATGGCTCTGAGCACTATGGGATTTAACATCTATGGTCATCAGTCCCCTAGAACTTAGAACTACTTAAACCTAACTAACCTAATGACAGCACACAACACCCAGTCATCACAAGGCAGAGAAAATCCCTGTCCCCGCCGAGAATCGAACCCGGGAACCCGGGCGCGGGAAGCGAGAACGCTACCGCACGACCACGAGCTGCGCGCAACAGCTTTTTCCATTCGAACACCACTGACTGGTCACTGCGGTTAATATCTCCATCCGACTGAAGGATCACTACTAACTATGTTACGTGTCCTCACTGCGCAGGAAATTACAGAGAGATTCAAATTTTAACCGTGGATACTGACTCTCAGTCTTGAGATGAGAAATTGTGCCGCATCACATCCCCTTCGCTTGCCAAACAAACGCTGGTGATGAAAATTTCCTCAGTTCGGGACAGCTTCATGGGTCCCAGAGGCGAGTGTGCCTTGTTAGTACTGCACGATGTGATGTCGATACTGATCTTAGATCTAATGTGAAACAGCCTAGTTTCTGACTAAACGGTCCTGTTTCGTCATTCGTATCACAGTGTTATCTTGCCGTTGTAGCGATTAGCAGCATTGTTGCCAGTTTTAGCCTCCATTCTCAAGCTTCCTAGTATCGTTCATCTTCATTCACTCGGTGTTGCTGCAGGTTATGGAAGGCCTTACGTTCACAGCTTTTGTGATGAGGCTTCAGCGTAATCACTGATATGTTACAGGGAGTTGGAAAAATGTACTCATCCCTTGAAACTTAACTGTTTTTTCAAAAACAAAAAATGAAATTTAGTTAAGATTCTTACGCAATAGCGTAGTATAAAGTTTTCTTAAACGATGACAAAGGCCACGTTAGTTACGTGCATGTAACGAGGAGAAGACAGTGTAGTAAAACTGGCTAAAATTAAAGATTTTACTTTGAGCAACACAAACCATATGGAAGTAATATTATAAAGTGTGAGGACTTTAAAGAGGTGCAACAACGATGGTGGAATGAGTTGGAATACACCATCGGAACACTGTCCATATTCAGAAAGAATTGTGTGCAGACGGTATTGTTGATGTACGTGAGGAAAGATGTGGGCAACCGAGAACTGTAACGAGTTCAACTGCTGCGATGTAACAATTTGTCGAACGCAGCAAAAATTAGTGTACTGACAAGAGGGGGTGAAATGACCGGGTGCAGGTCGAAATATAAATGCTGCAAAGGGAAAGTAGGTATTCTGAGATTACTGCTCACTATGAGTGAGGACGACACGTATTGAAGACTTCAGCATTATGACTGATTTGAAGGCATAGTTAGCGATCGTCAGGGGTTCGTAAAAAATGGCACGTGATCTGTCGAGATGCAATTCAAGCTTAACGGTAGTGAAAATTACTGCAGTTGTGTTTGCTCAACTGGACAGAGAAACGAATCTCCCGAGGTCCGATGCCTGACAGGGTATGTCTGTTACTCCGCAGTTTGAATGGCCTGTTTTTATTTGAACCTACAGAAACTAGTCTAAAGGATGATCCGATATGCTTCTCTGCCACGCGGGAGCTGTTTCGAGGCGAGAGATTTGACTTACAACACGCTGTCTGAACGACAGACATGTTCAAGAGGTGATACTGAGTATCCAGTAGCTTACACTTTTGGTCCGCTATCTATCTTGACAGATTTATCCAGGTTTGTATGCTTTTCCCGTGTAAATAATCTTGGAGTGTGTGACTGTCAGCGACAACGCTCGAAAGCTTTTGAGCGTTGCGAGTTACAGTAAATTTGGGGCTAAAACAGGAGAAATTAAAATGATGCGTTACTGAAACTTACGACGTTTTTGTTACGGTCAGCGATTGTAAATATTGTCCCTTCTGTAACTCTGAATTTATGAAATTCGTACTTATTTCTAAATGCGATGATTCGAGTAACGAGACAGTACCAGTAGACAGTGCAGCTCTTATTTGAAGAAAACATGCAAATAATTTATTATTAGTGATTGGGAACAGACTACGAGTGAGTGAGTATGAAATGTATAGTGTAGTTTCTGATCTTTTTTTCTTCGTGTCAAACAGTAAGAGACGAACGACACTTTTTATGTCATGGCATGTGTTTTCAAACTATACTTGTCGTTAAAATACTAGAAAAATCGCGCAAATATTGATGTGCGCAAAATATCTCGGATCCAGGGGCTCAATATTTTAAACAGTCTAAGCTGTTGACGAATTTCTACAATAGAGAAAAATCGGGTGACACACGAGTTTAGTGAGGATGGGACCCGCTGCAGGACTACTGGGGCCGGATTCGGCAACACAGGCTCATCTTCCAACTGAGCGTCCTTGTATGAACGAAACTCAGAATCTAGATTGTGCCGAAAGACAGAGCCGCTATCCACCGTTGTCAGAAACAACGAATGCAAGGACTGGTTACACGGAACGCAGCTGAAAGCCGGAATGAACAAGTATAAACAAATATACCTGGCACGACATTAATCTCAAGCGGTGGAAACTACATCTCCAACTGCGACAACTAGTCCGCTGAGCATTTGTAGTGACTGAATATAATTAATGTTACACCCTTACTAGCACTTCTATGCCCATTCCTTCAAACATTTTTGCCCAGTTCCACAGACAGATGGAAATGGCGAGGGGCAGGTCAGGGATGTGGGATGAAATGGTCACTCTCCCTCATTTGAATCTACATAAATTCTCCAGAAGCGTGCATGACAAAGGTGGTTGTTGAACGCCAGTTATGCCTATGCAAATCAGCTAATAGTACTAGTGACATCACAAGTAAATGTAGGTGACCCCACGTACTTCGTAGGAAATTGAAGCTGTGGTGAAGGAAGGAAGTTTGACTAAGCCATTTGCGTCATGTAAAAAAAAAAAAAAAAAAAAAAAAAACTTTCCCCTGCCAAAATTAGACATTGCAACGAAGAGAGTCAGGGGAGGTGGGGGGGGGGGGGGAGGGGATCAAGTTTCACTTGTGACGTCACTAGTACCACTATCTCAGTATAACAGTCACAATTTGTCCCCCTCTTTCCAATTCCATTCTCCAATGGAGCATTTTTATGCCTCAGTACCCAACCTCAGCTCTTTTACCTTGTTGTTATAGCATTTATGTGAGATATAGAATGGTATCTGTTGAATATTTTTAAGTCCTGTGCCTCGAGTAATGGTTCCATAAACGTGCTCGACGGTATTTCTTCGCAAAAGGAACGTATGTTCCACGCTAGATACCTGGATATATCTGTGATATATTCGTACTGTCCGAACTGTTTGAGTGAAAATTTAGTAGTATGTCTCAGAATTCTTGTTACTCCTGTAATCTGTACTGTAAGGGTTCCTTACATTCACGAACATATGTGTTGTAGCAAAACGATACTGACATACTTGGAGACGCTGCAGAGGGCGTCTTGAGGAACAAATTGAGATAAAGAAACCATGTCTGAGAAAGTCAATCAACCACTTTACAGGGTGTCACAGTTACAGAGACCAACTCCTGCCGCTAGTTTCTATGCTCTAAAGTGTTATCGACGAAGCCATGCACGCGTTCGACGCCAATTGACGTCCAGAATACTGCCGGCATCACAACTATGATGTCATCCATGTATAGACTCACGTTAGGTGCCGGAGAGGTCACCCTTAACGTGAGCGTAAACTAGCAAGAAGTTTTCGCTAGTAACTTCTGCAAGCACTTGCTGAGATGTTTACTTCAGAACGAAAACTTATGCAAGTTACTTCTGCAGATCGCTGTGGTGAATTCGTATCAGGTATTTGCTGCAATTACTTGCAGAAGTGTTTCCACTAAATTTGCGTCGTAAGATAGGCAAGTGGAAATTTACAGCGTCGTGCATAAAAACCAGAGCAGTCGCCACCGTCATTGCGTTACTGTTGTTGTGGAAAATCGTTACGACAAACAAAGTTAAGGAAAAAAGTAATATTTGGATGAAGAAATCAGTACAGAGGCGTATATATTAAGGTTATTAACAAACGCTATTGAATGAAATAAAATCATAAGACTTCGCTCAGATTAAAAATTTTCTAATTTCGAATACCTCTATTCTGTTGTACAAACAAATATTCGAAAACGGGATACAAAAATGCGGCAAGCTATGTCACGAAAGGATGGCCTATTAATTACTCTTCGATTTTCGCATACAATATTTGCACTTTTATTACAAATGTAATGCGTTTATGTTTACGCTAATATTAAAAAATCATCTCACGTTTACAGTGGTTTGTATTGCAATTCTACTTTTCCTTCTGGTGAAACAAAGTAATCGGTAGATTCATTGCGCACTGCCTTGGCCGCGGTGGCAGTTATACGAGTATATGTTTAGGAGTTCCAATGGTACATTTGTTTTGGTCCTCCTGTCTTTGCGCTATTCTCCTTTTCGACACTGACAACTGGAAAGTTCAGCAAGTACTTGCAGCAAAATGCAAGAAACTGTCTCCACTAACTTGCGAAAGCTACTCCTGCAAGTTGACATAACTTGGGAAGTCGACTTGCTGGCGGTGTTTCCACGTGAACGAACTTTCAGAATTAACTTCTGCAAGCGACTCGCGGATGTTTACTCGTTAGTGGGCACACGCGTTTATAATTTCGACGCTTTGAAGCGCCGTTCGATGACGTTTCAGACATCGTTTCCCGTCCTCAATTTGCTTCTCAAGATGCTCCCAAAATCCCATTTAATTTGTATCTTTTGTTACACTCTGTATAAGAAAAGATCGTCAGTGCAACCGCTTTGCTGGCTTAAAAATTGCGTTCTTCAAATGTATTATAGCTGTGGAGAACATCTACTCAGGAATATGACACATAAGAGCCTTGCGTGTGACCTCCTTTAATGTAGCGTTGTTAATTACTCACTCTTCCTTAATAAGTAAAAGCGCACCACCTTCTCTCTCTACAACTGACTTAACTGGGCAACCAATTGCCTAAAATTTTTTCTTGAAATATACTATTTTTTAACTTAACACCAAGATATTCAACCCAGGTGGCAGAGTTCAGCGGCTTACAGTAGGACTAATCAAATGCTGCTTTACTTCTTCTCCCACTGATGCTTTTATCTGCCTTTTATCAATTTTTAACAAAGTTGCCAGCCGCTACACCTAGACGATATTTTGTCTGAGTCGTTCTGAATTTCCTATTGTTGCCGTATACGTACAGCAGCAAAAAATCTGAATGCTCTACTTACAATGTCTGGAATATATTGAGAAATCCCCATGCAGTCCAACATCGGGCCCCTGTCACACCTCAAAGCCCCACAAATCTGGATCAATCATTCAGATAGTGAAAGGAGACGAAAATTTAATAGACATGTGAGACTGGAATTCTATAGTAGGAAAACCAAGAGAAGGAAAAGTAGTAGCTGAATATGGAATGGGGCTAAGGAATGAAAGAGGAAGCCGCCTGGTAGAGCATAACTTAATCATAGCTAACACTTGGTTCAAGAATCATGAAAGAATGTTGTATACGTGGAAGAGGCCCGGAGAAACTGGAAGTTTTCAGATAGATTACGTAATGGTAAGGCAGAGATGTAGGAACCAGGTTTTAAATTGTAAGACATTTCCAGGGGCAGATGCGGACTCCGACCTCAACCTATTATGAACTGTAGATTGAAAAAATGGTTCAAATGACTCTGAGTACTATGGGACTTAACATCTATGGTCATCAGTCCCCTAGAACTTAGAACTACTTAAACCTAACTAACCTAAGGACATCACACAACACACAGTCATCACGAGGCAGAGAAAATCCCTGACCCCGCCGGGAATCGAACCCGGGAACCCGTGCGCGGGAAGCGAGAACGCTACCGCACGACCACGAGCTGCGGACTGCAGATTGAAACTGAAGAAAATACAAAAAGGTGGGAATTTAAGGAGATGGGACCTGGATAAACTGAAAGAACCAGAGGTTGTAGAGAGTTTCAGAGTGAGCATTGGGCAACGATTGACAAGAACGGGGGAAAGAAATACAGTAGAATAAGAATGGGTAGGTTTGAGAGATGAGACAGTGAAGGCAGCAGAGGATCAAGTAGGTAAAAACACGAGGGCTAGTAGAAATCCTTGGGTAACATAAGAAATATTGAATTTAATCGATGAAAGGAGAAAATATCAAAATGCAGTAAATGAAGCAGCCAAAAAGGAATACAAACGTCTCAAAAATGAGACAGGAAGTGCAAAATGGCTAAACAAGAATGGCTAGAGGACAAATGTAAGGATGTAGAGGCGTATATCACTAGAGGTAAGATACATAATGCCTACAGGAAAATTAAAGAGACCTTTGGAGAAAAGAGAACCAGTTGTATGAATATCAAGAGCTCAAATTGAAAACCGGCTCTAAGTAAAAAAGGGAAAGCAGAAATGTGGAAGGAGTATATAGAGGGTCTATACAAGGGTGATTTACTTGAGGGCAATATTACGGAAATGGAAGAGGACGTAGATGAAGCTGAAATGGGAGATATGATACTGCGTGAAGAGGTTGACGGAGCACTGAAAGACGTAAGTGGAAACAAGGCCCCGGGAGTAGACAATATTCCATTAGAACTACCGATAGGCTTGGGAGAGCCAGCCCTGACAAAACTCTACCATCTGGTTAGCAAGATGTATGAGACAGGCGAAATACCCTTAGACTTCAAGAAGATAATTCCAGTTCAAAAGAAAGAAGGTGTTGACAGGTGTGAAAATTAGTGAACTATCAGTTTATTAAGTCACGGCTGCAAAATACTAACACGAATTCTTTACAGACGAATGGAAAAACTGGTAGAAGCAGGCCTAGGGAAGATCAGTTTGGATTACGGATTAATGTGGGGACACACGAGGCAACACTGACCCTACGACTTAAGAAGATAGATTAAGGAAAGACAGACCTACGTTTCAAGCATTTGTAGACTTAGAGAAGTTTTGGCAATATTAATTGGAATACCCTCTTTCAAACTCTGAAGGTGGCAGAGGTCAAATACAGGGAGCGAAAGGTTATTTGCAATTTGTACAGGAACCAGATGGCAGTTATAAGTGTCGAGGGGTATGAGAGGGAAGCAGTGGCTGGGAAGGGGCTGA
The DNA here is from genome assembly GCF_021461395.2 of Schistocerca americana. Lineage (NCBI taxonomy): Eukaryota > Metazoa > Arthropoda > Insecta > Orthoptera > Acrididae > Schistocerca > Schistocerca americana. The sequence continues at coordinate 945,458,567 of NC_060130.1, read as the reverse complement.
GACAGGGCTGTAGACTATCCCCGATATTATTCAGTCTGTATATTGAGCAAGCAGTAAAGGAAACAAAAGAAAAATCAGGAGTAGGAATTAAAATCCATGGAGAAGTTTAAAAACTTTCATGTTGGCCGATGACATTGTAATTCTGCCAGAGACAGCGAAGGGCATGGAAGAGCAGTTGAACGCAATGGGCAGAGTCTTGAAAGGAGGATATAAGATGAACATCAACAAAAACAAAACGAGGATAATGGAACGTAGTCGATTTAATTCAGGTGATGCTGAGGGAATTAGATTAGTAAATGAGACACTTGAAGTAGTAAATGAGTTTTTCTATCTGGTGAGCAAAATAACCGATAATGGTCGAAGTAGAGAGGATATAAAATATAGACTGGCAATGGCAAGGAAAGCGTTTCTGAAGAAGAGAAATTTGTTAACATCGAACATAGATTGAAACGTCAGGAAGTCTTTTCTTAAAGTATTTGTATGGAGTGTAGTCATGCATGGAAGTGAAACATGGACGATCACTAGTTTAGACAAGAAGAGAACAAAAGCTTTTCTAAATGCGGTGCTACAGAAGAACGTTGAAGATTAGATGGGTAGATCACGTGACTAATGAGGAGGTACTGAACAGAAGTGGGGAGAAGAGGAAATTGTTTCACAACTTGACTGTGAGAAGGGATCGGTTGGTAGGACATGTTCTGAGGCATCAAGGGATCGTCAATTTAGTATTGGAGCGCAACGTGGAGGGTTAAAATCGTAGAGAGAGACCACGAGATGAATACACTAAGCTGATTCCTAAGGATGAAGGTTGCAGTAGTAATTTGGAGATGGAGAGGCTTGCACAGGATAGAGTAGCATGGAGAGCTGCATCAAGCCTATCTCTGGACTGAGGACCACAACAACAACAACAACAACAACAACAACAACACAATAATTTACAGACCCGCCGATGACGTACACACGCAGTAAGTTACACTGGCATCCGACCATTTCTTTTGGGTGCTTCTCTTCTTTTGGTAGGCAGTGTAGAATAGGAGCACCACTATTTCTACGGTCACTCTCTTATGTTACCTTTCCTTCCCATGAGCATAAGGCTTTCAAAATGACGTACTGGGTCCTAGGAGTAAAAACTTCTCACAGCCAACCTCATACGAGGCGTAATAATGAAGTTTTAATTAACATCTAGAAAAAAAGTTACATAATGTTTTGTCTTTTAGCAGGCACATGTCTGCAGTCCTGTACACATTAAAATTCCAGGACTACAGTACCGTAGCATGCCGGTACGGGGAACAAAACAAAACGGCACATCGCATTGATGGATTTGGAATACCCACTGAAGCAGAATTCTACATCCAAGATCTCTGCCAAATGATTCACCGTTGGAAAAAGTGTGTTGCATTGAAGGCTGAATACATAGGGAAGGGCTGACACGAAGTATCATGGCCGCAGCTTTATTATTTCGCGGTGATAATTGACACTTTATGGCTAATACCTGTGAAGATACTCCTTATCTTTGTCACTAGTCGACAGTATGGCACGCGTTTCAGAAACCTGGGAGTACAGAATATGCCCGTTGCATGCTGCATAGCTCGTGAACAGCTATAACTCGACGTAGTCTGTTGGACGAAGAGGGCTTTGCGGTCGTGACTTGCTATGTTGCAGTCCTTATAACATTTAGTCTGTCACGAATAATAAGTTCATTCTTCGAAAGAGGGCGAACTGATCGCTAGAATCGTAGATTAGTCAGACGTAAACAGACTTAACCTCTCATACTGCTAGTCCTTGTCCTTTTCCTTCATAAACCTCCGTTGTTTTCATGTTCCTTACAAAATAAAGACATATTTGCTGTCACTCAGTTCGTAATAACTCTTTAAAAAGGTTTCAACGTCGCGAAATCGCAATTGCAAATGACGCTGATTGTCGATGTACAGGGATGGAGAAAAACATGGAAAATCCACGAGAAATGCATGTTTGAACATAAAAGCAGGTGCTAGCCAAACCTGCAGCTTGTGTTGTTGTATTTGTCCACGAAAGGCACCTGTGCACTGTCCTCAATACGTTGCAAGTGTCAGTCGTGGTCAGAACAGTGTTCTTTGTAGATGTGAATGCATTATGCCGGAGCTAAGTGAATTCGAAAGTGGGGAATTTTTCGGTTGTCATATGGTAGATGCTTGCGTAAGTAACGTAGGTGAGACGTTCTATCGAAGATTTATACCGCATACAGGGAAAGAACAAAAACATTATCAGCCACGTTCCAACGCGGACGAAAATGTGTGTTGAGGGATCGTGACGGAAGGTCACTGAGCGTAACCGTGACGAAAAATAAGACGACAGCTGAAAAAGTCACTGCAGAACTGAATGTCGCAATCGCGAACTTTGTCAACACAAAAACGGTACGAAGGTAGCTCTATAAGCTAGGAATTGCAGGGCAGGCTGGAATTACAAAATCACTTGTCAGTGTCTGAGATGCACGTAACAGGAAAACGTGGCGAAGAAGCCATAAAACCTGGACTGTGGGGTAATAAGAGTAAGTAATTTGGTCGGGCGCGTTTTGTTTCATACTGTTTGCAACTTCTGGCCGAATTTACATACCACGAGTGAAACATGGCGCGGTTTCGGTGATATCGTGGTATCCCATAGGCCCCATGCGTACTCAGACGTCGCATTACTATCAAGGATTACGTGACTATTTGGCTACTCAGGCCCAGCCCATGGTACAATGACGCTGTGTTCTAAGATGACAGGGCACCTGTTAACCCAGATCTTACGGTCCAGGACTGGTTTCACGATCTCGTGGACGTACTGTCGCATCTTCCCTGGCCACCACAGTCACCAGATCTCAATACTATTGAGCCTTTGTGGTTTACTTCGGAGAGAAGGGTGGGTGATCACTGTCCATCATCATTACCTGAACTTGCCACTATTTTGCAGGAAGAATGGTATAAGATTCCCTTGAAAAAGACACAAGACGTCTATTTATCAATTCTGAGACGACTTTAAGGTGATTTAAATGCTAACGGATTTTGTACTACGTACTGGGCACAGTAATGTGTCTTTTTTTGATGTTTCCATATTTTCATCCACTACTTGTACAAGTCATCTACTTTCCTTTTATCATGGTCTCCTTGGTTTCCTTTCCTCGTACAGGTGCAGAATACCCTTGAACTAGTGTAACGACTATGTTAAAGGACACTCCATCAAAAACTGAGTGCATCGCACTTCCATATCTTTTTTGCGTTCAACACTGCATCATCACATTATTTCGAATGTTCTTCTTCTCCGAATTGCCGGCCGCGGTGGTCTAGTGGTTCTAGGCGCGCAGTCCGGAACCGCGGGACTGCTACGGTCGCAGGTTCGAATCCTGCCTCGGGCATGGATGTGTGTGATGTCTTTAGGTTAGTTAGGTTTAAGTAGTTCTAAGTTCTAGGAGACTGATGACCACAGAAGTTAAGTCCCGTAGTGCTCAGAGCCATTTGAACCATTTTTCCGAATTACGTTACTATACAGAAAACTGCAGCACCATGAAGACATAGTGAGAAAAAATATGTTTCTGATCGTGAGACAAATGAACGATTAAAGTTTTATACCAACATAGCTCTCGAAAAGGAGGTGCCTTGTGACGGCAGTCTGAGCTACAACAAGAAAAAACTTTATTTTCATGTTCCAGGTCAGAGGAGTCTTTCATGTGCTTCTGAGGTATTGGCAGTAACAATCTTTTATGCATACTGATTTATTCAACACAATTTTCCAAATGGTGGCAGATTATCTGTTCTCACATGTTTTCAGTTGGCAATATACTAGTATACAAATTAAGACAACAGAGAGGTTGTATTTACTGTGCAACGAAAAAGGCTTCAGCGCTCCATGAAGAAATGACTGGGCATTTTTGTGCTGAAATATAGACTTAGGCGAGTGCTGAACGAAGTGGTATTTGCCTTTTGTTACTTATATTCCTCCTTTTGGGCACGGGATGGCTGTGGTTAAAGCATTTATGTTCAGTCTTTGGTTTACAATTGAAAGGAATAAAAATATATATGTTGTATGTAAATGAAATAGTGACGAAATGCCTAACGTGATGTTGATTGTGTGTGTTTTCCGCTCAGCAATGAATATAGTGTCATTGGAGGCTGGGGGTAATTGCACGGCAAAGAATTTGGATTCAGAAATTGTCGGAAAGGATGTTACATGAAAAAGGAGACATATGGATGAGCACATGAACACTCTTAAGCTCTCGATGCGTTGCAACTGCTGTTGGCAATAAACGAAATTTGTAGTAGTTGAGGTTGCTAGTGTTATTCACAGCACGCTACACCATTAACTTGGTATGACACTGCGCAGTATACTAAAAACGTAGTACTCGCCTATTACATATGTGTCATTTTAACGACAGAAACATGGGACTTGTCGGAAAATGTAACCTATTTCATAACCACGTGCTACTCATCATATTGATGCAGCCATTTAATGTTGTACCAGACTGGGATCCAACTACTGCACACACAGGCGCGTACTGCGGGCTGCCGCCTCTCCGGCCGCTGGCGACACCACTGTGGAAGAAGGCTGGAAAACAGTACGACAGTAACATAAGCTCACCCAGTTGTTGCCAGTCGGTAGGTTGGAACCAAGTTCGAATTCATGTTCGAACAACAGTGTGTATTCAGCTTACGAGTGTAAATAATGTTCATGTATTCTTGCAATCTGGGGAACATTAACCTGCGTGGCTCTCTCGGTCATGAGGCAGAAGTTTCGCTCCGTGACAGTTCAGCTTCGCGTTCTAGAGTACTATGTAAAAAATGTACGCTATCTGATCAAAAGTATCAGGACACTATATTAATAGACATTAATATGGAATAAGTCCACCCTTCGCCTTTATGACGGCTTCAAATCTGCTGGGGACACGTTAAATGAGAAATGGCAAACAACTGTTCCTCAAGAATCAAAACCAAAGAAGGTAGTGACGTTGGACGTTGGGGTCTTGGGTGAAGATGACGTTCTGACTCATCCCAAAGATGCTTCGTTGGGTTCAGGTCGGAGCTTTTGGCAGACCAGCCCATTTCAGTAATACGAGGGCAGTTCAATAAGTAATGCAACACATTTTTTTTCTCGGCCAATTTTGGTTGAAAAAACCGGAAATTTCTTGTGGAATATTTTCAAACATTCCAGCTTCGTCTCGTATAGTTTCATTGACTTCCGACAGGTGGCAGCGCTGTACGGAGCTGTTAAAATGGCGTCTGTAACGGATGTGCGTTGCAAACAACGGGCAGTGATCGAGTTTCTTTTGGCGGAAAACCAGGGCATCTCATATATTCATAGGCGCTTGCAAAATGTCTACGGTGATCTGGCAGTGGACAAAAGCACGGTGAGTCGTTGGGCAAAGCGTGTGTCATCATCGCTGCAAGGTCAAGCAAGACTGTCTGATCTCCCGCGTGCGGGCCGGCCGTGCACAGCTGTGACTCCTGCAATGGCGGAGCGTGCGAACACACTCGTTCGAGATGATCGACGGATCACCATCAAACAACTCTGTGCTCAACTTGACATCTCTGTTGGTAGTGCTGTCACAATTGTTCACCAGTTGGGAAATTCAAAGGTTTGTTCCCGCTGGGTCCCTCGTTGTCTAACCGAACACCATAAAGAGCAAATGAGAACCATCTGTGCGGAATTGCTTGCTCCTCATGTGGCTGAGGGTGACAATTTCTTGTCAAAGATTGTTACAGGCGATGAAACATGGGTTCATCACTTCGAACCTGAAACAAAACGGCAATCAATGGAGTGGCGCCACATCCACTCCCCTACCAAGAAAAAGTTTTAAAGCCATACCCTCAGCCGGTAAAGTCACGGTTACAGTCTTCTGGGACGTTCAAGGGGTTATTCTATTCGATGTCCTTCCCCATGGTTAAACGATCAACTCTGAAGTGTATTGTGCTACTCTTCAGAAATTGAAGAAACGACTTCAGCGTGTTCGTAGGCACAAAAATCTGAACGAACTTCTCCTTCTTCATGACAACGCAAGACCTCACACAAGTCTTCGCACCCGAGAGGAGCTCACAAAACTTCAGTGGACTGTTCTTCCTCATGCACCCTACAGCCCCGATCTCGCACCGTCGGATTTCCATATGTTTGGCCCAATGAAGGACGCAATCCGTGGGAGGCACTACGCGGATGATGAAGAAGTTATTGATGCAGTACGACGTTGGCTCCGACATCGACCAGTGGAATGATACCGTGCAGGCATACAGGCCCTCATTTCAAGGTGGCGTAAGGCCGTAGCATTGAATGGAGATTACGTTGAAAAATAGTGTTGTGTAGCTAAAAGATTGGGGAATAACCTGGTGTATTTCAATGCTGAATAAAACAACCCCTGTGTCTGAAAAAAAATGTGTTGCATTACTTATTGAACTGCCCGCGTATTATCGTACACAAACCATTGCCATAGGTACTGCTTTACACTGAGGTAACAAAAGTCATGGAATACCTCCTAATATCATGTCAGACCTCCATTTCCCCGTTGTAGTGTGGCAGCTCGACGTGGCATGCACTCAACAAGTCGGACGTCCCCTGCAGAAATACTGAGCCAAGCTGCCGCTACACCTGTCAATAACTGAGAAAGTGCTATCGGTGCAGGATTTTCGCCATCACAAGCTTGCCCAGTGTCTTGTCGACAACTTGGGTCCATCGGTTCCTGGCATCTGCGCCACACTCGAATCCTACCACCAGCTCTTACCAACTGAAATTGGGACTCATTTTGCCGGATCAGGGTTTTACAGTCGTCTAGTGTCCAAACAATATGGTCACAAACTCAAGAGAGGCGCTGCAGGCGATGGCGTGCTGTTAGCAAAGGCACTCGCTTCGATTTTCCGCTGCCATAGCCCATTAACGCCAAATTTCATCGCGCTGCCATAACGGATACGTTCGTTGTACATCCCTCATTGATTTCTGTGGTTACTTCACGCAGTGTTGTTTATCTGTTAGCACTGACAACTCTACGCAAACGTCGCTGCGCTCGGTCGTTAAGTGAAGGCCGTCGGCCACTCCTTTGTCCGTGGTGAGAAGCAATGCCTGAAATTTGGTTTTGTTGGCACATTGAATTCTCTAATTATTTCCGGAACAGATTCTCCCACGTGTCTAGCTCCAACTACCATTCCGCGTTCAAAGTCTGTTACTTCACGTCGTGCGACCATAATCATATCGGAAACCTTTTCACACGAATCACCTGAGTACTAATGACAGCTCCGCCAATGCACTACCCTTTAATACCTTGTGTACGCGATACTACCACCATCTGTTTATGTACATATCGCTCTTCCTTGACTTTTCTCACTTCAGTGTTATGACAGGATGCATTATCATGCTAATACAAATACTGTATCTGCAATGTTGTATTTCACGCACTTTAGAATGCTTTAAAATGTGTTCATAAACCTGATAATTTTAATAAGAAGGAGCATGTGGTGTCACGAGGCGTCATGGATTATTTTCGAGTGATCATGATTGGCAAATGTTATTTCTACTCGCAACAGTTATTGCGATCTCAGGTATGCTTCCTCCTTTAAATCAGACAACTCTTTAGTTATATGAACCCATCTCTCATTCCATCTCAATTGTCTCCCTCACAACTGCATTCCCCGTTTTGCTCAAATGCTTCGAATATTGGTGAAAATCCTATATCTCCCATAAATTTCTAAATCCTTACTAAACGTGGCTCGTTGACGTGCCTACAGCAACAAACCCCTCCCTAAATATCCATACATTTCGTATACTGATGAAGACTGCGTTATCCTGTCCCACCAACAATTCTCATATTCCAAGCCAAGTACTACCACTCTCCATCCTCTCTTGCCATCCTTCCCAGCAAGCATTGAAAGATCCATCACCAAGTCACCAGCAACAACATTATCACCCACATCGCAACGCAACCGACGGCGTCGCCAAGTACTTCATTACCAGTTTCATCAATATTAATAATTTTTTACTATATTGTAATCTAAACATTTTAAAATACTTAATTTAAAATTTTGTTTTTATATATTAAGTAAGTTATGCTAAAGGGTAGTAATTTGGTGCTGTCAGCTAGTTCTCCCTCCCTGTCTATGTACAATGTGAGCAGGGGGTATAGCAGTTATGAATAAAGGAAAGAAACTATTTCATCAACAAACTTCTAGAGCTTCTTTCTAGCAATATAGCTCACTACTATAGAGGGTGCCCAGACCTACGAACCTTTCTCTCTCGCAAGCAGTTCGTCCTACGTTTTGCAGAAAAAAGGGCATTTCAGTCCAACTTCTGAATGCCAACTGAATGGTGAATACTAAATTTCAGGTAGTTTACGGAAAACTGGAGGAAACTATGTCAACATTCTCAAATGGGAATATAGAATTAAATTAGAATCGCTGAATATAGCTCTCGTAGTGGAACATTTTATTTTGTATAAAGTTTTTTGGTATGTTGTCCTGGTCAGATGAACTAATCAAAAATTCTTCCTGTCGCTAAATAGGCGAGGAACGCTTAAGCGAGGACAGAAATTTTGACTTTCTTGGAAGTGCTTAACAATATCTTTCTCTGCAATAACCCTTCCAGTTTAATTGAAACGGTGACCGATACTCCTAATTTCTGCAAGATACAGAACTGCTACAAGTCGCCATAACGACAAGGTTTGAGCAAGATGGTGAGCACGAGTACATAAAATTAAACTTTTCTCGGTCTATGGACTGGGATATATGAAAAGGTGGAACTTGGTCTCCATGATCGTCACTTAAACTAGGAGGAGTGGGGGTGGGGGGTAGGAGGGAGGAGGGAATGGTTAAGACATCAAAGTCATTATATGTCTACAGCTCTAATGAAGAAACAAACAATCTTGACTGTAGGGTCGAAATTACTATTTATTTACCACTGACCCGTTTCGCCTGATTCAGGCATCTTCACAATGGCTGTTATTAGGTAGTGTTAGGTACATACGATAGCGACGATACAGAACATCCCAGCAAATGTATGCTCGGTACCCTTGATATCCCCTGTGCCTAACACAATTTAGTATCAGCCAATGTGAAGATGCCTGAATCAGGCGAAACGGGTCACTGGTAAATAAAAAATAATTACAGCCCTGCAAGACTGTCTGTTTCTCCATCGTACATAACTGGTTGCTGTACCATCCCTGCCATGAATTGTAAAAAGTTTTACTACAGCTTTAATTCAGGAAACTCAAGGTCGGGGTCAATTTTATAGAGATTTTGAGGTATCAAAGATGTAGAAGCATGGAGGCCAACTGTGCGTACAAGGTGGAAATCGTTTTGGACATCCACTCATAGCAAATAAGTATGTTGTTTCGTTAATAAGTTCTAAACAAGAAAATTATTTTCTAATGAAACATCATGAATTTTGGTACTGTTAAAGAAGAAAAAAAACAACTTAAAACCGAATTCGAAGAAAAACTTTTCGCCTCCCTACAATATTAAAATGTTTTTTTTTAGGAGCATCTATTACATCTCTGGCTATTTAAGCGTTGCCAACCTCGTGAACCTCATGTTGTTTTTTGATGACATAATCGAATTGGGGCAACTTTCTAAAAACGCTTTGGACGACAAATGTGTTTAGCGAAGTCCATTCAAAAATACTAATTTCGTATTATATTCCCATTTGAAATTAAGTTCATTTCGCTTTCGCCAGTTTCCAGTAAATTAGTAGTAGTTGGTTTCACCAGTCAGTTCGCCAGCAAAGGTTTGCGTGTAACGTATTTTACGCGAGAATGATCGAGCGTACTGTTTCCGAGGAAAAGCGCTGATTCCGTAGATCTGGAACACTGTATAATGGCCAGCATTTACATATCTTCTGCTTCTCTGATCTGCTCATTATCTCTCATATTGCCGATGGGATATGATTAGTCGAAACCTGGTCTGTGAGCCTACATCAGCAGTACATATTGCCGCAAACTTTGCTGCATGTAATGCGGCGTAGAAATTAATGTCGCTAGCTGCGTGCTGAAGTACGTCAGTTCAGATCCAACAACCAACAACTACTCGTTGTATAATGATTATCATTTCTGGAAGTTTCTCGATATTTATTGTGTTTTTAATGATTGCATATTCTGAAATATTTGATATTTATACAAATACCATCACATCCCGTCCAGGAGTTCAGTTCTCTTCGATATGAACCGTACTGTCGGTGATGAACGTGCTATCAGCTCTATGTGTTGTAATTAAATGACTACCCTGAGTCAGAATTTGGGCTTTCTTGTCACGACCTGACAGTATCATTGAATTGGGGCTTGGTCTATGTGGTTTGGCAAGAAATATTCTGGGAAGACACCAAACACATCACAGAATTCCTTTCTTGTCGTATGAAGTTCTTATCTCAGCTCGTGCTAGTTCTAGAAAATGCAGGAAGTTACTAGGTCGTATTGGTTTGAAACTTTAATCGTTTACTTATGTTAACTCTTAGTAATTTGTAATATCAGTCTCGGCGCGGTTATCAGCGCCCGAACAGTGCTTTCATTTATCTACCTTTCCGAGTATCACAGTCCAGTTAAACATGATTATCAATTCAACGTTTTACGAAACCCGGAAGTCTGACTTGTCTCGATCTTCAAACATCTCCTTCTGCAGTTAAATACTAAGGCTGAAGTACAAATCGTATTGGGTGGGTGTGGGACACCATGCGGCAATTTGTAAATTTGCTTGCAAGAAGTGCTAATTTTTGTTTCCTTATTATTACAAGTTTTTTGTTTGTTCGGACTGCTGATCTTCTGGTCTGGCGTGAAATCGGCGCTATCTAAGTTTGAGCCACTTCAGACAGGTTGTGATGGAGGACTGGTCTATCACAATGAGGGATTATGAAACGGAGAATCATTTGGAGTGCTCATGAAGGAGGAAGGAAATCAGAGTCTTGAAACAAGATACATTTTGAGGTGCCACTGGAGTAGATTTTGGTGGTCATCCGTGACGATTACACAGCTGCTATTTTTCCGTCAGTATTTTCAGATAAAACGCACTTACACAGGAAAAAGCACTTTTCCAATGTTTCAAAACGTCTAGATTTAAGGTTTTATACTATTTATTGGTGTTATTGTTACACAGATTCTGTGTATGTGTTCTATTGCAAGACAAAAATCATGCAGCCGTATTGACGATGGGTTACTGTTTACAACTGAGCCGGGACTCAAAACCTTTAAAAATAATTTTCGCAATATTTACAATGATGGAATTTTTAATACAAATTACGTAACTGAACATTACAAGGTGGATGAGTGACAAGAGAGATAACCATAAATCCTTCAGCTATTCTGGGAGTGTCTTCGATTGGTGAGAAAGAAATTAATGTGGTCAATCAATAGCTTTCAGAACGGTCATACTCTGTGAGAAGCACATAAAACGGTCAAAAGCACTACTAAACTCCTGAACAGATTCCTAGATTCCTATCAAGATAATATGGGTACCAGAATTCGTTGGTAAATTGTCTACATAGGCAACTACATATTGGAAGCACGAAATTATTCAGTGCTCCACTAATATTCTGTGACAGCAGGGAATGATCTGTTCAAATACAAAAATACACAGTCCTCTATGAATAAAACTGGAAAGTGTAAGTTCAGTTGCAAGTAGTGCGGCCATAATTACAAAGGAAAATGTAGGGTGACAGATCTGCCGCATATTGAAGGAACGAGTTAAGTACTGAAAACTACAGTGAACAGACGCCATCCTTGCCGAGCCTAGTTAAGAAACCAACCATAAATATTTCATTGATGTCGAAATTCAGCACTCAGGACAGAGAGGACGTTAGTTTACGGGTTGAAAAAGTTAGAAACAAGATAAAATAAATAAGAAAACATCAGAAAAGTCTCCCAGAACTGCTACTGAATGAGCAAACAAATTTTGCTTCCTCACTACTTCAGTATGTTACAAGAAACGTTACAGGAAACCTTGGTTAATCCCATTACTTCCCCACTCACCCTGTGGTGTTCAGTCTGAAAAAAATTTGAGTTGCTGTTGTATAATAAACAGCACACCATTATTAATATACGTGTGGGTAAAGATCCAACGTCAAGATCTCAAATTTTCTTTGTTCATTACCGTTTCCAGCACATTGGCGAGCCATCCTCAGGTTAATTGAAACTGTTGTTCAGCGTGTGATAATCATTACACACTGTCGTATTCTTACAGCTTTGTCGCCCAAAAATGAAAAATCGTAGTTGGTTATGTAAATTGACAACATTAATCACTAATCAAATATCGTTACACTGACCATATAGACACAATGTGCACAAACGATCGAGAGCAATGATAGCTGCAAGGCCTATTAGTGGATGTAAACAAGATATCTCCTCTAATATTCATAACAGGACATGGAAGTGTCTGTATGTCATTTTTCAGCCAACAAAATTTTCATCCATACATGTCTCAAATCAACACATCGCATATCTTCCCATTGACAATGTCTAAGAATAGCATTACTAATATGATGCAGTGAGGAACTGCATCGGTAAACCTGCAAACTGTGTTAAGTTTTAAATCATCAGTTTCTAGAATTATCGCGTCCTTGCTTCACTGTATGCCGTAAGATGCTAATGTATTTCAATTATTATTGTTATTATTATGAGAACATTAACAGCTATGTAAGCTCTTTGCTGTTGAGTTAAATTACTTTCTCAGTCTTAGTTGTTTTTATAGTGTTACCTCTAAAAATTAAGTTTCAAAAGAAACTTCCTGACTGGAAATTTTCAAAAGGTTTCGGTCCCTTTGACATAACCAAAAAGTCTCATTCTCGTTCGACCCGGTGGTCTATTTACTTCTGGGGATCCTTCTACCTCGATATTAATAAATCTAACTTTCTATAATCTAATTACATGAACAATCCAAATAACAGTTATATCTTCTATTCTTTCTACGACGTCAGGCTCTATAAAGAGGTCATATTGTTCCATGCTACTTCGGACTCACTATCTCCACAGACAGGGCCCTTCATTGCACTAGTGGTTGCAGATTCTTTGTTTCATAGTGACCCAGAAGACTTGAATGACGTCTGTGCACCAGAAAAAAAAACGCTACATAAAGCCCTTGGAACTCGAAATATTGTTCTTGTAAAACAAAAACTTCGTGAAACATAGAAATTATAATTACAATTTTCCACCAAGAACCCACATTCAAGGCAGTTAAAATGAAACAACAATTTTCTGTGAAAACAGATTCGATCGCTTATTCCAGAAAGAAACTATAAGTGATCCAGCGTGTTGGTGCTTCCCGTATCATGCCTACGACTCTGTAGCTGGGTTTACTCATTTCGGATGTACAGTACCTTCCTATCTTTCATTTGTGGGAGGCTCATTAACCAATTGACCTAAGCAGCTGTATGGAGTGTTTTACAGGATGTTCTTGACCTTAACACCACCATTAGTTCTATGTTCAAGTGTGTTTCTAGTAAAGCTTCTGCAGAAGCAGCTGAGATGATGAGCGCGTGCGTCGCTCAGCAGAGATTAATGGGTATGGCACAGTTGCGGCCGCGGGCGGGAGGGGACCAATATACGCCCGCTATAAGCTATTTCTCACCTGTCTGTCCTACTGCCGGATGACTCGATTATATGCGTTACTAATGTGTTGCTACTTCTCTCTCTCTCTCTCTCTCTCTCTCTCTCTCTCTCTCTCTCTCTCTCTCCCCATCTCTTCCTCTCTCGTTCTCTCCTCCCCCCCCCCTTCTCTCCCCCATTCCACACTTCCCCTCTCCCTTCAACTCGATATGGCGACGAGTGCTAGAGGCGACTAACCTTTTACTCCTCCTTCGTGGTGTTCCTTTTTCAATTTCCACGTGCATGCTCAGCCAAATGCGTCTTTTTCAATTTTCGACAATGATTCCGATGCGTGCCATTCTGCAATCAAGCAAAGCGATGTAGCAACTGTGGCCTGGCATTCGAGTGACGCTCTTTATTTGAATCCTTGAGTGTAAGCGCAGATAAATTAATTCCTAAGCTATAGTTTTACTAAACAAAGGTGCTTCAGAACACGTTCTTACATACATGAACGAAGTCTTTTGCGGCGGCATAGCTGTATGAAAGACTTTCCAGTCTCTGGCCAAGATGGTAGTGATTTAAAACTCTTCTCTTCGTCGAGAGTAAAACAGACTGCTACTGTTGTGCATGCGTCCAAAGCATAATATGTGTGCATTTTGTCGCCATTGCAGTTCCCTTGCCATGAACTGGACTAAGTCGTTTGGCTGTGAGCAAATACTATATCTGTATTAACAGCTGCCAACTTATGCGGAAAAGCAACGGCCACAAACGGGTTATTTTCAATTTTAATTTAAGTTTTTTGCAAAAAATACTATTTCTAAAGTAGCAGTAGATACTATTATGCGTATCTATTACTTTATAAAGTGGTCTCAACGTCGGTTGTAGGGAAAATTTAAGTTTATGTTACATTTGCTTTTCAGTCGGCAGTTATCCGTAGTGGTGTTACTACATATGGGGGCTAAAGTTTTTAGCCTTTGGGGTGGGGCTTACTACCTCTGCTCGCTGCACCCTGTCTACATCAGTCAAGAAAAAGGTCTTTTGACGTTTAAACTAGTCCTTTGTCATTGAAAACCGACGTAAGTGTGTGGCTTACATCTCAGGACACTTCCCATAAAAAATATTAAATCTATGTTTCCTCATACAAAAGGCCAAGCTGGAACTTAGCGAACGTGCGCTTTATAGCACACATCGAGAATATGGTGCTCATTTTGGAGGAAAGACAGCTAGCGCCATTACTGAAAGCCGCAACGAACACTCGCGGCTCAGGAAGCTAACAAGCCGCGAAAAACCTCGCGTTACACGAAACAGTGTGATGAAATGGTACAAGATTTTATCTGAAGATATGACAGTCTTGTTGCACACATTGAGGGCTCTCATATATAAGAGAGGCGACAAACATCCACTCGGTAATTTCCGAAGAACAATGAACACCTGCAGAGATGTGCGTGGAACAACTGGGCGTTGAAAGTTCTATGTGGAAGAAGTTATAGAACAAGCATTCCAATATCAGTAAAATTTTATCCTCGCACTTTAGCTATCACATCGGGATGTGTCCACGTACCATTGAAAATTGGCAGCGCCGGGAATTGAAACCGGGTTCCCGTGTGATCGTCAGTCAAACTGATCGTTCAGCAACAGGGATTACCCACAGTGGCACCATAGAAAACCAAAGCCAAGTTATCGTCCTACGAGAAAATGGACTATTGGCAAATCACTGATGTCGTACAGGTTTTCGAAAGTACGAGTGTATTATAGTAGTACCTTTTTATGCCGATAGGGAGGCTTATAGTAAGCCTCTCTATCTGTTTTGCTGGCCTCTTGTCTCTTTGTTTCCTATCACTATGTCCAGATGTGGTAGTCGAAGTACAAGTTACAGCTCTGTCACAGAATCAATGAAAGATTGTTGTCTACTGACTCGTCCGCTCACTTCAGTGTGCGTTACTAGATTTCAGGTTTTCAATGTGCCACGGCAGTATTCCATTGTGTGCGATGTTTTTGCAAAAAATGAATGTAATCTACCACTCTGCCCTTGTTGCCCCTAGCTTGTACAATTTGCTTTCGGTTCGTTTGCCAGGCAACCGAAGTTATTTGCGATTAGACATAGGTATATTAATTTGCTCGAGGAAGCAAATGCCACTGTCTGAGTTGTCGATCTAGACGTTTAGAATATATTTCACTCAGCAGTAGACGGGAGATGTTTCTCCTTTTTATGCAGAATGAAAACGAATATGTAATTATCCAGCAACGAGCAAGTCCTTAGGGTCGTTGACAACTCTCGTAGCCTCGTGCATAGTTGCCGTTTTTCCTTTATGGTATACAGAGTGCGTTAGTATTCCCAGGCTATAATCGTTATCTTCTCAGCATTCTGAAGCGTGTAGATAACTAGCTTTCATTACGAACCACGTAGCCGTTCTCTTCCAGTATTGATAGTTGTCCTGCGACCGACAACCAATTTAGTCCGTGTTCCATGATGCACGAACGGGTCAGTTATCTTTAGACAGCAGCCGGGTGACACGTAAGCTCACCACGAGGCACGCATACCCGTCCAAGACCCAGCGTTCCTTTTGGTCAGGCAGTTTTACACACGAACTGCACTATCTATCCGCTGCCTAATCGATCATAATGTTCTCCAGTTGAGTAATACGGGGTCTGACAGCTGAAACTGTAACAGTGGATGTGCTGAGAGGAGTTTGAAGTTACACATCGTACTGAAAGAGAAATAGAATATTAAGTTAACTAATGAACAGATTAGAAATATACTTACACCAGTAAATCGGGAACAAACCATCACTGCACCCAGATTCTGTAACTTATTCCTATTAATGTTTTTAACTTCACTGGAAGGTGTGACACATTGAGAATGTGACTTATGGTTAAACGAGGTGATACTCTTTCTTTTACGTATTGCAACAGGCAGAGAAATATGGCCGACAAGAGATAGAAACAACTGTACCGTGACTGCGTTAGATAAGAGAATATATCTGAAGAGGTTCTTAATTTTTACACACACTGTCAGGAGACAAAAAAAAACGTTTCTAAAACTATCGCGTTAGATTGTACGGAATGCAGTAGGAACAGAGTGGTTCACAAGAGGGTGGCTGACGCCATAGATACAGATAAATTCTATCACAGACACGGTAAATATTTGACACTGACAGAGGTCAATCGAACTTCAGTCTGGAACTCCAATTATAGTAGAGAATAAATGGCATATAAAACATTCAAGTAACTCGTGACGCATCGTAGAACCACTCAGTTCGTAGATCGCTGACAGCCGATGGCACATGATGTAAGTACACCACTGCTACTGCTTCTTCCTTTCCAGTAGTCGTCAATGGATGATTTCACTGCAGTGACCAGAGAAAAATTCAGCTAAGAACTCAAGCCGTCACATCTTCAAGTAGATGCACAGCTGTCTTCACGCGGCTAGGTAGATCAAGTAAACGTCTTCCCACCACTGAAATATACGTAGATGCTGCCGGTGATCGAATACGGGCCGTCCACTGTGCTGGGAAACATATTGACCTGAACAGAAGTTAAGCGGCCAGGAAGATCAGAGGAACTTACATTACCATGGAAATAGCTAGAAGCAGGGGCTGCTCTGTTACTCACCTACGCTTTGACACCGCAGCAAGTAGTAGAATGACGACCACAATATAACGTGCAAGAGGGCCCAGGTTACCTAATTTTCAAGAGTGAGTTAGCCATCGTAAGCTATTCAAGTTCGCTCAATGACAAATATATTCTTGTGACCAGTGACAATGACAGTGCCGATCCAGTGGGCAATATTTATAAAATAAATTATGTAGCACGTGTCGACTGCAGCAGACCTGAACTATCCGTTAAAACATCGTAAGATGGATGTAGCTCATTCCTACACACTAGGTTGTTGGGATCCGCACGATCACCAAATACGAACTGAGGGGTAGAGACAGACTGCAGTGGAGTTTTTAAGTGTTTTTACACATACGTTACCTGAGCGCTCTCCAATTGGTTCAAAATGTAAACTCAGGTTCCACAAAATGCAGATAACCAAAGACATCACTGTAAATTTAAGTCAGGTGATAATAATAATCTACAACAGTGTGTCTGAATATTTAGAATCGCTCATTAATTGGTAGCAGTTCTGTCCTCTGTAAGATCCTATGGGAGGTGCTTTCCCATTGCCTTCCTCTGATCTCTTAACGAGTCTGCTCATCCAGTGTTGAGAAGTTAGAGTTTTATGCAGTTTCCAACACATTATTTCACACGTCACTTCTTGCATATGTCAAATCCTTTTCCACCAGGGTGGATGCTAAATGCCATCACAGTCGCTAGTGATCAAGCAAAATGATGGGAAGTTGAGAATTTGATATAAGTAATCATGAAGAAGCTACAATTCGATATAGTCACATCAGCCGCAATCCAGTCCTATACGAATACAGCGGTCTGTTCACTGAGTAGTTTCAATCCGCGTACGGACACTGTTACCAAGAGGCTACATTCGAAGTTTCGCTTGTCACTGAATATCTTATCATCAAGTCCGTCAAAACACACGTAAAGTACTCAATGGCAAGCGAGTCCACGCAGTTTCAGGTGGCATCCTACTAAATTACTTTCAGTAAAAGTCGCACATATTTATGTATTTTGGAGTTTTTAAACACATTTTGAAGGAATATTTAGAGAGAAATGGTGCGCAAACGCTGTTAATCAGGTTACCTTCCATTCAGAAAGCTGTTGCACTGAGCGACTGTTATATTGACTTGTAAATTATAGATTGCAGCGATCAGTCGTCCTTTTTAAATTTTATTGTGCAGATATAGATTTCGGCTAGAAGCTAGCCATTCTCAATGCACTACTATTTTCGCTTAATGCATGTAATGCCTGTTGGTCGGACTTCATCCACAGTTCGTTGAATACTCAATTCAATGAATGGCTAGCTTCTAGCCGAAATATAGATCTGCACAATAAAATTTGAAAAGGACAACTGATCGCTGCAATCTATAATTTACAAAGCAAACGCTGTTATTAAAAATTATGCATATGTCACGGTAGTGAAAGGCATTTCTCCGTGTAACGCACGAGCAATTGCAGCGCCCAAGTATAACTGACCACAATCATTATACGGTTACAGGCAGTTCTTGAGTAAGCCACAAATTATATTATGTCCAACCTTTTGTCATACTGGCGGTAATAGTTTCCACTGGTTGTGTATAATGGAATTTAAGTATCTAAAACGGGTAACTTCAAATGTATGAAGGTCTGGTTTTGCTACGTTATAGCAAATATTGTGGTCAATTTTCTGACGTAAACAAGTCATTTTAACTGCAAAGTGATGTGGCATTCCTATATGCAAGATTTTTCTTAGGGATGAAGCATCGTTTGCAAACCTGTCTGTCTTCGCAATATGACTATTGGTCAACTGGAAACCACGCTGGCTGAGAGCACTGAATAAACGACAATGTTGGTTTCTAACGTGTGGTGCGGTATTATCAAGAACCATATCAGTGGTTTCCATTTTTTTGATAGGCTCTAAATGCTGCAACAGCTACTGGAAGACATCCCACTGGTCATAAAGCAATCCATGTGATATCGAACTGATGGACGTCCCGCCCGTTCCCCAAACGTTATCACAGATCCTCTGGAAATATTATTTGGAGATTGTTGGCTAGGTCTTCGGGAAACACAAAACAGCTTACACGCTTACCAAGCTTGAAATCTCTGGCTTTCAATCTTTGTCGAAAATTATAAGAGGAAGTCTGCAAGAAAACTTCCGCAGACATGAAAAGCCGTATAACGCGCAGGCCTGTGCTGGGATACCTCCAGATGAAATTGAACGTGCGGTATTATTTGCCCGGAATCACTTTATACCACGTAAAAGCGCTCCAGGGTAACATTTTGTGCACCAGATATCACAGTCATAATAAAAAACGCACGAACCATGCCTGTGTTACATGTATTCTTACTTTTGGTAGAGTAGGGCAGCCATTTGCGAGATCTCCTCTCCTGAGGGGGAGACAGTGGTTTGTGCCGCTGTTATCTTGTTACTATTTGATCAAGTTCCGCACATGTTATAACATTGAAGTACTGTTGGAAGGTACTATCCAGTGCCACAAGAAAAGTGTATAGAACCGCTAAAAAAAGAAGTAAACGGAGACAGAGTGGTAATTCGGCGTCTATAAACGTTAAAAAATTTTTGCATACGTCATAAAATTCGCCACCTTGTTAAAACCGCACTTCGATATATCTGTGGTGGTCCATCTTACGTCGCTCACCCTGTACGCCTGTAGGTCTCTGTTTAATCACACAGCTGTATGTCTGGATACTCTTTATTGACAATCAGTTTCAGTCTTCGAAAGGACCATCACTGGGCATCTGTGTTGCAATGAAAAATTAAAAACTAAAGTGTATACTTGCAGGTTTGGTACCATCAAGTATGAATGATGCGTGCTTCGGAAAAGATTGACGTCATTAACTGGGTTTGAAAATTACAGATATATTCTCGGTTATTTTGTAAGTACCACATTAATTACTTAAGAAAAACTGCAGTAAGAAACGAGGATTCATGACGAAACTACACATAACCTGCAAAAGAAAAACTTTTATATAACTAGCACACTTGTAGTTAAGTCAGTCTTCCTGTATATTTGTATCGAATTTAGCTAAAAATGAAGAACAATTACAGTATACATATATAAAATATATTGTGGAAACTAACTGTTTAGGGATCATGTGAAGGATAAGCAAGGATTGTGTTGCTACACATTGAGATAAAACAAAAACTTTTATCATACAAAGATGTACTACACAGAATGTTGATCGATGCTGAACCAGAGTCGAGTCTACTCTTATAATCAAAGTTGAAAAATAACTTCAAATGTGCAACAGAAATAATTATAAAAGAGCAGTACAAATATTAATCTCTTTATTAATCAACAATTCATAAGAATCGCTGTACTCAACTGCGATTAAAGTCACACAGATAGATAGAGTCTTGAAGAATACTGTCGATCAATACATATAAATTTACCACGATTTTGGTTTAGTAACCAATGTTATTCAGCCAGTTTTACCAGTCACGATAAAAAGGAAACTGAAGAAATCTTGAGAACATCTTTTGAAAATTATGTCATAACATCGTGCGTAGAATACGCGTCAGTCGATAACTTCATTAAAATGGAAACTAGACGACAGATCTCAAAAACGGCTTATTAAAATTTTCAGAGTCATCAGAATTGCTTGTTACGATCTCGAAACTATTGTAAAGGACAGGACTCACTTGGAAAATAGAGGCTGAGTCCAAATGAATCAGATGTTTCTCACCCCGTTTTAGATTTCCATATTACTGAGTAAGACTGAAATTCACATTATGCATATCTGGCCAAGTTGGCGGGTATACGAAAATTCTCTCTGCCGCTAGTGATTGTTGAATCTGCGCAAAGAGTCTGAACCGTTTAGAGTGAAGTGGTTCCACTTGAGGAGACTACACGCCATTGCTCAATAAAGCAAACGCCACTTAGGAACAGATTAATCTGTCTCGTGAAGGAAGCCACCTCTCAGAATGGATTACGATATGTAACTGTAGTCACCAAGATCTTCCAAATGTGCTGAAAAAGTTATGAGGCAATCTTACATATCGAAAGCTGATTAGAATGTAAAGTGAATGGCGGTGGCTAGGCTATAAAGTGGCAGCTCGAATCCAAGTTTCCAGCAACGAAACTTAAAAGTGTCATCTACTTCCGTAATCATGAAGTTTACCGCATTAAAAAAACGTATATCTCTTAACATGCCATAATCAATTCGAGATAGCGAAATAAAATATTGAATGTCAATAAGAAATCGGACAAGTACTTTGTTGTATGATTAATGCTAGTAACATTACTATTTAACGAAATAGTGATGTGATTATAGCTTTTTCAAATGGTACTATGCACTTTTTCTTCTGGTGCTTCTGAGCTCTCACAAATACGAGAACCGTGACATAATTATGTTAATGTCTGCACGGAAGCACAAATATATCAGGTGAACGTCCAACGTAAGTGGATCAAGAAATTTTTTGTGAGGCCAAATAGACGAAACTTGCAGGACAACGGAGATGAAAGTGCACTGTTCCAATCTTGCCTCTGTCGGAAAGGTACGAGTTTTAATTACACAGCAAATACCCGCCCATTTGTGTCTCATTACTTGTCGAAAAACTCGTTTTGGTATCTCCAACCGTTAATGAAATATCATCAGCGTCAGAGTTACGTGTGTGTGCATTGCTCATATCTTCAAGTGAGCCACTTCAATATTTCCTATACGACGCAACAAAAAGTGAACGGGAGAACGGAATATGTAGCCGCGTGCTTTAGCTGACGTGTAAACTGTTCAAAGAAGAAAAATATTTCTGCGCCCGCACACCAATCACTGATTCACAGGGCAGGTATAGTGGACATGTCTGATCATTAGTTCACTCCTTCCTATGTCGTGTAGAACGCATTCTACTGTATACATTTAATGATCGCCTGGAACCAAAGACACTATACTAATGTTAAAAAAAGTCCTGGAAGTGCATCAGAAGCTGAAGTAAGCGATGTAAGTTATGCATAAATCCAAGCAGGCCACTTACATTATTTTTCTCGCTGCCTCGGGCTGATGCTGTGGCTGCTACTTCACGACAGTCATTGATTAGTCACTTAAAGAGACTGACAGTTAATGTAGGGTCTGTGATTTGGATAAACAACACAACGTTAGTAATTGTGCGTATGGCAGTTATGGACAGTATAGTCCCTTCTTTCATCTCTCATTTTGCTACAGATATTGACGATGTCAGCTGTTGCGGAGGACGTAGGATAACTATTTATTCTCTTGTTTTGAAATTAATCCCAAACACCTGTATTTGATGATGTTCATTTACTACGATCGATTTTGAAGGTCTTATGGCTTCATCATCAGACACATGCCTTCACAATCCAATCGCTGGGCATCCACAAAGTATATATCTGCATAATCATGGAACTCTATCACGTATAGCAGCACCTTAACTGGCAACATGAACCAAAATGCCAAGTCCAGCACTAATTATCATGGACAGTAATACATAAAATATACACGTATACATGTATATACTGACAACACTAATCAAAATCTGCTGCCTCAACTGTTTATTTGAGGGATGAAGACGAGGCGCACATCATGAATTTTTTTAAGTTAAAGTGTGTACAGGTATTGCATTTCTAATTGTACCATTTTTAAAAATAAACATAGATTACAAGGATAAGAGCATAAATCATTGTGTCTTATACGGAACAGCTCTAAGAAAATGTCCGAAGGTATTTTCACGTTGCTATAACACAGAGTCTATAAATAACCGTAAATAATAATAAATAGCCTGTCATGTATATTTTGCTAAACAATTTTACTGCAGATTGTGGGAGATATCTTGCAATGGTTAGGTCCTCTTTCAAGGGGCAGTGTCTCATATGTAAACACTGACGGTTGATCAAAGATCGCGATTTCATTGGTCCGCGAGCATCGAGTCAGTTGTCAGATTTCTTACCGGTGGTAGCGGAATCTATTCTAGACATCTGTCTACTGCAGAAAAAGGTACGGTACTTCATGACTGAAACGGCAGTGTACATGTGAAGATGTTGAGAGAAGATAAGCAAGCTGCACGAGGAACGACCGTGTCACTCCTCAAACCCATAACTCTTCTTTGGAGTTAGTACATTGTAAATGTTGTAGATCTTCTTTTATTTTCTTACTATAACAGCCACAGCCACAGTCACAAACAAAACCAAACTAGGCAAGAAAATAAAAGAAGATAACCAAATCATATAAACTCCATTGACAGTATATATTTTTTCCGAAGTGCTATACATTGCATGTCTACAAAATAAACATACTTTTTCCTTACTCATTATCATTCTCCAGTCGTAATGGTACGACAACAAAAACGCGTTCACACAACACCCATAGGGATTTTGAATATATCGGATTGGAAATAAAAATATTAATGTTTAAAGGATTCGTATTTTGTGAATCAGGCAATCTTGATGTGACGATAAATGACTGCAGTGGCGAAGCTTTGATGTTACGCTGCTGAGGATGTTGACATCAGATGTGCTGTCGTTCTACTGGAGGTGGTCTTTCTGTATACTGACGACTAGCACCGCGCAAAAAATAGAAGGGAGTGGAACTGTGGAATGAGAAGCATGGGATATAGCTGAGGAGCTGATGAACAGTGTGAGTGGAAGAAGGAAATGGACAAATAAGCAATGCGGCAATGGATGTAATGGAACATGGTATATTTGTGCTTACGGTGGAGAGTGGATGCAGTACAGTTGGAGATAATGTGGAGAGTTGGATGGAAATGGGATCGAGCAAGAATATCTAGACGAGAGCAAATGAATGAACGGTTGTGGTAAACGTGTTGTTTGCATTATGGTGAAGTACAAAGTGGGCGGTCAGAGTAGTTTGTTGAAGGATGTGAGATCGCTCGAAAGCGTCGATTTTTGGAGAATTGTTGGTACAACATGGATTATATCTTCAGTGGAAGGGACGAGACACAGGGAGTTGTCTGGGTAGAATAGGGAATATATATTGATGGGGAACATTGATTTAAGTTTGATGAAAGGAGGCTTCAGCTTACAGTTAGAGCAGTGGGTGGGATGTGATGGATTTGAGGGAGGGAATACGACTGTAGACTTGGAAATTGTTTCAGAAAGTTATCAAACTGCACCTTAGGGTGCTAGTGGAATGGATGGAGTAATCGTCGTAGGTTAGACAATTCATGGAACAGCGTCCTTGGCGTTGCCTTCAGAAGGGTTCGAGACTGGATCTACTGTGGTAAACAGGGACGCCATTAGTGTTGAGGTGATCGGTAATTAAGAGGATTTTGAGACTATGCGAACACAGTGTGTGGGACCGCAAGTTTTTGTGCGCGTGGGGGTCTTTGCGGATCTGATAAACTTTGACCGTAATTTTATTATATTATCTCGAAGTATCTGAAGAACTGCAAGTCGCGACCACTCTCACAGAGCGTCCTCTACGCTCCTCTGAGCTCTAGTCAGAAGTTTGGTGCCGATGGACACGTCAAGAATTGGTTCCCTATGGGTACGCTTGGGGCCAAAGTGTTTTCCATTGGAATACAGGCACCTCCAAAAAAGACTGGCGCACTAGACGGATGGAGAACTTAATGTTCCGCTCCTAGTCATGGCATAATGGGAATCATGATACAAAACAATTAAGATAATCAGAGCTCGTGCTGGAGGGTGTTAGGCGTTACTCACGGTGCGAGTGGCGCAACGCGGGTACTCACTCTGGTCGTGTGGCAGGGGCAGCGGGCTGCCGGCCACCAGGTCGGCGTGGCGCGTCTCGATCTCCGACGTGGACTTCTGGCGGCGCAGCAGCCGCGACTTGGGCTGGCAGCGGCCCAGACGCTCCTGGCAGTCGGCGTGCACGTTCACCTTGCACACTTTGCACTTGAGGCCCTGTCGCGTGTGGCCTGCGAACACCAAACCACATACTACCTTCATCGTTGTTCCAACTACGCCCAGTGGGCTCGCAGGGATGCAAGATGAATTTCTAAGGAAACAGAACCATAATGCTAAAATTTGAAAAATGGATATAAATGAACAATTTAAACAAGATAAAGTAAGCATGTTCTTCATCTACATCTACACTACTGGCCATTAAAATTGCTACACCAAGAAGAAATGCAGATGATAAACGGGTATTCATTGGACAAATATATTACACTAGAACTGACATTTGATTACATTTTCTCGCAATTTGGGTGCATAGATCCTGAGAAATCAGTACCCAGAACAACCACCTCTGGCCGTAATAACGGCCTTGATGCGACTGGGCATTGAGTCAAACAGAGCTTGGATCGCGTGTACAGGTACAGCTGCCCATGCAGCTTCAACACGATACCACAGTTCATCAAGAGTAGTGACTGGCGTATTGTGACGAGCCAGTTGCCCGGCCACCATTGACCAGACGTTTTCAATTAGTGAGAGATCTGGAGAATGTGCTGGCCAGGGCAGCAGTCGAACATTTTCTGTATCCAGAAAGACCCGTACAGGACCTGCAATATGCGGTCGTGCATTATCCTGCTGAAATGTAGGGTTTCGCAGGGATCGAATGAAGGGTAGAGCCACTGGTCGTAACACACCTGAAATGTAATGTCCACTGTTCAAAGTGCCGTCAATGCGAACAAGAGGTGACCGATGGCACCCGATACCATCACGCCGAGTGATACGCCAGTATGGCGATGACGAGTACACGCTTCCAATGTGCGTTCACCGCGATGTCGCCAAACACGGATGCGACCATCATGATGCTGTAAACAGAACCAGGATTCATCCGAAAAAATGTCATTTTGCCATTCGTGCCCCCAGGTTCGTCGTTGAGTACACCATCGCAGGCGCTCCCGTCTGTGATGCAGCGTCAAGGGTAACCGCAGCCATAGTCTCCGAGCTTATAGTCCATGCTGCTGGAAACGTCGTCGAACTGTTCGTGCAGATGGTTGTTGTCTTGCAAACGACACCATCTGTTGACTCAGGGATCGAGACGTGGCTGCACGATCCGTTACAGCCATGCGGATAAGATACCTGTCATCTCGACTGCTAGTGATACGAGGCCGTTGGGATCCAGCACGGCGTTCCGTATTACCCTCCTGAACCCACCGATTCCATATTTTGCTAACAGTAATTGGATCTCGACTAACGCGGGCAGCAATGTCGCGATACGATAAACTGAAATTGCGATAGGCTACAATCCGACCTTTATCAAAGTCGGAAACATGATGGTACGCATTTCTCCTCCTTACACGAGGCATCGCAACAACGTTTCACCAGGCAACGCCGGTCAACTGCTGTTTGTGTATGAGAAATTGGTTGGAAACTTTCCTCATGTCAACACGTTGTAGGTGTCGCCACCAGCGCCAACCTTGTGTGAATGCTCTGAAAAGCTAATAATTTGCATATCACAGCATCTTCTTCCTGTCAGTTAAATTTCGCATCTGTAGCACGTCATCTTCGTGGTGTAGCAATTTTAATGGCCAGTAGTGTATATACAGGATGAACTGGAACTCTAATGACAACATTTCGGAGGCTCTTCTGGGATATTTTCTGAGTATTTCGGTGTAAAAGATCCGCCATATCTTAATAATGTAATAGTGATTTATTTCGTTTGTTGCCCCAGTTATCCTTATTTCTGTGAAAATGCATTCACAACAGTATAAAGACTTGCATATGCAACCATTCTAACACGGAAGGATCTATTTTCTCATAGGCGCCTATGTAGAGATGGAAAAGCACTGTCACGTGATTGCTGCCTCTGCGGGAACAGCACAACATTCCGTCGGTGTTGTGCTCTCGTACTGGAATCATTGAGTCGATACAGGACATGAATATCGGCTAACTCTCCAACGCCGGCCGCTGTGGCCAAGCGGTTCTAGGCGCTACAGTTTGGAACCGCGCGACCGCTACTGTCACAGGTTCGAATCCTACCTCGGGCATGGATGTGTGTGATGTCCTTAGGTTATTTAGATTTAAGTAGTTCTAAGTTCAAGGGGACTGATGACCACAGATGTTGAGTCCCATGGTGCTCAGAGCCATTTTTGAGCCAACTCTTCAACAGTAATCGTATCTATAGTCCTGTGTATACTGTTAACACAGAACTAACACAACTGGAGAAATAAAACCGTGACAGAGCCGAGAGCGTGAACACCACATGCTCAGATCAGTAGTTTGGTAGATGGCGACCTATTTTATATGTTACATCTCTTTACTATTTTCCGTCTAATGGTATGAAGAACATTGTCCACACTACTCCACAGACATACTAGAAAGACCTGGGACGCATGCTATGCTAATCACTATGTTTCGAACCTTACTCTAATACTGACTCCTCACAGCACCCAAATCATTAACTTCCGGTTATGGAAAGTCTTCTCGTGAAAAATGATCAGTTTTCCCTTCTGCATGCTCGGTCCGTGCATCCATCTCGTACTGATGGCTAACGGGTCGCATAGCTGGTTAGAATACCAAGCACAGTTCGAAGAAAGTTTAACTCCACCATTTTCAAACTTCGCCACAACACGGGGCCGGAACTTTGCACTGGCGGACAGACGTTCTCTCCGTAGAAGTGACCATTTCACCATCACACAAAACGTACTAGTTTTGTCGGTTTGCTATTTATAAACCCTATATACTCCGCAATTCAAATTTCGAGTTGGTCGGCCATTATGATGGTGGTGTTGGGCACGTCGAGCCCCGGATGTCCAAGAACTACCACCCAAGGGCGTGGTTGAGCGCTGGTGTGGTAAGTGCCTGTCAGATGCCCTATGAGGTGTCAGTGAAACAGTACTGAGAATCCATATATTTATTATACAGAATATATTCAGTAAGTGTGGCATCGCTCTAGACAGCCAGCGCTCGCAGGGCGACTGCTGAGGCAAGCGCTGACCAGCACGTGGCTTGCAGCCATAGGCGAAGGAAGCAGCGGCGACGCTGCAAGGCCGCCGACACGCGCGCCACACACACGGCCCAGTGGCCACCAGCAGTCTTGGGAGTAGGTAGTTAGGACGAGCATGACGACGATTTACGAGGGGCAGTCGAATGAAAACCGAACACCCGCCACGGCAGGACCGTGGAATGGTTCCATTCAAAAGTAATCACCACACACGTTAAGACATACATCACACTGAGAGACAAGACCATCAATTCCTTTTCCATAGAACGCAGTAGGTCGCTGATGGAGCCACAACCGGACCCACTCTTGCACTTCCTCGTCCGACTGAAACCGACGTCCACGCGTGTCTTTCTTCAGGTCGCTAAAGATATGAAAATCATACGGGGAAAGATTCGGGTATGATGATGTTTGGTTTGTGGGGCGCTCTACTGCGCGGTTATCAGAGTCCGTACAAATTCAGAACCTTTGCTCAGCCCAATCTCGCCACTTTCATGATGATGATGAAATGATGAGGACAACACAAACACCCAGTCATCTCGAGGCAGGTGAAAACCCCTGACCCCGCCGGGAGTCGAACCCGGGACCCCGTGCTCGGGAAGCGGGGAAAGATTCGGGCTGTACGGAAGATTTTCAGTGTCTCCCAAATAAATCGTTGAATCGTAGCCTTCATCCGTGGCAATGTGGGGGCGTCATCGTGCAATAGGATGAGTTTGTTCGACAACAGACCAACAACCCGAGGGCAGAAGACAAAGCCAACACTGGAAACGTCCCACATCTCCACAAAAAAAGAAGCTGTTCACACAAGTTCCCGTAAGGTCTTTGCTGACCTCCTCCTTGGACTGCAAGGGCCCTCTGCTCGTCGAGCTCCTCCAACGTGGAACCACAAACAGTGCGCAGTGCTATGAACACTCTTTGCAGAAACGCCGACTCGCCAAAAGGCGAAACACCCAGGAATGCCGACGGATGGAATCATCCTGCTACACGATAACGCCCGCCCCCACACAATCGGACAAATGCTACGCTTCAGCGATTTGGTTGCCAAACATTGCAAAATCCTCCGTACAACCTGGATCTATCACCATGTGATTTTTACCTCTTTGCCGATCTGAAGAATGCATGCGTGGACCTACGTTTCAGTCGGACGAGGAAGTGCAAGAGCGGGTGCGGTATGGATCTTTCAGTGGTCGACCGTGTTCTACGAAACAGGAATTGGTCGCCTCGTCTCCCAGTGAGATAAATTCCTTTGTTACTTTTGAATGGAACCATTCCGTGGTCCTATTATGACGAGTATTCGGTTTTCATTTGACTGACCCTTATAGATTGGGTGCAGAAGGAGCAGCCCTCAGCGGCGAATTCTACCCACGTCAACACCGCAGGCAGCAAGTAGTTTTCTCGCACAAGTGAGAGTGGAAGAGCAGTTGCACGCCCCCAGTCACCAACTAGAGGTCACCAAGAGGCACTCCGGTTGCGAAGTGCCAAGTCTCCGTCGTTGGATTCTGCACGAGTACAGCGTCGCGGCTAGCAGCATCTATGTCCGCAGGAGGAGAACCACGGAACTCAAAAGAACACCGGACACGACGAGTACCGACTGCCATAGGTCCCTCTCGTACCTGGAAGCCACCACACTGAGATACCTCTTGCTGAAAATGTGAAATATTTATAGGGTATAGCCCACGCTCACTTTGCTACAGCATTTGTTTGTTTCACTCAAGTCGAAACAGAACCTCGGCCTGAGCATGAGGTAATCAGGTCATCCGCACCGCGGACCACCGACTTCCTGCTGCGTCAGTACTTCTGCGCCTCTGGCCGATTGGCTTGGTGCCAGTGTGAAGTAATCGCCTCAGTGCCAAAGCAGCAATTCTCGCTGGATCAGCATGCCGTACTCCGTAATTTGCTCGGATGGCTTGACCCTGTTCTCTGGAGACTTGCGGCATCCGAGGGGAATGCCTTGATTTTAATCTATCGCGCCTAGTATTTTATTTTGCGGGCCAACATAGCTTGGCATGCGCCCAAATATATCATATTTTGTTCTCCTGTCCCTTAGGCAAGATGCACTGTATGATCAAAAGCGCCCAGATACCATTATGTAATGCGGAAAGGACCAATAGATGCCACGAGAAGCTGACCCACCAGTATAAAATGTGACAGGGAATATTGCGTCCTCAGTAGAGGAGCACTGACAGCAGAATGGATCCGTCAGTAAAGCTCATTGACTTCGAAAGCGACTAGTCATTGGAAGTCACCTGAGTAACAAGTCCATGAGAGACGTTTCAATCTTTCTAAAGCTTCCAAATAGGCTGCTGGTGAAGTGGAAATGCGAAGGACCAACTCCAGCTAAAGCAAGACCGCACACACCTCATGAACCTACGGACAGGAACCGTCGATCATTGCGGGAAGTAATTGTAAGAAAAATCGCAAGAAACCTGCGAGAGGAATCATTCGCGAGTTCCAAAATTCTGCTGGCAGTCCAGCAAGTGCAATGGCTGTTCGTAGGGAGCTGAAAAGAATGGAGTACAATGATCGAACAGCTCCTCACGAACCACGCATTTCTGTACTTAGTCCTAAGCGACGCTTTTGGCGGAGTAAAGAGCGACGCCACTCGAGAACTCATGACTGTAAACGAGTGATATAGCGTGATGAATCGCGCTTTACCCTGTGGTAATCAGATGGAAAGGTTTAGGTTTGGCGAATGCCTGGAGAACGTTACCTGCCATCATATGTAGAGCCAACAGCGAAGCAAGGACTAGGTGGTGTTACGTTATTGGTCTTTTCCCGTGGTTAGTGTGTGGTCCCCTTCTTGCGCTGGAGCAGTCGCGAAATGTGTACAGATATGAACACATTTTACAGCGCTGTGTACTGCGTACTGTAGAGGAACAGTTCGGAGACAATGATTGTTTATATCTGCATGACAATGCAACCTGTCATAAAGCAGTATCTACGAAGCAATGGTTTGAGGACAATAACATTCCTGATACAGACTTCCCTGTTGCGAACTTAACTAAGTAAAACACCTTTGGGATGAGTTACAACGTCGTCCTGTATATAACGTTAAAACGTTCGTCTATGCAGTCGCATATCTATGGAGATTCTCCGTATGATTGTGTCTTGGTTATTAATCTGTAATGTGGTACAATGTTAGTGTATAAACACACCGTGCAAGAAATTAGCCACCTTCAGGAAGGCATTACGCCGTTCCCGTGTAACACCGCCTCCAACCTTCACAAAGGGATTAGTTGAGGAAGGCGAAAGTCCACAAGTATCCTCAGGTACGCCCTAGCCAGCTTAAGCCGCTCATTCATGATTCTATGCCTTCGAGCTACCGAATTACGTGGATTTTGACTGCTGCGTTACACCTCTTGCTCCATACAGTCCTAGATATTTTGTATGAGATTAGATCGGGTGCGCTGGTCGGAGTGGCCGAGCAGTTCTAGGCGCTGCAGTCTGGAACCGCGCGACCGCTACAGTCGCAGGTTCGAATCCTGCTTCGGGCATGGATGTATGTGATGTCCTTTGGTTAGTTGGTTCAAGTATTTCTAAGTTCTAGGGGACTGATGACCTCAGAACTTAAGTCCCATAGTACTCAGAGCCATTTGAACCATTTAGATCGGGTGCGATTGTGCATCTCCAGTCGAGATGTGATGGACTGCCCGGGTGTTCGTCACACCAGGGATATAGACGAACAACCCCGTCAACGCGGTTGTTCTCTTCTTGGACAACCGGAGTGTCCAGAACATACTCAACAAGAAGGTTTAGGAGAAAGGGTAACAACTGTTCAGGGAGAATCCTGAAATAAACATAATTGTTCATATTCACGGTAACCTCAACGATGGATCCAAGTCAAGAAACGAAAACCATCTCCCAAAACATCACAGAACCACCTCTGACCTGAACTACACCTTCCACACATTGGTATTAAACGATTGATTGCGCAGTCGATTTACTCGACACCTTGCATCACTTCAAAAAAGGAAAACTCGCGACTTGTCGGACCACACTATGCTCCCCCAGTCAGCTACTGTCCAGTTGCTGTGTTTCTGGCCCACTGAAGACGTGCAGATTTACGTGCCGTTGTGAGAAAGGCCTTTTGCTAGGTACCCAACTCCGTATGTCTATTACATTCAGTTCCCTTATTAGTGTTTGGATCTGGATCCGTTTTCACTGTAAACGACAACTCCTGTAGGGTTTGAAACCGTTTCTCATTGACAAGACGTGAGACTCGTCTCCACTCTCTGTCGGTTAGGATATTTTTACTGCCACTGTAGTCATGCAGTTTTATACGTCCGCGCGCGGTACACTATCTACTTGTGGTACGCTGGACAGTGTGCGTTGATACACCAAACAATCCGGCAGTTTCGTTCGTGGTCTGGTCACTGGGCACGTTCATGCAAGATAGTTCTTTTCTAGCATTTTGTCGTATGTCAGTGTCGACTCACCTTCCTGCGCTGCTTTCATGGATCTGACTCGCATATGCCACTTCACTGCATGACATCTACAGCAGCGGGTGGCTACATGAGCGCCTGGTGCCATTTCAACACCATCTGTAGCGTTCCAACGAGACCAGTGTGCAGTTTTAAATTTTGTACGGTGAGCGTAGTACAGGGTTAATGGGGTTACTCTGTTCTCGGTGTAGTGACCATTAAAGAGCTCTTCCAGGTCACTGCATGTGTCTTCATAACTGCCGCGGATTGCAGTAAGCAGCTATTTCAGCATTACATTACTTCGTCCAACCCCAGTACGTTGGTTCCAGCACTCATTCAGCAACTGTTGGTGTTACCAAAATCCAGGACGCCACTTCAGTATTACGACATAGTGATTATATGCCACCTGAGGCGTCTACATGCAAACATACCGGATCAGGGTGTGTGTAAGCAACACACGCCCAGCAGCAGAGGGCATCAGTTCAACGACCACTACAGACTGGGCTACCGCCGTGTAGCCCGGAGAAGTATTGTGGCTCTTCATCATCCACTGCTATAGCTATCAACGTCAAGCAGGATCGTTCAGTAAGGCCGCTTGCCATATGGTTTTGTTCCTGGAGCCGATGGGCCTGGGGTCGAATTGTAAACTTACTAGCCAGCAAACCGCTGGGCAAATGTCGTCGCCAGATTTCGCCAACCAGACATTAGCGTTCGTAGTACTCTTCACAGATAACACTGCTTCCGCCACAAGACGCTGCTGGGCAGGCTGTTGGTACAACCTACTCGCCGTGCAGTCGTGAAGGAAGGCTACGTCACCAGCACTGACTCGGCGCCACCAGCCACCGACCTGCCTGCCAAACGAGATCGCTCCGCTGCCGAGATATGCTGTATCTTTTAAAGCAGTGACCGGGATTATGAAAACGTACTGCCGCCAAGTACCGTGAGCTTGAGACACACCCTGTTCATTGGACATGGGCATGGAGAATTCTTTACATTTAAGAGATCAGTAAATGAACCTGGTTGCAACATGAGCATTGCTAGATTTGCTCCTGTTCCTTACTACCGAAGCCACTCACTCAGGCGAGGAGGTGGGAATGGCCACCCTGATAAGCCTACATCTGCTTCCCCGCTCTCCAAGGAGGTCGAAAGTGCGTAACATTGCTGATACCGTTACATCAGTTAGCATTGTTGATGGTGACATTACGTTTGTAGGGTGTATAATAATTACGTGTTATTTATGGCTGTTCAAAGCAGAAAAATACGTACAGACTTATTATAGGTTAAGTGAACATTTTAGAGACTTTGACACATTATGCCACAATATTCGGAAGCGGCAGCAGTCGTACAAGGACAGCCGGCACGTGCATCGACATTGGTCACGTTTCTGCCAACGTGAGAAGGCCGATGACCAACAGAGTTTCTGCGGCAGCAGTCAGCACTTAGACAAATCAACGACCAAGCAGGTGGGCAATGCTTCCAAGGAGATCAACGAGCAGCGCTGTTCGCACATCAGTGGTCAATACCCCAGAAACTGTCAGCGTACCCAACTCACGTGCGTGACGTAACTGACGACGCGGAGGAGGACGGCTGGGCAATGCACGACCACGCCAGCGTGGAGGTAAAACAATGGAAAGCCGGCACGTGTGTCGACATTGGTCACGTTACTGCCCAACGTGAGAAGCATAAATCAACGACCGAATAGTCAGTCGCCGCCCTAGAAACATTGGCGAAACCACCGAATAAATACGTCCGACAAACGGGCATGAGTGAGGGAAAAAAGAACACGCGAATAAACGTTGCCTGGACGGACGGACCGATGGTCAGTCAGCGGACGTCATACTTCGCTACAACGACTTAGCCACTACGCTGCTCGACAGAAGAAGATGTTGGTACCGGGCCAATAGATCAAGGCACAAGATGCCATCCCAGATGTTGCCAGGAAGAAGTTCGTGTGGTACTAATCCAGGTGGCTGGTAAGGACGAAGAGACTGCGGTCTCACCAAATGGGTCACCTGTGAACCTAGACGTTGATGAACTCCGCCAGAAGACGCCAAAACTGAGGGTCGCTGATTCGATTCCAGGACGAAGCACTTCTCGCCACGCCGTAACCGCTTGTTAATAACGCAACGAGCGAATTCACAATGAGAAGACGGCGCCGGCGTCGCAGTGAGTCACGGGCACTGAACTGAATGGAAGGATAAGCCGTCAGCGCGCGGCTGCAACACGAGCCGTCGCCGCATCAGCGGTAACTGGAATCTGCACGCCACGACTCCGCCGCTCCGCTACCGCGAGGCAAAGAGCGGGTTAAAACACTGTTTGTTTAAAGGGTCTATGTCTCAATAAATGGCTGTTAGTGGAACCACCAATGTTTCACTCACACCTCACCCACTGAGCCAAGGAAAGAGCCAATTCCACCACCCACGAAGTGTCGTTTTCCCTTCCGCCATCCCTGACAAAACAGTGACCTTTGGTCCCCTCTGTCACTGACGCTCGATATCTTGTGTCACATAACCCGATCCGCTACACGTTATTTGTGAAGGGAAAGGTGATGATGCAGCACTCAGACGATTATTATTAATGGGGATTAGTCATTATACGTGGAAGTAGCTTCAGGTGTATCCTAGGACACGAATGTTAGACCGTTATTCTTCAAAATGTGAAGGAATGACTGGCAGATAGAGTCGGAAGCTCGCTGAGCCTGTTCGCGAATATGGTATATGGTGCTTTTGTACAAGTATATAATTAAACTACAACGTCAGCAAACTGTAACCAAATGGCAGTAGGAAGATCGGCATGAGGATCAAAGCTTGTTACAGAGAATGACAGTGAATCTTTCGATACGCAAAAGTTACGTATAAGTTCGTAGCTTTTCATGGCTAGTCCCAATAAGAAGAAAATTATTCTTGATATTAGGCTGCGTCATTATACACAACCAAGCCACATTAAGTGACCACCGCCTATGTTCGACGTCAGGGTGCAGTAACCACTCGCAAACAGCAGGTGGTGGCACTAGCAGTGGTGGATATACAGGGTGTTACAAAAAGGTACGGCCAAACTTTCAGGAAACATTCCTCACACACAAATAAAGAAAAGATGTTATGTGGACATGGGTCCGGAAACGCTTAATTTCCATGTTAGAGTTCGTTTTAGTTTCGTCAGTATGTACTGTACTTCCTCGATTCACCGCCAGTTGGCCCAATTGAAGGAAGGTAATGTTGACTTCGGTGCTTGTGTTGACATGCGACTCATTGCTCTACAGTACTAGCACTCAAGCACATCAGTACGTAGCATCAACAGGTTAGTGTTCATCACGAACGTGGTTTTGCAGTCAGTGCAATGTTTACAAATGCGGTGTTGGCAGATGCTCATTTGATGTATGGATTAGCACGGGGCAATAGCCGTGGCGCGGTACGTTTCTATCGAGACAGATTTCCAGAAAGAAGGTGTCCCGACAGAAGGACGTCCGAAGCAATTGATCGGCGTCTTAGGGAGCACGGAACATTCCAGCCTATGACTCGAGACTGGGGAAGACCTAGAACGACGAGGACACCTGCAATGGACGAGGCAATTCTTCGTGCAGTGGACGATAACCCTAATGTCAGCGTCAGAGAAGTTGCTGTAGTACAAGGTACCGTTGACCACGTCACTGTATGGACAGTGCTACGGGAGGACCAGTTGTTTCCGTACCCGGTAGAACGTGTGCAGGCACTATCAGCAGCTGATTGGCCTCCACGGGTGCACTTCTGCGAATGGTTCATCCAACAATGTGTCAATCCTCATTTCAGTGCAAATGTTCTCTTTACGGATGAGGCTTCATTCCAACGTGACCATATTGTAAATTTTTACAATCAACATGTGTGGGCTGACGAGATCCCGCACGCAATTGTGCAATCACGTCATCAACACAGATTTTCTGTGAACGTTTGGGCAGGCATTGTTGGTGATGTCTTGATTGAGCCCCATGTTCTTCCACCTACGCTCAATGGAGCACGTTATCATACGGGATACTCTACCTGTGCTGCTAGAACATGTGCCTTCACAAGTACGACACAACATGTGGTTCATGCACGATGGAGCTCCTGCACATTTCAGCCGAAGTGTTCGTACGCTTCTCAACAACAGATGCGGTGACCGATGGTTTGGTAGAGGCGGACCAATTCCACGGCCTTCACGCTCTCCTGACCTTAACCCTCTTGACTTTCATTTATGGGGGCATTTGAAAGCTCTTGTCTACGCAACCCCGGTACCAAATGTAGGGACTCTTCGTGCTCGTATTGTGGACGGCTGTGATACAATACGCCATTCTCCAGGGCTGCATCAGCGCATCGGGGATTCCATGCGACGGAGGGTGGATGCAAAAAAAAAATGGTTCAAATGGCTCTGAGCACTATGGGACTTAACATCTATGGTCATCAGTCCCCTAGAACTTAGAACTACGTAAACCTAACTAACCTAAGGACAGCACACAACACCCAGCCATCACGAGGCAGAGAAAATCCCTGACCCCGCCGGGAATCGAACCCGGGAACCCGGGCGTGGATGCATGTATCTTCGCTAACGGAGGACATTTTGAACATTTCCTGTAAAAAAGTGTTTGAAGTCACGCTGGTACGTTCTGTTGCTGTGTATTTCCATTCCATGATTAATGTGATTTGAAGAGAAGTAATAAAATGAGCTCTAACATGTAACGTAAGCGTTTCCGGACACATGACCACATAACATATTTTCTTTATTTGTGTGTGAGGAATGTTTCCTGAAAGTTTGGCCGTACCTTTTTGTAACACCCTGTATAAAGTTGGTCGGGAGGGGGCGGGGGGAGGGGAGGGGGGGGGGGAGCGAGGAAAACAGTGCAGTCGTTTATGTAATTCGGAAACGGAGCGATTTGTTTGATGTTCAGTACGGTATGATCACTGGCTTTTGGGCCAAAGATGATGGCATTTCCAAAACGGTTAAGTTTATAAACTGTTCGCGTGCTGCCGTGGTTCAAGTATACTGTGCATGGTAAAATGGCGCTATCCAACACTGGTTCTGAGGCAACTAGGGTGCACCATGGGCCACAGATAGGGGGTGAACGACGGCTGCGGGGATGTGTACGGCCGAACAGACGTGCAACTGGAACAACTGATGGCCCAGATGAATTAAGGGGCTACCAACAGTCTCTCCTCAACGGTGTTCAGCGAACGTTGTTGCTGACGGGTCTCCAAAGCAGACGCCTGGTTTATGCACCCAAGCTGACTGCTGTTCATCGGCGACAAAGGCAGGTATTTGCACATCAGTACCGCAAGTGAACGTCCACTGCATAGCGGCAGGTGGCCTTTTCAGATGAATCACGATTTATGCTCCATTGGATAGATAGCAGTTGGCGTACAGGGCGTGCAACGTGTGAAAGCAGACACCATGCAACAATCGTTGGAACAGTCCAGGCCGGAGAAGGGAGCGTTATTGTATGTACGAGGGTGAGTCAAATGAAAACCTTAAATATTTTTTTAAGTATTATTTATTGTGCAGAAGTGGTACAAAGCTGTATCACTTTTCAACATAACCTCCCCCACGCTCAATGCAAGTCCTCCAGCGCTTACAAAGTGCATAAATTCCTTTAGGAAAAAATTCCTTTGGTAGTCTGCGCAACCACACATGCGCCGCGTGGCGTACCTCTTTATCAGAACGGAACTTCTTTCCTCCCATTGCGTCTTTGAGTGGTCCAAACATATGGAAATCACTTGGGACAAGGTCTGGTGAGTATGGTGGATGAGGAAGACACTCAAAATGCACGTCTGTGGTTGTTGCAACTGTTGTACGGCCAGTGTGGGCCTTGCATTGTCATGTTGCAAAAGGACACATACTGACAGCAATCCACGTCACTCTGATTTGATTACAGGCCGCAGATGATTTTTTAGGAGATCTGTGTATGATGCACTGGTGACAGTGGTCCCTCTAGGCATATAATTCTCCAAAATGACGCCTTTTTCGTCCCAAAAGAGAGTCAGCATAACCTTCCCTGCTCATGATGGTTCCGTTCTAAACTTCTTTGGTTTTGGAGATGAGGAATGGCGCCATTCCTTGCTCGCTCTTGCAAGGAAGCCATCGCCTTCTCGTTCAAAGCGCCGAAGAGGTTCTTCACAAGCATCAACACGTCGTTCTCTCATTTCAAGAGTCAGCTGCCGTGGCACCCATCTTGCAGACCCATGACTAATCTGTAAACATGCTGCAATGTCATTCAGTGTCACTCGGCGGTTTTCCTTCACTATGGCTTCAACTGCTGCAATGTTCTGTGGAGTCACAACTCGTTGTGCCTGACCTGGACGAGGAGCAACTTCCACTGAAGTCACACCATTTGCAAACTTCCTACTCCATTCGTAGACTTGCTGCTGTGACAAACATGCATCACCGTACTGAACCTTCATTCGTCGATGAATTCTAATACGTTTCACACCTTCACTACGCAAAAACCGAATAACAGAACGCTGTTCTTCCCTGGTGCAAGTCGCAAGTGGGACGGCCATCTTTATACTGATACTGCGACGGTACGTGTACATCTACAATATGCTGCCACCTACAGGCCATTCTGCACGCTGTTTGTAGCATGCTTACCAACGTACAGGATAACGGCGCGAAATTTCGTTTTGTTATTACAAATTTAAGGTTTTCATTTGACTCACCCTCGTAGTTTCTTCAATGAAGTAAGGACGAATTACGGTCTCCTAAAATCTTACACCAAGTATTCACACTCCACTGCCTCACAATGGATCAACGCAAGTATGAATCTGACCTTGGGGACCATGTCCACCCTGATATGCAATTTGTTTTTCATCGGCACGATGGCATGTACTAGCAGAACAATGCAACGTGAAGCACGCTCATGCATGGTTCGAAGAGCACCAGGGATTTACCGTACTTCTCTGGCCACCAAACTTCCTGGATTTAAACCCAATCGAGAATCTGTGGGACGACGTCGGTTGGACTGTGCGCGCCAGGGATCCTAAACCGAGAATATTAGTGCAGCTGGCGACGGCACTGGACTCGGCATGGCTCCACATCCCTGTCGGTACCTTCCAGACACACATACTCTCTTCCTGCACGTCTCGCAATGGTGTGCACGGCAAAAGGCTTTCGACAGGTGGTCACACGAATGTGACTTGATAGTGTAAAACACTAAAGCAACTGCCCGCCCCCGGTAACGGAGTGGTCAGCGCCACGAAATGTCAATACTAAGGGCTCGGGTTCGATTCCCGGCTGGGTCGGAGATATTCTCCGCTCGGGGACTGGGTGTTGTGTTGTCCTAATCATCATCATTTCATCCCCATCGATGCGCAAGTCACCGAAGTGGCGTCAAATCGAAAGACTTGCACCAGGCGAACGGTCTACCCGACGGGAGGCCCTCGTCACACGGCATCATTACCATCACTAAAGCAACTAAAATCATGACGTTTCGACCGAATTTGCAGCGAGCCTCTTCATGACGACTGACTGCTGGATTCCCATATATGCTATCTTATTTCGGTTGGCAGGTGGCTACAGACGTCATATTCTGAAATTTCATTGGACAAATCGAAGTAAAGATTGCTATGGAGAGGTGGCTATACGGTATTGCTTGTGCTACTCTGTCAAGTGATTAGTAGGAAATAGCGAATCGGTAACTTGTATGGAGAAGGAGTGAGACGCCGATGTCGCAGAACAGTTCTTTTGTGACGCCAGAAGTGAACTCAGGAACAACAAATACATTGTAATTATATAGGTAACAAAGAAAACGCCAAAGTAATATGCAGAATACATCTATTAAGCCAGAGTGAGCGAGTTGTTGAATGATCCCATGTACAAAGAAGTGAAGGGCGTCCCCACAGCGAAGGTAGTGAGGTAGACGTAGGCCCTAATTAAGGGTTATAGAATTGATGCTGACACAGCCACGAGGCGCATGTCAAATTTTTCAGTGCCACCAAGAATGTATGCGGTAGTAAAAGTGCACTAGGAGAGATGACCCGTAAGATGGATCATCAATGGGATCAACCCTCCCACATATTATCTGGCCCACAAGTTATGTCGCCTGGTTGGCCACTTGGAGTCTTATGTTAAGCATTCCACATATTTCACACACCTCATACAGGAACAGTAAATATTGGTTACGGATCTAATAGTTTTAACACAAAATCTCTGTTTACCCACGTGCCTATAACTGAAACAATTAACATTCTACATGAGTAAATACCGCCGGATTTGTGCTTATTGATAAAGTATTTTAGTTGACGCGAAAAATTTTACTAGCGGACAGACGAAGGGGTAATGGACTCCCCTCTTTCACCATTAGAAGCTGACATATTTGTTGAAGAATTCGAACAGACAGCGCAAGTTCCACGCCGCTGCGCCCACGTTGTTGGCTGAGTTACGTGCACAGCACGTTTCTAGTTTGGGGCGCCACAAGGGATCTGCCGTGCGGCACCAACGTCTCAATGCAGGAAAACACTCCCCTGCTGTACAGATTGCAGATACCTACCAAATACCTGCCACAGTAGCACAGGCAATAGCCTATCGTACAACCACCCCTCCACAGCAATCTTTACTTCTAATTGTCCAATGATATCCTAGAATTTGACATCCGAAATAAGACAGTGCAAAGGGGAAGACCATCACCAGAATCCAGCAGTTATTCGCCATTTTAGTTCTTTTAGTGTTTTATAAAGGCGCGTTCTAATACCCAAAATGATTTTGCTAAAATTTTACAGAAATGGGTGGAAAGGCTAATACACTACTGGCCATTAAAATTGCTACACCAAGAAGAAATGCAGATCATAAACAGGTATTCATTGGACAAATATATTATACTGGAACTGACGTGTGATTACATTTTCACGCAATTTGGTTGTATAGATTCTGAGAAATCAGTACCCAGAACAACCACATCTGGCCGCAAAAAACGGAAAGAAAACAATTTGCAGTGTTAATGAACTCGAAGGCCTGTGCTTTAGAAGCTAAATCATGTCTAATCTTGCTGCCACTAACCTGTATGTTTATATTGTTTACACTGTCAACCATATCGTAACTAATGTATTATCAAATTGTTCGTTTCTCTAAATAGCTATTTTTTTATCTATAATTATTTTTTCTCGTGTAATATTTGTTATTATTTGTATTATCAACTTTTCGTTTCTCCACATAACTATTTTCATTTTTAATTGTTTTTCTCATGTAATTTTGTTAATTATTGCATAAGGTAGTCTCACTTCCATCCTTAATTAGCAACCCACCATCATACTTTAGTTGTTATCCTCATAAGTGCAATTAATATCACCCTCTGTCATAACGTGCAGATTACTCCCGTTGTATTTAGCGAAATTCCTTCCCCTGCCAGCCCACGGCTACTTCCATAACCGTTGCAGACCTCGCTGACCTTGGCCGCAGATCCCGTTGCCTCCCCGGGGACCTACCCCCTCCCCCTCCCGGCCGCTTTCATTGCACAGAACTGGGAGGACACTCCCTCACCCCCCCCTCCTTCACACGCCTTCCGCATTCCTCATGCCAGACCCTCTTGTCACCGCCAACCACGACCCGCAAACATCGGTCGGCAGCCTCCTCGGGCAATCAACACCCGAACGCACCAAGCTGCATATTGTACATGCAAATGTCCAGTCTCTGCCAGCTCACGTCGACGAGTTCAAATATATATTTCAAACTGCTGATGTACACGTAATACTTTTGTCAGAGACTTGGCTCAAACCAAGTATTCCTACAACTTCCGTAAACCTAGATGGCTATACCTTTCTCTGGCACGACAGATGCAACAGACGAGGGGGCGGAGTAGGGGCGTACATACGCTCTGATTTGTCACCTACAGTACTACACACATCCGACAACAATGTAGATAAACAAGTGGAATATATGTTCATAGAGATCAAATCACTTAACAGAAAGTGCTTAATATGTGTCCTTTACAAACCTCCTAAAGTAGGTGGGTTCGCCTGCTTCGAAACTGCCCTCTCTAGTCTCGAATCGTCATATGAACATGTAATTATAGCTGGTGACACCAACATTAATTTTCTGTGCAATAGTCCTTCCACTGGGAAATTTAAGAGGATGCTTTCTTCCTCAAATATGACGCTACTTCAGCTGGCACCTACTCATCACACGACTACCAGTCACACTTTCATAGATATATTCGCAACGAAATCCCCGAACAGAATAATCCGCACCTCTCAAATATCTGCGCCTGGCATGTCTGCCCATGACATCATTTCCATGACGTATTCACTAGAATGCCCTAGAAAGAAACAAAAACTGTCTACATACCGAGACCTCAAACGCATAAATTTGCCTGAACTCGAAACTGAGGCACAAGAAATAGTTTGGGGGATGACCTCTACTCCCCTCATGGACATAAACGACAAACTCCACGATTTCACTAACAAAATTACTCAACTATATGACAAATATGCTCCAATAAAGACCAGAAAAGCAAAAAGGCAACCTGCACCTTGGCTGACTGATGAACTAAAACAGCTCATGAATCGCAGAGATGCTGCACATCGAGCATACAAGATACACCCTACACCTGAAAATCACGCTGTATACAAGCAGAAACGAAACAAAGTCAGTCAAGCGGTGAGAAACGCTAAGCTCAGCCATGCCCGTACATTAGCTGACAATAGATGTAGACCAGCTATCCTGTGGAAAAATCTCCGTAGTCTCGGTTCAGACAAAATAAAAGTTGCAGAAAATCCCATGGTCCCAGCTGAAGAAATAAACCGATTCTTCACATTACCTGCAACCAAAATTGATCCGCAAAAAAAACAGAGAATCATTGATTACTTCATTGGGATGAACGACTGTAGCAAAGAAAAATTCTATTTACAGCACGTCACTTGCAGTACTGTCAAGAAAGCCATAATGCGGATTAGATCAGCATCTACTGGACATGATGGTATCACTATCCAGATGGTAAAACTTATTATTGACCAACTACTGCCCTCTATAACAGACATTTTCAACGATTCATTAATCACAAGTGTTTTCCCTGAGGCCTGGAAACTGGGACAAATTAAGCCACTGCCTAAAAAGGACATCGCCACAGCAGCCTCTGACTACCGCCCCATCTGCCTTCTTCCTGCACTATCAAAGGCCTTAGAATATATAGTTCATGACCAGCTCACCAACTACCTAACTACTAACAACCTATTAGACGAATACCAATCAGGTTTCCGTAAACATCGAAGCACAACATCCGCTCTGATAAAGGTGACAGATGACCTGAAACTTGCCATGGACAGACAAGAAGCGACTATCATTTGCTTCTTAGATTTCAGCAAAGCATTTGATACTGTCGACTTCGACATCTTACTAGCCAAACTTAGCGGTCTAAATTTCTCACCAAGCGCAGTGCAATGGTTTCGCTCATACATGACGTCTCGTCAGCAACGCGTCCTGTCTGGGGATATAAAATCACAATGGTGGCAGGTAGTGTCAGGCGTTCCCCAAGGCTCAGTATTAGGTCCTCTACTCTTCTCTCTTTATGTCAATGATGTGTCATCGGTCCTGACCTATTGCAAATACCATATGTATGCTGATGACCTTCAGTTGTATCTAAGTGCGAAACCAAGCAATCTCAAGAAAGCTATTGAAAATTTCAATACTGACCTCGACGCACTGTCAAAATGGGCACAGGACATAGGTCTAAAACTAAACCCATCTAAAACCCAAGCGGTACTTGTTGGTCACTCTAAGCTCATTAGCCCAAAACATCGGGAATCCGTACCACCTCTTATCCTAAATGGAACAATTATTAACTTCTCGCCCTCAGCAAAGAGTTTGGGAGTAATAATAGATGAAAATCTAAATTGGACAGAGCACGTAACTGCAGTGTGCAAAAAAGCATCAGCATCCCTTCATGTCCTACAAAAATATAAAAAACTCTTCCCTTTCGATCTGAAAAAGAAATTAGTACAAACGCTTATACTCCCAATCATTGACTACAGCGATATTATCCTACAAGGCCTCTCTCAGGAAAATTCCCGACGTCTAGAACTGGTCACGAATGCCTGCGTCCGATATATCTGTGACGTTCGACTTTTTGATCACATTTCACCAGCATATGCAAAATTGTCCTGGCTGCGTGCAGACAAACGCAGAGATTTCCATACACTCTGTCTCATCTACTGCCTTATAAATGTACACTGTCCCTCATATCTCTCCTCGTCCCTAACACTCATGTCGGAACAACATGACAGAAACATACGTTCCCATCATAATAAAATCCTCTGCGTTCCACTGCATCGCTCAGTCACCTTCTCCAAGTCCTTTACAGTAGCGGGAACCCGACTCTGGAATAACCT
This sequence comes from Schistocerca americana, assembly GCF_021461395.2. NCBI lineage: Eukaryota > Metazoa > Arthropoda > Insecta > Orthoptera > Acrididae > Schistocerca > Schistocerca americana. The sequence goes on along the minus strand of NC_060130.1, from coordinate 945,413,907 downwards.
CCCTCGTTATGTTAGAGAACTTAAAAACATGACCGGCTTCAAAAAACAGTTAATGACGTATCTACTTAAGCAACAGTAATGCCTTCCTCTGTACATGAGTGCACTTCACCTCATTACTTCCCTCTCTCCCCCTCCTTAAACCTCCCTTACCCAAAACTCGCTATACTAGTAAACATCTACTTTAGACACCAAAATATTAATGTATATCTGCACAAACCTTCATTACTATTGCGAATCGCTCAGTCACCTTCTCCAAGTCCTTTACAGTAGCGGGAACCCGACTCTGGAATAACCTCCCTCGTTATGTTAGAGAACTTAAAAACATGACCGGCTTCAAAAAACAGTTAATGACGTATCTACTTAAGCAACAGTAATGCCTTCCTCTGTACATGAGTGCACTTCACCTCATTACTTACCTCTCTCCCCCTCCTTAAACCTCCCTTACCCAAAACTCGCTATACTAGTAAACATCTACTTTACACACCAAAATATTAATGTATATCTGCACAAACCTTCATTACTATTGCGAATCGCTCAGTCACCTTCTCCAAGTCCTTTACAGTAGCGGGAACCCGACTCTGGAATAACCTCCCTCGTTATGTTAGAGAACTTAAAAACATGACCGGCTTCAAAAAACAGTTAATGACGTATCTACTTAAGCAACAGTAATGCCTTCCTCTGTACATGAGTGCACTTCACCTCATTACTTCCCTCTCTCCCCCTCCTTAAACCTCCCTTACCCAAAACTCGCTATACTAGTAAACATCTACTTTACACACCAAAATATTAATGTATATCTGCACAAACCTTCATTACTATTGCGAATCGCTCTCATGTTTGTCATTATTATTTGATTTTTTTTACTGTTATTATTATTGCTTTCACCATAATCTGTATGTATAGCACCTGATGTAAAAATACTGCCAGCATTTACTTTATTAGGTCTTAGTCATGTTTATCATTACTATTTGATTTTTTGTTTTACTGTTATTATTATTGCTTTTATCATAATCTGTATGTATAGTAACTGTTGTAAAAATACTTCCACATTTACTTTATTAGGTCTTAGTCACTAGTCTTTATTCATATTGTCACTAGAGTAAGCTAATTTTCTCATTTAAACTATGTTCATGATGTTACTCTGATGTGTGAAATGCTGCATGTGTGTAACACTGGTCCGATGTAAGAGAGGGCCTGATGGCCCTAATCTGATCAGGTTAAATAAATAAATAAATAAATAAAAATAAATAACGGCCTTGATACGCCTGGGCATTGAGTCAAACAGAGCTTGGATGGTGTGTACAGGTACAGCTGCCCACGCAGCTTCAACGCGATACCACAGTTCATCAAGAGTAGTGACTGACGTATTGTGACGAGCCAGCTGGTCGGCCACCAATGACCAGACGTTTTCAATTAGTGAGAGATCTGGAGAATGTGCTGATCAGGCCAGCAGTCGAACATTTTCTGTATCCAGGAAGGCCCGTACAGGACCTGCAACATGCGGTCGTGCATTATTCTGCTGAAATGTAGGGTTTCGCAGGGATCGAATGAAGGGTAGAGCCACGGGTCGTAACACATCTGAAATGTAACGTCCACTGTTCAAAGTGCCGTCAATGCGAACAAGAGGTGACCGAGACGTGTAACCAATGGCGCCCCATACCATCACGCCGGGTGATACGCCAGTATGGCGATGACGAATACACGTCGCCAAACACGGATGCGACCATCATGATGCTGTAAACAGAACCTGGATTCATACGAAACAATGACGTTTTGCCATTCGTGCCCCCAGGTCGTCGCTGAGTACACCATCGCAGGCGCTCCTGTCTGTGATGGAGCGTCAAGGGTAGCCGCAGCCATGGTCTCCGAGCTGATAGTCCATGCTACTGCAAACGCCGTCGAACTGTTCGTGCAGATGGTTGTTGTTTTGGAAACGTCCCCATCTGTTGACTCAGTGATCGAGACGTGGCTGCACGATCCGTTACAGCCATGCGGATAAGATGCCAGTCATCTCCACTGCTAGTGATACGAGGCCGTTGGGATCCAGCACGGCGTTCCGTATTACCCTCCTGAACCCACCGATTCCATATTCTGCTAACAGTCATTGGATCTCAACCACCGCGAGCAGCAATGTCGCGATACGATAAACCGCAATCGCGATAGGCTACAATCCGACCTTTAACAAAGTCGGAAACGTGATGGTACGTATTTCTCCTCCTTACACGAGGCATGACAACAAAGTTTCACCAGGCAACGCCGGTCAACTGCTGTTTGTGTATGAGAAATTGGTTGGAAACTTTCCTCATGTCAGCACGTTGTAGGTGTCGCCACCGGCGCCAACCTTGTGTGAATGCTCTGAAACGCTAATCATTTGCATATCACAGCATCTTCTTCCTGTCGGTTAAATTTCGCGTCTGTAGCATGTCATCTTCGTGTTGTAGCAATTTTTTATGGTCAGTAGTGTAGTTTGACAACACGATAGAGTATCAGCTACTGGAAATATTCACACGTATGAAATATCTAAGAGTATGTGTTCCGAACAGTTTAATGTGGGCTGTCCAAATAAGACTAGTTTCTGCAAAATTGGAATTCACACTAAGAATCAGTGGATGCCTACTAAGGAAATTTAATTCAACCACGAAGGTGGTATCCTAGAAAGGACCTAGTTGCATCGCTTGAGGAGTGCTGCTCGGGAGTCTCGGGTCCCTACTATGTTGGATTAATGGAGGATATATGGAAAATTTAAATACGACAGCGCATTTCGTCACGAATTTATTTATTAACGAACATAGGGCTACTGAGGTGTTCATTAAGCTGTAGCGGCAATGCTAAAAGAGAGACGAGACATTATGCATTATTTAGAGGTTTATTGCTGAAATTACGAGAGCCACCATTCTAAAAAGGGTAAAGGGAGATATTACATTTTGTCACATATATCTCGTGTAATAACCACGACGGCCAAGTCAGAAATACTTGAAAGGCATACGGATGGACCATAGGAAAGGGGTTTCTTCCGTCGGACACATGGTGTATCAGAGTTGTGTATTTTTTGACTGTAATGAATATGAGTGCAATGTGGTGGCTAGTTTGTGCCGTGCAATGATGAGAGAAGGGAGAGGGTGAAGTCTGGTACCGGCACAGTTCCTGTTCCAATCGAATGGCACCATTCGGATCGCGGGGCTTATCGTCTCCATCTGACGGATGGACTACCATCAGCAGTCTCACACACATTCATTCCCTGAAACACGGTAGAGAGGTTTGGAATTTAATTCAGGACACCGGTGCAAAGTCTGGTTATCAGAAACTTTACGTGACCATCTCTCCTTCCTTTGTACGAATAATAACGGTGGTGAAAATTTCTGCCATCACAAGGATTCGACGCGGCCACCTCCGAATCGAGCCCCACCACCCACGCTTGCGTTAGTGACCTCGGCTTCGGAGGCTCCTTACCCAGACGGAGTATTGCCAACACTCGATCTTCCCGCGCACCATTAACAGAAGGAACAAGAAAGCTGGAAATGATGGTGCTACACGAAGTACACTATGTAAATGTAGGTAACTACCAGCAGTAGATGGAGATGCCGGCCGGAGTGGCTGTGCGGTTCTAGGCGCTACAGTCTGGAACCGGGCGACCGCTACGGTCGGAGGTTCGAATCCTGCCTCAGGCATGGATGTGTGCGATGTCCTTAGGTTTAATTAGTTCTAAGTTCTAGGCGACTGATGACCTCAGAAGTCAAGTCGCATAGTGCTCAGAGCCATTTGAACCATTAGATGGAGATCTGAGAGGAAAAACATCCTTTTGAAGAGCAGGGTAAGGAGCTGCAGAGATGTTGTTTGTCCTGGTTGAGTGTGGAAATATCACGTAAAAAATTAACGTGAAGGAGATGGGAATAGTATAGTTGAATATGGACCCTAAGAATTTTGGTCCTATGTAAAATCAATAAGAAGTTCAAAAACATCTATTCATTTAATCAGAACCCATACTGGCATCGAAACGGAAAATTATACAGAGAAGGCCGAAACACTGAATTTAGTCTTCCGAAATTGTTTCACCGCGAAAGATCGCAACAAATTCCCTCCTTTTAATCATCGTACGAACGTCTAAATACCAGATACTGAGATAACCGATCGCGGAACAGAAAAACTGCTATTGTCCCTTATTAGTGGAAAGGCAACAGGACCAGATGAGGTACCTATAAGATTCTACAGAGATTATGCGAAAGAACTTGCTCCCCTTCCAGCAGCAGTTTACCGTAGATCGCTGGAGAAAAGAAGGGTCTCTAACGATTGGAAAAAAGCGCTTAGGGGCCAATGACCTCAGAATTTTGGTCACATAAGACCTTACCACAAATGTCCAAATTTCCAAGTAATTATGACGTTTTCGGAAAACCTAAATCTTCTCTATAGAAAGCAACATAGTTCCACAAACAGAGATCTTGTGAAACTCGGCTTATTCTGTTCCTCCATGAAATCCACAGAGCTGTGAACACTGTAAGTTGATGCCGTGTTCCTCGACTTAAGGGAAAAATTTAACACTGATCCGCACTGCTGTTTAACGAAAAAATGCGACCTTAACGACTACCGGACCAGACTTTCCATTGGATTCAAGACTTTCTTACAGGTAGAACTCAATATGTCGTTATTAACGGAACAAAATCGGCAGATGTAAAGGTAATTTCCGGAGTACCACAAGGAAATGTGATAGAACTCTTACTGTTTACAGTGTATATAAATAATGTAGTAGAAAGCGTCGGATGCTTTTTAAGTGTGTTCGCAGATGAAGTGGTTGTCTATAACAAAGTAGTAATGCCAGAAGACAGTATCGATTTGCGTAATAATCTGCAGGGGATTGATGAATGGTGCGTGGTGCGGGCTCTGGCTGTTGACCCTGAGCGCAAATAAGAGTAACATACTACGCATACGCAGGAAAAGGAAGCCACTGCCGTACACGCTGAGCATGTACACTATTGATGAGAAACTGCTGGAAATAGTATCTATCACAAAATATCTAGGAGTAACTATCCACAGCACCTTAAGTGGAATGACCACATAAAACAGACAGTAGCATAAAGAGATTTATAGGAAGAATCTTAAGGAAATGTAACTCATCCATGAAGGAAGTGGCTTTAAAGCACTTGTTCGACGGATTGTTATGTAGTGTTCATCAATATGGGATCCTTACCAGGTAGACTGATAGAAGAGATGAAGAAGAGCCAAATACGAGTGGCACCATTCGTCACGGGATGGTTTAGCTGGCGCGAGAGCGCTACCGACGTGCTCTACAAACTACAGTGGCAGACATTACAGGAGAGGCATCGTGCATCCCGAGAGGTTGTGTAGTGGAATCTCGACAGAGCACTTTCCGGGAAAAATACTCCAGTATGCATCTCGTGTAATGATGACCACGAGAAACTTAGAGAAATTAAAGGCAATAAAGAAGCTTACCGACACTGTTTCTTCCAATCGCCGTTCGCGACTGAAACAGGGGAGGGGGATCAGTCAGTGGTACCAGAAGTACTCTCCGCCACACATCGTTAGGTGGCTTGCGGAGTAATATATATACAAGGTGGTCCATTGATAGTGACCGGGCCAAATATCTCGCGAAATAAGCATCAAACGAAAAAATTACAAAGAACGAAACTTGTCTAGCTTGAAGGGGGAAACCAGATGGCGCTATGGTTGGCCCGCTAGATGGCGCTGCCGTAGGTCAAACGGATATCAACTGCGTTTTTTTTTTTAAATAGGAACCCCATTTTTATTACATATTCGTGTAGTATGTAAAGAAATATGAATGTTTTAGTTGGACCACATTTTTCGCTTTGTGATAGATGGCGCTGTAATAGTCACAAACGTATAGGTACGTGGTATCACGTAACATTCCGCCAGTGCAGACGGTATTTGCTCCGTGATACATTACCCGTGTTAAAATGGACCGTTTACCAACTGCGGAAAAGGTCGATATCGTGTTGATGTGTGGCTATTGTGATCAAAATGCCCAACGGGCGTTTGCTATGTATGCTGCTCGGTATCCTGGACGACATCATCCAAGTGTCCGGACCGTTCGCCGGATAGTTACGTTATTTAAGGAAACAGGATGTGTTCAGCCACATGTGAAATGCCAACCACGACCTGCAACAAATGATGATGCCCAAATAGGTGTTTTAGCTGCTGTCGCGGCTAATCCGCACATCAGTAGCAGACAAATTGCGCGAGAATCGGGAATCTCAGAAACGTCGGTGTTGAGAATGCTACATCAACATCGATTGCACCCGTATCATATTTCTATGCACCAGGAATTGCATGGCGACGACTTTGAACGTCGTGTACAGTTCCACCACTGGGCACAAGAGAAATTACGGGGCGATGACAGATTTTTGCACGCGTTCTATTTAGCGACGAAGCGTCATTCACCAACAGCAGTAACGTAAACCGGCATAATATGCACTATTGGGCAACGGAAAATCCACGATGGCTGCGACAAGTGGAACATCAGCGACCTTGGCGGGTTAGTGTATGGTGCGGCATTATGGGAGGAAGGATAACTGGCCCCCATTTTAACGATGGTAATCTAAATGGTGCAATGTATGCTGATGTCCTACGTAATGTTCTACCGATGTTTCTACAAGATGTTTCACTGCATGACAGAATGGCGATGTACTTCCAACGTGATGGATGTCCGGTACATAGCTCGCCTGCGGTTGAAGCGGTATTGAATAGCATATTTCATGACAGGTGGATTGGTCGTCGAAGCACCATACCATGGCCCGCACGTTCACCGAATCTGACGTCCCCGGATTTCTTTCTGTGGAAAAAGTTGAAGTATATTTGCCATCGCGATCCACCGACAACGCCTGACAACATGCGTCAGCGCATTGTCAATGCATGTGCGAACATTACGGAAGGCGAACTACTCGCTGTTTAGAGGAATGTCGTTACACGTATTGTCAAATGCATTGAGGTTGACGGACTTCATTTTGAACATTTATTGCATTAATGTGGTTTTTACAGGTAATCACGCTGTAAGAGCATGCGTTTTTCAGAAATGGTAAGTTCACAAAGGTACATGTATCACACTGGAACAACCGAAATAAAATGTTAAAATGTACCTACGTTCTGTATTTTAATTTAAAGACCTACCTATCACCAACTGTTCGCCTAAAATTGTGAGCCATATGTTTGTGATTATTACAGCGCCATCTATCACAAAGCGAAAAAAGTGGTCCAACTAAAACATTCATGTTTCTTTACGTACTACACGATTGTGTAATAAAAAATGTGGGTTCCTATTTAAAAAAAAACGCACTTGATATCAGTTTGACCTATGGCAGCGCCATCTAGCGGGCCAACCATAGCGCCATCTGGTTTCCCCCTTCAAGCTAGACAAGTTTCGTTCTTTGTAGTTTTTCCGGACGCTTATTTCGTGAGATAAATGGACCACTCTGTATATAACCATCTACCTAATAGATGTCTACCTTTGGCACGGATAACAACGGCAGTGCGTCGTGGCACGGAAACAATGAGGCCTTGGTATGTCGCTGAAGGGAGTTAGCACCACATCTGCACACACATTAGTCACGTAATTTCTGTAAATTCCGGAGAGGGGAGAGGGGGATAAGCTCTGATACCACATTCAATCAGATCTCAGATGTGTTTGATCGGGTTCAGATCTGGCGAGTTTTGGAGCCAGCACATCAACTGGAACTTGCCATTCACTTCCTCGAACCACTCCATCACACTCCTGGCCTTTTGAGATAGCGCATTACCTTGGTGAAAAATGCCACTGCCGTCGGGGAACATGATCGTCATGAAGGGGTGTACGTGGTCTGCAACCAGCGTACGATTCTCCTTGGTCGTCATGATGCCTTGCACGAGCTCCATTGGACCGATGGATGCCCACGTCAGTCTTTCCCAGAGTATAACGTAGGCGCCGCTAGCTTCTCTCCGTCTCGCAGTACAGATGTCAAGGAGCTGTTCCCCTGGAAGACGACGGGTTTATGCCTTCCCATCGTCATAATGAAGAAGGTATCGGGATTCATCTGACCATGCAACGCTCTGCCACTGCGCCAACGTTCAGTGCCAATGGTGACGTGCCAATGTCAGTCATAGTTGTCGATGTCGTGGTTTTAACATTGACACATGCGTGGGTCGTCAGCTGCGGAGGCCCATCATTAGGAGTGTTCGGTGCACTGTGTGTTCAGACACACTTGTACTCTGACCAGCATTAAAGTCTAATGTTAGTTCCGCCACAGCTCGCCGCCTGTCCTGTTTCACCAGTCTGCTCAGCCCGCGACATCTGACATGTGTGATAAGGGGGTGACCGCTTACCCCAAAACGTCTGGACGTGGTTTCACCTTGGTTTCGCCACGTGTTGAAAACACTTACCACAACACTCCTCGAACACCCGACAAGTCGTGCAGTTTCCCAAATGTTCGTGCCGAGCCTCCAGGCCACCACAATCTGCCATCTATCAAATTCAGATAGATCGCGCGCCTTCTCCATTCTTCACACGGACAGCACGCTCACCGATATTAAATGCACTGACTAGCAGTCACTCCTCGCAAGGTGACGGTGCTGTCACCTGGACGGATTTAAATCGATAGTAGTTCGGTGGTCGTAATGTTCTAGTTGATCGGTATATATATCACAAAGGGTATTACTAACTAAGTTATAAATACTTTTCGGAATTCTGTCTGAAATTCCATCAAAACCATACGAGCTTTTGATTTTAGAAATTTTATAATTCTGTTAATTTCAGTGAAGCATGTTTATACTACTTCTAGTTGCTTAAAGTTTCGCGGACTTAAATTTTTAATGCTTCTTTGCTTCTTTATCTGTACCATGTAATCCTCATTTTGCTGCTAGATTTAGAAAATGATGGTTAAAAATATTCGCAACTTTTGAATTATCAGCCACAACATTATTATTTAATCTAATTGTTACGGTGTGTTATGGTACACATTCACGCTGTCCTGCCTCCAGTCTGTTAATATTGCATGTAAGTTTTATCTTCTTATCTGAATTATTAATTTCTGTCAGGATGAGCATAATTCTTGACTTGTAATGATTTTCCTAAAAGTATTACAGTATTTTTTGGGATCTTGATTTATTCGGGCCTTTATAAAAGTTTCCCTCAATCTCTTAAATGACGTTTTTAATCTGTTCAATTATCCATGGCTTACTTGTTTTTTAATGCTTTGTCTGTATAACGTTTTAGAAAGCAGCTTTCAAAGACTGACAAAAATTTACTATGTAATAAATTGAATCTGACATTATCATCTTCCACCTCTTTTAACTTACTCTCAGAACATTGATCCTCACTGTTTTGTATGAACATGCCACAGTACTGTGAAGTGGTACATTGTTTATTTCCATTAATTGTGCATCATGATCAGATAGTCCATTAACAAATGGCCTGAGGTTTGAGCACTGTCAACAGAAATGTTAGTAAGTGGATCTAGTCATCTTACTGCACACAAGTTGGAAAATTAATTACTAAAATGAGAGTGTTGTGTGATGTCCTTAGGTTAGTTAGGTTTAAGTAGTTCTAAGTCCTAGGGGACTGATGACCATCGATGTTAAGTCCCATAGTGCTCAGAGCCATTTTTTTTAACTAAAATGAGATAACACCCAAATAATGACTCCAGTGCGTTTTTCCTGTCAGCATTATGGTGTCGTTGACTATCGAAACCATGCCAGGCATCCTAGGTCCACAGGTTGGCAGCAACACATGTGACTGCCCTGCCAATCCGCGGCTGACTCGTAGACACACACCCTCTTTTGCACATGCGAATCGTGCCGCCACAGAGGCGGCTTAAGAAGACGCCACTCCGACACCAGCCGTCTAATAGTGGACATCACATGGAGCCTTCTAAGCGTTATTAGTGTGGATTGCTATTTGGACTTGCAGAAGTTAGTTAAGTATACGGCGTTACATACGTGTTACGTATGCGTCTAATTATTTTGTGCTGTGTCTCAGCACCCACCTTATTCTTCGGCATCCACCCCCGGACCGACCCAACGACTGACGACGAGACTGTACCCACGGGTGTTCCGAAATTCCGCCTGCTGTTGCCTATATTTTTTCGCTTTTCTGTGTATTTTTTTTCAGTGACGATGCGTACTTTTTACTTTAATTTTTGTGTGTATTAATCATGGTTAATCCTCCACAACACAAATTGTTCAGTGTCAGGCACAGCAGATGAGAATCTATTGAAAACAATGACAAGACTGCTCACGGCGCAAGCTAACATGCTGCCGCTGGCCATGCCTCCCGTAGCACAGCCATAGACAGCAGCGCTTGTTTCCGTACCACCATTCCATGCTTTTGACTCAACACATAATGAGTGGTTAGCGTGCCATGCACTGCTTGACGCAGATATCTCGGCGCATCACACTGAAGGTAAGGACAAGCACCCTCATTTTCTTGCAACAGTCAGTGTGTCAGTGCAAACTTTTTCCCGCCACCCGCTCTGAAAGCGTTCCTTATGAAGAATTAATTGCTACGCTAGACAAATAGTTTGATCTAATTCATGGTGGCAGCTACACGTTACAAATTCTTTCGTTTTAGGAGGCACCCTAATCAGACTCATAAACAGTGGTAGCAGACTTAAATGGGGTTTACACGTCATTTCAAATTTGATTGCGAGCGTGGACGTTAGTACAGAGATGCCATGTCAGCGACGCCATTACTATATGTGTCAGATTCTCGCATATGCTAATAGATCCTTAAGCATCCTGATGTAAGCCCGCCCGGCTAGCCGCGCGGTCTAGCGCGCTTTTTCCCGAGCGAGAAGGCGTGCCGATCCCCGGCACGAATCCGGCCGGCGGATTAGTGTTGAGGTCCAGTGTGCCGTCCTGCCTGTGGATGGTTTTTAAGGTGGTTTTCCATCTGCTTCGGTGAATGCGGGTTGGTTCCCCTTATTCCGCCTCAGTTACACTATGTCGGTGATTGCTGCGCAAACACTGTCCTTCACGTATGTGAACAGCATAATTACTCTACCACGCAAACATTTGGGGTTACACTCGTGTGGTATGAGACGTTCCCGGGGAAGGTCCACTGGAGGCCGAACCGCACAATAATCCTATATTCGTCCGCATCTCGTGGTCGTGCGGTAGCGTTCTCGCTTCCCACGCCCGGGTTCCCGGGTTCGATTCCCGGCGGGGTCAGGGATTTTCTCTGCCTCGTGATGGCTGGGTGTTGTGTGATGTCCTTAGGTTAGTTAGGTTTAAGTAGTTCTAAGTTCTAGGGGATTGATGACCATAGATGTTAAGTCCCATAGTGCTCAGAGCCATTTTGAATCCTGTATTCGGTGTGGAGCGGCGGTGGGGTGGGTGGACTGCTGTGGCCTGTTGTAGGGTTGTGAGCCACTGAGGGCTACGGCGGGACGAAGCCTCTCCGTTGTGTCTAGGTCCCCGGTTCAATACACACACATACACATACTGATCTAAGTTTGCAACAGGTTTTGGAATTAGTGGAGGGTCAGGGTTTGCACGACAGTGCAGCAGTTGACTTGATTCCGCTCCTATTTATGCCACACAGAGTAGCAGTAAATAGGCCGTGCGCATAGCTCAAGCAGCGCGGCACGCAATGTCTCAGCCAGGGCAGCGAAGTAAACAGATCCAGTGTGCTAGGCAGCAGATTAGCGGTGTTAAACCTTGTCCTTGTTGTTTCACAGTGCACTAGCGCCTGGCGTGCCCCTGTCGTGATGTTAACGAGAAAATGGCAAGCGCCATAACCCGATTTCCAGAAACAGCTCAGTGGAAGTGGAATCAAAATAAGCAGATTTCTCGGATTACCCGTAGATAATCTACCATTTCTGAGAAAACTACCGTCAAAGTTTTCGACGTAACTCAGATGCCTTTTAGCGGGCGGTAAGCTTAATTTGACTGCGCCGGCAGGGTAGCTCAGCGTGTTCGGTCAGAGGGTCAGCTGCCCTCTGTAATAAAAAAACTGAGTGAATGGATCAAATAAAGAACTTCAGTGGGCGTCAGGGAATGTCCGCCATGTACAATTGCAACGATCTATAACGAACGAAATGAGATTACAAAAAAACAAAAAAAATGGTGGCGCTGTGGCTAGGGTCGCGGCGTGTCGCTTTTTGCATCTCGTGTTAGCATCCAGATTGTTTCCTATTTTTTCATTTATCTACCGACGTTCTACACGAAAGGGGATACAAGGGCGCTGTATTAATTACGTAATTACAACTCAGTTTCGCAATAAGTGTCATACATTTATTGTATAATGCAGAGAGGTGGCAAAAGTTGTGGGATACCTGCTAATATCGTGTCGGACCTCCTTTTCCCGACGTAGTACAGCAACTCTACGTAGAATGGACTCAACAAGTCATTGGAAGCCCCTGCAGAAATATTGAGCCAAGTCGCCTCTCCATAATTATTGCGAAAGTGTTGCCGATGCAGGACTTAGTACACGAACGGACCTCTCGATTAAGTCCCATAAATATTCGATGGGATTCATGTCGTGCGATCTGGGTGACCAAGCCTTTCGCTCGAATTGTCCAGAATGTTCTTCAAAGCAATCGCGTAAAATTGTGACCCAGTGACATGGCGCATTGTCAATCATAAAAATTCCATCGTTGGTTTCAGTCACGAAGTCGATGAATGGCTGCAAAAGATCTCCAAGTAGCCGAACATCCAGAGGACTCAGTCCATTCCATGCAAACATAGCTCACACCACTATGGAGCCACCACAATCTTGTACAATGCCTCGTTGACAAGTTGTGTCCATAGCTTCGTGAGGGCTGCGCCACACTCGAACCCTACCGTCAGCTCCTAGCAACTGAAATTCGGACTCATCTGACCAGACTTCGATTGCTGAAGTGGAATGTCCCAAGCGTCAACCTCCAACTACCATTCCGCGTTCAAAGTCTATTAATTCCCGTCGTGCGGCCATAATCACTTCGGAGACCTTTTCGCACGAATCACCTGAGTACAAATGACAGCTCCGCCAACGCACTGCGCTCTTTGTGTACGCGATACTCCGCCATCTGTATGAGTATCGCTATCCCACGACTTTTGTGACCTCATTGTCCCGTATGTGTGATATGATATTTTCAGGGGTTACAATCTTCTTACATTCTCACATTCTTAGACTTCGTTCTTGTATCAGTCTTGCCCATCGTCTCGAGTGGTCCGTTCTTTTTGACACGTACTCGAGCGACCATTTTACGTGAGCTATCAATTTTTTGACTCAAGCAGGTGGCCCTCGAGGTAAAGTTCAGGATGAGGGTGGACCGTCCGACGCCTGCAGAAGTGCATAACTCGAGTCTTGGCTGCAGAGAACTGAAAACCATGAGTTCAAAAAAATGGCTCTGAGCACTATGGGACTTAACAGCTATGGTCATCAGTCCCCTAGAACTTAGAACTACTTAAACCTAACTAACCTAATGACAGCACACAACACCCAGCCATCACGAGGCAGAGAAAATCCCTAACCCCGCCGGGAATTGAACCCGGGAACCCGGGCGTGGGAAGCGAGAACGCTACCGCACGACCACGAGATGCGGGCGAAAACCATGAGTCAGAGCCCATGATGCTGCCTTGCGAACGGCTACTTGCAGCCTGCGTTCGGCGACTCCCGTAGTCGTGGAGCTAAATGAGATGCAGAAGTCGTCGGCATACAAAGAAGGAGACACCGACGACCCCACGGCTGCAGCCAGACCATTAATGGCCACTAGAAATAAGGAGACGCTCAACACCGAGCCCTGCGGGACCCCATTTTCCTGTGTATAGGGGAACTAGAGGTGGCACCGACTTGCACCCGGAAAGAGCGGCGCAATAGAAAGGTTTGAAGAAAAGCCGGGAGCCGACCACGAAGACCCCACTCATGCAACGTAGCAAGGATGTGATGTCTCCATGTGGTGTCATACGCCTTCCGCAGATCAAAAAATACAGCAACGAGATGCTGACGTCGGGCAAAGGCCGTACGGATAGCAGATTCCAGCCGCACCAAATTGTCCGCAGCAGACCGGCCCCGACGGAAGCCACCCTGGGATGGAGCGAGGAGACCGCGCGACTCAAGGACCCAACACAAACGCCGCCCCACCATACGTTCGAGCAATTTGCACAAAACGTTGGTGAGGGTAATGGGACGATAGTTGTCCACCGCCAGTGGGTCCGCACTGGGCTTCAAGATGGGGACAATAAGACCCTCTCGCCATTGCGATGGGAACACGCCCTCGCTCCAAATGCGGTTAAAGATGGGGAGGATGTGTCTCTGGCAGTCCCTGGAGAGATGCTTCAGCATCTGTGCGTGGATGCAGTCTGGTCCTGGTGCTGTATCAGGGCAATCGGCGAGGGCAGCGAGGAATTCCCTCTCGCTGAAAGGAGCATTGTATTTTTCAGAACGACGCGTGTGGAATGATAATGGCGTCTGCTCGGCTCGCTCCTTGAGAGAGCGAAAGGCGGGGGGATAAGTTACAGTCGCAGAGCTCTTAGCAAAGTGCGCAGCAAGGTGTTCAGCAATGGCGGCAGCGTCCGTGTAGACAGCGCCGTCCAAGGAGATCCCAGGTGCACCCATAGGGGTCTGGTATCCATAAATCCGCCGAATCCGGGACCACACGAGTGAGGGGGAGACACGGGAGCCCAAGGATGAGACATACCTCTCCCAGCACTCCTGCTTACGCCGTGTAATAAGACGACGGGCCAAGGTACGGAGCCTCTTAAAGGCGATGAGGGTCTCTAGAGACGGGTGCCGCCTATGACGCTGGAGGGCCCGCCTACGGTCGCGAATAGCCTCAGCAATCTCTGGCGACCACCAGCGTACAGCCTTTCTCCGAGGGAGTCAAGAAGAGCGGGGAATGGCAGCCTTGGCCGCCGAAATGATTGACGTGGTTAAGACACGGACCACCTCGTCAACGTCACCCTGTGGGGGAGACTCGATGGTTGCAGCGGAAGTAAAAGCCGGCCAGTCAGCCCTGTGGAGAGCCCAGCGGGGCAGGCGCCCAGAAGAATGACACTTAGACAGTGACAAATAGATGGGAAAATGGTCACTACCACACAGGTCAGGATGCACTCTCCAGTGGAGGGATGGGACAAGGCCGGGGCTGCAAAGAGAGAGATCGATGGCCGAGAACGAGCCATGGGCCACACTGAAATGCGTGGGAGCACCGGTGTTCAAAAGGCTAAGATCGAGCTGAGCCAACAAATGCTCCACGGCACGACCGCGGTCATCGGAGACAGTCCCACCCCATAGAGGGTTGTGGGCATTGAAATCGCCCAGCAACAAGAAAGGTGGCGGCAATTGGGCTATCAGAGCAGCCAGGACATGCTGCGTGACGGCACCATCTGGTGGAAGGTAAAGACTGCAGACGGTAACAGCCTGTGGCGTCCACACCCGAACAGCGACAGCCTCTAAAGCTGTTTGTAGAGGAACAAACTCGCTGTGAAGAGAGTTAAGGACATATATGCAGACGCCACCAGACACCCTTTCATAAGCTGCCCGGTTCTTATAATAACCCCGATAGCCTCGGAGGGCGGGGGTTCGCATTGCGGGAAACCAAGTTTCCTGAAGTGCAATGCAGAAGAAAGGGTGAAGGCTGATAAGTTGTCGGAGCTCAGCTAGATGGTGGAAGAAACCGCTGCAGTTCCACTGGAGGATGGTATTGTCCATGGATGGGAAAGGCGTGAAGGGACTGGGGAGGCAGATTACGCCTCCTGGGCCCCTGCTACTACTGAGTCACCACCTGTACAACAGCCATCCATTGCGTCCGAGGGACTGGCGAGATCCAGGTCCTCAGCGGACGCCAGAATCTCCACATCATCTTCGGATGCAGAGTGAGAAGGTTGCGGTGGGACAGGTGCCACCGCAATGTCAGTATGCTTGGGAGCCTTTTTCTTGGTCTGCTTTGCGCACTGTGCCTTAGGTGGTTCTGGCTGGGAGGGCCGCACCGGATCAGTCTCAGGGACTGAAGACGACCGTGACGCCCTACGACCAGCGACCGGTGGTTGTTTCAGATACTTGCGGGTGTCTGCTGTGCCGCTGGTCGGAACTTGCGAAGGGAGGTCCCCAAGGGACCCCTTCCTTGCGAGAGTAGCCGAAGAAGTCTTACGCTTCTCCGGCTGGGAAGGGGGAACTGATGCCCCGATTGTTGGGGGGATGTTGCTTCTGAAGTAGATGGAGCAGGAGCAACAGGTTGTGAAGTGGCCCGCACAAGCAAGGGGGCTGGTGGATGCTGACCGATCTTAGAGCCGAGTTGTGATGATGGAAGAACCGTCGTTGCAGCAGCGGCGTAGATTGACGTCATTGCCACAGGATGGAGCCGCTCGTATTTCCGTCTAGCCTCGGGGTAGGTCAGGCGGTCCAGGGTCTTATATTCCATTATCTTCCTTTCTTTCTGGAATATCCTACAGTCCGGCGAGCAGGGGGAATGGTGTTCTCCGCTGTTAACACAGATAGGAGGCGGGGCACATGGAGTACAGCGAGATGACATGTGCCCAAACTTCCAGCATTTAAAACACCGCATCGGAGGAGGGATATATGGCTTCACATCACAACGGTAAACCATCACCTTAACCTTTTCGGGTAAGACATCACCCTCAAAGGCCAAGATGAAGGCACAGGTGGCTACCTGATTATCCCTCAGACCCCGATGGACGCGCCGGACGAAGTGAACACCTCGTCGTTCGAGGTTGGCGCGTAATTCATCGTCGGACTGCAGAAGAAGATCCCTGGGGAATATAATACCCTGGACCATGTTGAGGCTCTTATGCTGCGTGATGCTAACTGAAACATCCCCCAACTTGTCACAATTGAGCAACACCCGGGACTGGGCAGAGGATGCCGTTTTGAGGAGCACAGAACCAGAGCGCATCTTGGACAAGCCCTCCACCTCCCCGAACTTGTCCTCTAAATGCTCCACAAAAAACTGGGGCTTGGTTGACATAAACGATTCCCCATCAACTCGCGTACACACAAGGAACCGGGGTGAATATTCTCCACTGCCTTCTTTTGCCATACGTTCCTCCCATGGAGTGGCCAGGGAGGGAAATGATCGTGGTTCGTATTTCCTGCCGTTGAGGTTAGACCTCGATCGCTTAGAGACTGCTGGTGGAGGCCCACCAGCGAGAGATGATGTACCACGCTTCATGGCGGGTCATCCACCCTGATGCCATCTACTCCGACCAAGGGCCCTCCCCACGGGCGCCACCCAGCCGCAGCAATAGCCACCTGGCAGGATGGCCATTGCCGGGAGTCCTGATGCCCCAGAGAGATGGGCATCTACTCCTTGGCATACGTGGGGAGTTAACGGCGCAGGCATCAGTAGAGCGATCCCTGTGTTGTCAGGGGGCTACAACCAACATGGTACATGGCGGCCCCACCACAACGGACTGGCTACCGTGCGGGATCTTAGGTGCAATAAAGTCCAAGGTCGTCGTCGCAGTTAAAAGCAACACTGCAGAGTGCAGCGTGGTAATCGTACCCAAGAGATGGAAAACGAGCGGGACACCATTGCAACGACGAAAAAGCCGGCTAAAGGTCTCAATGCACGACGGATACAGTGCACCATGTAAGGCGTCCTTCCCCAATTGGCTCGCTCTTCGGAATAACTTAGAAAGATGGAGGTCAAACCCGAGAGGGGACCATCACATAAGGCCGAAACATTTGAGACTCCTTTGAGTCGCCTCTTACGACAGGCAGGAATACCGCGGGCCTATTCTAACCCCCGAACCCGCAGGGGGGGCGCAGGCTGCTCTACTCCCATCCAAGTCAAGCTGTGCCCAACAGAAGCAGCCTACAGGAGTCTTGCTTCCCTGCCCGTCTTTCCTCTGTACTACGCTTCGTACCTGCTTATTCTGTACGCTTTCATTGCTGAGTTACTAGTAAGGTTCTTAAATTGATGAAAAGTCTTGTTTTTCTACTCGAGTATCACAAGATTGGACTCAATGAAATATATATCCATTTTGGTCTTTGTAGGCCAGAGAATGGTTTAGTTTATTTATTCTTTTATCATTTTCAGCGTATTTCGGGCTTGCTTATTTATTTCGATATGGGCGGTTTTCTTTGCAGCTTCCCCCTCGGGCGACTAGTACTGGCTATTCGCAACCAAGCATGATTGGGTCACCTCTAATACAAGTTTTCTGTAGTAAGCAGAACCACCGCTGAAAGTCAAGACCCTTTGTACTTACGAACCTGAAGATGTCTATTATACCCCGACACCAACTAAAATAAGGTTTTGGACGTCTATTTTCTGTGATCTAAGTGTGCTCCAGCCAAATATGACCCCACTTACACTAAATTTAATTACCCTTTCCAGGATGTGTGCTGCTGGTTCGCTGAATTCGCTAAATTCCTCAAATACGGTTCACCAAACATATTAGTTTTTCATATTATAGTAATATAAAAAGTGTACGTATGAAAGAATAAGCTTTTATTTCTTGCTAAGCTTTTTCGCCCTACATTGTATACTACCAGAATGTAATTTTTAATATCCACTGAGCCACATTTTTTCCTGTTTTAATGTTTGCCCTAAATTTATAAAGCCTCTATATTACTAAATGGCCTCATGTCAGCACACATTTTCACACACTTGACTGCCACTAGGACTTTGTCCTCCTTCAAAATGTTCATGGAGGGAGGAAACTGCTGGTCAAATTCACAAACATGTCGTAACATACTCGCGGTTCCCAAATGAGTGTTTAGTAACTTCTTCAGAATTTGCATTGCGAGACACATACTGATTTATTTGAAGCAGCCTCATAAACACACGAAGACTTTTCCCCTTCTAGACTTGGACTCTGTTTCGTGACGGGAATATATTCTTCATTTCTCCTCAATCTTCTTTAATTCCGGTTTGTTAATTTTGCTGCTCCTACCATTATGATAAATGAGCTGCAGTGAAACTACCTAAGCAAACGTCTATCTGTGTATTCTGTAGTCGCCCTGGACTAACAGCGCAACCTGTTGTCAGGTTCAGCAGGCTGAACGGGCACTGTGAAGCTTGCCAGCCCAGCGGAAACCCAAATTAACCTGCTTCAACCACTATGCTTCAGTGCAAATGTACTCTTGTGGCTCCGTTGCGGCATGTTGAGCTGCTTTAGTGGTTGTAGCGGAGATACGGGCAAGCAGGCAGGAAGGAGAATTTGTAAATTTATATGAATCTCACGCGGCAAAGAAACGTCGCTAACATTGCTGAAGATTTCACGTGTTGGTAATACTTTCGTGACAAACCGTGCATAACGGATCACTTTTCAGAAAATTCGCGCGTGCAATTGATTATGATTCAAGATACACCACAGAAATTTCACCGAAATCAAATTGAAATAATATTTCCATTTATTTGTTGTCTTTTTTTCTTTTTTAATTCTTCCACCATACAATTAGTAGACGAATAACGACAGCCTTAATTTCAAAATACATTGGAAAACATTCATGTAGTAATCTTCTATGGACATGGCTAGATAAATGAAAAAAAATTATCGCGCTTCGAACACGGAGTGAAAAAGTGTACAACCACGGCGCTAGCAACTGTGCTACCACTTCGGTTGAGCTACTTATGTGCTAAAAGGTACATAAGTTATCTAGAAAAATTTGACTGTTTTTCTCTCAGTAACGGTCGACTATCTACGGATAAGCCGAGACACGTGTTCGCTTATTTTGGCCCCTCTCCCATTGCGTGAATTTCTGGGAAGTCAGGTTACGGCACTGCCCATGTTCGCATCGTAGGTGTTATCATTGTGGGAAGCACGGAAGCCGTCGGGTTGCAAAAATCCGAGTCCAACACACTTTGCATGTTCTACAAAGTCTTAGCCGGTGAACGTCAAAGCCAAGTAGCGACTTTAGTGTAACACAGTGCTTAATAAAGTTCACCAAAGAAGAAGTCACATTTCTTCTATTCTGTGTCCATCAGATCAATTGTTTGTCGCTCTGCAGATTGACAATCGCACATACGCATGTCGTTGGACACTACTGCGTCAGTGGCTTCACTGAACAGAAGCACATACGATCTGTTTAGGAAGCCTAAGCTACGTAAGTCACAGGCAATTCTTTCCGTTTATGGTGGACATGACATTCCTAGATTAGGTATTAGCATCTTACCGCCACTTTTAGTGACTTTATCATGACAGTTTCATTCATTGTTTTATACTCAAGAGACAGTGAAAACATTTTTGACATGGATTCTTTTGATCTGATTGGTTTGTACATTCAAGGCAATGTTCTCTCTGTGAACTCATCTATGCATATGAACATAGTAGCTGAACTGTGTAACGAATTTAGTGACATTTTTCAAGATGGCTTAGGCAAAGCTATTAATTTTGATGCTCACATTACTGTGAAAGGCAATGTGCATCCACGGTCTGCCGAGAGCGGCCCGGCCCTCACGCTGTCAGATGTCAGGTGGCACAACATCTCTTATCTTGGTAGGACAGTGATATGACTTCTCCTGTAACAGGCAGTCAGTGTTCATCACCTCCAGTGATAATAAAGAAACCTTCCAGGCAGGTTGGGTGTATGTGCAGATTTACAGGCAACAGGAAATCCGCAGATTGGATTGACTCTTTTTCTTTGGCACAACCTGAGAAACTCGTGGACAAACTTGGTGCAGGTCGCTTCTTTTCCAAGACTGATCTTCACGATGCTTATCTGCAGCTTTCCTAGGATGAATAGTCACAACAAGTATTTGTGACCAACACCCACACAGGGTTATTTAAGTTTTTGAGGTTGAAATTCGGCAGTGCATCCGCACCTGCAATTTTTCAACGTTATTTGTCACAGTTGACTGTTACAGTTCCTTCTTGTTCGAAATATTTGGTTGGAATTTTCGTTTTGAGTCGTACTCACGATGAACATCTTTCCAATCTCAGGAAATCCTTTCACGTGGTCTCAGATGCTGGGTTAAAATTTAAGAACGGCAAGTGCTCCTTCTTCCAGAATGAGACTGAATGTTTAGGATATGTGATCAACAGTCAGGGTGCTCATCTTTTGCAGTCACACTTAATCGCTATCTGGGCGCTCACAGCTTCCAGGAATGTCAGCGATCTCCAAGCTGTGGTGGGTAAACTGACTTATTACATGCGATTCACTGCACATATTGCAGCTCCGTTGCATTTTAATCCCACTAAGCTGACCGTGCTTGCGGTTGATGTATCCTCTTACAGCACTGGCGCTGCTCTCTCACACAGAGTTGGATCATTGGACAGGCCAGTTGCCTTCGCATCCAAACTCCTCAAAAATGGCTCTGAGCACTATGCGACTTAACTTCTGAGGTCATCAGTCGCCTAGAACTAAGAAATAATTAAACCTAACTAACCTAAGGACATCGCACACATCCATGCCCGAGGCAGGATTCGAACCTGCGACCGTAGCGGTCACGCGGTTCCAGACTGAAGCGCCTAGAACCGCACGGCCACACCGGCCGGCCCAAACTCCTCAACAAAGCTCAGTGCAACTATACACAGATTGAGAAGGGAGCTCTTGCTATCATA
Organism: Schistocerca americana; assembly: GCF_021461395.2. NCBI lineage: Eukaryota > Metazoa > Arthropoda > Insecta > Orthoptera > Acrididae > Schistocerca > Schistocerca americana. The sequence goes on along the minus strand of NC_060130.1, from coordinate 945,392,466 downwards.
TATGTGGGGCGACCAAATTTGCCCAATACATATATGGCAGAAAAGTCTACTTGGTGATGGAACACAAGCTTGTCATCTCATTTTTCAGCCCTTCAAATGGCTGCACGCGCGCGGCGCAGTGCTCCTCTCAACTTTTCAGTGATAAATGGTGTACAGGGCAACGTTTGAGCATTCGAACGCAGACCCGCTCGCCTCCTGATTGCTTCTGATTCGGCGTTCAAATGTGTGTGAAATCTTATGGGACTTAACTGGTAAGGTCATCAGTCCCTAAGCTTACACACTACTTAGCCTAAATTATCCTAAGGACAAACACACACGCCCATGCCCGAGGGAAGACTCGACCCTCCGCCGGGACCAGCCGCACAGTCCATGACTGCAGCGCCCAAGACCGCTCGGCTGATTCGGCATTCAGCACTTCGCAAGAATATTGTTTCCACATTGATGTTTACATTAGTGAAAGACTTCATGGTTTTCCCATCAACCGCCGACGGATTATGCAGATAACGAGTGCGGACCCAGTCTCAACATTCTGTTGCAATATCTCCGCACTGGTTAGCCAACTCAGTTAAGCAGATTAATGATCCGGTTGTATGTCATTATTTTGCTCTTTGGCAGAAATGATCTGTCCAGCATTGTGTTATATTGTTACACACAGACAATAATCAACGTAGAATGGTTGTGCCAAGTTTTCTTCAGAAGGACATTGTGTGCACCAAGCAGCTTTTCCGACACCATTGCATGTGTGTCGACATGGACACTCAAATTGAAAAACTGACTTCACAATATCCGGCGTGTGTGGAAAACCAGGCTGCTCCACCACGGAAATTTTTTGACTGGCTCAAACATAACACCTCTTGGCAGCGTCTGCGTGTTGAATTTGTGGGTCCCTATCGTAATTCCCGTTGGATTACTGTGGTAGACCCCTTTGCAAGTTTCTCTTCGTGGTGCTCATGAAATCCTCCACAACAGCTAGTACAAAAAAAAAAAAAAATGGTGCAAATGGCTCTGAGCACTATGGGACTTAACATCTGAGGTCATCAGTCCCCTAGAACTTAGAACTACTTAAGCCTAACTAACCTAAGGACATCACACACATCCATGCCCGAGGCAGGATTCGAACCTGCGACCGACAGCTAGTACAGTCAAGACTCGGACGTCGGATTTTTGCATCGAAGGTGTACCAGAAATGCTGGTTTCGGAAAATAGGCCCCAGTTCGCATTGGCAGAATTTTAGCAGTTCTGTGAAGCCAACGGCATTAAGCATATAACGACAGAACCGTTCCACCCTCAATCTAATACTGAAGCGGAACGCTTCGTTCAAACGTTCTAGCAACAGATGAACAAGTTACTGCAGTGGAAGTTTTGAAAGGACACCAACATAGCACGCTGCTTCAGTTGCTGCATCCTCCGCAACGCTCTATGTTTAACGTTAACCCCTCTTCGCTCTGCTGCCTTTCAGTGAGCCACCGTGGACTCTTCGCGAATGGGAGTTGATATTGCGTCCTATGGCTGGTTTTTCGGCCGGTGTTTCCGGCCATTAACAAGACGAATGTCCGGTTGCGGGCAGGAACTTTTCATCGGCTGTAGTTTCGCAGCTCCTGTCCCCTCAGTATCACCTGCATCCAGACAACAATCCTACCCCCTTTTTAATTGACACCACGCTAGGCATATTACGTCCAGAGATTGGCAGTAAAACCTGTGACGTTCGTTTCTCAAAGTGATGATAGCATTGAAACAATACTGCAAAAGGACTTAGGTGCAAAAAAGTCAGTATATGACAGGCCAGGTATCTATAAAATTAACTGTCAGCAATGTAAAAAGTTTTGCACAGGCCAGACTGGGAGGAAACTAAAGACAAGGTTTCTTGAACACACACAACAACCAAATACTTCTGCTCTAGGCTTCCATCCTAAAGCTTGTAACCACACAATAGGCACCATTGATGAGAATATGAAAATACTACATCAAGCAAAGAAGGGTTTAAGTATGAACCTTCTGGAAGAAACTGAAATCTTTTCAACTTTAAAAAACATCCAAATGATGTTCCCGATGAACAAAAAGATTTGTAAAATAAGGCTTTCTTTGAGAATTATTCAGGTGTCGTTCACTTGCCTGATTCTAATCTCTTTGAATTCTACCACTACTCCTCCCTCTTACTCCCCTTCCCCCTAGGCTTGTCTTCATGATAAACCTTGTAGCTTAGTTTTGTAATATGAACAGATTGCCTGACATACATATGACAAGTTTTATCTAGTATTTTAATGTCAACGCCTGATGTTAATGACACTTTTATTGGACATAGTTTTCTTATTCCCTTTGTCAGGTTTCTTCATTGCGCGACTGCAGTACAGCTAAATTATATTATGGTTTGTTATCCACATCCTGTGCATTACCGTTGTTCATCATAAACATTCATAAAATGTTTGTAACTTCTCTCCTATTGTTTTACGTTGAGTATGCTAAACACTCAATATATCTATTTTTAACTCTTATTATATTTGACATGGATTTCTGGTGAGTAAGTTGGCTTCGCCTAAAGTATGTTCTACTCCAAAGATGTAGTTCTCATTTTAATGAACACCGGGTCATATTTTTCTTTTTTACTTAAAACTGTTTATTTAAAATTCTATTATGTACATAACCCTCATGTATTGATATATCAACTAAGTCGTCTGTAGCCCGATGTCTACATTCCACCTAACGTTTTTAAGTCTGTACATATGCAAGTTTAGCAAACACTTGTCTTGATTAGATGAAGAGTTTTCTGTTTGCCACTCAAAATATATACTTAATGGTTGAGCCGCTAATGTCTTTAGCTAAAGTTTCACAGTGTTTAAAGGATGTTACTGATCACTAACGCTATTATATACACGTGTTGCCAATATTCCTTAAAGCCAAATTTGGGTACACGCTTGGTTATGCCGTTGTTATTTATTCCCTGCCCTTTCTTTATGATACTAGCATAACTGACATACTAAGCTTCCAATTAAGCACTGTAACGAAACTTTATTTACATATGGTTTCCTTTAAATATAATCGATATGTGACATTAATTGTTCACTACTATAACTTAGATGCATATGAATGCTAAGTGACATTTCAATCCGTTTCTGAACAATGTATTTTACCTTGTCTTAATATTACAGATGCGATTTCTATTACGCTTATGATATAATTGACGTTTGTTTCTATACATTTCATCGGGTGTATACAATGAATACGATACTGTGTAGCATTAGGATTTTATGTTTTGTACCTTGTATTGGAAAATATGTTATCTTATGCCTGGGGTAGCAACATCCTTTTCTGTTTACATATGAAACTGTACCAAAGATGTTAATCAAAGATAGTCTAGTCCTCTACATTAACAAGTAACTTGCCATCGAGATATTTTTATACCATATGACGAAAATGTCTTTTTAAGGACCTTTGATCAACTTTTTAATATTTTGTACAAAGTAATACTTACAGTCCTGATCTCTTCAGTACTGATATGTGTACATGTAGTATTCGTACGTTTGCTTCTAAAAGTCCTGGGTCGTATATTGATATTCGTGGCATGCACTACACATTATTTGAGTAATGACTAATCTAATGTGGTGGCTTAAACCATTTTAACCCTGTAAGTATTAATATATTTTGCGCTTCTTTGTAAAAGAACTGTTAACGTTTCCTGTATAATACATATAATTATTTGTATCTTTGGATAGTATCCGTGAAGATGGTCCAAGACTGAAATCAGTTGAGATTTGGGTTTCAAATAAAAGCAGCTGATGGTCAAATATGCATTTTATACAGTGACACGTGTGACTGCCCTGCCATTCCGCAGCTGGCTCGGAAACGCACCTCTGTTGCAGACGCGAGTAGCGCCCCCATCGAGCCCGCTTAGGAACATCGTGGAGTTCACTTGAAGGCTTTGTATTCCTCGGCATGCACCCTTGGTCCGATCCAACAAGTATCTAATCAAATCTACTCCGAAATCTGCATAAACTATTAACTGTTTCTTCTTGTCTGACAGGTAACTTAATAATACATATAAATTACTCATAAATATATGGAAGTGTGATAGAGAGGATATGCACACCGTCACAATTATAAGAGAAGTGTTCTGCAGTTAACAACTGAATGATGACACAATTGCGTAAATACGTGCAATGGTTGTGAAAAAGTAAATTCGTGCGGCATTGTTGGTTGTGTGTTCCTGAGGAACGGGTTCAGCCGGTTAACTGGAAGCCTTTTAAATATTTATTTATTTATTTTTTCGTCGCACCGAATGGCCATTTCCTTCACAAAGTGTGAGAATTGTGTGAAGCGTATTTTCTGACTGTAGTATATCCGTCCAGTGTAAGTGACTTTGGTGAGGGTTAGTAGAGTTTTACTGCAGCGTTTGTCTTGCTGGTGACTATATGAGGAAGGGGTAGAGGGGAACCTGCTAGCAACGAACAGCCTACTTCTCTCGAACAGCCTCGGGGTTGACAACCAAGCACGGTGGCGCAGAGGTTACCGCACTGGACTCGCATTCGGGAGGATGGCGTTCCCATCCCGCGTTCGATCGTCCTGACACAAGCACTCTGTGGTCTCCCTAAATCACTGGAATCAAAAACGACACGACCCATTTCCTTCCGCGACCTTATACAATCATAGTTTCATCTCTATCTCTGATGCCTTCAACGTTGACGGACGTTGACCCGAATGTTCTTTCCTTCCTCCGTGCGTAACACCCCCATCCGATCGACGTATCACCATCACCAAAGTGATATGCTCCCATTAAATCAAATATAGCCTAGAATAATGGCTCACAGTCTTGTTGTGACGAACTATGCTTCAAATTATCTGCTGTTGCCGGCAAAATTCCGACGATAAAAATTTCTTGTACCACCAGGATTCGAGCCTGCTAAATTTAGGGCCAGCACACAACCTGCATTAGCGCCTCCTCTACCGAGGCAACTGGTTCTGGTGAAAATAGCATCGTGAAATAGTGCAGTAAAATATGTTAATTCTATGCAGAGCATCCCTGATAAACGCTCGAAATCTCCCAAGGTTACGAACGTCAACAACAATGAGGATTATTGAATTAGGCGATTTGTGTTTGACATAACTACTAACTGGACCAAATGTGTCTAATAAGCGAGAGTGGTGACGCAGAGGTAATACGCTGGATTCTGGTTATTGCCAGAACTTTAAGAAAATGTGGTTCACGTGGAAAAGGATACCGCGTATACGACATGAGTGCGACACATTCTTGAGTACTGCTCGAATCTTTGAGATCCTCACCAGTTTTACTGGAGGAAGACATAGACGCAATTCAAATGAAGATTTCTAGATTTGTTACCGATGGGTTCGAACAACACGCAAGTATTTCGGAGATGCTTCGGGAACTCAAATGGAAATCACTGGAGGGGAGACGACTTTCTTTTCGAGAAACACTATTGGGATAATTTAGAGAACCGGCATTTGAAACTGACTGCAGAACGGTTCTACTGCCGACAACGAATATTTCGCGCAATGATAACCAAGATATGATAAATTAGGGCTCGTACGGAGACACATAGGCAGTGGTTTTCCCTCGCTCTATTTGTGAGTGGAACAAGAAAGGAACTGACTAGTAGTTGTACAAGGCACCCTCCGCCACGCACCGTTCGGTGGCTTGCGGAGTCTCTTTGTAGATGTAGTAGTAAAACTGCACAGAACGTAAACGGATATTGGGGAAGGTACGTTATTGCTCTTTATCACGATATAGTTTTGCTCAGTCGCATAGTGGAAGAGAATGATGTAAAATACATATCAGTTGCATGAATTAGAACATACCGAATGTGATATGAAAGTTTTGAGTGTACCCAGCCTAATGGTTCAAATGGCTCTGAGCACTATGGGACTTAACATCTGAGGTCATCAGTCCCCTAGAACTTAGAACTACTTAAACCTAACTAACCTAAGGACATCACACACATCCATGCCCGAGGCAGGATTCGAACCTGCGACCGTAGCGGTCGTGCGGTTCCAGACTGAAGCGCCTAGAACGGCTCGGCCACAACGGCCGTCATATTGCCTCTAAGCATGACAGCTATATGGGGTGATATCTCGGAATTATCTTAGGTAACAAATCTTCTGGAGATTTGCAAGAACACAAAACACACATATCACTATATTTTGTTAACGTGTAACGTCTTTCTATGAACAAGGGCATAAAAAGGAGGGCATTGGTTCAGGTGAAGGTTGAGGGAATAAGTATCGTTAATTTTGAAGGGATTGTATCAAGTGTCTCATCCTTCGAATGACGAATTTAGAGAAACCATGTAAAACCTAAATGTAGATTGTTAGACACGAATTTGATTCCTAGTTGCCCGAAAACATAGCCGTAATAGCACTTACTTCGATTATGAGGGAAAGAAGAAAATTTTAGATATAGCTGGTTAGGATAACGATAAAGAAAATAAACTCATTTTTCCGACCAATTATTTCAGAAATACACTCGAGATCCAAAGAAACTGGTACACCTGTCTAATATCGGGTAGGGCATCACAAGCACGCAGAAGTGCCGCAACATGACGAGGTATGGGCTCGACTAATGTCTGACGTAGTGCTGGAGGGAACTGACACCATGAATCCTGCAGGGCTGTCCATAAATCCATAAGATTACGAAGGGGTGGAGATCTCTTCTGAACAGCACGTTGCAAGGCATCCCAGGTATGCTCAGTAACGTGCATGAGTGGGAGTTCGGTGGCCAGCGGCCAGCGGAAGGGTTTAAATTCAGAAGAGTGTTATGTAGCAATTCTGGACGTATGGGGTGTCGCATTGTCCTGCTGGAATTGCCCCAGTCCGTCGGAATGCACAATGGACGTGAATGGATGCAGGTGATCAGACAGGATGCTTACATACTTGTTACCTGTCAGAGTCGTATCTAGACGTACCAGGGATCCCATGTCACTCCACCTGCACACGCCCACACCATTACAGAGACTCCGCCAGCTTAAACAGTCCCCTGCTGACATACGGTGACCATTGATTCATGAGGTTGTGTCCACAGCCGTACACGTCCATCCGATACAATTTGAAACCAGACTCGTCCGACCAGGCAACATGTTCCCAGTCATCAACAGTCCAATGTCGGTACTGACGGGTCCATGAGAGGCGTTAAACTTTGTGTCGTGCAGTCTTAAAGGATACACAAGTGGGCGTTCGGCCCCGAAAGCCCATATCGATGATGTTTTGTTGAATGGCTCGCACGCTGACACTTGTTGATGGCCCAGAACTGAAATCTGCAACAATTTGCGGAAGGGTTGCACTTCTGTCACGTTGAACGATTCTCTTCAGTCGTCGTTGGTCCCGTTATTGCAGGGTTTTCTTCTGGCCGCAGCGATGTCGGAGATTTGATGTTTTACCGGATTCCTGATATTTGCGGTACACTCGTGAAATGGCCGTACGGAAAAATTGCCGCTTCATCGCTACGCCCGAGATGCTGTGTCCCATTGCTCGTGCGCCGACTATAGCTCCACGTTCAAACTCACTTAAATCTTGATAACCTGCCACTGTAGCAGCAGTAACCCATCTAACAACTGTGCCAGACATTTGTCGTCTTATATAGGCGTTGCCGACCGTAGCGCCGTATTGTGCCTGTTTACATATCTTTGTACTTGGATACGCATGCCTATACCAGTTTCTTCGGCACTTCAGTGTATTTAAATACTAGACAGCAACTGCTAACATAGTCATCTCGGTATGCGGTCTGAAATTTTCCCGGCGTATTTCCAATTTGAACAGTTCTCGGGTATCCGACGGGGTAGCGTCGTAATTTCTCCACAATATTTCGGCAGACGTACACTCTCGGCGCCCTATATATACTAGCCGTTACCCCTTCCGCCGTTCCTCTCCTGGTGTCTGGTGCGGCCGGCGCGGCGGCTACTGGAGGTGGTGGGGGAAGCGGCGCCTGGGTCTGAACTGGGGTCTACAGTCTCCCTGCTGCCGCCGTCGGGGGCGGTCCTCGATCTATGGGACCTCATCTTTCTCTCCAGGCTGAGTGCAGGGTTCCAAGCCTGACTAAGTTGAAGGCCGCTATCTATATTAATTAGATCGTCCTGTAGTCGGATTTCGATGGCCTCTTTAGTAACGCAGTCCCAGAAGTAGGACGATTGATAGAGTATTTTTGTTTTTTTCATAGTCCATAGTATGGCCAGTCCTTATACAATGGTAAGCCACGGCTGATTTAGTGGCCTGGCGTAATTCGGTATGGCGCTTGTATTCGCGGCACCTCTCTTCTACAGTGCGGACTGTCTCCCCAATGTATGATTTTCTGCACTGACAGAGAATTTGATAAACGCCTGGTTTTCAAAGGCCTAGGTCATCTTTCACTGAACCCAGTAGAGTTAAGGTCTTTGCAGGGGGTCGGAATACACATTTCACATTGTGTTTCCCCAGGACTCTATCGATTTTTCTTGAGGTGTTTCCGACAAACGGAATGCACGCCAATGACTTGTGTTCTTCTGTTTCTTCTTCTTGTTCTCTTGGCGCAGTCAGTCTGAGTGCGTGTCTTATTTGCTTCTGGTTGTGCCCATTTTTCCGAAATGTTGTCTCGAGGTGCTGCAGTTCTGCTGGAAGGCTGTCCTGATCGCAGATCGATCGTGCCCTGAGAACAAGTGTGCGCAAAACGCCTTCACGCTGGGAGTTGTGGTGGAAACTGAAGACATTTAGGTACAAATCGGTGTGTGTAGGTTTTCTGTATACACTGTGTCCCAGCTTGCCGTCAGGTTTCCGTTTCACCAGGACGTCAAGATGAGGTCTCAGAGATCGAAGACCGCCCCAGACGGCGGCAGTAGGGAGACTGCAGACCCCAGTTCAGACCCAGGCGCCGCTTCCCCCACCACCTCCAGTAGCCGCCTCGCCGGCCGCACCAAAGACACCAGGAGAGGAACGGTGGAGGGGGTAACGGCTAGTATATATAGGGCGCCGAGAGGAACAGCACAGCATTCGTTAGGAACCACCTGAAGATGGCAGCGTGTACGTCTGCCGAAATATTGTTGAGAAATTACGGCGCTACCCCGTCGGATAACCGAGAATTGTTCAAAATAGTCATCTCGGTACTTAACCTGAAAATGCAATTACATATGAACACATGAACATATTGACAGTAGTGGTACCAGCTCGTATGGCGCGTTAGCTCACGGGACATGGAGGTAAGTCAGACCTGGATCGAATCCATGCGGTGGATTAACGACTGTTGGTCTTGTGGATCGGCCTGTGTGAGTATTTAGGTAGTTTTTCATGTTTGTTTACCCTTACATGCTGGGAAGTCCATAACCTCCACCCCAGAAAATGTGATGCACGAACAGCTAAACTATGGTAACACACAGAACTAAGTTAACACGAGTCAGAAACAGATAATGCAAACCGAGTTTGGACAAAAATATGGAAACATAGAGAGAAATGTGTGCTTGATCATAAGAGAAGGTGCTAGGTAAGCCTGGAAGTAGTGCTGTTGTATTGAACCACGAACGGCACCTGTGCAATGCCCTGAATATATTGCAAGTGTCTGCCGTCGTCAGAACAGTGTTCTGTTTAGTCGTCAGTGCATTGTCGGAGCTAAGTGAACTCGAAGGAGGGAAGGCACGTATAGTTGGTGTTCCCGTAACCAATGAAAGCGAAGTGCTTCGTGTTTCAAGAGGTACCATATCGAAAATTTATACCGCACACAGGGTCAGCGGAGAAGCATCATTCGCTAAGTCACACCGCAGATGAAAGTGTGTGTTGAATGATCATGACGGACGGTCATTGAAGAGTATTGTGACGAAAAGTATGAGAACGCCAGCTGAAAAAGTCACTGCAGAATTGAATGTCGTGCTCTTGAACCCTGTCAGCACCAAAAATAACACAAAGGGATCTCTATAAGCAGGAAATTGCAGGGCGAGCTGGAACTCCAAAACCACTACTCAGTGGTGCAAATGCCCATAACATGAAAACGTGGTGCCGTAGTCATAAAACCTGGACTTTGCACCAATGGAAGAAAGTAATTTGGACGTATGATTCTTGTTTGACTGTTTTTAACTTCTGGTCGAGTTTATATCTGGCATACGCTGTCTCAATGCAGACTGCTTGCTGCCAAGAGTCAAACATGGCGGAGATTCGATGATGATTTGGGCTGACATATCAGGGTATTCGACGGTCTCCATGATCCACAACGTTTCATTACTTCCCAGGATTGTGTCACCATTTTGGCTGATAAGGCCTGTCCCATGCTACAATCTTTGTTCCTCAATAGTGATGCCGTGTCCAACGACAAAAGAATCCTTCTTCACAGAGCTCGCGTAGTCCATGTGTGATTCTGTGAGCAGAGGATGAGTTGTCGCACCTCCCCTGGCCACCACACTCACCAAATCTCAATATTATTGAGCCTTTGTGCTCTACTTTGGAGAGAAGTGTGCTTGATTGCTAGCCACCTCCATCATCGTTACCCGAACTGGCCGCTATTTTGTGGGATGAATAGTACGACAGTCCAAAAAAAAACATACAGGACCTGTATTTATCCACTCTGGGACGACTGGAAGCTGTTTTGAACGCCAAAGTTTTTCTTACACCGTATTAAGCATGGTAATGGTTTTTTTGTGGTGTTTTCGTATCTTTGCCCACTCACTGTACTTACCCCCCTACGTTAACTGTGATGACATGAAGGACAACCGGCCACAAGGTTAAAATAAATTTGCAAAATCACGGAAAACAGAGGGTGTCCTACGACATCATAAATGCTAGTTAAGAGGGGGAGACATTGGACGTGGTTTAGCTTGTATTGGCTGGCTCATTTCCTTGCAGTGCGAAGTAAATTATGCCTGAGTCCATTTGTCAAGAGTCAAGAGCGGCAGTGAAAGCAAAATGTCGATGTTGTGAGATGGTATGATACGAGAGGCATTCAATAAAAAGTGCCACACAGCTTTCCTGTGCCAGTTTCGGTCCAAAAAAAGAAATGCTGAGTTCGTTGTGGAACATAGTGGAATACTCCTGCTTCAGCCCCTGTAGTTTCATTAAGTTCCGATACGTGGCGGCGCTATAGGTAGCTTTACGAATAATGTCTGTAATGGAGGTGTGTTCCAAGCAGAGATCTGTCATTGACTTTCTTTTGTGGAAGAACCAGAGCATTGCAGATATTCACAGTTGCACGCAGAATGTCTACAGAGATCTGGCAGAGAACAAAACCAAGGTGAGTCATTAGGCGAGTTGTCTATCATCATCGCTACAAGATACCGCAAACGTGTCTGATATCTCGTGTGCCTGCGGGCCGCACACAGCTGTGACTCCTTTCATTCGAGGTGATCGAGCGCCATGCACTCCGCCTCGCTTATCGCATCCATGTCCCGTTCTCCAGCTGGATCCCTTATGATCTGATTCCCTTCCCCCATCTCCTCCTGTTCCTTGAACGAATACGGATGCTATAAGTCTCCCACAGACTGGACCCCCCATCCTTTGGTTTCCCCCATCCTCTCCCACCCTTGCCCAGTGCTGCGCCTGTACCACAGTGTCCTGCCTGGTCTCCATCTCCATACACTCTATGCCCTCGCCCCAGGTGGCTTCCACAAACTCCCCCTCCCGCATGACGTCCTCGTGCCTTCCATCTACCCCTCCTACCAGATCTAGTCCCTCCTTCTTCCCCCCCTCTCCTCAGGGCTCCCTCTCCGTCCCTCTCCCCTTTCCCTTCTTCCTCATTTTTCCCTGTCGAACACGTTCTTTCCCCTTCCCCCCCCCCCTGGGGCTTCCGGCTCCTTTCCTTCTCTCCTCCACTGCCCCCTCCTGGTTTTCCCCTACTGTCTCTCCCCCTCCCTTTTCTTCCCCCCCCTCCTCCCTTTTCACCCAGTGGTAGGTCCCCTTCGGTGCATGAACTTCTTCTCCATGACAGCCTCAAAAGTCAGCACACTCGATAGGAACTCACAAAACTTCATTGGACTGTTCTTCCTCATCAACTCTACAACCAGGATCTCACACCTTCCGACTTACATCTGTCTGGGCCAACGAAGGATGCGCTCCACTGGAAGCAGTACATGGATGATAGGGATGTTATTGATGCAGGAAGACGTAGGCTCCGACGTCGACCAGTAGAGTGGTACCATGCAGATATACAGGTCCGCCCGCATCTCGTGGTCGTGCGGTAGCGTTCTCGCTTCCCACGCCCGGGTTCCCGGGTTCGATTCCCGGCGGGGTCAGGGATTTTCTCTGCCTCGTGATGGCTGGGTGTTGTGTGATGTCCTTAGGTTAGTTAGGTTTAAGTAGTTCTAAGTTCTAGGGGACTGATGACCATAGATGTTAAGTCCCATAGTGCTCAGAGCCATTTGAACATACAGGTCCTCCCAGGAAGGTGGCGTAAGGGTGTCGCACTGAACGAAGATTATGTTGAAAAATAGGGTTTTGTAGCCAGAAGAGTGGGGAATAATGTGATGTATTGGACAACTGAATAAAACCAATATGCTTTCAGAAAGAGAATGAGTGGCTTTATTTATTGAACGCCCCCCATAGTTTGAATGTTGTTAAACAGACTTAGTAATTGTCAACTTCTGGGTCTCAGACGACGTCGAACTTGATAACGAAAGAATGAAAAACAGCGAGAAATGATATTAATTGGCGAATCAAAATGTTTCACTAGAGAATCGTTGTTCTAACTCTTTATGATTCCTATTTTGTTCACAACTACACATGTTTCTTTAAGACTTATTTTGTGTTAACAGTACGTCCCCTACAATTTCTTTCAGAGAATTACAGTGAATTATTTATATGCTTGTATTTCAGTTTCAAAATAGATGATGTTTTCCCAATGTTCGGCCTGGATACTACGATATGCCCTTGGTTTTCATAAGTAAGAAAATAGAGGACATCGAGATCCAGAGAATTTAAATTATGATTTACGAGTTTATCTCATCGCCGTTTATTGAACTTTGTTTAGCACTGTACGTTTTGAACTTTCCGGAAATTGTCCTTTTTATGGCGGTGAGGTTAGTTCGGTTCTTCACCCTGGCCAAATTAGGGTTCTCTCTCACATAGGCATAGAAATGTTGCAATTTACAACGTATACATGCTATTTCATTGTAACTAATTGCAATGCATAAAATAAACAAAAAATGAAATTACAACATTCGAAAAGGAAAGTCAGAAAAGAAAGCACGAAGGGGATTACAACAGACCCAAGACTTGTGAGAGTACGGAGTTAATGATACAGGAACTCAGTGAGATGTAAAGAATAAGCTATTGTTTTTTCATGAAATAAAGTGACTTACATTTTTACTGGTGTGCACTTTTTCAAAGGAATCATCTCAGCATTTGTCTTCAGCGATTCAGGGAAGCGACGGACTTTGATTGTGGGATATGTGTAGCGTCTCTGATGTTCTCGACGCAGAATATTCTATACTATGTTGCTGCAAATATAGAAGCTGCTCGCCGAAATACTTCTAGTACCGAGTGGATTTGTGAGGGTCCCACGGTAATCACAAAACCCTCACAGTGACTGAATATTGGAAATCCGGCTGCTCGGTTAATTAAGAATTCTTTTTCAAAACTGCTGTTTATTAATAAAAAGTATGTAAACTCAAAGCTGTCGTATCGGAAGGCACGCGCTTTCCGAGCAGAAGAAACTATATGTACTGTAGAGCTACAGTACAGTTCATTGTCAGAAATGTATACATGTACTTCCGCTTCAAGTCCTACTTATTCCACAAGGCCACTCGTAGCTTCCAAAACTTTTTAAAGGAAGAAGCCGCGTGACGATAATGTGACTGTGGGTTGAGGTTGACCGCCGCGCTCGGACGCTGCCTTGAACCAGCTTCCGGCGGTTTCTACACCGTATCATTCAATACTTCTATGCTGTGGACTTGCTGGGTCTGAAAGGAATTATAAATTTAGGGATCGATTATCTCGTGGCTAGTGTGAATATAGGAAACCTATACTTGAGGACCGGTGCTGATAGGTGTGAAAATTACCGAACAATCAGTTTAATAAGTCTGGGCTTCAAAATACTAACACGAATTCTTTACAGAAGAATGGAAAATCTCGTACAAGCCGACCTCGGACAAGATGAGTTTGGATTCCGGAGAAATGTGGTAAAACGTGAGGCAATACTGACCATACGACTTCTCATAGAAGATAGCATAAGGAAAGCCAAACCTACGTTTATAGCATTTACAGACTTAGAAAAAGCTTTCGCCATGTTGACTGGAATACCCTCTATCAAATTCAAGAGGTGTCAGAGACAAAAAACAGGATTCAAAAGGCTATTTACAGCTTGTACAGAAACTAGGTGGCAATTAAAAGAGTTGGGGGTGTGAAACGGAAGCAGTGGCTGAGAAGGGGCTGAGACAGAGTTGTATCTTATCCGCGATGTTATTCAATCTGTACATTGAACAAGCACTAAAGACAAACAAATAAAAATCTGGAGTACGAATTAAAGTCAGGGAGAAGAAATAAAAACTTTGAGGTTTCTCGATGACATTGTAATTCCGTCAGAGACAGCAAAGGACTTGGGAGAGCAGTGGAACGGAATGGACGGTGTCTTGAATGGAGGATATAAGATGAACATCACCAAAAGCAAAACTAAGATAATGTGGAAGTAGAGAGGATATAAAATGTAGACTGGCAATGGCAAGAAAAGCATTTCTGAAGAGGAGAAATTTGTTAACATCGAATATAGATTCAAGTATCAGGAAGTCTTTTCTGAGAGTATTTGTATGGAGTGTGGCCATGTATGGAAGTGAAACATGGACGATAAACCGTTTAGACAAGAAGATGGCTCTGAGCACTATGGGACTTAACATCTGAGGTCATCAGTCCCCTAGAACTTAGAACTACTTAAACCTAACTAACCTAAGGACATCACACACACCCATGCCCGAGGCAGGATTCGAACCTGCGACCGTAGCGGTCGCGCGGTTCCAGACTGTAGTGCCTAGAACCGTTCGGCCACCACGGCCGGCGACTAGAGGAAGGGTTCGGTTGGTAGGACACATTCTGAGACATCAAGATCACCAATCTAGTACTGGGGAGAAGCGTAGAGGGTAAAAATTGTGGAGGGAGACAAGAGATGAATACAGTAAGCAGCCGGCCGGAGTGGCCGAGCGGTTCTAGGCGCTACAGTCTGGAACCGCGCGACCGCTACGGTCGCAGGTTCTAATCCTGCCTCGGGCATGGATGTATGTGATGTCCTTAGGTTAGTTGGGTTTAAGTAGTTCTAAGTTTTAGAGGTCTGATATCCTCAGAAGTTAAGTCCCATATGCTCAGAGCTATTTCAACAGTAAGCAGATTCAGAAGGATTTAGGTTGCAGTAGTTACTCGGAGATGTAGAGGGTCGCACAGGATCGAGTAGCGTGGAAAGCTGCATCAAACCAATCTTCGGACTGAAGACCACAACAATAACAACATACTTGAGGACAAAGATATAGGTGTGTGATTACTGAGAAGACAACGGAAAGAACACAGTGTGTGGTAATCCCGACTTGGGACTGTACATTGTAACATTAGTTCTCTAGAGGAAGAGTTGAATGTATCATAGAGAGATGTTGGTGCTGTTATACGACACGGGAACGCGTTGTAGTGAATACGTATTGTAGGATGTCAAAGTTACCTAGAATGGGATATTTTATTTTCATGTCCCCAGAGGAAAGATTTATGTAGAAGCGATGACTATATCTTCCGCACATGGAAACCGCATTTTCCATCCACATTAGTTGCTCGCATAACATCAAACCAAGAGTAACTGAAACGGTTTGTGCATACTTAGCAAACGTTATTCTCACAGTTCTCAACTGATAATTCCTACATGGGATACGATACGAGCCGGGTGGTGCGATGGTAAAAAGCTGGACTTGTATTTGGGAAGACTGACGTTCAGATCCAAGTCAAATATTCAGTTTAGGTTTCCCACAGTTTCCATTGGCCCAGTTGTAAACTTCATAGAGATCTTGATGATTGATTTTAGCTGGTGTCTCTCTTTCTGATACAGTACAAGCCCTTCTGCATCCAGACGATAATCAAAGTGAGCGAGTTCGAAAAATGTTATTTATACATATATAAAATATCATTAGTCTTAATACAGAGTCTTGAGGTAGAACTGAATTTTTGTTTGTTCTTCACTACCAGTCTAATATATTTGCGATGAATTGACCAGGAAAAGCTACTTGTCGAATAAGAACCGTGAACGAATGGAGGCACCCTGCCTCTATGGACATTACACTGGGTCCATTGGCTGACGGATGTCAAGATGATGTAACACAACCTTAGTATATAAGGTCCGTCTATGTGTCTTAATAAAGGGCTGTTTGTTTGTCTACAATACGTGTTCGCTGTTTTTGAAACATTCTCAGGGCTTTTCTGTGTTCCTTTCTTTCACATGTGCACTATGTGATAAATACTATTCGAACATCCACAAAAATACGTTTTTCACATTAGGTGCATTGTGCTACCACCTACTGCCAGGTACTCCATATCAACGACCTCAGTAGTCATTAGACATCGTGAGAGAGCAGAATGGGGCGCTCCGTGGAACTCACGGACTTCGAATGTGGTCAGGTGATTGGGTGTCACTTGTGTCATAATTACCTACCCGAGATTTCCACACTCCTAAACATCCCTAGGTCCATTGTTTTCTATGTGATAATGAATTGGAAACGTGAAGGGACACTTACAGCACAAAAG
This sequence comes from Schistocerca americana, assembly GCF_021461395.2. Lineage (NCBI taxonomy): Eukaryota > Metazoa > Arthropoda > Insecta > Orthoptera > Acrididae > Schistocerca > Schistocerca americana. The sequence goes on along the minus strand of NC_060130.1, from coordinate 945,375,813 downwards.
TGTGCAGTCCGATCTAGTCTGTTTGTAACGCCGGAAATGCATATCCTCCTATTTTCATCTATTGTACTATTATATTTTTTCCTTGTTTTGTTACCTCAAGATATGAAATTTCTGTCTCTTTATATATTGTAATTGTTTTACTGTTTGTATATATATATTTATGCACTTATGTCTATGTATAATTGGTTTGTTTCGTAAATATTATTTGTATTTTTACGCTGGGTCTTGCCTAGGGAAAACTGCTATCGAACGATTACATCGATGGGTCGTGTGAAGAATCAAAGTGTGTAGGATCTTTGGTAGTGTTAACTCTGCCGCGTGGGGCGAGAGCTGAAGGAGTCTGGCGGGAGTAGCGAGTGGAGCAGGTGTGTTGTGTGACGCTCCCGCGAGTTGCCGCGCTTTCGGGGTTTGGCAGCATGTAATTGCGCTCGACTCGCGATGATAGTTTCTGACATGGTGTTGCGGACGGGAAGCATTAGCTGGCGCACATCAAGAGCCCGTTTCGCCTGGTGACCGTGTCAAGAAGAAGGCGCGCCAACATCCAGCTTCTGCAACAGCGACGGCCGACAATGAGTGACTGTCGCCACCTCCTCGATCCACGGCTTCGAACCTTCAATCAACCAACAAGGAAGACTAAAAGCACGTAAAGTTTCAGAACTGTATGGCAGACCTCAGCTTTTCAAATTGTTCCATTTGCCTCGCAAAATTACAGCAACTTAGCATGAACCTTTGTTGCTCATTGTCCCAATTGCATTGCCAAGCAGGGTCCCTTCCTTTTCCGAAATGAACCCGAGTGTCGTTGAAATTCAAACGCCAGCATAATTCCATTTCACTGCTTTAATTTCAAAGTTCAATTTAAGTAACAATAGTTAGATTACACAAGCACAAATTAAGAGTGCGAGTTTTGTTACCGTATTTTAGCTTACCTGTGACTGCAGCTCAGCTTGGTACGTACTAAATTTTACTATTGTTAATTGTTCAGAATCGTTTAATTCAAGTTCAAAGTTAAGTCTCTTCTTTCTAAATTGCGTAGATTCAAGTAGCTTTAGAAATGATTGTTGAGGTAGTCCAAGACTAACTGTATTTCGATGTGCTTCAGAAAGAAAGCTCACTATTAACTTCAGTCACTAAATTAACTTTCGATTTTCTGGTTTCATTAATTCTTTTGCTAAATTAAGTGTAGCGAAATTTATTACTTCTGACAAACTTTCAGTTTTCACACTACACGTGTCAACCTTCAGTTGCCACGCTTCTAGTGCTAATTATATGTGTAATAACCTTTCTTTTTCAGTTATTATAGTAATTGTCCATAGGACTGGCGACCGTAATGTCCCCCAAATCTCAAATATCTAATTACCGCTAGTTGATCGTTAACGTAACGGCCGCACATTTACTTTCTTTATTAACTTTATCCCTATTTCAAAATTAATTTCCACCAGTTTCACTTGCATTTTTCCTTTCATTTAGATGTAACCCTTTCCTCCCTCTTTACCGACAGGTTAACTTCGGTGACGATTGCTTTTCCAAAATTCCCATTAGGTACACGCGGTTTCATTTTTCACTGTCATTAAGGTCGAAAAGTGAGGGGGAGGTTACACGTGGCGACCTGGTGACAGGACAATCTTCAAATTTGAGGTTGTTCTGGACACGAATCTTGCATTGTACAAATCTCGTAACAAAGTACTGGTTACGAAATGGTCGATACGTCAGCGAGAATATTAGTGTGAGGAATCCTAATTAGATTGAGATTTGGCATTTATATTGAAAATTATTAAAATGAGTGAAGGCAACAATTACCAAAATTTGGTAGGCTTGGATAAGGAGCAATCGGTCGAACAGTGGGGAACGCGCACCGCGGTACCCATTGTTCAGGGACAGGCGGCTAGCATGAAAGACGCGACCGCCGAAACGCAACAAAGAGCAGAAATGGAATTCCACACTTTAGAAAATGTTTCGGAGTCGGAAGTGAAAATCAAATGCGAATCCCTTGATGACGAGTACGGGGGGACAATTAAAGAGGAAGCCGCTACGGAAGTAAAACCGGTAGTTTCCGGGAATTTAACTGATTTATTGAATGTTTTGATTAACGAAATCAAGAGTCAATCGGCCAAGTTGTTGACTGAGAGACACCACCGATGGTTCAAATGGTTCAAATGGCTCTGAGCACTATGGGACTTAACAGCTGTGGTCATCAGTCCCCTAGAACTTAGAACTACTTAAACCTAACTAACCTAAGGACATCACACACATCCATGCCCGAGGCAGGATTCGAACCTGCGACCGTAGCAGTCGCACGGTTCCGGACTGCACGCCTAGAACCGCGAGACCACCGCGGCCGGCAGACACCACCGACAGTTGAAGAAGGTCGTAATGTGCAATAGACAGACATCTATCCAGACCATCACACAGGAATTCCAGAGTGCATCAGGATCCACTGCAAGTTCTATGACAGTTAGGCGGGAGGCGAGGAAACTAGGATTTCGTGGTCGAGCGCCTGCTCATAAGCCACACATCACGTCGGTAAATGCCAAACGACACCTCGCTTGGTGGAAGGAGCGTAAACATTAGACGATTGAATAGTGGAAAAACGTTGTGTGAAGTGACGAATCACGATACACAAAGTGGCGATCCGATGGCAGGGTGTGGGTATGGCGAATGCCCGGTGTACATCGACTGCCAGAGTGTGTAGTGCCAACAGTAAAATCTGGAGGCGGTGGTGTTATGGTGTGGTCGTGTTTTTCACGAAGGATGCTTGCACCCCTTGTTGTTTTGCGTGGCACTATCACAGCATAGGCCTACATTGATGTTTTAAGCACCTTCTTGCTTCCCACTGTTGAAGAGCAACTCGGGGATGGCGATTGCATCTTTCAACACGATTGAGCATCTGTTCATATTGCATGGCCTGTGGCGGAGTGGTTACAAGACAATAACATCCCTGCAATGGACTGACCTGCACAGAGTCCTGACCTGAATCCTACAGAACACCTTTGGAATGTTTTGGAATGCCGACTTCGTTCCAGGCGTCACCGACCAACATCGATATCTCTCCTCAGTGCAGCACTCCGTGAAGAATGGGCTGCTATTCCCCAAGAAACCTTACAGCACCTGATTGAACGTATGCCTGCGAGAGCGGAAGCTGTATCAAGGTTAAGGGTGGGCCTACATCATATCGAATTTCAGCATTACCGATGGAGGACGCCACAAACCTTTAAGTCATTTTCAGCCAGGTGTCCGGATATTTTTGGTCACATAGTGTATGTTGCAGTAGAATTATGCACTATCGCATAAAAATTATGCAGACACCTGTTAGTGGATATTAATATAGGGTATGTCCACCCGTTGCCTTTATAGCGGATTGCAATCTGCTGGGGACAATTTAAGTGGGTTGTCTGAATGTATGTGCAGGAATGGCAACTCATTCTTCCTCAAGAGCCGAAACCAGAGAAGGTAGTGACGTTGGATGCTGGGGTCTGGAACGAAGTCGACTTCCTATCTCATCCCAAAGTTACGTTCGCAACTCTGGGTGGGGCCGTTCGATCAGGAGTGTTATTGTCCGCAAACCATTCCCTCATAGATACTGCTTTATAACAGGTTGCATTGTCATGCTGATACAATCAATCATATTCTTCGAAATATTCTCTACTATACGCAGTATGCAATGACATAAAATGTGTTGATATCTTTCCACATTTAGCATTTGCTTCAGCGCAGCAAGGGAACTACACCCTAATACATGTTGGAAACACCACCATACCGTAACAGCTACTACTCGGTATTTCACTGTTGGTACTACACATGATGGCATGTAACGTTCTCCAGACATTTGCCAAACCGAAACCCATCAATCAGATTGCTACAGGGTATAATGTGATTCTTCACACTGTGAGTTAAAGAGCATTTCGCTCTCATTTAAGTATATGGCCGAAGGAGACAGCCTTCCAAGTATTGTGAAACGAATCCTGTCGTCCAGGACCGTGTGCGACAAAGAGCGCAGATTCGCCACGAGATGAGAAAATTCACAGGCATCTATTGTGCTGAGTAGGGCCAGGCTGAACAGGCCTACGCGCTGTACTGTGCAAGTGAGACAGACGAGAATCTACGTCATAGGGAAACCCCGTAGGCGCTGTTTGTGCCCAGGGAGGCGTAGCAGTGTTAAATATGGCCGCTGTGGCCAAGCGGTTCTAGGCGCTTCAGTCTGGAACCGCGCGACCGCTGCGGTCGCAGGTTCGAATCCTGCCTCGGACATGGATGTGTGTGATGTCCTTAGGTTGGTTAGGTTGAAGTAGTTCTAAGTTCTAGGGGACTGATGACCTCACATGTTAAGTCCCATAGTGCTCAGAGCCATTTGAACCATTTTATGGCGGACCTAAGATCGGCCATAAAGGGAAAAATTTATGAAAACTAATTAATTCTGTAGTAATTCAGGGATTGAAGCCACAGTAATTTTAATCTATCATCTTTCTTAAATTTTCATGGTGATCCCAATAAAACTTGAATATTGATCATATCTATAATAGTTTAGGATTTACTGTTAAAGTGAAATTAACAAGCTTGGTAACAAAGACCTGAATGCTAAAATCTTAACGCTTTGGTCGATCTTAACGAACGACATTTCATATAAAAGCGCAGCATTAAAATGACAAATTTTGTAAATATCATCTCTGTACCTTTATTTGTTTAAAAGATATAGTAAATTTAAATTATCAGTATTTTCAGTTAAGCATCAGATCATAATTTCCTCCACACAAAACAAATTGAACAATGACAGCATGACACCTTATTGAATCATTAGGTAATAAAATATTTGCTGTAAAGTTTAGTGCATAATAGTTACTTTTGTTCTTTATTTATTTTTCAGAAAGTACACTCGTGCAAGGCTACTGGCCGTGACATTGAAAGTTAAGGAGGGAACTGTATTGGTTTCATGTAAAAGAATTATCGTTTATTACGTAATGGATATTATTGTTACTTTATTTAGTACGTGAAAGTGGTCAAGCTTTGATTATTTAAATATTTTGAAATGTAAAATAGTGTAGAATAAGCTGTAGCCAGTCAGATGGACGGCTTCAGGGAATGGAACTGCATTAGTCTGTTGAGCGACGATGTTCGGCACCCGAGTGACGCGGCGGGATACGGGAAGTGGAGACGCGAAAGCGGACAGTCGGTCTTTAGGCAGCTAGGAAATGAAACGACTTCGAAAATTTCTCGTTGTGTTGTATCGCGGGGGTTAGTCTCTGAGCGGTGAGCAGCCGCGAGCATGGTGTGAACTCTTAACTTTTCGATTAGTTAACGAGGTGGAGTATTGGTCTTGTAATTCGCGATGAAACTGTGAATGATCGAACTGTGTCAAATGGATATAGGCTCGAGTGTAATATAAATTCTTAATACGGCCACTTTCGCTATTAGTTTGCTTTCTGAATAGACATTATTCTAAGCAAATCGCAACTGTGTGGCCTACATCGTTTATGGGTCGTTAATTTAGCTCCCGATATTATTATTACTGTTGTTATATGTTATATTAACGTTATATGTTTCATACAATGTCGTTCACTTGCCATCAGCCAGACAATTTAACCAAAGGGTCTCAAGTGTCTAATTTAGAGCGTGTAATGCGACACGTGCGGTTCAACCTCTAAACGAGTTTGAGCCAAGACATTTCGTCGAAGAGGATCCGCACGTGAACCCGAACATCTTTGGGATGTTAGCTCGCAACTCCGCAGCACTCGTTTTCAGTCGTCGTCTATCAAGAGGCGTCGCTGTCTACACCACCTCTCACAGTGAGTACAGAAACTGCGGCCTATGAGAAGCTGGTCGGCCTGTCCGTCAGTATATCAGCTGTGCCCGGTCTTAGTTTAGCTGTTACTGTTCCTTCGCATTTCCATTTCACCAACAGTTGACTTTGACTGCTTTAGAAGGACTGAAACGTTTCTGATGGATTTGTTACTCAGGTAACTCCCAATGACTAGTCCCGACCGACCTGTTCGGCTGTTACTGCTTATTTAGTGACAATACCATACTCCCTACCTGCTTTTATGTTGGTGGGCCCGCCTCTCGCGATGTGTAGTGGTCAATTCCGCGTTACATGATGGTGCCTGGATACCTTTGATCAGTTAGTGTATTTATTTGTCATATGAAGCCAAGATGATCTGTTATGGGAATTTTCGTGTACTCATTGTTATACCAACTTTATGTTAAAAATACACACCACTGAAAATTCCGCACTAGAATATCCTGGACTGAAAAGGGTAGTCACATCGCGGCGCAGTTGTGAAGAAAGAAGAATAAAAAAATCGCCCTGCTGTTGTTTCAATAATAAAAGAAGCGGAACGAGTATTGTGGACAAACTGGCGGAGGAGGAACTGACGGGCCTCAATGTCGAGGTTATCAGCTTGTACACAAACTAACAGCCTTTAATTTCGTCGTACAGACGGGGTTTATACGCTGCAAACCTAGTCAGAATAAAGTTGACGACTAAGGAACGACGGAAGACATATGAAATGAAGACTTAATAGCGTTTAGAATTATATTAATACCTTCAGCTGGTAACGGGTCTTGATATATATCAACGGGCACAGGTGAACCCAGGATCTCCTGTTTACATGACATCCATCTTTTTTAATCTCATTTTGTTCAGTTTTGTTCGTTGCATCTACTCGAGGCGGACGTTTAAGTTCGTTGCTGATCGATTAACTCAGTATTTTTACTACAGAGGGCAGCTAACCCTCTGACCGAACACGCTGAACTACCGTGCCGGCATTATTTTTGAAAATGTGTGCCCCGACTGGGACTCGGGCCCGGGATCTCCTGCTTACATGGCAGACGCTCTATCCATCTTTTTTTTTAATCTCATTTTGATCCTTTTTGGTCGTTCTATTTGTTCGGGGCGGATGTCCATGTCACTTATTCAAGTTCGTCGTTCATCCATTAACTCAGTTTTTTTGTTACAGATGTCAGCTATCCCTCCCACCGAACACGCTGAGCTACCGTGCCGGCTGAGCCACCGAGGGCACAGAGGATAGCGCGACTGCAGGGACTATCTTGCGCGCGCCTCTCGCGAGACCCACATTCTCACCTTGTATGTCCACACACTACATTCGTAGTGCCCCACCCCAACACACTCATAACTCGTGGAAGACGTTCTTACAATGTCCCGTAAGAGTTCGGGGAATATGAGTGCATCCGCACAGAAGAAGAATTTCATGGCCCGTGTTGCCAGAACTATATACTTGTATGGATATGGTGTCTGTTCTTTCGGACATGTCCGAAAGAACAGACACCATATCCATATAAGTTAATAGCGTTTGGCTGAGACGAAAAGTTGGTAATGTTAAAGTTTTTCTCACTCCAATACAGGTAAAACAATGAGGGAAGGTGAAGATTAAAACATAACGCTCCGTCGACGACGATTTCGTTAGAGATACACGCTCAGATGTCGACGGTATTTGACTCTGAGATATTGAAGAAACTACAGAATATCTGAATCAGATTGCCTGGACAGGAAAATGAACTCTGGTTCTCTGAAGTGCGAGTACACTGTCTTAGCACTGAAGCTACTGCTGGTGGGTGAATGGAAGAGATTCTACAGTCAGAGCTATTATTCAACAAACAGCGCTCTGTCCTAGAGCCACTCATTGGTGGTTAATAGAGATTACCGGGTGTAAACGAGCAACGGACGCTCGGCGTACGTGGGGAGATTAGGTTCCATTTATCTTCTACTCTGATTGCTGTATGTATCTACACTCCTGGAAATGGAAAAAAGAACACATTGACACCGGTGTGTCAGACCCACCATACTTGCTCCGGACACTGCGAGAGGGCTGTACAAGCAATGATCACACGCACGGCACAGCGGACACACCAGGAACCGCGGTGTTGGCCGTCGAATGGCGCTAGCTGCGCAGTATTTGTGCACCGCCGCCGTCAGTGTCAGCCAGTTTGCCGTGGCATACGGAGCTCCATCGCAGTCTTTAACACTGGTAGCATTCCGCGACAGCGTGGACGTGAACCGTATGTGCAGTTGACGGACTTTGAGCGAGGGCGTATAGTGGGCATGCGGGAGGCCGGGTGGACGTACCGCCGAATTGCTCAACACGTGGGGCGTGAGGTCTCCACAGTACATCGATGTTGTCGCCAGTGGTCGGCGGAAGGTGCACGTGCCCGTCGACCTCGGACCGGACCGCAGCGACGCACGGATGCACGCCAAAACCGTAGGATCCTACGCAGTGCCGTAGGGGACCGCACCGCCACTTCCCAGCAAATTAGGGACACTGTTGCTTCTGGGGTATCGGCGAGGACCATTCGCAACCGTCTCCATGAAGCTGGGCTACGGTCCCGCACACCGTTAGGCCGTCTTCCGCTCACGCCCCAACATCGTGCAGCCCGCCTCCAGTGGTGTCGCGACAGGCGTGAATGGAGGGACGAATGGAGACGTGTCGTCTTCAGCGATGAGAGTCGCTTCTGCCTTGGTGCCAATGATGGTCGTATGCGTGTTTGGCGCCGTGCAGGTGAGCGCCACAATCAGGACTGCATACGACCGAGGCACACAGGGTCAACACCCGGCATCATGGTGTGGGGAGCGATCTCCTACACTGGCCGTACACCACTGGTGATCGTCGAGGGGACACTGAATAGTGCACAGTACATCCAAACCGTCATTGAACCCATCGTTCTACCATTCCTAGACCGGCAAGGGAACTTGCTGTTCCAACAGGACAATGCACGTCCGCATGTATCTCGTGCCACCCAACGTGCTCTAGAAGGTGTAAGTCAACTACCCTGGCCAGCAAGATCTCCGGATCTGTCCCCCATTGAGCATGTTCGGGACTGGATGAAGCGTCGTCTCACGCGGTCTGCACGTCCAGCACGAACGCTGGTCCAACTGAGGCGCCAGGTGGAAATGGCATGGCAAGCCGTTCCACAGGACTACATCCAGCATCTCTACGATCGTCTCCATGGGAGAATAGCAGCCTGCATTGCTGCGAAAGGTGGATATACACTGTACTAGTGCCGACATTGTGCATGCTCTGTTGCCTGTGTCTATGTGCCTGTGGTTCTGTCAGTGTGATCATGTGATGTATCTGACCCCAGGAATGTGTCAATAAAGTTTCCCCTTCCTGGGACAATGAATTCACGGTGTTCTTATTTCAATTTCGAGGAGTGTATGTGCGCTAGTTTCCCATCACATTGTACGTGTCACGTTACCTGTTAGAGGCACGAAACGGTTCACATATTTATCATGTGTGGGTTATCAACGTACCAATAATACCGCTTCGATTCTGTTGATGTGCTCGTAGACTGTGAATCTATAGATCGTTGCTATCAAGTAGCGCCGCGAGCACGCACTGTCGGCGGTTGAGTTTTCACTGTACAGGTACACTTCTGTTAATACACTATTCAACACCGTGGAAACCCTTCTATTAGTGCAACTGTACTGGTCGAATGAGACGTTTGAGAGTGATTAAATTGGAAACGTTAACAATTAGCATGTATGGTCTGATGTGAATACAAACGCAACCACTGAAGCATGTAATCAGTAAAAGTTTTGCGACAATTTTTGGGTCAGCGTCGTTGGCGAACGGTTTAGGCCCTTCTGTTCTTTCATCTGGGCTCAACATTCTGACTTACAATGCTTCCTCAGAGAATACTCTACCCTTAGAAATCCGAAATTTGTTTGTCGGCGGCCCCTCTCGTGCAGAAGCATTTCTTCCCGACCCTCACTAAATCCTACAAATGTAATTAGTACTAGCAGCTTATTAAGACAACCAACATACTATCTACTACCTCTGTTTCTCTGTATGAACTCTCATATCTAATCAGTGAGAACTATGGGCCAGATAACGATCTCATCTCGGGTCACTGATAAGGACTTCCAGTCATCATGTTACACATTTGGGCGCCATATATTTGAGGTTAACCCCACATTCCTCCCCCTCCGAAACCACTGCCAATTGACCAATGCCCCCCACCCCCACCTCCTCCCACTCTCTCTCACCTCTCACCCTCCCAGCTCCTCCCCGCCCCCCTCACCCCTGGACCAATGAGATTCAAGCATCTCCTCCCAATCTTCATCTTTTATAGCTAGGTCACTTAAGCGGTGGCTTCATTCTGGAGCTGTAGAACGGGGGGGGGGGGGGGGGAGAAACAGGTTGTGTATTTGTTCATTTGTTCATAGCAAATTAATGTTATAACATTAAGTAAAGATCACTTGAGATCAGTTCGTTACTAATAATTTAATATTAGGCGATTTTCGTCATTTGAGGCACCAGGAGAGACCACATCAAGGCAAATAAGTAAGTCTTTAATTTTTTCGACAATTTTATATATTATTAAAATTTTTCCATATTTTACACAGTTTGACTTTCCAAAATTATGCCGTCCCACTGCTCTGTACGTCACGTCCACATTGTGTTGCGTTACGTTGTATCACGATGTTGAGTCAACATGATTCTATATCGCTTCGCTTCATATCGATGTCATGATGCTCTCAGCCAGTCATAATGCAGCATGTATACAAAAGTATCCGAATTATTTTATCATTACCACCATTTCATTAACAGTGTGTGTGTGTGTGTGTGTGTGTGTGTGTGTTAAAATGAACCCATTGTTGGAAATAATGATGCTGTAACACGTACCCGTGGGCGACTTTAATATCGGTGAGCCAGGGCTCCCCGGTAGAATAAAAAGCCATGTAAGACGACATAAAATTGTGAATTATTATTAGAGAGTGTGTAACATTGTTAGAAGTCATGTAATAAGTTGGAGTAGGAGAGTTACCAATCTGATTGACAAGGTTAATCCGGTGTTTACTTAAAATTCAGGCAGGAATGACGCAATGCGACGAACCCCTTACGCATGGACCATGCTGGGCATGTCAGGAAAAAAATTAGAGACAAATACAATCCTACAAGCTCACTGACGGTGGGCGAGGTCTGCCTGTGCTCCCCAGGCAGAATAAAAATGCGTGTGACTCTCGAAATATGAGGGTGTGACACCTGTACAAAAGGTCGTAAATGGATGTGGAGTATACATACACGTCCCCGCCACCAAAACGAGACTGAGCAATGGCCACAGTGCACCAAGAAAAAACTATTCCTACATACTCAGTCATAGACTCGCAGACTCTCTCGCTTGGCGATAAAATGCGACCTTACACAGAGTTACAGAGTTCATGTACCGTCTGTCGACAAGCCGAGTCTCCAAAGACGCACACGTAATTACTATTTATCTTCCACAAACAGGAATTAACTTGCGAGCAACACATGTGGTGATAACAGTAGAGTCACCATTATTTCTTCTCGATACCTGCAACCGCTTCAAATTAACGCTACCTCCACAACCATTGCAAGTTTCCAGGTAGATGGAGAAATACAGCTGTTGACGCAACGGCGCTCCCCCGTAAGTGAAAAGCCTAACCCTGGGGAAGAACCGCCACAGTATCGACATGCGGACACTGATTATCAGTAAGCGCCGGAAAATCCCATACGCAAAAATGAAAACGGAGAAAAGGGAGAATCACCGACCTGTGTGTGGCACTAACGGTAACGGTGCACAAATTCCGTTCTCCCCACCTGTGGCCGCACCGTCCAGAACAAAGAGGCCGTTCTGCGACCAGTAAAGAAACAATAGCTGAATAGGACACATGCACTGGCGGCATTGCAGGAAGGTGGTGTTTGATACGGCGGCCAGCGTGCAACCTGCCGAAGGCGTGCGGCAGCCAGTAGGCGCAGGTACCTCTAAACTGCTCTAAATTTTTTTCTTGTTATAGATCCCTCTAAATACCAGAAATGACACACTATTAATGATAGCAGAGTTTTTCCCGCAGTTCGAGTGTTGTACTAAGAAAAAAATTCTTGTCGTGTTGACCAACGTGATGGGATCATTAAACACAAGTGTTTATTATGCACCCTGTGGTAAGCAAAGTTCGATAATTCGCAGGACAGGTCAACATAGAGCTTCATACGAAGAAGAAGGAAAACGAAATAAATTAATTTATAGTCAAACTGTGTGGTTTATAAGGTAGCTGGCCATACTTCGTAGCAGTGAGTATTTTGTCCATGGAGGTATGTTCCGTCTATGCAACTAAAGGCGGTTTTTTTCCCCATACGATTTCTGTATTTTTTTTTTTAATTTATGAAGCATCTTTGGTGGCGATATCCAGTGTTGTTAGTCCATATATGTGAGGTCCTGGAGTTGTGTTCGTTCGGTGGTCATGCGCTATCTGACCGATTTCCAGCATTTTTTTCACCCTCGTTTATTACACCGCAACACTTTCACTCTTCATGAAATAAAAGAAGTGTAGCGCGTGTGACAAAAAATACTGCCTTCCATTTAGTTGCATTGTTTCCCCATGGATTTTGAAGCAACTAAGGAACGACGGAAAACGGAAAAAATGACGAGTATGTTATTGGTTCTGGAAATGCTGCAACACACGCCGTCATTTAAAACTCATTTAAAACGCCATTTAAAAACTCGATGAATGCGAGGTAGCGTATGTGTAATATTTGTTTGGAAATACGTGTATGTAAACACTGTACTCGCATAAAATAGACTTCTATGGAAAAACTTCAACATAGTTCTGGCAGTAATTATAGCCCACATCTATTAAACCTACCTGGTAAGTTTCTCAGACTGATGAGCAAATCCGTGCTTTTTAGCATAACACAGCACGAAAATCCCAAACATGTTATGCATGTGATTTATAATTGTCAATTCGATGGGTATTCATAGGTAGTTATTTACTGACTTTAGCGCTGTGTGGTTGAACCATGACACATTTTCACAAATACAGCTATCTGTTGTAGCGCTAGAGCAACGCAACAGGGAAGGCTATGTTTCTGTCAGCTATAGTTGCGTGTGCATAATAAAACATGTTTCCCACTCATGGTTCTATAAGAGGTAGCCGACGTCACTAGCGTAGTAGAGGAAATGATTTCAGTGACCTGGCAGATTAACGTTGAATTCCACCATTAGATCGTCTACAAAACGACTGTCCGTATCACTGTTTGTGTAATCTATTTCCACGTTAAATAATTAAAAGTATTGGCATACAGTGAATAGGTTTATATCCCATCACAGGTCTTGATGTTTTTTTTCTTCGAATTAGATTATCGATGTACTATACTGCATCCTACCATTACCGGTTATTTCATTAAAACTACAGTCTTCCACAACAGGTGCATGTTTAGCTAAAATGTAATATTTATGTATTATAATTTTAGGTGTCATAACCAGAAAAGGTGTCATGATCACTTCATGAAAGTATTATATTTATTACTTTCCAGTAGACAAAATTGCAGAACGATATTGCGACAATATATACAAATATTTAAATAGGTAATGGTCTACGTCTGATTGACACATTGCCGTCTTAACGGAGCAAGAAGATATAATTTGTTCTATATCTTTTCCAGCAAGACAGTCAGGCCTCTAGAGATGCATATCTGTTCTTAGCATTCTCAGATTTACTGTCACAAGAATTTTCCATATCTTAACACTAGCAAAAATTGGCTCCCGTAGTGCATAGTACAGTAAATGATTTGCTTATGACAAACCGACAGTCGTCCGCCAAGTGAAATTCCACAGTAGAAATGTCAGCATCGCTGTTTCGTAGTTCATGTATTCGATTTACAAATTAAATTACCTAAACTATAGACATTCAGAGCGTACTTTTATAACTAGATATCAGTCGTCATTACCTGGAATCTGTGTTCATCCATACAAGTCAACAGCATTTACTTTCATTCTCTGCAAGACGCTGGTTTTGATCTCACATCTGTCTATCTTGGTATTTGTAAATGGGTACACTGGAATGCGTCTTACAACTGCAGTACGGTCAGAAATACCATCAACAGCAAATGCTTCCAGGTGATGATGTCAATTCATAATAGTGTCAAAATCCTTCAAGCAAAGATCACGATGACAACATTTCCAGTCACATGATCTTCTGGTCATACCATCTATAAGAGCCATGGTTCCAGCAATAAGCATCGTGCCTGTGTTCTGTCTGTATGCATAGTGTTACTCTGCACACCAAATGTGTGTTTATTAAAGTGTCAGCCCCAATGTCTATAACGAATCCGAGATGCCATTCCCAGGCCCGACAACCGTGTGGAAGAATGTGATAATGCTGCCTAGAATGGAGGATCGTCATAATGTAAATATGGCCTCGATGTAGTTTTAAGTAGAACCAAAACATGTATTTTGATAAAATAATATGCACTATGAAGACTTAGGTCTTCAGTCCAGCGCTTATGCACCCTCAGTAGTAGTAGTCGTAGCTGTAGTAGTAAGCGTCTCAGTATGTATGGTTTTATACAAGCACAATAAAAGCACGAGCTTGCGTAATCGATATCCACGTTAAATATTTAAAATTATGGACGGGGAGATAATATTTTGCAGTAGATCCCAACATTTCAATCACAGTTCAGTCGATTATTCGTAGTGGCAGCAAAGTAAAAGCTAGGCGTAAAGACACCAGATGGCAGCACTTTCGGTCCTACCCTCAAAGTGTACGTGTCGTTACACACTATTTTATGTGGGTGCTGCGACAAAGATACCCCACTGGCCAGGCGCAGGGTGGATGTGATTCTTTTTTCTGTATGCATGGTGATACCCAAAATGCATACTAATGGAGGAAATTCAGTTTAAAGTCACCCAGGTCTACTTATAGCAAGAGCGTAATTGGTTATTTTAAAAAGATAATAACGCGTGACGATAAAATAGGCTGGCGAAAGGAGATCGCAGGCTGGCAGGTGGAGTTAACGAACGAAGCTGATGAATCAGGAGTGCCAGGGATAACCTTCCACACTGTGACGATGAGATATGGGCAGTATCTGCGCTGACTGAATCTTCGACCATCTCTCTCGAACGTGCGAGTGCTCTGCCCCAAAACGCTCAATTGTGTATGTATCGAAAGCAGTAGATTTCTCAAGACTGATACCTCAGGAGAGAACACTCATAAAGTACGGTTAAATGTGGGCTAAATGATTTTAAAAATTAGACAAATGCCGAGCAATATTATTAGGCGCTAATCTAAGATATGTAGATAAAATGTATGCTACCTGTGATCAACAAACTGCTTGTGCTTTCGTCTATAGTAACGTCAATATGTGACCCATCTGCATCGCCTTTCGCGCGACCGTTACGGCCGCATGGATGTGTGTGATGTCCTTAGGTTAGTTAGGTTTAAGTAGTTCTAAGTTCTAGGGGACTGATGACCTCAGAAGTTAAGTCCCATAGTGCTCGGAGCCATTTGAACCATTCTGCATCGCCTTTCGGCTCTCAATCCAACCACTTTACACTGCATCCTAGTATTTTGATTATTACAAAAACAAGTTGCACGTATTGGGGTAGCCTACCACAGCATCCAGACCTGGGCGCCTCAACATCGGTGGGAGGAAGGCAGTGGGGAGTGGGCGGGGTGGGAGCGGCATGCTCCCACGGGAAGCTGACATAAAAAAGTGTAACCGAGCTATGTGTGTGTTCAAAACAGAATAATGTCAACACCCTACGTGAGTGCGTTTTGTTTTAGCGTTGGATTTGTTAGTGTTATGTGTATGTTGGCATTTGAAAAAAGTGTAGTTTGTAGATTTTCTGGTAGGGTGGTTGGTTCAAATGGCTCTGAGCACTATGCGACTTAACTTCTGAGGTCGTCAGTCGCCTAGAACTTAGAACTAATTAAACCTAACTAACCTAAGGACATCACACACATCCATGCCCGAGGCAGGATTCGAACCTGCAACCGAAGCGGTCGCTCGGCTCCAGACTGTAGCGCCTAGAACCGCATGGCCACTCCGGCCGGCTTCTGGTTGGACTGTGACATTGTATCACAGTTGGATCGTACGAAATAGCAACCCGCATCCGGCAATGTAAGCAATAAAAGCATATGTACATTTGTACAATTACATATGAAGTATGAATATCTGAAAAAACATGGATAAAAGTGGAAAAATCGTAAAAAAAGTAAAAAAGCCGGATACGACATGGCCATACATGACAAAAATAGACAAATAAATAAATAAAGTAAAGCAAAGAAGGGCTGTAGGTCTTAATGTACCGAGTATATACAAGACACAGAATGCAACAACATATGCTTTACTAGTGAACAGACGGTGCATCTAGAAAGAGACAGGGGGGAAAAAAGTGTAATGCTCCCACTAGTTCTGTGGGTACGAGGAAACGGTAATGTTATTTATTCTGAACGCTATGATATTCTTCCCTAGTGCATGCGAGTTGCAGGTATTTGGAATCGTAAAAATATTAGCATAAAGTGTAAATTGGTATGAGTCCAGAACTGAAAAGTGATGCACGTAGATCACATGTTGACTTTACTACAGAGGAAATAACTAGAAGTGTCCTGATCACAGGTAGCATATATTTTGGAAATCCTTTATATTTAAGCAAGTATTTCGGCTGTTCTCTCCAGCAGTATCAGTTATGGGAAATTTGTTGCTTTCGACATACGTACAATTCAGTGCTTTGGAGGAGAGTGAAGGCATGCTGGAGAGAGACGGTCGAAGTTGCAGTCGGCACAGACACCGTCCATATCTCATCGCCACTGTGTAGAGGGTTATGTTCGACACTGCTGGTTCGTTCGATAGCTCGATCTGCCATCCTGCGACCTCCTGTCGCCATCCTATGGTTTTATTGTTTAACATTTACCGTCACAAATTATCCTTTTAAAATAATCATTTACATTCTTACTATAATAGGACCTGGGAGACTGCATGACTACAGAAAAAAATCACACCCACCTTATCCCTGGCCCTAGGGTATCCACGTTACAACCTGCTCATAATATAGTCTGTACTTACATTTACACTCAGAAGGTATGACAGAAAGTGCTGCCACATTTGGTCTTTACTCATAGGTTTTTTCCCTACCATTACGAATAATCAACTAAACTGCTTTGATATGTTGGGTTGTAATGAAAAACGTTATTTATCAGTCTTCAATTTTAATTATTTGACGTGGATATCTATTACACAAACTCATGCTTTTGTTGTGCTCGTATAAAACAACGTATTTTGAGACATTTACTACTATTGCTACAGAGGATGCGTAAGCGCTGGACTGAGGGCCTAAGTCTCGACTGCGTATACTATTTTATTAAAGTACACGTCTTAGTTCTTCTTAAAACTAAGTCAAAGTCATACATACATTATGACTCCCATCCTACGGTTGTCGGGCTTGGAAGTGACATCTTCGATATTTTTTTTATAGGTATCAGGTTTTAAATTGTAAGACATTTCCAGGGGCAGATGTGGACTCTGACCACAATCTATTGGTTATGAACTGTGGATTAAAACTGAAGAAACTGCAAAAAGGTGGGGATTTAAGGAGAAGGGACCTGGATAAACTGACTAAACCAGATGTTGTACAGAGTTTCAGGGAGAGCATAAGGGAACAATTGACAGGAAAGGGAGAAAGAAATACAGTAGAAGAAGAATGGGTAGCTCTGAGGGATGAAGTAGTGAAGGCGGCAGAGGATCAAGTAGGTAAAAAGACGAGGGCTAGTATAAATCCTTGGGTACAGAAGAAATATTGAATTTAAATGATGAAAGGAGAAAATATAAAAACGCAGTAAATGAAGCTGGCAAAAAGGAATACAAACGTCTAAAAAATGAGATTGACAGGAAGTGCAAAATGGCTAAGCAGGGATGGCTAGAGGACAAATGTAAGGATGTAGAGGCTTATCTCACTAGGGGTAAGATAGATACTACCTACAGGAAAATTAAAGAGACCTTTGGAGAAAAGAGAACCACTTGTATGAATATCAAGAGCTCAGATGGAAACCCAGTTCTAAGCAAAGAAGGGAAAGCAGAAAGGTGGAAGGAGTATATAGAGGGTCTATACAAGGGCGATGTACTTGAGGACAATATTATGGAAATGGAAGAGGATGTAGATGAAGATGAAATGGGAGATACGATACTGAGTGAAGAGTTTGACAGAGCGCTGAAAGACCTGAGACGAAACAAGACCCCGGGAGTAGACAACATTCCATTGGAACTACTGACAGCCTTGGGAGAGCCAGTCCTGACAAAACTCTACCATCTGGTGAGCAAGATGTATGAGACAGGTGAAATACCCTCAGACTTCAAGAAGAATATAATAATTCCAATCTCAAAGAAAGCAGGTGTTGACAGATGTGAAAATTACCGAACTATCAGTTTAATAATTCACAGCTGCAAAATACTAACGCAAATTCTTTACAGACGAATGGAAAAACTGGTAGAAGCCGACCTCGGGGAAGATCAGTTTGGATTCCGAAGAAATGTTGGAACACGTGAGGCAATACTGACCCTACGACTTATCTTAGAAAATAGATTAAGGAAAGGCAAACCTACGTTTCTAGCATTTGTAGACTTAGAGAAAGCTTTTGACAATGTTGACTGGAATACTCTCTTTCAAATTCTAGAGATGGCAGGGGAAAAATACAATGAGCGAAAGGCTATTTACAATTTGTACAGAAACCAAATGGCAGTTATAAGAGTCGAGGGGCATGAAAGGGAAGCAGTGGTTGGGAAGGGAGTGAGACAGGGTTGTAGCCTGGCCCCGATGTAATTCAATCTGTATATTGAGCAAGCAGTAAAGGAAACAAAGGAAAAGTTCGGAGTAGGTATTAAAATCCATGGAGAAGAAATAAAAATGTTGAGGTTCGCTGATGACATTGTAATTCTGTCAGAGACAGCAAAGGACTTGGAAGAGCAGTTGAACGGAATGGGCAGAGTCTTGGAAGGAGGATATAAGATGAACACCAACAAAAGCAAAACGAGGATAATGGAATGTAGTCGAATTAAGTTGGGTGATGCTGAGGGAATTAGATTAGGAAATGAGACACTTAAAGTAGTAAAGGAGTTTTGCTATTTGGGGAGCAAAATAACTGATGATGGTCGAAGTGGAGAGGATATAAAATGTAGGCTGGCAATGGCAAGGAAAGCGTTTCTGAAGAAGAGAAATTTGTTAACATCGAGTACAGATTTAAGTGTCAGGAAGTCATTTCTGAAAGTATTTGTATGGAGTGTAGCCATGTATGGAAGTGAAACATGGACGATAAATAGTTTGGACAAGAAGAGAATAGAAGCTTTTGAAATGTGGTGCTACAGAAGAATGCTGAAGATTAGATGGGTAGATCACATAACTGATGAGGAGGTATTGAATAGAATTGGGGAGAAGAGGAGTTTGTGGCACAGCTTGACAAGAAGAAGGGACCGGTTGGTAGGACATGTTCTGAGGCATAAAGGGATCACAAATTTAGCATTGGAGGGCAGCGTGGAGGGTAAAAATCGTAGAGGGAGACCAAGAAATGAATACACTAAGCAGATTCAGAAGGATGTAGGTTGCAGTAAGTACTGGGAGATGAAGGAGATTGCACAGGATAGAGTAGCATGGAGAGCTGCATCAAACCAGTGTCAGGACTGAAGACAACAACAACAACAACAAAAACATCGAGGCTGATAATTTAATAAATGTACACCGCTAAGTGTGCGGTTTAAGTGTGCAGAGTAGCACTCAGCATAGAAACAAAACACGGGCATGTTACTTGTTGTTACTGGGACCATGTCCCACTCCACGGCCGTTTTAGAAGGTATGACCAGAAGATCACACGCCTGGAAATATTGTCGTCATGACCATTACCTGAAGGTTTTTCGCTACTAGTACGAACAACCAACATCACTAAAAAGCATTTTTGGTTGGTTGTCATTCCGATCAACTGCTATGCTAAGATGCTTTCCTGTGTTTGTACTACATATTTACGAATACTAGGACAGATTGATTTGGGATCTAAAGCAGCATCTTCCAGAGAATTAAAGTAAATACTGAAATACTCTTGACGTGTGTGGGTGTACATACATTCAAGGTAATAGTGACCGATAATTGGGTATAAAACCATGCTATGTATGTCTATAGACCTAATTATTTACCTTGGAAATCGATTACACGAACCACCAGTGATGCTGGTATTTCTCCTGCGGACTATCTCTTGGTGAATGACTGTTTATTCGTCGTAAGAAAATCGGTATGAGAAAAAGTATCTTCCTCGAGGTTTTTGTTGCTGGTGTTAACAATATATAAAATTCTAGTCACAGTAAATCTGAGAATGAAAAGAACATATACACATCTCTAGAGGCCTAACTGTCTTGCTGGCAAAGATAGAGAGTAAATGATATCTTCCTGATACTTACCGGAGGCAGTATGTCAAGTAGACTTCGATCATTATATATTAAAGTTTTCGTATTTGTAGTCCTAATGTCGATCTGCAATTTGCCTCTGAAGTATTATGAGCTTATATGGTGATCACTTGTTCATGACGTATTTTCTGGTTATGACTCCTAACATTAAAATACATAGGTGTTCTATTGTAGCTGCATGGTGAGAAAGACTGCAGTTTTAATGAAGTAATCGGTAATGGAAGGAGGCAATATACTTCATCTATGCTAAACTTAAAAAAAAAGATAATCACTACCTACAATAGGTTATAAAACTAGGCACCATATGCTGATACTTTTAATTACTTAACGTAGAAATCGATTGCACAGTGATATTGATAGTTGTTTTGTAGACGATCTAATGGTGGAATTCAATGTTACTCTGCTCGGCTACTAACGTCGGCAACTTCCTATAAAACAAATACTGGGAAATATGTTTTATTATGCACTCGCAGCTATGTCTGGCACAAACATAGCCTTCCCAGATATGTTGCACCAACACAACAGATAGCTGAAAATGTGAAAATTCGTAATGGTTTCACTATGCAGCGCTTAAGGGTAGCATGGTGTTGTAAATAAATACCTACAAATACCCATCGAGTCCATAATTACCACATGCATAACATGTTTAGGATATCCGTGGTGTTTTACGCAAAAAGATATAGGAGCTGCTCGTCAGTCTGAGATACTTGCCAGGTTGGCTTGATAGATGTGTCCTATAATTATAGCAAGAACTATGTAGTAGCACTTCCACACAAGCCTGTTTTGCTGCCAGTCCAATGTTTACATACGCATATTTCCTCTTCCATTACTTTTCCCAGTCCGTATTTAGCTACAATTTTACCCTCTCTTGCTTCTACTGCTATCAAGTTGTAGTCCATCGTCACAATTAAATTTACATCTCCAATAACCGTCTGAATAATTTCTTTTATTTTATCATGCATTTTTTCAATCTCTTCATCATTTTCGGAGCTAGTTGGCATATAAACTTGTATTAATGTGGTGGGTGTTGTCTTTGTGACTGCTTGGCTACGATAATACGTTCACTATGCTGTTCATAGTACCTTACGCGCATTCCTTATTCCTTATTAGACTTTCTCCTGCCATCCCCACATTTGACTTTGTATTTATGTCTTTACGCACCTGACCAGAATTTCTGTTCCTCCTGCCACCGAACTTCAATAATCCTCACTATACCCAACTTCAGCCTTCCCATTTCCCATTTTAAACTTTTAACTTACCTGACCGATTAAGGGGTCCAACATTCCACGCTCCGAACTGTAGACTGCCAGTTTTATTTTTCCTGCTGTCGACATCCCACTCGGACATCCGACTGGGGGACTGTTTTACCTCCGGAATATTTTACCCAAGAGGATGAAATCATCTTTTAAACATGCAATAGAGCTAAAAGACCCCCGGAATAATAACGGCTGTGATTTCCCCTTGCTTTCAGCCGTTAACAGTACCACCACAGGGAAGCCATATTGGTTGATGTTACACGCCCAAATCGGTCAACCATCCAAGTTGCTGCCACTGCAACTACTGAAGAGGCTGCTGCCGTTCTTCAGGAACCATACGTTTGTCTGGCCTCTCAACAGATACCCCTCCGCTGTTGTTGCACCGACGATACAGCTACGTGTATCATTGAGGCACAAAAGTCATCCCAAGACGTTGGGGGTCCACCATGAATCATGGGGGAGGGGGAGGGACGGGGCACAACAAAACTAACTTCCTTATAAGACAACAATTGGTTTTATGACTAGAACAGAAACATCCTAAGTACCAAAGTTCAAAGACGTAATATTGCCATTTTTAATATTTGAATGCTATCTGAAGTAAGTGATGGTTCGACACGATGAGTAGTCTGCTTATTTTCATTCGCTTATGCTGTATGGTATTATATTTTGGTGTAACTTTTCCCATTCTCAAAGGATGTTTTTGGCACAGAAACGGGCAGTTCGGGCAATAAGTGGTGTAAGTTCTCGAACCTCTTGTCGACCCCTGTTCACTACTCTGGGTATTTTGATATTGGCCTCTCAATATATATATATATATATATATATATATATATATATATATATATATATATATATTTTTTACTGTCGTTTCTTGTTAACAGTATAAGCTTATTCTCAAGAGTTAGCAGCTTTCTCTCTGTTAATACTGGGCAGAAATCCAGTCTGCATTTGGATCACACTTCCTTACCTTGTGTAGTATACTGCAGCATCCATTTTCAATAGGCTACCACAAGAATTCCAAAATCTTAGCAATAATTAACCCGCTTTCAAATAGAAACTGAAGAGTTCCTTCCTGGGTGACGCATTATATTCTGTTGAATAGTTCCTTGAAAAATTAAGCCGATTCCTATGATATATTGTTGATTGCGTTTACTTAAAGTTATGGCTTGACTTTTGTTGGGTTCATAAACATTTTATTTTATCTGTTATTACTTCTATGTTGTAATTTCATGTACTGACACTTTCCATGACCTTGGAGATTTGTTCCTCAATTTGTTTCTACGGTCCTAGACGTGTAAATAACAGACACCACATATATAATTAGTGATGACGGCCAACGATCCCTTCGGCAGAAATGCACACCAAGCTCGAACTCTTACAGGAATTGGCGAGATGCCGCGAGTAATGAGGCTCTCAAGCAGGTGCAGTACATCACTAGTGCGTGGTGTAAGTTGAGAATTTGGGTCTGACGGGAGGCGTGCTAGTGTAGTCCATGAGACTGGGTGACCAATGTGTCTCTGCCGGCCAAAGTGGCCGTGCGGTTAAAGGCGCTGCAGTCTGGAACCGCAAGACCGCTACGGTCGCAGGTTCGAATCCTGCCTCGGGCATGGATGTTTGTGATGTCCTTAGGTTAGTTAGGTTTAACTAGTTCTAAGTTCTAGGGGACTAATGACCTCAGCAGTTGAGTCCCATAGTGCTCAGAGCCATTTGAACCATTTTGAACCAATGTGTCTGGATGGCGTATTGGTCAGCGTATCTGCCTAGTAAGCAGGAAACGCGAGTTCGAATTCCGAACAAGCACAAATTTTCAACTTGCCCCATTGATATAAATCAATGCGTACTGTCGTCATAGAAAAGCTGGACTGGAGTAGAAATGATTAGCGAACAAGTTAAGATTTACTTAATTTGTGTTTCTTCAAGTGTACAAAGACTGATTACAAATAATGCAACATACAGCAGCATCTAGGATGAGGTTCGCTGTACTAAGCACGAACGGTGGTATCGCAGCGATGGGACTCCAAGCGCAAGTGGGGTTGAGTGGCTCCCACCAGCCGCCCTCTATTGTGCTGGTAGAGGGCGCTCGTCAGCCCCTCTGGAAGAGGAGGAGGAGAGTAAAGTTTAACGTCTTGTCGACAGTATGTCATTGGAGACGGAGCAGAAGCTTGGAGCATGGAAGGATGGGGAAGGAAATCAGCTGTTCTCTTTCAAAGGAACCATCCCAGCACTTGCCTGGAGGGATTTAAGGAAATCATGGAAGACCTAAATCTGTGGGACCGGATGGAGGTTTGAACCGTCGTCCTGTGGAATGCGACCGCTCTGTGCCAACCAATGCAACAGCCCGCTGTCAGAGCCGATGGAGGCGTGACTCAGTACACGTGCACCATTGGGTCCCCCGGATGCTGCAAGATCACTATTGGCATCAGACAGAAGCTTGCGGTTCCATTGCCAGCCTAAAGACGCCTGTAGGATGGTATCGTTATGTGATCCGACAAACACTAATGCAGTGAAGATGGTAAATACTGTGAGTAAAGGCATACACTATGCGATCAAAAGTATCAGGACACCTGGCTGAAAATGACTTAAAAGTTCGTGGCACCCTCCATCGGTAATGCTGGAATTCAGTATGGTGTTGGCCCACCCTTAGCCTTGATGGCAGCTTCTACTCTCGCAGGCATACGTTCAGTCAGGTGCTGGAAGGTTTCTTCGGGAATGGCAGCCCATTCTTCACGGAGTGCTGCACTGAGGATAAGTATCGATGTCGGTCGATGAGGCCTGGCGTGAAGTCGGAGTTCGAAAACATCCCATAGGTGTTCTATAGGATTCAGGTTAGGATTCTGTGTCCATTACAGGGATGTTATTGTCGTGTAACCACTCCGCCACAGGCCGTGCATTATGAACAGGTGCTCGATCGTGTTGAAAGATGCAATCGCCATCCCCGAATTGCTATTCAATAGTGGAAAGCGAGAAGGTGCTTAAAACATTAATGTAGGCCTGTGCGGTGACAGTGCACGCAAAACAACAAAGGGTCTGACGGAACCACACCATAACATCACCGCGTCCGAATTTTACTGTTGGCACTACACACGCTGGCAGATGACGTTCACCGGGTATTCGCCGTACCCACACTCTGCCATCGGATCGCCACATTGTGTACCGTGATTCGTCACTGCACACAACGTTTTTCCTCCGTTCAGTCGTCCAGTGTTTACGCTCCTTACACCAAAAAATGGTTCAAATGGCTCTGAGCACTATGGGACTTAACATCTATGGTCATCAGTCCCCTAGGACTTAGAACTAATTAAACCTAACTAACCTAAGGACATCACACAACACCCAGTCATCACGAGGCAGAGAAAATCCCTGACCCCGCCGGGAATCGAACCCGGGAACCCGGGCGTGGGAAGCGAGAACGCTACCGCACGACCACGAGCTGCGGACCCTTACACCAAGAGAGGCGTCGTTTGGCATTTACCGGCGTGATGTGTGTTTTATGAGCAGCCGCTCGGCCACGAAATCCAAGTTTTATCACCTGCAGCCTAACTGTCATAGTACTTGCAGTGGATCCTGATGCAGTTTGTAATTCCTGTGTGATGGTCTGGATAGATGTCTGTCTATTACTCATTAAGACCCTGTCGGCGGTCTTTGTCAGTCAACAGACGACGTTGGTCTGCACGCTTTTGTGCTGTACGTGTCCCTTCACGTTTCCACTTCACTATCACATCGGAAACAGTGGACCTAGGGATGTTTAGGAGCGTGGAATCTCGCGTACAGACGTATGAGACAAGTGACACCCAATCACATAACCACGTTCGAAGTCCGTGAATCCCGCAGAATGCCCTATTCTGCTCTCACGATATCTAATGACTGCTGAGGTCGCTGACATGGAGTACCTAGCAGTAGGTGGCAGCACAATGCAGCTAATATTAAAAACGTATGTTTTTGGCGGTGTCCGGATACATTTTATCACAGACTTTCCAGTAGCGCGTTGAGTGTAGCTCGACAACAGGACACCGAACCCGGGCGCCACTTGACTGCTCGGCAGCACGTTGCATTCAGTGACGTCAGAGATGTATAGTTCGAGGAGTGCAAGGCTACTGCTGTGCGGCTTGTGACCCCACAGTCAGCGCACTATAATCGCACCTTAAGAGAGGCTGCTAGAAGTATTTACCTCACTTATTCACAAATATCAGAAATGCCACCAGGAACGTCCTTCCTATAGCTGACGATGATCTCCTGATGATGTTTGTTGTAATGTTCTTTTAGGTTTTCACTCTTTCCAATACCTGTGAAATATGCCCGTTGAAACTAAAAACAAAAATGTGGGTAGTGAGTGTAGTATTTTTAATACAAGGGGGGAAATGAAATATTCCTTTATAGAGAATGACAACAAACCAATCTGTTATCTGTAACGAAGTTATTGCTGTTCGTAAGGAATACACCATTCATAGCCGCTACCGAACAACACGTGGTGCACAGTTCGGTATGTTGAATGACAAGGAGGCCGGCCGCGGTGGCCGAGCGGTTCTAGGCGCTTCAGTCCGGAACCGCGTGACTGCTACGGTCGCAGGTTCGAATCCTGCCTCGGGCATGGATGTGTGTGATGTCCTTAGGTTAATTAGGTTTAAGTTGTTCTAAGTTCAAGGGGACTGATGACTTCAGATGTTAAGTCCCATAGTGCTCAGAGCCATTTGAGCCATTTTTGAAGGACAATTGCCCGCATCTCGTGGTCGTGCGGTAGCGTTCTCGCTTCCCACGCCCGGGTTCCCGGGTTCGATTCCCGGCGGGGTCAGGGATTTTCTCTGCCTCGTCATGGCTGGGTGTTGTGTGCTGTCCTTAGGTTAGTTAGGTTTAAGTAGTTCTAAGTTCTAGGGGACTGATGACCATAGATGTTAAGTCCCATAGTGCTCAGAGCCATTTGAACCATTTTTTGAAGGACAAGGTTTGTGAACATGAACTCTAAACACTGAAACGTGGACATTCTTTTCAATGAACGATTTTTAGGAGACGTGCTCGGAAAAGGGGAACCATTACAAAAGTAAGCTTACGAATTGCCAAAGAAATCGCCAAACAAGAAGGCCATTCACTGATGGTGACTACAAGAACAGGTGCATTTTAATTACAGCTGAACTATTTCCTGACAAAACCGAACAACGTAATGTAGTTCCTCTTTCAGCAAATACACTGACGCGTCGGGTTAGGGATATAGTTTGCAATTTATAAAACAGTTACAAGAAAAGGCATCTAAGTTTCCTTGATACTCAATAGCCAGTGAAGAATTTATACATCCGCAATATTACTCAAGTGGTGCTGCTTTTTAGAGGTGTTAACACAGACTCCGAAGTTACTGAAGAACTAGCAAATCTGATTTCCTTGCGTGGCACAGATCTGACAAATATGTGTGGCAAATATGCAGGATCAGTCGGAAGGCTAAACTCAGAATGTGATGCTAGTCGTGTTAACTAACGCTTAAAAATACACTGCGTTGTTCATCAGAAAGCACTTTGTGAAAATTTCAGTAGAAATGTCCTGTATGATGAAGCCTGTAATTTCTGTTGTCAGTTTCATTCGGTGTTATGGGTTCGAACACCGTCAATTCAAATCTTTCCTAGAAAAGATAGAATCATTGTCGTCTGGTCTCCCATACCACACGGCAGTAAGACACTTAATCTGTGGCAAAACTTTGCCACTATCTTTTCCTTTGAAAACAGAGACTGAAATATCTCTGAGTAAGGAAAACAATCTTTTGCAAGTTCTATCGACAAGGAATAGTAATGGAAACTAACTCTCTTACCTGACGTTGCTCTCATTTGAACGGAATGACTTAAAACCTTTAAGGGGAGGACAATATTACCAATAAGCTTTATACAAATGTTAAGGTTCCAGTCAGGAACGCAACGTCAGACAGAACATTTTGCTACACATCGCCAGCTGCCAGTTATTGAATACAGCCGGCCGGTGTGCCCATGCGGTTCTAGGCGCTTCAGTCTGGAACCGCGAGACCGCTACGGTCGAAGGTTCGAATCCTGCCTCGGGCATGGATGTGTGTGATGTCCTTAGGTTAGATAGGTTTAAGTAGTTCTAAGTTCTAGGGGACTGATAACCTCAGATGTTAAGTCCCATAGTGCTCAGAGCCATTTGAACTATCGCGCAAGCAAATTCAAGCAACCCGCGACATACAGTTAGTGTCAGTTATTACATAGCGTAGATGGCAGCGCAAGAGACTCCGTAGCCATTGGTACTACCGGCCGATGTCTAATTTTTGTATTGCTTTCTTGTTCGGTTTCAGGAAATCAATGATGAAACCGTTTGGCGACATCGTCTGTGGAGTGCACAACAGCCTGATTGGTTAACTTCAATGGTGAATAACTCTGAAACGGCGCAACGTATCGAATTTTTCTCTCGTCGACTATTAGTCCCACAGAAAAATAAACAGGTACTTTTCGTAGGAGATACAGTGTTCGAGGGGCTGTCAATAAGTAATGCGACACATTTTTTCTGAAAGCAGTTTCGTTTTATTCAGGATTTCGATACACCATATTATTACCCACTTTTTGGCTAGTTCAGTGCGACAGCCTTACGACATCTTACTAGGAGGGCCTCTATGTCCGCATGACAGCACTCTACTGATCGACGTCAATAACCTCCCTGTCATCCACTTGAAGTCAGAAGGTGTGATATCTGGATTTTAGGATGGATGAGGAAGAACAGTCCAATGACGTTTTCTGAGTTCCTGCCTGTTACGCAGACTTTTGAGGCTTGCATTGTCATGGAGAAGAAGCAGTTCATTGTATTTTTGTGGTGACGAGCACGCTGTTTCCTGAGGGCAGTACAATGCACTTCAGAGTTGATCGTTGCAACATGAGAAGGACATCAAACAGAGTAGCCCCTTGAGGGTTCTACATGACGATCGCCATGACGTTACCGGCTGAGTGTGCTGCTTTGAACTTATTCTTCAGAGGAGAAGTGGTGTGGCACCGCTCCATGGGCTGTCGTTTTGTTCCCTGTTCGAAGCAAAGAACTCATGTTTCATCGCCTGTGACGATGTCCGACAAAAAATTGTCACGAGTTGCCTCGTAACGCGCAAGTAATTCTGAACAGATTGTCCTTCGTTGCTCTTTATGGTCTTCTCTTAGCCGGCAAGGAACGCCCCCGCATCACTGATTACTCCAACTGGTGGACGAGTGTGTACGCACTACCGACATAAACGTAGGGTTGTGAAGCGTGGTGCTTGATTGTGATCCGTCGATCATCTCGAACGAGAGTGTCCGCACGTTCCAACATTGTAGGAGTGACAGCTGCCTGCAGCCAGCCGGCACGCGGGAGATCAGACAGGTTTGCTCGACCTCGTTGCGATGATAACAGACGTCTCGCCCAACGACTCACCGTGCTTTTGCTCACTGCCAGGTCTCCGTAGACAGTCTGCAAGCGCCTATGAATATCTGCGATGGATTTCACCAAAGAAACCCAGTGATAACTCTCTGCTTGGAACGCACCTCCTTTACCAAAGCCATTTTGAAGGCCATGTATAGCACCGTCATCTATCGAAACTTCATGAAACAATAGTGGCTGAATAGGGAATATTCCACGATGTCCCACAACAAATTCCGCATTTTTTCAACCGAAACTGGCCAAGAATAAAAATGTATCGCATTACGTGTTGAACGCCCTGCGTTGTACTGGGATACGGTTTCACCAAAGGTCGTAGTTTTCAAGTTATTCAAGAAAAAAGTACAAATGTGACTTTCACACGCACCCATACTCCCACAGTCAGCCTCCACCTGTATGTTGTTCTTGGCAGTACATGTTACCACTGCACAAAAATTAGCGACTGCACGAGTTATTTTCCACATTCGATCTTCTATGGCCTCTTTGACTGGCCTTACTACGCCATCGGTTTAGTCGAGCTCTATCGTAGCACTGGTGTTTGTGTAAATTTAACCTGAAGGTTTTGTGAATTTTAACAGCATAAAGTACACAATTAGGTCGTTGTGTTCGTTAGGCCGTCTGAGAGAGATTTAGGAAAGAGTGGTTAGGAAAGAGTGGTTCACTTGTAAAGGAGACTGCGTATAGGACGCTGGTGCGACCTGCTCTTGAGTATTGCTCGAGTGTTTGGGATCCGTACCCGGTCGGGTGGAAGCAAGACATTGAAGCCATTCAGAGGCGGGTTGCTAGCTTTGTTATCGGTAGATTCGATACGTAAGTGTTACGTAGATGTTTAGGGAAATCGAATGAGAATCCGTGGAGGGAAGACGACGTTCCTTTCGAGGAACATTAGTGAGAAAATTTAGTGAACAGGTATTTGAAGGTGACTGCAGAGCGATTCTACTGCCGCCAACATATATTGCGAGTAAGTACCACGAAGATTAGATACGAGAACTTGGGGCTCATACGAATGCATATAGATAGTCCTTTTTCCCTCCCTCTATTTGCGAGTGGAATAGGAAAGGAAATGAGTAGTAGCGGCACAGAGTACCCTCCGCTTGGTCACATTTAGGTACAGCTTGAGAATGAGGCATCATTCGAAACCTATAGCAGTGCATAAAGTTGAAAAAAGCTGCTCTGGTCGAATGTTATCACAATAGTATGCATCTTCCATTTTTGTTTGCAATGGAATGGTGATGTGAAGAAAGAGTTCTCTTCCAGGTTCTCAGATTTAGATGACCATTACAAAAAGATCCAAATTTTCCAGAAGCCCATTTCTTGCGAAGTGTTCAGACACTGCAAATGGAAATTATTGATCCGCATGCTGATGACACTATGAAGACCACGGTTGCAGAAGGAAGTCCTGTTCATTTTTACAGATTTATAAGAAGAAAACTCCCTCAAGATCGAAGATTTTGCAAGACGTTTATTATATGAATTTGGCACTGCTACAGGTATGGATAAGTATTTTATTTACCGAATCTAAATAGACAAGTAACCTGGGTAACAAACATCTACGAGATATTTTACTTATACACATGGCTCTGAGCACTATGGGACTTAACAGCTGTGGTCATCAGTCCCCTAGAACTTAGAACTACTTAAACCTAACTAATCTAAGGACATCACACACATCCATGCCCGAGGCAGGATTCGAACCTGCGACCGTAGCAGTCGCACGGTTCCGGACTGCGCGCCTAGAACCGCGAGACCACCGCGGCCGGCTTTACTTATACAACAGGTTAAGTTAGTCACAGTTTGAGAACAATTGGAATAAAAAATGAATTTCACACCTCTAAGTGAAGGGGAGAGTGTTGCATCTAGAGGATAGTGTACCTAGGCACACATGCTGTTTCTTTGGTCGGTACTGCAGTCTAGTGGCTGAATTTAGAATCGCATGAAGGAATGCGCGCTAGAGTTCGACATAAGCAGTTTCCGCCATTTTCTACAGTTTTTGTTGTTGCTCGACATGAGGTTGTGTTTTGTACAGCATTTGTAAATATTTAATGTTCTAAACATTTAAGTACGGCATAGTATATTAAAGTTATTTGGATAATATTGTTAATTTTTCATTTACAGAATTTTGTGCAAGTAAAATTCTACATACTCTTAGAACTATTTATATAATGGGTTGGCGGTTAAGCCATACCTTCTCCGTTGTGCGCCATCTTGTACCTTAACACAGATGGGTTTTTACCATGGAACATTTGAGATTCGTAAATTAGCTGGGTTTCGTTAATGTCCTAACAATTTTACCAGTCTTGAAAATTAATTTCAGTATCAAAATGTATTTAACTTGTAACTGATTTTTTTATAATATTCTACTTAATTTGGTTTCACTTACTGATTATTGGTGTGTAGTAGAGCAATAATGTAACTGACAGACGACTAAAAACAGTATTGACAAGATTTTATCGATTTCAATGGTTTCAGATGCCAACAGAATTTTATCACATCAGGAAAAACCGCCCTTTTCCTGAGCAATTTTTGTAATTTCAGAGAGAGACTGCTGCACACAAAGTGACTGCTCATTTAAAATGCACTAAGAAAATGTAATAAACTTCTATTACACGGCAAAAGTCTGAAAAGTGCTCTCAGTGTATAACTCTCTCCTCTGCTAAAGAGTAATAATGTGTACGTGAGGTTTTCACTGAATATTGTGCTTATGTTAAACAACAATCCGCTTCGTTATAATTTTCTTCTTGAATTTCTGAGAAAACGTTATCCGTGCGCCCCCCCCCCCCCCCCCCACTAAGAATCAAAACTTAATATGTGGCCCTTGAGATCTAATAATTTGGAAACCTCTGATGTAGTTCGCCAGTCCCTTTATGTTCTTGACTATTTAAAAGAAGAAATAGAGCGCTGCTATACAATTTATCAAGATCTTGGCAGTTGAGATTTTGAACAATTCCTGTTTAAAAAAAGTTCTGTATTGTTACGTAGATGATTGCACTATGAAAATGTTGCTGCGTTACTCTTTGCAGAGGGGAATACTCAGATTGACAGGTGTGTGCAGAACGACGCCAGTAGGGTCCCTTATATTAATGTTGAGAATATACTTTATAGACATGTAGATACGAAGCAGAGGAACCCTGTATATACCCACAAGGCACAATGTAGATTCAGGGCAGTCAATAGCAGGCGAGGTGCTAGTTAGGGGAGAGGCACTACGGAGATGGGAGGACAAGTAATGACAACAAATTGAGGAAAATACATGTTTTGGTCATAGGAAATCAACAAATTAAGTTCCATCAACGACGAGGTCACTGGTGACGGAGACTAGGTCTGATGGGGAAGGAAATCAGCAGTGCCGTCTTCAAGGAACCATCCCGGTATTTGCCTACATGATTCAGAAAAATCACCGAAAATCTAAAATTTGGATAATCGCACAGGGATATGAACTACCATCCTCACGATTAAGACTAGGCCGCCTCGCAGAATGCTAGCACCACTGCCAGTCTAGTGCATTTCTTCTTTGGGGGCCGGCCGGGGTGGTCGAGCGGTTTTAGGCGCTACAGTCTGGAACCGCGCGACTGCTACGGTCGCAGGTTCGAATCCTGCCTCGGGCATGGATGTGTGTGATGTCCTTAGGTTAGTTAGGTTTAAGTAGTTCTAAGTTATAGGGAAGTGATGACCTTATAAGTTAAGTCCCATAGTGCTCAGAGCCATTTGAACCATTTTTTCTTCTTTGGGGATGGACCCCACCCCTGATATCTACACAGAATTAAGAGAAAAGTAAGTGACGACTGTGCGTGTTGTGATATTGTAATACCGGAACACAGCATTCTCCGTTGTAGGGCAGAGTGCACAGGGTGGCCATGAAGTCCCATTATCTTTCCGGAAAAGCGTAACTTGGAAACTACTAAAGATAGAGTATCTTGGTTTCTCGTAAAACGTGTAACAGCTCTCAGTCTTTTTTTCCTTGGACCTTTGTTGCAAATTTGACTTAGATTACGTCAAAACGGCGACACAGAGTCAGTGTGTCTCAAGTGCGTTTTGTTCCATGCTGGCCTTCGTAGGTGCTGACAATAACTACCTGACAATGCGCCTGTTTTCAGATGGAGCGACGTTCTCCATTTCTGGACATGTGAGTCGCCACAAAATTAGGAAATGAGGCTCTGTAAAGCCACAAAACACACATGAACACATCAGTGATAGCCTGAAGCTTAATGTTTGGTATGGCCTAATGTACGATACGGTGATTGGCCCATTTCTCATTGCAGAGAAAAACAAGACGGGAAATGTTTACCTGGACATGCTCCAGCAGTTCCTGTTAACACAGAACGAAGAGCTGCAGCTCTTTCAGCACGACAGTGCATCCCAAAATTGGAGTTCGAACGTGCAGGATGTGCAGCGTGACATTTCCTAAGAGGTGGATAGGCTGTGATGGTTGTATCGCATGGCCTACCCGCTGTCCCGATGTCACGCCATTAGACTTCTTTTTGTGAGTTACAGACTTCTTTTATGTGGGGTTACGTCAAGCTTCGCGAGTACACAACACCAGTCAGTGCCATTGTTACCTTTCGTGCAGGAATCAATGAAACTGTAAGACCTGTTGATACTGCAATGCTGAACTCTAATGTCGCCTAAATGTGCTACGAGCAACGAATGGGCGCACGTTGAAATTGGCATGGCAGTTTTTTTTTTTTTGCGTTTTGCAACAAGCCACGATTCTAATAGTTCCCAAGCTATGATTTTCTGAAATGATAACAGGATGTTATGGACACATGGACAAAGAAATGGCTCTGAGCACTATGGGACTTAACTTCTATTGTCATCAGTCCCCTAGAACTTAGAACTACTTAAACCTAACTAACCTAAGGACATCACACCCAGTCATCACGAGGCAGAGAAAATTCCTGACCCCGCCGGGAATCGAACCCGGGAACACGGACGCGGGAAGAGAGAACGCTACCGCACGACCACGAGCTGCGGACACACATGGACACCCTGGATATTACTGAAAAAGGAGTGAATGGCAGTGCCGCTGTGGATGCGTCGTTCCCATCAGATCACCGAAGTTAGGCACTGTCGGGTGTGGACAGCATTTGGATGGGTTACGGTCGGGGGGTATGCTGCGCGCTGTTGATAATGTTCCCTTTGCCTTTACTGCAGAGGGGACAGCAGGGATGGCTGTGTAAAGTTCCTGATCACCAGTCTTTGCGCCAATGCCCTGAATTAAATTCCAAACATCTTCAAGTGTCTCGTGAGCGAGTGGACGCGACTCTGTTCCACCCTCTCCCTTGTATCATCGTCAAACACATACATGACACCACGCTGCACACACACCCATTACAGTCATTTACACTTAATAGTTACCCTTAAACCACACACAACGCCCATACTTCGCGAACGAAGGATGCCCACGAGTGCGAAGGATAGAAAACACCTTTTCATTTCAGGAGGCTGAACCTACCCTTCGAAGTGTCCGTGCCAATTATGACATACGAATTTAGTACAAGACGCGCAATACGATATTCCTAGGACAAGAATATGCAACGGTAGCAGGAAGCTGGAATGGCAGCCACCACAATGGCGCTACATTGCAAGCACGGACATCCCACAGAAGACGGTGATGATGCGGCTCTCGTATAACTAATGTGATAAGATAAAGCGAAATGTACTCTTTCTGAATTATCAGCAGTTACGGACTTCGCTGGTGCATGGTCGTGGAGATCGGACTAATGGTAGTTCCTGAAATTCTGTCCCCGAAGCCCAAGAAGATGGCGACCATGCCTGCTCAGTGTATAATCATATAATCATGCAGGTGCACGTTTTAGCCCTCCTGGATCTTATGACATACAGGCCGTTCAGGCTGCCTCGCTGATTTGAGTTGAAAAAATCCCGCCGAGTTGAGACGGATGGCGCGCTTTGCCGCTCCGTCGCTTCCCCAGCTGTGTTACGTCCTGTGCCCATCTGTGAAGCCAGGTACCCATTCACCGTCCCTGTCATTTGGCTATTAACACCTGTTAATATTGCATCTGAATATTACAGGGAGGCAATGCACCAGTGAAATCCGTAACTGCTGATAACAATAGCTCCTAGATTTAGAGTCTAAGAATGCAGGCTGCACAGCGTAGAGCTGGCGCAAATAGGCAGGTAGGGTGAGCGCAGTTGCTGTCAGACATGATCGCGCTCTGCTTTTTGAACGTTATATTTTTTATTATACTAATTAAAGTTTATAAAGTGTATGAACTAATTCTAGTATGGCACACAGTATTGTCTTTTATGTTTCGTCAAATGATGATTTCTATTGAAGCTCATCGTCTATTAATTCGACATGGGTAAGATGAATTTGCGTTCACCATTTAAATAGAACCCCTTCGTAATCATCCAGAGCTTTTATCTTCAACAAATATGATTTTCATGGCGATATAATTGTCGCGGTTATTACGACTGCAAATCTGGAGGGACTATTCCAAGTGTTAGTTTATCCACTCCTTTTACCTCCAGCTAGTTACAGTACCCACACAGGTACATTTTTACTAACAAAATTTAGTCGTTCTGGCAGGGGTAAGAATATTTCGAAACTTAACCTCACTGGCAGAGTCGGAAAGAAATTTCGCACTTCACGTGAATGTGTAATAATACAATTGACGGACAAATAACATACATTTGACGATATCTGCGTGTCGCTATAACGCAACGTTTCAATAAATATTTGAAAACAAGCGTGACTGACACTAAACTAGTGTCATCTTGTAAATATCGCAATACAGTCGCAGACCTCAACCAATTCCTCGCAACATAGACAAATGTAAGTAAACCAAAGACTTTATTTGCGCCATACCATCCAAGTTTACCTCAGACTAAGCTTTCATATTTTCGAAACATGGAAGTTTGAATCGAAGACAAATTACACAAAATATGCCACTTATGTTTTAGAAAGTTATTTTTCAGTGAGGCATCTGGTCGATTCAGGCTCAACCACAGAATGCCTTATTGCATCGCTTTGATTCACGTTTCGCAACTCGTTGCGAATATCAGATGTGAGTAATACTGTAGTTCGCGTTCGAGACTGCTCCTAAATTTATAAATTTAACATTATGACGTCACATACCTTGCCCCGCCCAAGCTAGCGTTCATAACCAGGGTGAGGGCCGTTGCTATTCACAATATACATAAATGACCTTGTGGATAACATCGGAAGTTCACTGAAGCTTTTTGCGGATGATGCTGTAGTATACCGACATAGCATACCGAGAATCTTTCTTTCCACGAACAATACGAGACTGGAACAGAAGGGAGAACAGATAGAGGTACTCAAAGTACCCTCCGCCACACACCGTCAGGTGGCTTGCGGAGTATGGATGTAGATGTAGATGTAAGGACAGATTCAACCCCAACATCCTTACTAAGAAGATCTGGCCAGAGATAATCAAAAGAACGGCGTAAGCTATAAAAGCACAGGCTGAGGTAGAATTGTTGTGAAGGACAAGACCGAAGGTTATAAAAGCAAGGGCGACTTACCTCTGAGTACCTGGGAACAGACGTCGCAGGGAGTGATCTTCCGGTAGGTGTACTCTTGCAAGGAGTGCGAGCCGCTGTCCGGGCCCGCCGCCGCTTCTTTCCTGCAATACAAGCAACACACGGATTGAAATACCATCCTCCACTCCAAGTGTAGAGCAACGCAAAAGTTTCATATTCTCGAAATAGGATTGTGGAAAGTTAATGAATTTAAGTTTGTGTGATGTTCAACATCACAGCCTCTAAATATCCTCAGGCCCTTGGTCTAAACATTTGTAAATTTAGAATAAATTTAGAAAAATACTTGTTAAAAATTATCTTAGTAATTCCTGTCGTTTTTTCAAGAAATATATATAACGCTGCAGAGACAACGTATTGATATACTAAGTACAGAAAAAATACCAAATGAACTGCGTGAGAAATTTTTTCGTATTTACAAATACTTAGGAAAATTAGTCACTATGGCATTGGAATACCATTACATTTACGTACTGAACAAGCCTACATAATTATTGCACGACATGTGAAGTTACGGAACTGTAGCATAAA
This sequence comes from Schistocerca americana, assembly GCF_021461395.2. Lineage (NCBI taxonomy): Eukaryota > Metazoa > Arthropoda > Insecta > Orthoptera > Acrididae > Schistocerca > Schistocerca americana. The sequence continues at coordinate 945,338,930 of NC_060130.1, read as the reverse complement.
GAACTCTCAAACTATTACAATACCGAAAACAAAAATACATACGAAAAACAGTTGCTAATTATTTGTTTTATCAAAGATTTGTACTTAAAATGAATCTTTATAAGCACCCGACCAACATTGTCTTTCTCACTTTCTTCGAACAGGCGTTACAGGTAGTATGATATTAGTGAGTGGAGCTTCATTTATCGAATTAAAACATTTAAATATAATATCATTGCCGAAAGATGATGAGGATGATGTTTATCAAACGACACGTATTGAGGACGAGAGTACACGACTATAAGCCTGGGAGCCGGTGTTAATTAAAGTTTTAGCTTGTCTTACGCCTGTATAGCAATGTAGAAAATTGTACCGGTTGATCATAATCTGATTAATGGGTGCGAAGCGACCTATTTATTTTCTGTTTATACTATCTCCTTGCGAATGAACCAGAGGAAGTTGTCCTTAGATGTGGCGAATATTCGCTCTAAGACAAGTAGGTGACACACCAAGAAGGAACAATCCGAACTGGACGGAGATCGGTAGATGTGATGTACGTGTACAGACAAACGAATGACTACAGTGTCAAAAAATGGATGATTTATTCACGAGAAAGAGCTTCCGAAATTGAGCAAGTCCATAAAACTTTGGTCCACCTCTGGCTTTATGCAAGCAGTTATTCTGTTTCCCATTAATTGACAGAATTATTGGATGATATGCATATGATTAGCTTTGCAGAGCATTCACACAAGTTTGGCGCCGGAGGCGAAACCTACAACGTGCTGACATGAGGAAAGTTTCCAACCGATTTCTCATACACAAACAGCAGTTGACCGGCGTTGCCTGGTGAAACATTGTTGTGATGCCTCGCGTACGGAGGAGAAATGCGTACCATCACGTTTCCGACTTTGATAAAGGTCGGATTGTAGCCTATCGCGATTTCGGTTTATCGTATCGCGACATTGCTGCTCGCGTTGGTAGAGATCCAATGGCTGTTACTCGATTGTCGATTGGATTAGTCGATTGGAATCAGTGGGTTCAGGAGGGCAATACAGAACGCCGTGCTGGATCCCAACGGCCTCGTATCACTAGCAGTCGAGATGACACGCGTCTTATCCGCATGGCTGTAACGGTTCGTGCAGCCACGTCTCGATTCCTGAGTCAACACATAGGGACGTTTGCAAGACATCTGCACGAACAGTTCGACGCCGTTTGCACCAACATGGACTATCAGCTCGGAGACCATGGCTGCGGCTACCCTTGAAGCTGCATAACAGACAGGAGCACCTGCGATGGTGTACTCAACGACGAACCTGGGTGCAAGAATGAAAAAACGTCATTTTTTCGGATGAATCCAGGTTCTGTTTACAGCATCATGATGGTCGCGTCCGTGTTTGGAGATATTGCGATGAATGCACATTGGAGGCGTGTATTCGTCATTGCCATACTGGCGCATCACCCGGCGTCATGGTATGAGGTGCCATTGGTTACTCGTTTCGGTCACCTCTTGTTCGCATTGACGTCACTTTGAACAGTGGACGGTACATTTCAGATGTGGTTCTACCCTTCTTTCGATCCCTGCGAAACCCTACATTTCAGCAGGATAATGCACGACCGCATGTTGCAGGTCCTGTTCGACTGCTGCCCTGGCCAGCACATTCTCCAGATCTCCCACCAACTGAAAACGTCTGGTCAATGGTGGCCGAGCAACTGGCTCGTCACAATACGGCAGTCATTACTCTTGATGAACTGTGGTATCGTGTTGAGGCTGCATGGGCAGCTGTACCTGTACACGCCGTCCAAGCTGTGTTTGATTCAATGTCCAGGCGTATCAAGGCCGTTATTACGGCCAGAGGTGGTTGTTCTGGGTACTGATTTCTCAGGATCTATGCATCCAAATTGCGTGTACATGTAATCACATGTCAGTTCTAGGGTAATATATTTGTCCAATGAATACCCGTTTATCATCTGCATTTCCTATTGGTGTAGCAAATTTAATGGCTCGTAGTGTATTATCACCACCTTAAGCATACACTTTTATTTTTACTTCCAGAGACGTTACATGAAATAGATGTGAACCGTATGTGCCATATTACAGACGTCAGTCTCAGGTGATTACTCTTTCGAATAATTATGGACGAAATACGTCGTTCAGAAACAGCTTTCGATATAATGTCTCTCTCTCTTCTAGTGCACAGATTACGAATTTATGTGGTATCAGACCCGTTTTGTGACTGGACTCAGTACTTCCTAGAAGACAGAAGCCATAAATTCGTTCTTAAGGGGGAGAAATGATCAGCTGTAGAAGCATAAATAGGCGGAAAGACCGATTAGGCTACAAATCAGTGGAAACAGTCACAGTCGTAAAACATGAGAGAGTAACAGTCCGAAACGACTAACAGTGGCTCGACCACATAAAAATAGCTAGAAGACGAACAGATACCACGACTAAATTCCGAATGTTGCTCGTCAGTCTAGGCCCTCACCAGTTTCGATTAATACAAAAAATATTGAAGATCCTTTAACCTGGAAGGCAGGCTACAGAAACGCAATGCTACGTTAATAGAAAAGATGTAAAGAAAGCTTTCGACAGTGCTGACTGGACTATACTCTTGGAAATTCTGAAGGTAGCAGGCATAAAATACAGGGTCCGAAAGATCATTTACAACTTGTCGGAACCCTGCAGCTGTAACAGTCGAAGGACATGAAAGGGAAGCTGTAATTGAGGAGGGAGTACAAAAGGGTTGTAACCTATTCACAATGTTATTTAATCTGTACATTGAACAGGCAGTAAAGAAAACCAAGGAGAAATTGGGAAATTGAAATAGAGTTCATGGGGAAGAAATAAAAACTTTGAGGTTTGCCTATGATAGTGCAATTCTGTCAGAGACGGCGGAGGACTGGAACAACAGTTGACCAGAATGGATGCTGCCTTGAAAAGAGATTACTGTATAATATGAACAACAACAAAAGTAAAACAAGTATAATGGAGTGTAAACTGAATTGAATCAGGCGATGCTGAAGGAATTAGAGTAGGAAATGAGAAAATAAACTTATTTGGGCAGTAAAAACTAATTAGGCAGTTAAAACTATTTGGATGAGCGAAGTTGAGAGGATATAAAATGCTGACTGGAAATGACAACAAAATCTGAAAAACAGGAGTTCGTTAACTTCTAAAATAAATTTAAATGTTAGATGGTCTTTTCTGAAGTTATTTGTCTGGAGTGGATCCTTGTATGGAAATGAAACATGCACAATAAGCAGTTCACAGTTCAGATAAGAAGAGAAATGAAGCGTTGGAAATATGGTGCTATAAAGGAAAGCTTAAGCTTAGATGGATAGATCGTATAACTCAGTGCAGACAATGCGTTCTAAGACACTTCACCATCGGAAGGAAATTAACATCAAAGATGGTAAAATCCAGAGACGTCCTTATACGAACAGCCACAGCCTCTATAATAGTATCGATTGATATGTGTTCACTGTAGACAGAGTCCAAACCGTATGTGCAAACTCCGTCCACTGCTCTGTCACAGTTAGCTCGATTCTTAAACTATCCCCGATGGCCACGGACGGTAGAGTTTGCAATGCTGGGAACCAAGATTTCTGGATGAAGACACAGAAATCAGGGAAAGAGCCCAAGAGATATCGTAGCTCAGCCAGGTGGCAGAGGAAACCGCTGCAGTTTCACTGGAGGATCATGCTGTCGGTTTCCTGGGCTCTACGACCAGCAACCCGTGATTCCTTCAGACACTGGCTGGTATCTAGTTGCAGATCAACAGAATCCTGGGAGGGGAGGGTCTCAAGGGACCTCTTCTTAGTGAGAAACACCAGAGGAGCTGGGGATTAGGAATTGGCAACCACTATGGGTGGGGAGTCAACGCCCCCAACGTGGGTGTAGGGGTAACCGTAGGACGAGGACTCCCAATTACAAGGGGAGTCGGTGTAGTCAAGTGGCCCTGAAGGCGCAGCGTAGAAGGCGCGAAGGGCCTCGTGATATGTGAGAGTCAAGAGTTTTCTTTTCTTGGATTTTGTTTTCTATTTGGAAGATGATGCAGTCCAGTGAACAGTGGGGAATGATGTTTCCCACAGTTGACACAGAAAGGGGGAGGGGCACATGGAGCATTCAAGTGCAATTGATACAATGCCTAAGATGGGGCTGGCGTTACAATGTGAAGACATGTGCCAAAAACTCATGTAGCCGAAGCACCTCATGGAACGTGGAATATACGGTATCACAGCGCATTAATACGCTATCACCTTTGACCTTTTCAGGTAACGAGTCACCTTCGGTAGCCAAGACGAAGTCCCCAGAGTTAACACTATTATCCTTTGGTCCATGCACAAGGGACAAAATGTAGACACTCCAAATCGGCACGTAACTCGTCATTGATCTGTAAAAGAAAGTCGTAGTGGAAGATGATACCCTATACCATCAGGGGCGATAGTTACAAGAATGTCCCCCAGTATAACACAGGAGAGCAGCGCCTGCAACTGAGCATGAGATGCCATTTTAATCAGAACTGAATCACTTTTCATTCTTAAAATCGCTGCTGCTTCTCCAAACCTGTCATCAAGGTGTTCAGCGAAGAATAATGGCTTTGTGACCAAACAGGAATCCCCATCGGTCCTAAAGCAAAGTAAGTATTGTGGGTAGCATTTCTCCCCTTATTTCTTAGCCCTACGTTCCTCCCACGGTGTAGCCTGGCAAGGAAGTATTGTGGGATTTGATCTCTCTTCACTGCAGTAATCTTTTCCTTCAGAAGAGACTACTGATGCCGCGCAGACACTAAAAGAAGAAAGTTTGAGCCGCTTCATTTGCGAGTCATCCGCCTTGGTGCCACCCACTCCGAATGTGGGCTGTCCCTACATGCGCCACCCAGCCACAGCAATGGTTACCTGCCTACGTAACCACTGCCTGGAGCCCTGTGCCCTAGCCATGATGGGCATGTAGACCTCGGCATACACGGGTAGCTTCCAGCTGAGGCCCAAATAGTGCGATCCCTGCATGGTCAGGGGCTACCACTGTACAGGTACTTAACAACCTGCACAATGGGTACCTTGTTGGGTTTTGGGTGTATTACTTCTGCCAGACAGAAAGAGTGAAAATACGCAAAAGGCAAAAAAGGTCGAATGTACACCACGGTGGGTGACCTGCAGAGCGCTCAAATGGCTCAAAGGGCTCTGAGCACTATCGGACTTAACATCTGTGGTCATCAGTCCCCTAGAACTTAGAACTACTTAAACCTAACTAACCTAAGGACATCACACACATCCATGCCCGAGGCAGGATTCGAACCTGCGACCGTAGCAGTCGCGCGGTTCCGGACTGAGCGCCTAGAACCGCTAGACCACCGCGGCCGGCCTGCAGAGGGAAGAAAAAGAATAGTAGAAGGATGTACTTGCAGTTCACAAAGGGAAGTAGCGGTGCAAGGGCTCCATGTTGGCCAAGTACGTACTCACAAAAGAAATGTGACCCCCCTGGGGTGTTTGTAGGAGAACATCGACTGATAAGAACCTGTCAACGTGACTGTGTAATGCATATTTGGACGAATATGGTGTGAACAGTACTGGCGCAGCAGCAAATAAATGTTTGTCATAAACAATGTGTGGAAACAATATTGTTAAGCGATTTTGAACTCAGAGTTCGGTGCTGTTAATAGATTATTCAGGGCAGTACTGCAATGCAGAATTTGCTCCTTTTTGTGTTTTTCACGAATGAATCCTGTTCCAGCTATGATGGTGGTTCAGCTGTGGCAATAACCATGTCTGGAATAATAACAGTTTTGTGTGACTAAACGGCTGGGTGCAAGTCTTTAAATTGGACGCCACTTTGTCACTTGTGTATACTTAATCTAGTCCACTTATCCAAGTGGGAAAAGGAGACCTACAGTTCAGCATGGATTTCAAACCACATGCCGTTCCTGGTGACTCGTGGCATAGTTGAGAGATGAAGCCTAAATTAATCGAAGGCTGAAAATTTCCGTGGGCCTTCGATACCGAGACCTTTAGGTTTCCAGGCATGTACTTTATCAGTAGACCACAAGACCCGAAAGGAGTTGAGTGATGGAAATTCATATGTCACGCTTGTCTCAGGTCACTAACAACAATTGCCTATCACTTTGTGAGCTAGGATCGTGCAGGATCAAGGATGAGGACCTTATATGCCGTCCCCTCGTTTAACTGGAGCACATTTCCTGAAATTATTTGAAATTTGCTACCACAGTTGGTGGAGACAGTAACCTCTTGTTGTCCCCAAGAGAATATGGTTTCAACACGACGGTGCATGCCACTTCGACATTAATGTCAGTCAGTGCCTGGGCAATAGGTGCCCTCGTAGTTTCTATTGGAAACTGTCCCACGGTCACCACCGTTATTGGATCACACTACCACAAACGTTTTCCCGATGGGATCATATGAAGTCGCTGGTACATGAAACCCCAATAGAAACTGAAGAGATACTGATTAGACGGGTGCTAGTTTCTTGTTTCATCATGAAACAGACCACAGGGATATTTAAGGGAGAAAAGCAAAATTTCACATGGCATTCTAATGCATGCATTGAGACTGGCGGTTGTCAAGTTGTACAGTCTGAATCGGGCCAGTTGAATCCGTTTCATGAATTTTAGGAGCAAATCTGGCCCTAGGATCTTGGCAATGTTACTCTGTTTGACATTTCACTCCGTCGCTGTGACATGTAGCCTCTGAAAAAGGGACGAGCGTTTTTACTTATTTATTCACCTCTGCATAGACCGTTTGACTCCCACTTTACCCTATAAATGTGTGTGAGTAGGTAGACGTGAGAATGAAGGTATCTTGAAGTTGCCTCCACTATGTCGAGAGTTCATAGGGCTGTGGGATCTTAGTAATAACTTAAATTCATAGATGCGAAGCGCAGGAACCAGAGAGACGGAAGTCAGTCTAGTACAAAACTGGAACTTGGTTGGCAATACACCTCTGCTCTAACGTGAACTTCCCAACCACTGAATGCGTGGTGGACATTATCGATGAGAGCGCCTTCTGGCATTCTTCCATTGGGTTCTGTTAGTATTGGACACTTGTATAAGTGATCCATTCGTATTATGGACTGCTTTCTGCGGGTAAATGTTCCAAATTGTGTCATAGGACGCGTAATTCTGAGTATTATGGGTACCTACTTGTATGAAAATTACTCTTAATTTGTGATTTCTGTATGTTCGTTCTGTTTCACTTGGTCATGGGTACGTCTCGCCAGGCCTGATGGTGCCCCTGACACTCCCGATCCCTCTCTTATCACCCGAAGTGGAGAAAATTGTAAATGTAAATGTTGTTGGGCTCCTGTATGTATCTGTATGCAAATGAATTGAGTGTTCTCCACTCCCTGTACCATATTGCTCCTCATCTTTTGGAATCGGGCTGTGTTCGATTATGTTTACTACTATGTCGATTTTTCTTGCATCAGCGTGTATTAAGGGATCGCTACTGAGTAGTTGTGAGCTGTGTCAGAATTAACGTACTGTTGAACTATGTCTTCCCCCCCCCCCCACCCCCCCTCATATTGTAAACATATGATGATATGATGTTGTGTGTAGAGATGTTTTTCATCGGCGTATACACTCCTCAAGCCACCATAAGGTGCGTGGTGGAGGGTAACCTTTACCACAACTAGTCGTTTTCCACTCGCAGATAGAGCGAGGGAAAAACAGCTATCTATATGCCTCAGTATGAGACCTGATTTCTTGTATCTTATTTTCGTGGTCCCTACGCGAAATGTATGTTGGTGGCAATAGGATAGTTCTGTTGTCAGCTTTAGATGCCGGTTCTCTGAACTTTCTCAGTAGTGTTGTTCGAAATGAATGTCTTCTTCACTACAGGGATTCCCACTTGAGCTTCCGAAGCATATCCGTAATACCTACATGCTGATCGAACCTACCGGTTACAAATCGAGCAACTCGCTTCTGAATTGATTCGAGAGTCTTCTTTCAATTTGACCTGGTGCGGATCCCAAATATTCGAACAATACTACAAAATAGGTCGCACGAGCGTCCTATATGCGGTCTCCTTTACAGATGACCAACACTTTCCTAAAATTCTCCCAATAAAGCGAAGTCGACCATTGGCGTTCCCTATCACAATCCTCACATGCTAGTTCCATTGCATATAGTTTCGCAACGTTAGCACAGATATTTAAACTACGTGACTGTGTGAAGCAGGGCACTACTAATGCTGTATCCAAACATTACGGGTTTGATTTTCCTATTTATCCGCATTAACTTACATTTTTCTACATTAAGAGCCAGTTACCGTTCGTCACTCACCTAGAAATCTTGTCTAGGTCATCTAGTATCAACCTACAGTCAGTTATCTTCGACTCCTTCCTGTACACCACAGCATCATCAGCGAACAACAGCAGATTGCTGCCCACCCCGTCTGCCAGATCATTTACGTATATAGAAAATAGCAACGGTCCTATCATATTTCATGGGGCACTCCTGATGTTACTCCTATCTCCTATGAACACCCGCCGTCGAGGACAAAATACTGGGTTCTATTTCTTAAGAAGTCTTGGAGCCAGTCACATACAGGATCTGGGACCCTATTCTGTATGCACGTACCTTCGTAACAGTCTGCCGTGGGGTGCCCTGTCGAATGCTTTCGGAAATGTAGAAATACAGAAATCTGCCTTTTGCCCTTCATCCATAGTTCGCAATATATCATGTGAGAAAAGAGCACAGTGGGCTTCGCACGAGCAATGCTTTCTAAAGCTGTGCTGATTCGTGGGGACTTGAGCTTTTCGTCTCTAGGAAATTTATTGCAGTCGAATTCAGAATATGCACTAGAATTCCGCAGCAAAACGCTGTTAAGGATAGTGGTCTGTAAGTTTGCGGATCCGTCCTTTTAATTTTCTTATATACAGGAGTCACCTGTGCTTTTTTCCAATCACTTGGCACTTTGCACAGGCACTCCCCCCACCACCACCTCCCCCAGAGGCCCGCCACTCTTTGGCGGGTTCGTGCTTAACTACCACGGGGCCCCAGCCTTTGCAGCATTTTTCCTTTCCGTGCTGCATGTCTATCCTCTTGCTATTCTTTTTTTCCCCTCCCTTGAGGAACATGTCTGGGGCTTTATTGGGAATGTTCTGCATTCTGTCACTGACTTACGAACAGTCTCACCTTTATTTTTGGCTCCCTTTTCCTTTCTTTGTTTGAGGATCCTCTTTTTTCTTCTTCTTCCCTGTGCGCTCCTGAAGGCTGGCCCATGCGTATAAAGCGTAATAGGTGACTGGGTAACGCGTAATTCCCAGCCCTGGGTCGACAAGCGGGGTTCACATGTACCCCGTGGTAGAGGCCAAGTCCAGGGAGGGGTGATTGCCTGAGCTGCAACCTTCCCAAATTTCCGACTGGTCTCTCTGTCAGATGTTCGGGAGGTATGACCTGAGGTGTGCACAGTCACCTAAGGTGGGTGTGCCCCATTGTGAAGGGAGACCCCAGTTGGAAGGAGCCCATCATCAGATACGCTGGCAATCATGGAGGAATTTCCCTCAATGAGTCACTCATCTTCCCAATCGATGTCTACAAAATGTAAATGTAATGAGGTTGTTGATTTGAAGACCCTTCCCAATGCACCACGGTTCCTTGTGGTCTCATGTACTGAAGCCGGTCAGTTATTCGCCATTGTCAATCCGTTTATTATTAAGAAAGGTGTTAATGCAGTTGCTGGCCCTGTGAAATCCTGCTCTCGTTTACGGAATGGCACTTCTCAAACACAACACCTGCTTCCTGCCTCGCTTCTCCATGGCTACCCTGTTCATGTCGAAGCCTATAGAAACTTTGAATTCTTCCTGTGGTGTAATCTGCACCAGGCTGTTCGCCTGTCTAACCGAGGCCAAAATCCAATCTTACCTCTCTTATCAGGGTGTCACTGCTGTTCATCGTGTAATGAAAAAGGTAGATTCCTCCTTAGTGCCCACCTGGACTCTTTTCCTCACCTTTGATAGGGTGGTGCTGCCGTTCAAGCTTAAAGCAGGCTACGAAATTATCACAGTGCGGTCTTACATTCCGAACCCGATGCGCTGCTACCAATGTCATCGTTTTAGCCACACTAGAACATCTTGTCGACACGCATCCAAATGTGTAATCTGTGGCAGGGATGCACACAAGGGCGATTGTCCACCTCCTTCTCCCCGCTGCATCAACTGCAATGGTGCCATGCCACCTCCTCTCGGGACTGTCCCGTGTATCTAGATGATCGGGCTGTCCATGAGATTCGGGTAAAGGAAAAAGTGCCTTACCAGGTAGCTCGCAAGTTATTGGCTAGTCGCAAACACTGTGTTCTCCCGTCTGGCACCTATTTCTGTTCTTTTTACCCTTTGCCCCATGAAGGACATGGCCACACAGACGTGCGACCTCAAATTCGGAGGTTGTGAAATAGCCCAGTGTCAAGATAGCAATGCTATCCCCTCTTCCGGCTGTGCAATAAACCGTCAAACTCTCGCATCACGTGACGAAGCCACAGACTACACAACCAGTAAGCAGGAAAGGACAGGAGGAGTACTCCCGTGAAGACTTCCTCCATCCCTCTAGCCAAACAACAGCCGAGTCTTCCTCTAACCGGAAAGGCTCGAAGAAGTCCGCTAAAGGCAAACGGTCTTCTCCTTCACCAAGAAGATACTGTTCGACGGTGTCGCCACGTGCTACCTTAGCCCGGCCAGGCTCTGTATCGCCGGTGCACACCACCAACCGTTTTCCAGCGTTGGACTCCATGGACCGACCGCACAAGCAAGCTGATGCTTCTGTGAACCTCATGGAACAAGATCCTTCTGCTCCTGTGCCCTGTAGTAGCGGCTCTGCACCGGCCATCACTCAGCGGCCGCCGAGGTGACACCCCTCCATCTTTTCATCGTCATGACTGTCCTCCAATGGAACGTTCGCGGCCTTCGGTTCAACAAAGAGGATTTCAGCATTGCCGCATCCCCTTTTACTCTGCCTTCAGGAAACGAAATTGTGCCTCACGACCGCTTTGAGCTTCCACATTACTTACAGATTCGTTTTGACCTTCCCCCTGAGGTCGGCATTCCGTCTTATGGGGGCCTCATGCTGCTCATACGTGATGACCTTCATAGTCAATCGATCTCCCTCACTACCCGTCTTCAAGCTGTTGCAGTTCGCCTTTTCCTTCCCCACCTGACTTTCTCTCTCTGTACCATTTATGTAACTCTGTCATTTGATGTCACCAGGCAGACTTCCTTCAGCTTATTGGGCAGCTACCTCCCCCGTTTTTGCTACTCAGTGACTTTAATGCGCATCATCCCCTCTGGGGTTCTCCCAGGACCTGTCAGAGAGGTGTTCTCTTGGCTGACCTTCTTAGCCAACTCAACCTCTTCTGCCTTAACACTGGAGCACCCACTTTCCTTCCGACACTTCGCACACCAGTTGCCATTTGGACCTATTCTTTTACACTGCCCAGCTTGGCCATCATCTTGAGTGGTCCGTTCTTTCCCACACCTACCCGAACGACCCTTTCCCATCTGCTCTCCGTTTGCTGACTCCTACTCCATCCGCATGCAAGCCCAAATGACAGCTTACTAAGGCTGACTGGCAGCTTTACGCCTCCCTGGCGACCTTCGAAGAACAATATTTCCCCAGCTGAAATGACCAGGTGGACTATCTCACCAACGTTATCCTTAGACTTCATCTTTACCACGTCGTGTTCCAGTCCCTTGGTGGACTGAGGCATGCCGCGCAGCAATTCGCGCACGGAGACATGCTCTCCGCGTTTCTAACCGTCATCCTACGATGGAAAACTGCATTCGTTATAAACAGATGCGTACAAAGCGTCGTCGCGTCCTTCGGGATAACAAACGAGCTAGCTGGCTTTCATTCACTAGTTCTTATAACAGTTCCACCCATTCCTCTGTCGTGTGGGCCATCTTCCGACGGCTCTCCGGACCAAGATCCATTCTCCATATCCGACCTGACAGTAGCAGACGATGTAATTGTGGACCCTATTGCTGTCTCCAACACCCTGGGCCACCATTTTGCGGAAGTTTAGAGCTCTTCGCACTATCACCCTGCCTTCTTCCATGGGAAACGAGCGGAGGACGCTTCTCCGAATCGTGAGTACTACAATGCCGCCTTCGCTACGAGGGAGCTCGATCCTCCTCCCCAGGGCCGGACGCCATCCACATTCCGATGTTGCAGCACCTTTCTCTTGCGGGCAGGCACTTTATGCTTAACACGTACAACCGCATCTGGGCAGACGGCATATTTCCCGGACGCTGGCGTGAAGCCACCGTCGTACCCATACCTAAGCCCGGCAAGGACAAAAACCTTTTCTCTAGCCACTAGCTGCGTTTGCAAGGTGATGCCCGGCTGGTGTGGTGGCTCGAGTCTCGATGTTTACTAACGAATGCACAGTGTGGATTTCGAGCGTGGCGTTCTGCAGTTGACCATCTCATTACTTTGTTCACCCACGTCATGAATGGTTTTCTGCGGAAATCCCAGACTGTGGCCGTGTTTTTCGATTTGGAGAAGGCCTACGACACCTGCTGGAGAACTGGTATCCCCCGTACTGTTTACACGTTGGGCTTCCGTGGGCGCCTGCCCTGTTTTCTTTGGGCATTTTTACAAAACCAAGTTTTCAAGGTGCGTGTGGGTAGTGCCTTGTCGGACAGCTTTATCCAGGAAAATGTTGTGCTTCAGGGTTGAGTACCGAGCGTCATCCTCTTTGCTATCACCATTAACCCTATAATGGCCTGTCACCCGCCGGGCATCACCGGCTCTCTTTTTGTAGACGATTTTGCCATCTATTGCAGTTCTCCACGGGCCTGTCTCACTGAGCGGCATCTTCAGCGCTGTCTTGATCGTCTTTACTCCTGGAGCACCGACAATGTCTTTCACTTTTTCCGTCTGTATGAATTTCTGGCGGCGCAAATGGTTTCTCCCACCATCTCTACATCTTGGGCCTGTTGCCCTTCCGTTCTTTGAAACTACGAAATTTCTGGGGTTCACGCTCGATAGAAAACTCTCTTGGTCCTCCCACGTGTCTTATCTGGCAGCCCGCTGTACGCGGTCCCTCAATCTACGTGTCCTCAGTGGTACATCCTGGGGTGGCGATCGAACCACCCTTCTCCGTTTGTACCGGTCCCTTGTCCGTTTGAAACTCCACTATGGGTGCTTTGTTCATGCGTCTGCACGTCCATACCTCTTACGCCGTCTCAACACTATCCAACATCATGGCATCCGTTCGACCACGGGCGCCTTTTACACCAGCCCGATTGAGAGTCTGTATGCTGAAGCTGCTGAACTCCCACTGTCCTACCACAGTGACTTTCTCCTCAGCAGGTATGCACGCCGTTTGTCTGCCATGTGTGTCCACCCGTCCTATGCCACCACCTTTGATGATTCCTTTGATCATCAGTGTGGGGATCGTCCCTTTCGCCACTTGCTACAGCGACTTAACTTCACACTACCTGCAACTTACCCGGTGGGTGTGAACGCTTCACCACCCTGGCTTCGTGAAGCGGTCCCTGTTAACCTTGGCCTTCATTTGCTTCCTAAGGACACTACTCCATCCTCGGTCTACGCCTCCAGTTTCACGACCTTCACATGGAACTTCGCGGTAGAACCTTTGTCTACACTGATGGCTCTCGGACTGACCATGGGGTCGGGTGTGTGTTCGTCATTGGCACCCTTGTCTTTCGATATCGGCTCCCGGCACACTCCTCAGTATTTACAGCCGAGCTCTTTGCCTTGTATCAGACCACGGAGTACATCCGGCGACACAGCCTTTCCAATTGTGTCCTCTGCTCAGACTCACTCAGTGCCCTCCAAAGTTTACGTGCGCAGTACACTACTCACCCCTTAGTGCAGCGGGTCCAGGAAAACTGTCACTTGCTCACTCTTCGTGGAGCCAGTGTGATGTTTATGTGGGTCCCTGGTCTGTCGGTCTGCCAGGAAACGAGGCTGCTGACGCAGCTGCCAAGGCTGCAGTCCTCGTATCTCAGCCCGCGGGTACCTATATTCCCTCCGATGATCTCTGCATTGCTGTCTGTTAGGAGGTGGTGTCCCTTTGGCATCGCCAATGGTCCTCCGTTCACGGGAATAAGCTTCGGCTCATTAAGCCTCTCCCAGCGCCTTGGATGACCACCTCTCCGCCCTCCCGCCGGGAGGAAATTATTTTAACTCGGCTGCGTATTGGGCACTGCCCTTTTAGCCATTGACATTTGCAAAGTGGCGCTACCGCACCACTTTGTACACATTGCGCCCAAATTTTAACTTTCCGCCACTTCCTGCTGTAATGCCTTTTTTTTAACAATTTACGTTCCAGCTTGGGTTTGCCGTCTGATTTATCAGCTGTTTTAGCGAATGACGCGCGGGCTGTCGACCGCGTTTTACTTTTTATCCGCCGAAGCAATATGGCGAAGGCCATTTAATTTTTAGTTTTGGACCTCCATTTCTGCACGGTGTTTTTCTCAGCCCTTTTTCCACGTACCTATTTTTAGCTGTCTCCCATTCTGTCCACTGGGATTGACGTATAGTAGTTTAACTCTCTCTGTGTTCGTATTCTATGGTTTTGGCTTGGGCGCGTATGACCCCAGTTGTTTTTGCACCCTAAAGCAAAACAAAACAAAACTGGAACTTTGAACCGAGAGTGCAACAGCCTTTGCTTTCCCAGCATTTTCCGAACTTCGTTATTAAACCACATACTAGCCACTTACTAGGCACGTACTTGTCCAGAGCACTATTTACAATCTGTTTAAACTTTCTCCATAATTCCTCTATGTCCATCATTCTGGAACTAGATGATTGCAGCTCATTGTATGCTAACAACAGCTTATCTGCTCTTTCGAGCAAAAACACTCTCATAGCTCTCTTGGCAAACTTATTAACTTCCGTAGCCATAGTCGCTGTGACGACATCATGATCATTAATCCTCATCTCTACACTGACACCATCGGTAAGGTCCGGCTTGTTTGTAGCTTCAAGGTGCAAGATACTTCAATTGCGTGTGGGCTGCCGAACTACATGCTCAAGACAGTTTTTGGAAAACGTATTCAAAAGTACTTCACAAGACTGTCTGTCTTAACCCCCCCCCCCCCTCCTCCTCCAATAAATCCATACATGTCCCAGTCTATACTCGGTAGGTTAAAGTCATCATCAACTAGTATTGCGTGGTCTGGGTATTTATGCACAACTGACCATAGACTTTCTTTGAATGACTCTGGAACTGTCACAGTGGAGTAGAGTGGTCGGTAGAAACTTTGATCGTGCACTGATGTGAGTCATTATTCTTCCTTGCCTAATAAGATGGCATTGTGATAAATGAATCCCATTGTACCCCAACGAACCTTGTATTGCATTCTCATTTCCCAATCCGTCCAATATGACGCTCCAAAGAACTGACTTTCATTACGTTCTTGTGTGTACTCTGAATTAGAGAAGGAATCATACTTAGGAAGCAATTTAATGATTGTAGAATATAACGCATCATCCCTGGTGTCATCATCTTTCTCCCTCACATCCCTATCAAAACGCAAGTCTCGTCCTACTTATCCTTTGCGCGTTAAAAATATAATAATTGTCACTTCAGTTGATGGGCCAGTTCAGAAGAATGAACTTAATAAATAACCACCATCTAAGGCATTTAACAACCACCTTCTCCTCAAGATGTTATGAGCTTAAGTTGGTATTATAAGATTTAAGTTTTTTATATCAATAAGCAACGAAATATTAGTTCTTTATGTAAAAATATTCAAAATATCTCAAAATACCTCAAAATACCTCAAAATATCTCAAAATATCTCTATCATCTGCATAACTTTGACACTAAAGTCTTGGGCCTGTCCGTACTACGGAACATCCAACTTTTTCAACATGCAGACTTCTACCTTACTATTTGATAACCGCTCCATTCCAGTCACTAATATAATAATGTACTTTTTTAAAAAAAACTCTCGACGCTAAACTAAGTTGTAACACTACACGACTGACCGTTGTACATTAATTTTGATACAGACTAGAAAGACAAACTAGTAATCAACCAGGGGTGGATATTACGCTTTTCCACCACTTTTTAATGCCAGGCGCTTTACTTTCTGATGATTCGAAATTGCAGCAGTGCTTCAAGACCCTTGAACGTCGTGTATGCCATCTACTTTCTTCATCTGCTTATCATTCCCAACACATATGCTTTACCAATCGACGATATTCGGCAATAATTTGCAATTATTCTGTACCCAGGTAAAATAATTACCAAGTGTGATTTGCATACTTGGTTGCTTTCTCTTAAAATAGATGAACGTAACCATTAACTAATTTCCTTAAAAACTATTGTACAACATTGATAATTATATCTCTGTTGCTTGTGCAGGGAATCTTCATCGTGTACACTTCGATGCCAAAAGGCGCTGGAAACTTATTTCTGTGTATTCCTTAGACGCCAGCCATGTTTCCAGTTCTTTTAATGGAAAATTTCTTTAAATTTTGCTTCCCTAAGGTAAAGGTGTAGTGTACCGTTAACTCGGACAATTCGAGGTGTAGTTTAGCCGCCTAAATGGAAAGGACTAATTTTTGCGCTAGCAATGGGTCCTTTATTTCGCGAAATGTATGTTGTGTGTTATTTATGTCTGTCGAGTGTAGGCTCACCGTAATGAGTGCGTGTAGAGCTTACTGTCACGTTTTTCAAAACGAGAGAAGGTGAAATCCAGTGTCAGTAAACAGCCTGCTTCTCTTGCACAGCACGAACAGTGTCACCGAGCTTAACATAACCATGAGACGGACGGATAACCACGAACAGCGTCATTTGCACTTACTCCACGAGAGTGTGCGGACAAGTTTGAAATTTAATCTTGGACATTCGCACAAACTCTGGTCGTGATGAACCGTACGCCATCATCTCTCCCCCCATTGCTGCACAAGTACTGGAGAGAGAAAAATTTTGCACCGCCAGGATTCGAACCGGTTATCTCTGAGCCAAGCGTGGAAACTCGGCGAGTTCACTTCTTCCTGACCCATAGTGAATAGCTGCTAACAGAGTTCTGGGCAAACTGATCACGAAAACAATCGACTCTCTCTAGTTAACCCCAATAATTTTCGATTGGTTTCAGACTGAGAATTTCAGCTGACCCGTTTAGCAAGCTAACCTGATTTTTTTGAACAACAGTATAGAAATCCATGCTTCGCAGGAGGCGACATCACTGTGCTGATTTACAAAACGGTTTGGTCCTAAACTGTTGCTACAGTGTAGAATTATGCCTTGCAAATCTTTTTCAAATATTCTTGGGTTCATTCATCTATCGGCCAAAACAAGTTTGTGAGGCCAAGATCACGAAAATCTTCTACAGGCTAACACCAAAGCTCCGGCGAATTTCTCTATCAGCACTCAGCACGTTGGTAAATACAATTCAGAAAGCATCCACCAGGTCCATAGAGTCCCATCTAAGTGCCACACAATTGTCGCGATCTTATCAGTGACAACGTTTGTACCACTCTAAGCGGGTTTCCCTTCTTTCCTGTGATCAACGGCTTTGGAACAAGAGCACTACACGAAATGATTACGATATTCTCTTGACGGATCATTTCCTTTGCAGCTGAGCTGCCACAAAAATAACAGTTGACGGTGTCCATCTAACTGTCCGTTAATTTTTATATGTGTGCGTGATCGAAGACTTAAGTGTTTCCCTAATGGGCGAATGTCGGATCGCTTTCTTTGAAACGGGTCATTTCCTTCCCCGTTCATGTTCAATACGGAAAAGGATTTCTTCTCTGCCTCTAATGACCTCGTCGTCGACAGGACCTTAAACCCAAATCTTCCTTCGTCTTTTCACCAAACTTTACTGCCCTTGCAATAATGTTCCATTAACCCTGAATTCTCCTTGTTGGTTTGGTCCGACAGAAAACTAATTCTGATGTTGACAAATCGTAAATGAACTTAAATACATTCACATGCACTAAGTGCCTTCATACAAAACGGCATCAATGCAGAGTACGAAATCTTTGGCACGTAGTGCATCTGCCAACGACATTATCAGTCTCTCTCCGCTAGGTAGCCTGTAAGTGTATACCGAAAATTCCTTCCCGTGCAACGTTAGAACACAATTAACCGTAAGGTGTTTTGCGCGCAGGAAAAGCCCTCGACCGCGCAAACAATGCAAGCGCGGAGCAGGGAAGCTCTTTCCGCTGTCCAGCTAACATGATCACGGCGACGTTAACCACATTACCAGAGAGTTGTTCGATCAGGCTGTCTCAGCGCAGGTACTCTGCCAATAAAAGCCAAGTCAGCTGTCAAAGGGTCCCTGTAAAGGGTCAATCAAGCGTTGTGGGAGGTCATGTATCCTTTCTGAGTGGCAAGCCGGAAACTGTTTACCTTGTGAAACAGAAGCAATCAGCTTTCATGTCAGAGCGCGCAGCTGTTCTCTTTGATGCTGTGTCGCTTTGAATACATGCTTTACTGGCCGACTCTACCTTGACACCGAGAGTGACACACACTCATTTAACTAACGCCGTTAGTGTTACTCGGCAGAGGAGCTAATGCTCCAATCGATGCTCTCAATCGGTTCTGATTTTGTGTCACCGTGCTTTTCGATTTCCAGACTATTCAGAGCCTTTACAGTTCATTTTATGGTGATTTACAAGCAGCTCAGTGGCTGCGTTATACAAAAAGCTAATTACTCTTTAACAGGTGACAGTTGCGGTCACTGAAAAAAAAGTAGAAGTGTTTCAACAAAACCTAGCCTGCACCTTAAACACAGTACACGCCATTTACACTCCAGCCCTAAGAAGATAACTTTCACTATATTGCGTCGTAGCGACAGAGATATGAACTGGAAACTGAATCTTCAACAGGTGATGAGGAAAAGCCAAAATAATCAGGATACCTCCTGATCGCTTCATGTCACGCGGCACTCACTCAGGAGTGTGAAATAGAAATTGAAGGTCCATAACTCTGTTTCACGGATATTATTAGAAACAAACTCGGGGATATAATACTAACGTTTTGAAGCACTTCCAGTAGTTTGGACAGACCATGTGTGCGACCGTGTGAGCCGTAGCGCCTTCGCATCGCTCTTGTCACTTGTTAGGACGATATCGTTATAGGCATGAGTCATCGACAGATGTCACCAGCTGACATGGACCTGAGTTACAAAGCTGCACGTAGTTGTACTAGTAGGCGGCAGAGGTCAGCAGTTGACGGACAGTGCTAGCAGTCGTAGTCAAAACAATGTTGTAAAGTTATGTTTGACTAATATTTAATGTATTTGCATAATTATAATTGTTTTATATGTGTAGTAATTAGCAGTGTGAGTGTTGTATGAGCGAAGAAGAACAGAAGTAAATGAAAACTGTTTTGTTTATTCACGAAGTACCAGTTAACCTATACAGGGGATTTACTGTAATTAAATGTGCAGTCAGTTTATGGTACTAATAAATCGTGAGTAGAACAAAAAGTAATCGGTAATTTCAGAAGGAGTAATTTTATATTTGATACTTTTCTAAATTTATTTATTTAGCAATTGCCATAGAAAGAAATGTTTTACTATGATTGGTCATTGAAGTAAAGCGCGGGTTAGCGCGGGATAATACTGCAACCTGATTTGCTGTTTGTGATATCAGCCAATCAGAAAAATGCTGGCTCGCGCCAATCTTTGCTGGGAACAAAGCCTTTGGTGTGATCTAGTTAAGTCGGGGCTGAGGGTTCGAACTAGTAACGCTGGGAACAAAGCCTTTGGTGTGATCTAGTTAAGTCGGGGCTGAGGGTTCGAACTAGTAACATCTCATTGAAAGCAGTTCCGACGAAAGTACTGTAAAATCGCGGGAAAATGCTAATTACGAGTTCGCGAAGTAGTTCAAAGTGTATTTAAGTGAACGGTATAGTGGAAGTCGTGTGTAATTTCGGACGGAATATCAAAATTAGTGCTTTTGACTGTTAGTTAAAACCGCGTGGCGTGTTGTGCGATCTAAGACTGGAACAGGTATTACGCGTAGAGCAGAGTGCACAACATTTGAGCGAGCATTTTCATAACTAAACGTTCCGGTGAACTCTATTAACTTCGGTAACGGGTGTAAATACCATAAACTGGCTTCGTGTGTGATTGTGGTGTGCGTGTGAACTTTACATTGTGTTGCCACTTAGTACGGACTTGGCAGTATTAACTGTGATCTTTATCGTAAAAATACACCTGAAAATTTACATTGCCAAGTTAAAACTTTTATTTCAGTAGCTAGCCACATCCCGTTTACCGGACAATTTTATGTATGTTGCGATCTGCAATAGACTGTAGTGGTCTAGTATTTTCTATTACAGCTTTTAGCTAGACAAATGAACATTGCTGGACACTGGCAGGGCGGTAAAAAGTAGCGTGCCGCGCCGCACGTGCCGAATGTCCACTCCGTCCCATGGGGGATGCCATGGACCAGTTACAGTATTTGTGGACTAGTCTGCCTCAGGAGAGAACACAACGGCTTTATGATAACCTTCCAGCCGAATCAGTTCATGCATACAAGCCAGAGGTGGCGCAACGTCATACTGATAAGTGGGCTCATGCTGCCAGTGTCTTTGTAAACTTCATTCGATATTGTAATCATTGCAGTATCATCATATCCCCTCTCAATCCTTTAAGTTTCGTTTTGTTTCCTCCTTCCCTTCTGGGAGCTTCTCTTAATTTGTTGCGCAGTGTAGTTCGACCAACCCGTTCTGTTCTAATTTTCGTGTTCTACATTAAACACAGCTGGACTTCAACCTATGTAGAACCCTAACGTATGTTGTGTACCATAGAAAACAAACTACAGAAGCAGAACTTCGATAAGAAATTAAAATGGCAATGTAGTAATCGGAGTGTACACTTCGATAATGTAGTTGAACGATCGGTAAGACATACTAAGAAACGCCGTGGCAATGGAAGCGGTGAAATTTAGCTACTAAAGTAACTGTAGGAGTGGAACATATTTTTTTAATACAATATAATTATTGTTCCGTAGAATTCCGTGATTGAAATAATGATTCTGTTTTCATACATTCACTGGATTTAGTCATTCTTATGCTGCAACACAGGAACTTAAGGGACTGTAAATAACAACGGAAACCGGCAATCAGTCTACAGAGGATATTTCTTACAAACCACTTCTGTGACGCAACCTAGAATATCGCCCAAGTGTGTGAATCCCGAAACAAACAGGATTACTAAGGGATATGTTGAACGTATGCAGAGAAGGGCAGTGCGAATGGTCACAGGTTTCTTTGAACGGTGGAAGAGTGTCACAGAGATGGTAAAGAAACTAGGGGGCTGAACTGGTAACTCTTGAGGATAGACGTAAACTATCCAGAGAAAGTCTACTTTACAAATTTCAAAGACTCGGCCTTGAATGATGACTCTAGGAATATACTACAACCCCCTACGTATTACTACCATAGAGATCATGAGGAAAAGATTAATTTAATTACAGAATGCATGGAGGCTTTAAAACAATCAGTCTTACGGGCTCCATACGTGAATGGAACGGGAAAATCCCTAAAAGGGGTACAGTGGGACGTACCGTCTGCCATGCACTTCATAGTGGTTTGCAGAGTATAGATGGAGATGTAGACTGATACGAATAAAATCTGTGATTGTCATCGAGTTTAATAAAAGAAATTATAAAATAACTATTATTAACTCCTCGTGTATGTATTATTGCACTATTTATGTTTTAATGTAGTTGGTTTCTATTTTAGAAAATACATATACAACGATTGTCATTAAGATTGCCAAATGAGGAAGGACAGTATATGAAGGTTGTTGCTTATTGCGCGTTTATAGTGTAAGAGGATGAATATACGATTAAATTCGTGGGTAATTTGCGGGTATGGGCGGTTCCATTACATTTCGGAGAACAGGAAACCTTGAATTTTTTGAGGAGGTTCATTATTATGTGAACTAAAGTAGATAGTAAGTTAACATCTTTTGCAAACTCGCAGCTGTGATAAACAAGTGCTTTCGGGATTCTTTAAGTGCCAGAGATACCGTTAATAAAATCACGCGATTCAGAGACTTGTAAGTCACAAACTATTCAAAGTAACTATATAAATGATCTCACGGACCGTGTGAGCAGCAATTTACGGCTGTTTGCTGATGACGCCGTGATGGACGAAAAAGTGTCGTTGTTGAGAGACTGTACGAGGATACAAGACGTCTTTGATAAAATTTCTATTTGGTGTGATGAATGGCAGCTTTCTCTAAATGTGGTAGAATGTAAGTTAATGCGGAAGAATAGGAAAAACAGACATGTAAACTTCGAAATTAGCATTAGTAGTGTGCAGCTTGACACAGTCACTTGAATTAAATATCTAGGCGTAATGTGGCAAAGCAGTACGAAATGGAATGAGCACAGCAGGTTGGAAGTAGGGAAGGCGAATGCTCCACTTCGTTTTATTGGGAAAACTTCGGAAAAGTGTTGCTCATCTATAATGGAGAGGCCGTATAGAACCCTTTCGTGCAACCCTTTCGAAAGTACTGTTAGAGAGTTTGGGATCTCCATAGGTCGGATTAAAGGAAGACATCGAAATAATTCAGAGGCAGGCTGCTGGATCTATCACCGGAAGGTTCGATCAGTACTCAAGTATTATGGAGATGCTTCGTGAACTCAAATGGGAATCCCTGGCGTCTTTCGAAGACGCTATAGCACAGATTTAGATAACCGTCATTTGAGGCAAACTGCAGAACGATTCTGCTGCCGCCAACGTACATTTCGCGTAAGGGCCATGAAGAAAAGGTGCGAGACATTAGGGCTCGTATGGAGACTCTCAGTGGTTTTTCCATCGCTGACCAGTAGTGGTACAAAGTACCCTCCACCATGCACCGTGCGGGGGGTTTGATTTGTATGTATGTAGATACATAAAATAAAATTAAAAAAAAATTCAAACATTAGGTAATCTTGTATAGTTTGAGGTGGTATTTATGCAGTATTCTTTGGAATTTAAATTTAAAGTGAATTTTCGTCGTTTTTCATATTTTTTCTGAAAACCTCTGTTTTAAATTAAGTACAAATTATTCCATATCGTTCAGCATTTGAAAAATGGTGTTCTGCTTAATATACGAATAAAAGTTTTTAAAATTATATTAATTATTGTTATATACCTCCATCAAGAACAGATATTCAGCTTCAGAATGAATCGTAGTTCACTGAAATCATTTAAGAGAACTTGTGAAGGTTGCTTAGTTTTATAATAACTGACACGTGTAAGACTTATTAATGGCTTAAAAATATGACTTCTTTCTGATTTTTCGCAAGATATGAAATGAAATATTCCGTGCACAGGGTGTAAAATTTGGTACACAGAGCTGCCACCTGTGGCGGCAGAAATGGCTCGACCCGGCTGGGCAACGAGCCAAAGTGAGCTTGAAAGCCGCGGGTGCGTCACTCCACGTTACGTCAACTCTACAACAGAGGTCAACAGTCGTGGTGATTGGCCGGTAATGGCGTGACAGTCACTCTGCAGTCGACGACTAAACGTTTTCAGTGACTGAGAGCGCTGGAGAAAGTGCTGCCCAGCACAACGATCGTATCTGTATCTTAAATCTATCGAGGTGGGTCAGGATAGCACTGGCAACATGCGATCTTGAGTTATCCAGTAGGAGCAACGTATGTAGCTGGCCGGATACTCTAGCTGCTGAATTTGCTTCCGATGGAAATTCTTGCACCATGCTGTGATCGCAGTATAGCGACCTACTGTTGGCAGCAGTTGCTGCTTACCCACTCTGAGCTAGCAAATCATGGAAGACGTTCGTTATTGTTAGAAAATATTGGTTTTTGACGATAACCTTACTCAATTGTAGAAGATCTACACAACACTCAAAGCAACTGACAACAGACTGGAACACATGCTTAACTAGTCGTAAATTTTCAGGCATAACATACTGAATGGAGACGGTATCACTGTTTTAGTGAAAGCTGTCATTATCTGCAGAATATATGTACTACATCAAGTTATTGCCTGATTATCCTCGGTGTGCTAGTGTCCAGAAGAAAGATGTGGTAAGTGCAAGAAATTAAGGACACAGATGAATATTTTCTCTGAATATTTTTCCTCCGTAGTGGCGTCATATCGAAATGTTTCGAATTGTTTATAGCGAAGTACGAGGGCGTGCTGAAAAGTAATGCCTCCGATTTTTTAGTGAAAACTCTTAAAGCCTTTTAAACAAAACAGACGTTCTTAACATTCTTATCTCTCAAGACAAGGGAATTAAAGATATTAGCTGCCAGTGGTCACAGATTTATGTCAATGGCGCAAGTTGAAAATTTGTGCTGGACCAGGATTCGAACCCATACATATTCTCCTCTTTATTTTTCGTGTCTACATATTTGCAGCCCTTCGTTACTAGAGGGTTCCGAATTTTAGCGTGTAACATGGGGGCATGTGACGTAGATACGTCCGTGCGTCACAAACAGCGTTCTGTAATGGTGCCTCGAATTCGAACAGTTCGCCGTCACATGGAGCACCCTCTCGTTCATCATGACAATGCCACACCACACAAGAGTGTAGTGACATCTCAACAATGCGACGCCTTGGGTTCACTGTCATAGATCATCCTCTATGCATTGCCGACTTGGCCAATTCCGATTTTCATCTGTTTCCAAAACCTAAAGAACACTTTAGGGGACTTCGCTTTCAAAGTGATGAATCGGTGCAAGGAAAGGTGAGATTGTGGCTCCGTCAACGACGTTAAACATTCTACAATGACGGTGTCAACAAATTGGTCTTTCGTTGGGAGAGATGTATTCGCCGCTAGGGTGACTACGTTGAGAAATAAATATTTAGACTTGAATAAAGATGTAATGTTAATAAATTTTGTTTTATTTAAAAATGTTTTCACGCAAAAAATTCGGACGCATTAGTTTTCAATAATCCCTCGTAATATTGCACAGTATGTACCAGGGCAATTAATGCGGAAATACCGGGTGATCAAAAAGTCGGTATAATTTTGAAAACTTAATAAACCATGGAATAATGTAGATAGAGAGGTAAAATTGACACACATGCTTGGAATGACATGGGGTTTTATTAGAACCACCCCATATTGCTAGACGCGCGAAAGATCTCTTGCGCGCGTCGTTTGGTGATGATCGTGTGCTCAGCCGCCACTTTCGTCATGCTTGGCCTCCCAGGTCCCCAGACCTCAGTCCGTGCGATTATTGGCTTTGAGGTTACCTGAAGTCGCAAGTGTATCGTGATCGACCGACATCTCTAGTGATGCTGAAAGACAACATCCGACGCCAATGCCTCACCATAGCTCCGGACATGCTTTACAGTGCTGTTCAGAACATTATTCCTCGACCACAGCTATTGTTGAGGAATGGTGGTGGACATATTGAGCATTTCGTGTAAAGAAGGTTATCTTTGCTTTGTCTTACTTTGTTATGCTAATTATTGTTATTCTGATCAGATGAAGCGCCATCTGTCGGACATTTTTGAACTTTTGTATTTTTTAGTTTCTAATAAAACCCCATGTCATTCCAAGCATGTGTGTCAATTTGTACCTCTCTGTCTACATTATTTCGTGATTTATTCAGTTTTCAAATTTATACTGACTTTTTGATCACCCAGTATAATGAAAATGACTTTTTTCTGGACTATTCGGAAACTTATTCTGACATGTGGAAGATAATCGAAAGTGATTTCTTCTTCTTCTTTGTTATCTCTATGCATATGATTTGATGTTCGGTAAAAGTTTGTTAAACTTACGCGCAAAGTTATCTGTTTGGGGGTTACACATATAATTTTAATCCTCACTGAGGGACAAAATGCATGTTTAATGCCTCTGGAACTAAATTTCCGTCTCAAAACGCACAGAATTCTCAGGCACGTTTTCTTCATATCTTCTCTCATAAGAAATAAAATATTTCTGTTAAAACTGGAATTAAATCGCGTAGTATTACATCACAGACAGATTATCACTAAATTACGCAGAAGAATGGTGTGTAAGCATGTATGTCTACATCAACAGCCGCATTTTACTGTAAAGGAAGACAGAGTTTAGAAAGAGTACTGGAACTAACGATAGCGATAGACAGTTTGGCGCCAGGATGGATGAGAACAGCAAGAGAAGTACCAAACTAGACTGACGCTCAGCAAGCTACTTGATAGTTAAAGGTACAACAAAAGCATCAACAAGCCCGTTTATAGCGTCACATCGGTTAGCCAGGTTAAAGTGAGACAGCCACACAAGGCATATCAAATGTATCCCTTCATACCGTACCTCATTGTCATGATGGCTGAAACTGCATGGTACATTTGATTTTTTCTGTGCAAAAAGAAAGACACACACATAAATCATGACACATCACTTACATTATAAACATCAGATAAACAAGTACTAAACTACAATTTTTACTAAATCTTAGCACAATATCAGTCAAGACATTAGATAATTTACCCTGCAAAGGAAATAATTATTATCATTATATTAGTTTTCTTCATGGCTGACAAGTTATGTGAGTAAGGCAACACACGTTGTGAGCAATAAAGTTAAATCTAATTTTACTTGTTTCAGTGAAAAAACATTAATTTTAACTACTGATGTTAACATAATATTTCATTCGCAATTTTTATGCATGTCAGTCTGTAACACTAATATCGATATCACTTATACTTATTTAAGTAACCTCTTTGTCTGCTCTTACTAAATATGACATCTTTATAAACATGTTCTATGATGTAACATCTATGTAAATGATTTGCTAATAATTTGTCAATATAATTAATCTATATATGTAATTTTAAAAGTAATGTTCTGAAAAAGTATTGAAAAGTAAAAACTATACTTGTAACCCTGGTTCGTGCATAGGGCAATTAGGATTGTAATCATGTCAGACCTGGAGGGAAGTCCCTCTGCTACGAAACCTGAAGAGGTGGATTTGGCCGTCGGACTGCAAGAGCTAGTCGGTGGCTAGCTTGAAAGTGTTCGCATCTTGTGTGCTGAACGAGGCGAGAAGAGCAGCGAAATTATATAATATAGCGTCAGATGTGGAAGCAATTTCGCTTATTATTCGTGGCATACTCCTGTCAGATCAGTACTACGAAAATCCGACGCTAAGAACAGAATTTTCAGAGCTTGTTATACAAGAGCCATGGATACTTTTACCACCATTTTAAGTAGCCACAGAAATCACCAAAACCACCAAAATTGTCTCAAATAATCAGCACATTATTGTAAAACTGCATGGATCATTTATGTGGTTTCTTATCCAAAACAAGTGTATGTTCTTTAAACTTTGTGTCGAGCACTCATATTTTATCCTTAGTCATTTACCAAGACAGGGCCCTATTCCAAGTGTTACAATATTTCCAACCATCCTAATTTATTGAAGTGAAAAGTAATTGATTTCTATAACAACCTTTAATAACTTCCGTGGAGTGGTAGATTTCTTTACCATTCACTGAGTTTTGTTTATGAAGTACTCCTCGTGTTTTTCGCAGAAGGATAATTTAAGTTTCACTAATGTATAAATTCCAAGAAAAGATCTAAACTACTTCGTTTAAATGTCATTCTTATTGAAATATGAGTACAGTATCAAAGTTACCTATATAGAATTGTGATCAATCACAGTAGTTACTGGCTAGTAAAAGTGAAGGGCCAGCATAAGAAATAATTAGTGTACAGGTTTGTAATAATGTTTATATTTTCCTGTGTTAATAGTCAAAAATATTTTTCATATCATGTTGAAACAGAACAAGTTAGCCTTCATCCTTGTCACTAATAGATTAGTTTCAGGTACCTCACGCTAGTTATTGAGCCAGTTTTGTATTCCATATTACTGTAACAATACTTATGAAGCACAACAATCAATTTCATAACAATTGTGTGATTTAACTAATAACTGGCTAAAACTATTCAAACTATACTAGACTCAGGGCCCACAGATTTAGTTTGTGCTTCAGCTAATATAAAGAAGTAAAGGCTCCCTAAGAAAACAAATAGTGGTCAGAACAATTTATATGGCTATCTGAAAACCGTTTCAATGTCAGAATTTTTTAAACATTAAGCTGATAAAAGAACCTCATGGCCAAGTTAATGGCGCTCCATCATCAGTAATCCTTTACCTGTAATGATCATTAGCTTCCTGCTTTAATACACACATAGTAATTAGTGTTACTGAGAGCCAGCTTTTGCCAAAACGTTTTAATACTACTCTTGTGTTATTCATGCCAAAGCAGTGTTATATTGCTTGCTAAAGTGTACTACTGTCCTGGACGAAAACAGTATTTCGATATCAAGTAAAGTAAATACTAATTGTAACTTTTTTATGCACAGTGCTAATACTTGGGACAAATTTGCCCAAATAGGCTAGCGACCGTATCTTTTTACTTAAGTGCAGTTTTCTTTATTACTATTAGAACCTTGGTTTCTATTCTCATTTGTTTTGCTACTGTTTCCTTTCAATAGAAATCTTTCGAGAGACAGAAACAATCCGATACCTTTCCATTACACACCACAGCCATAATCAAAATTACAGTTCTTTCGCAGGAGTAGTATTATTGGCGTATTTCTAATTTAGTAGTAGCCAGTAGTGTTAAACGCGGGGCAGAGGGCATTGTTCTTCTGTCACAAAAGGGCCGAATTAAGTAAACATATATAAAAAAACATATCTGCATAAACGCACCAGAGTAATAGTTCCGGGAAAATTAATAGATTTGTTTTATACTGCACAATAATGAATTCGAGAGGGAAGTTAGTTGAGGGTTTAAAGAACTGTGTCGATAAATGGGCCTTAGAGAAGGTGCACCAGTTGCGGTTGGCCAAGGATGGTGTAAGATTTTATTGAAGGTATCTACGAGGCATCTGATATAATTTACTCATTAAAACCGTGGCGAGAATCTAAATCCTGGGGGATTTTAATGTAGATACTCTCGAATATGAGCCCGGTATATTACACACTGTGCCAGATCATCGCACCAGAACAGTTAGGTCCTAGAAACAAGCAGGAACATCCTCATTTTACTACCTCTAAGTTTTGACGATGATTAATTTACTTTTTAGCGAAGGTCTTCTCAACTGGAATTGGCTGCATTACGACGGGTCTACAAGTAGGAAGCCATCTATAACGCAGTTTTTGGAAATTTGAATGCAGAATAATTTTATAGCAAGAAAGTGTCCTAATAAACAATTATATTTCGAGATAACATGATTTTAAATAGAATCAGACTAGATAGCGTTCTAGGTTGGACTTACTACAAAAGATGTGTTTTAATTCTGCTGCAAACCGCGGAAAGAAAAACACACATTTAACGTAGCAGCATGGGGAAGTAGGACTACACAGATTTCATCAGCGCCTCAACAGATTACATACAAACATACAGTTCGCGCTATAAATAGAAATTTACGGAGCGATTCCTTGTGCGGACGTAGAAGTGCACAGAACATCTAGCGGCATACTAGGACTAGGAAACCGACGCACAGTAACAGATATGTGAATGCAGAGTCGCATCACCATCCAGCACATACAAATGCTGTGTTACGCACTCTGACAGTTGGAGCTCACCAGATTAGCGACACGGACAACCTCCAACATGAACTTAACGAGCTCTACACAACGTTGTGTGCGAACAGTCACAGGAACGAGAACATACAACGAGCTGTGAAGTACAGTGAAGATGAAATAGGCAGAGGAATAGAACAGCCTTTTCCTATTGCTCGCATATCTTACAATAGAGGCGTCAGTGACAGTGTAAGCAAGGTGCTGCACCACGGTGGAATTAAACCGTTATTCCAGAGCAGCCACAAGATTTGAGATCTTTTGAGATCCTCGAAGGATTCCGTAGCTGCTCTCCACACTGCAGGCGTATACGAACTTCAAAGAGAACGCGGCGATGTCTACGCTGGTCAAACTGGGAGCCCGATTAGCACTCACGTGTCGGATCATGAACACTACACGCGACTGGAAAAAAAACAACAAATCAGCTATAACTAAATACCACCGCGACTGTGACCGATCTTCAATCAGTTTTCAACAATATCGATTGACTGCTCGGCGGCCAGTGAAAAATAAGAGGAGCTATCAAAATAATCAAACGCCTGAACAACACGATGAGGGAGGATGGTTATAAGTTACCGACAGCCTGGCTGCCAGCGATCCCAGTCCAGCGGGCCACCTGTGTTCACCAGGCAGCAGTTCCATACGACCCGGTTTCAACAATATAAGCAAGCGGACGTCCAGCCTGAACAGCCCGCATCTCGTGGTCGTGCGGTAGCGTTCTTGTTTCCCACGCTCGGATTCCCGGGTTCGATTCCCGTCGGGGTCAGGGATTTTCTGTGCCTCGTGATGGCTGGGTGTTGTGTGATGTCCTTAGGTTAGTTAGGTTTAAGTAGTTCTAAGTTCTAGAGGACTGATGACCATAGATGTTAAGTCCCATAGTGCTCAGAGCCGGCCTGAACAAATTCAGCGAACAAAATTTTTTTTAAGTGTTTGGCGTTCAAGTCGCTGGATCGCTGTTGTGAGTTCCGTTTTTTTATTTATTTTGAACAGTCATTTTTTTATTATTTATATTACAACTGATATAATGAGGAAAATACGTGTAATCGGATGACCTTTTATTAAATTTCAATGTTATTTGGCAGTCTACTAATTTTTATTATCACAAACAATGTAATATTCATAACTATCGACTAGTAAACGACAAAACGCATAAAGTCATACTGAAAATGTATGCTTGTCCGTGATTTGAGAAATCCCTTATACCTGGAAGGAGCCCGAAACGACTTGTTACCTCCAAGTTTTGACCGGAACAGACGGCTTTCGAAAGATGTACAATTAATCGTCGCTTTCGGCATTACAAGTTGTAGGATTGTGTTTTTCGTAAAAACATAGAAAACAAAGTTAAACGGCACCAGCTGCATTGAATAAATGCTATGTTTCAGCATACGCAAGGTCTTTTGACGTTTTCCGTGGAAAAACAAACCTTGTTAATATTTTAAAAACCTCTCTTCCAGACGATAGTTTGGAAGCAATCCATGCATAACGCAGTATTTCCTTAAAAATCGGCGCTGATAATTGGTTATGCAGTATCGAGTGTATTTTAATAGCGTCTTCCGAGAAGCAATTTCTCGTTCTCTTTCGATTAAATAGGAAGAGTTTTGAAGACATGGACAATCATACATGTTCAGTATTACTTTATGCGTTTGGTCGTTTACTAGTCGATAGTTATGAATATTATATTATTTGTGATGATAAAAATTCGTAGACTGCCAAATAACATTGTAAATTTAATAAAAGCTCATCCAATTACATGTATTTTTTCCCATTATATAAATTGTGATGTAAATAGTAAAGACAATGACGGTGCTGAAAATAAAAAAAGCTGACGAACAGAACTCGATCCAGCGGCTTGAACGCCAACCACTTTTTTTTTAAAAAAAAGAAAAAACATTTTGTTCTATATTGCTCGCTGAATTTTTTCAGGGCGGACATCACTTGGCACATGTTCAGTTTGTTCGATGATCCGTTCGCCCAGTTTTTATTTATTAGAAAGGGTAGCTAACGCTCTGACCGAACACGCTGAGCTACCGTGCCGGCGCCATTTGGCAGCAGCCGCTTCATGGTTAAAATGGCCACGCATATATATATATATATATATATATATATATATATATATATATATATATATATTTTTTTTTTGACGGCCGAAATTATCTTGCGATTTTCTCAGTAACGCTTGAGAAGTACGCGCTACTACTTACACATTTTGTTGTCCTCATGGGGTACTACGAGTGTACAAAGTTTACGGTAAATCCGCGTTCCAAACGTCGTGGCCTGCCCTTGCTAGTCGGGAGCGACGGCTCCCACCGCGCGCCTCACATGCTACACAGTTGAGACCGTGGGCGCCACTGCCCATGCAGCGGCACGTGGAGGTGGAGATCTTTTGTCCTGGTTCTTTGTGCGAATGGCAGATGCATTAGACTTATAAAACCATTGCACATCATATTGGAAATAGGAAACTATAAAACAGAAAAAAATTATTTAAAAAGAGCCAGGGAGGTAGTCTCGGAATGTGACCTCGAGCCCGACATCCCTGTGCAGTGCCTCCCAAGATTACTTACTAAGGTATGTTGATATGCTGGTCTACTTAAATCGAGGTTATTGTTTTACAGGCTTACCGTGACGTCCCGTACAGTAAACAACCGCACTAGGTTATACATTCTACATCGTGTCTGTATACTACGTGATAAGAGATTGCTATTAACATATGTTTTGTGTCTCTTCATGCGTTTTATCGTGTGTTTTATTTTAATTTACGCTACGTGTTAAAAAATCTGTTATCTATGTCATCTTTACTACAGTCCTATGTCCAATTTCTATATCGCTCTCTTGTTCGGTTTCAGGAAACCAAACGATAAACTCGTGTGGTGACACCGTCTCTCGCAGGCCGCTTGAATTTGCAGCGCAGCGGTCGGGTTGGCTAACTTTAATGCTAATTAACTCTGAAACCAACAGTTAGTCGCCCTGAGGAGAACACTTGCAAAGACGGCCGAAACGTCGATATTTTAGTTATTTTTAGTAACGTTACCTAATACCTAAAATGGTTTTATTCAAGCTGTTATAGTTCTGCACGGGGAACTTAAAAGGATATCGTTGGAAGACAGGCGACGTAGTTTGCACGAAACTCTGTTGGGTAAATTTAGAGACTCGGTATTCAAAGAAGACTGAGTGACAGTTCTGGTGTTACCCTCGGATATCTGGTGTAGAAGCCGTAGAAATGCGACAAGACAGTTTAGGGCGCTTACAGAAGTATATAGACAGTCATTTTTGGTTCAAATGGTTCAAATGGCTCTGAGCACTATGCGACTTAACTTCTGAGGTCATCAGTCGCCTAGAACTTAGAACTAATTAAACCTAACTAACCTAAGGACATCACACATCCATGCCCGAGGCAGGAATCGAACCTGCGACCGTAGCGGTCACGCGGCTCCAGATTGAAGCACCTAGAACCGCACGGCCACACCGGCCGGCTCGGTCATTTTTCCTTCGCTCTGTACGTGAATAGCATACGACATAAAATCGCTAATATTATTTCAAAGTACCTTCCGCCACAAACTGTACGGTGGAATTCCGATGTTGACGTAGATGTAAAATAAATGAACATTGGGTTTAACGTCCTGTCAACATGGAGCTCATCAGAGGCTGAGCACAAGCTCGGATTGTGTCAAGGATGGGGAAGGAAGTCGGCTTTGCCGTTTTAAAGGAACCATCCCGACATTTACCTGGGGCGATTTAGGGAAATCTCGGAAAACCTATATCTGGATGTCCGGACGTGGGCTATAGATGTAGATGATGATGATGATGATGATGGTTGGTGTGTGGAGTGCTCCACTGCGCGGTTATCAGCGCCAGTACAAACTTCAGTCCAAACTCGACACTTTCATGAATGATGAAATGATGAGGACAACACAAACACCCAGTCGTCTCGAGGCAGGTGAAAATCCCTGATCCCGCCGGGAATCGAACCCGGGACCCTGTGCTCGTGAAGCGAGAACACGACCGCGAGACCACAAGCTGCGGAAAGCTGTAGGTGTAGACGGTAGTAATGAACTCTGCACAGTGTCGGCTCGAGCGCAGCTTCGGGTGTGCACGTGTTTGCGTCGACGATTGGATGCCGTCTGCTAGGGGCTGAACCGACAGCATGCATGCCATGTTCCAGAAATCACATAAGCGTAGGACTGCAATGGGCTAATGGGCACCTTAATACCTTTCACATGGTGAGTGACGAAGTTCATTAATTTCGAACGACTTCAGTTTCAACATGACCGACAATGATATCCACATGACTAGACGCTACCATACTCACCGCACTAAAATATGTATTCAATGCTTATGATAGTAATTCTGTATCCCCATTATACAGTGCCGTGGAGTTCGCAGGTATCTACTTCGATATGGCATGGTCTGTGCAGTACTGGAGTGGATATTCGGCAGCAGAGTAGTACAAAGCTATAGCACTGAATGTCTGTGTCTGTGGTTGTGTGCCTCAGGTGCGAACGCAAGGGTTTTGGGCCCGCGCTGAGTTCTACTGCCGTCGCAACGTCTGGCCGTGGTCTGTGAATAAAGCGGTAGGCGCTCTGCAACTTACGGCCACTGCTGTGCTTGTGGTGAACTTCATCCATACTTTCTGGCTACACTAGTTTGTGATATCGTGGCTACGAATTTAGTTCTTGGACTGCTTACTTGTGACTTCGGTAGTGGATCTTGTGCTGCTACATGTTCTTCATGGGCATGTTCTTATATTGAATTTATTTTAGCGTATGACGACTGTGTTGCTCTAGGCTGGTCATTATATGTGCCTGTATCCACTCCGTAGTTTTTACGGCGAAGTTTAAATTTATTTATTATTTATTAATGTCACAAGCAGAAAAAAGGTATAGAGCAAATACAAAATATACAAAACGTGAAACGGAGCTATAAGTACAAGGTACAGAAAAGTATAAAAACGAAACATATTACATCTTATGAACACAATTATAGAAAGATATGCGAAATACATATTTTCGATAAGAAATTATGGGTTGCTAGAAACAGGTCTTCAAACGAGCATGTAGCCTGACGTAATGGAAAATACGTCGTTGTTTGTTCTATCCCACATTCACACACAACTGATTCGCACGGAAAGCCCCACCATATTCTTGTAACTCTAGACGTAGCTACTCCCGTGTGAAATTCATTCAGCGACATCCATGTCGACCTTGTCTCCTCGCATCAAGGTGGAAGATCTTCAGAAGACGGTATAAAGCTTAGCCATAATTCTAGCCTTGTCTGCTGGGCTGACAATCAGATCTATGGCTGAGTGCATCAAGTTTTCCTCTACTTCAGGCGTTCGCGGGGGAAGTTGATTGCCATTTAGCGCAGGTGCCTCGTGGGTGAAAACTTTTTCTTTCCAGGTTGCTACTTTAGCCTGATGCCAGGTGGTGGTAAGCCCTTTTCTAATGCCTTCGGTCTTAGACAGCCGGCAACGATACGGCAGTCTCTACTTATTTGATATGGCATATTTTGTGCAGTACTGGACTGGATATTGGGCTGCCGAGTAGTACAAAGCTAAAGCACTGGTTGTCAGTGTCTGGTGCGCCAGGTGGTACCCGTGTGCTTTCGGATAATAGTTTTTCTGTCTGCAACGTAATGCTCTGTGCGATAACAGTGCTTCCGATATCTGTGTGCCGTTCCTAGCGTCATTCCCAGTTACTTTGGTTTTGGTCAGTGTTCTCGTTGGGTTCTTGCCCATTCAATTCGCAGAGTACTTGATACCTGTTTGTTTCTTAAGTGGAAGGCACAGGTGTAGGTTTTGGATGGGCCAGGCTTAATTGATTGTTTCCGTAGTAGGTTGTCAGGCCTGTTAAGGTTTCGGAAAACTACTCTTATCAATTACGAAATTATCTGCCCGGATTGCAATAGCACGATCATGTACAGAAATGAAACTTTCGAAATTAAGTCGCTGAATGTGAACTGCATGGCATCAGCTGTATCTGATACAAATTTACTGCCCTGCAGTGGAATATGAAAATTTTTGTCGGATCGGGACTCGAACCTGGATTTCCCTCTTATCGCGAGCGATTGCTTGACCACTCCATCTACCCGTACACGGTCCCTGGACCGACCCAAACTTCCATATATCGCATTGTCTACATCCTTATATCCGGTCCGTGGAACTCGCAAGGATAGTGAAAGTGGTTAAGGCGACTGATCGCGATAAGTGAGTAATCAGAGTTCGAGTCCTGGTCAGGCACACATTTTCATATGTCACTACTGGGTAGTAGATCAATACACAACACACTCTGATGTCAAGGAATTCGCATTCAGTGATTTAACTGTGATTTATTTAGGACAGCTGTGAATCGTCATAATACCTCTTCAGACATGCATGTAAGTATAAATGCAACACTGCCCCGTTTGACAGGGGTTGTTATTAGTGTATATACAAAGAGTTAATATTTCAGAGACGCAAGAGTCAATTAAGAAATGACATTGATTATAAAGGAAGAAAATTTGTGTCACACACTGTTATAACTGCTAGTATTAATTGTACAAATCAGCACTAGCAGGTCAAGGACCCCAGTAAAGCCCGGGAACGGTAGAGGAACAGCTCAGAGATAAGTTGCAAAAATGAAGGGCATCAACAACTTGGAAGAACAGCAGATTGTATTGAATGCTAAAATAGTGTGTGTTTTTCTAGGTAGGTGGTACGTAACCAATAGCTACACAATATCTCCTGATAGTAATTAAATTTAACATCGTTATGCGACACTCACCAGTAATGCCAGTATTTCAATTCATATCTGACAGATGACATGTTCCAGAAGTTTTACGGTAATTAATGAGTGATCAAAGCCGGCAGTCACTTATTTGTAAATATATAACGAAGAACGTTGCAACGAGGGAAGGATTTCAGGCGACACAAATCACAGTCGCTGAGGCATACGCGTCGTAATTTACGTGACGTGTCAGAGCAGGGCAAATGTATGGGCGGGAATAATGTACTGGCACAGGTGTTAACCGCTCTCCCAGTTGGCAGATATTCAAAAGTTACTGCCAGACTTTCACAGCTAGTTCTAATTGGCGCGACTGTTCTTCGCGCTGCTCCTGCGCTTCACACGTAACGCGCAAATTCGTCCCTGTGGTCTTTAATGAACTCCGTGATAAGTAGTCCGGAAATTTACAAGATCCTCTGCCCTTTACTTCTGTTAGAAAACTTGAAAGTCTTGCTATGATATATGACATGGTATCTAATAATATGTTATGGATTCTCTCTTTCCATTTCACGTAAAATAAGAGAAATGCATGAAGCCTTGGCGGTTCCCTATGCGACAAAACAGCCATTCTCTTTATGATTAATAACGTGAAGACCGTGGATGAAAGTACACCAGTAAATGTATGAGGGAATTTTTGGAAGTATCCGTTAGCATCATTCGATGTCATGAAAGTTATAAAATCGTTTACTGTCACTTAACGAGCAAAATCGTTGTACTCGATATCAACAGTTATATCCACACTAGTGTTTGTAAAAAGTGAAACACCAAGGCCGAGAGATGTGATCATAATGAAATTTATACTACCGAGTAGGGGCATGACACTACACAAACGAGTAGCATTACAGGAAAAAAAAATGGCTCTGAGC
This sequence comes from Schistocerca americana, assembly GCF_021461395.2. Lineage (NCBI taxonomy): Eukaryota > Metazoa > Arthropoda > Insecta > Orthoptera > Acrididae > Schistocerca > Schistocerca americana. The sequence goes on along the minus strand of NC_060130.1, from coordinate 945,301,841 downwards.
ACTATGGGACTTAACATCTGTGGTCATCAGTCCCCTAGAACTTAGAACTACTTAAACTTAACTAACCTAAGGACAGCACACACACCCATGCCCGAGGCTGCTCAACATTACAGTCTGCCCAATGCATTCACCACGGCGGCGTCGAACGCGTGTACTACCATCGCTGTAGGACAAGCTGAAGCGGCATTTGTGTGAAGACAAGCTGAAGCGGCATTTGTGTGAAGAAATTACATTTTGCCACTCAGTACGCCAGCGCTGGCGTTCACGTTCCCTTTGTAGTCTCCGGTGTTAGTGAGTTTTGGTCAATGGAAGCCGATGCAGTGGCATGCTTGCTTCAGTCCAGCCCGCAGCAGGCGGAGTCGAACCGTCAGAGCAGATATGTCCACATCTGTTGCTGTGTTCCAGCTTCGTGTCAACAGTATGTACGAAGCTGTTCTTTCCGTTGTGGCCAAGTGGAGAAGATGGCGGACATCTCGCGCTGTGGTCACACTGTGTCGTCCGATAGTCTACCCTGTCGGCGCTACGTACGATCCTCTTCTCTCCACTGGTTTCACGTACGCCTATACGAGCTGCAGTGTCACAGAATGACAGATCCGCCTCCCAGAGACCAAGTCATTCTGCCCCATTCGCAAGCACTCACATGCCGATATTCCACCCTGTGATGTCGGCGAGGCATATTGGCACTTGGTCACGTGTTTACATCGCGTATGACGACTCCGCACCGACTGAACATTGCGTAACACTTATCTGTCCAGTGACACAAAAGAGGGAGCAATTGGGCCCACAAGCACGCCACCTCTCCGCCATTTAAATAATTCATTACGGCCCTGTTGTTCTACAAGTCCTCTTATCGTGGCTTGTTGCAGGGCACTGCTTCTGAGCGTTTCACTTTTTACAAACAATAGTATATAATTACCAAAGTATCAGGGACCTAGGCAAATTCTTTCTGCATTTTAAATGCTATCCTTGAAAGAATTACAACGAGAACGTCAAGACAAAGACTGCGATTTATTGGCAGGTTACTTAAAAAATGTAACAGGCCTAATAGAGATACTGCTTGCACCACACTTTTCCGCCATCTTCTGGAGTATTGCTGTGCGTTGTGGAATCTGCATCAGATAGGATTGACGGAGGACGTTGAAAAAGTTAAAAGAAGGGCAGCTCGTTTTGTATTATCGCGACATAGGGGAGAGATTGCCACTGTTATGATACACAAATTGGGGTTGCAGTCCTTAAAACAAAGGCGTTTTTCTGTGCGGGAGGGACTTCTCATGAAATTCGATCATCAACCTTCGCCTCAGAGTGTAAAATATTTCGTTCCTACATAGGGATAAATGATCATTATTATAAAACAATAGAACTCAGAGTTTGCATGGGAAGATTGAACTGCTTCTTTTTCCCACGCGCTGTTCGATAGTGGAACGGTACAGAAGTCGCTTAAAGGTGGTTCGACGAACCCTCTGCCAGGCACTTAATTGTGAATTTCAGAGTGATCATATAGATGCAGAGGAAGACAAGATGTATAAAATGTATCAACATAGCTGTGCTAGACTTCTGCTGACTGTCGCCTCCCAGTATACATATACAGATCTAGTGAGGTTACCACAAGTCATCAATCTTTATTGTTATTTCGTTATTAATATTTCATATTTTTATTCGTATAGTTATTTATTCTATGACGATGCCTATGCGGAAAGTAAGGTCCGATCGGTCGAAAAATGGAAACCCCTGTGAAAATAAAAAAAAAAATGTTTTATTTGCAACAGTTGGCTGCACCTTCCAGCTACCTCTCTACATAGTCGCCCCTCCGACAGACATTTGTCGTAGCGTTGTACCAACTTTATAATACCCTCGTCATAGAAGCACGCTGCCTGTGCTTCCTGCTAATTTTCTACGCTGGTCTACAGCTCGTTGTCTGTGCCAGAACGTTGTCTTCATAGCTACCGGTTCATGTGAGCAGAGAGGAAACACAGGGAGAGTCAATTATGGGCTCTGTTGTGGGTGATCAAACACTTCCCATCGAAAACGCTGCAGGAGCAACTTCATTGCCCCTTCAGAATGCGGCCGAGAATTTTCATGCAGAAGGAAACGTATGACAGTCATGTTATGTGGACTGTATAGCGTCAGGCGAAATCTCACACCAGGCCCTCGTACTTGGCGAGAGACACTACTGTTCTAGACATCTTTACGTGTTCAATGTGCGCTCAGAACTGTAAAGAGCGACGTGGCGCCATCGACGGTCATACTAGAGACACTGTCCAACACATCTGTGCAAAGCTTCATCAGATTTTCACTGTGGTTTTTATTTCGCATCTCATCGGACCTTACTTTCCGAATAGCCCTCGTATTATGTGACCCTCGTCTTGTTTATGCTGTGACCGCTGTCAGTTACGATACAGATACACACACACACACAGAGGGCGCCACCCGCCAGGACAGTCTTGAGCGTAGCACCACATAGTTATGGTTAGCCGCCGCAGAGGGCGCTTCTAGCAGGGACTACATTATGCTTCCATCATGTCATACAAACAGTCGATTCGTCCGCCATTTTTGTGCTATGACGCCATGGATGGCGCTCAAGACAAGGACTATATAGAGCGCCTGTATACACAGAGTGTGTCCATAGGTGAAGTTGCCCGTGATTGGTTGATTAGCTTTGGGAGAAAAATGGCGCCAAACGTCTCTCGCGCTTCCTATGTTCGCTTTTGAGTTGAATTGAAGTTCAGAGGACGTTTGGAAACGATTAAAAGGTATTTGAATTATTGAGAGACCTGTTACGCGTTGTGCATGCATGTTCGATTTAGTTGTATATCGTTTTTAGTACGTTTGCGATCTTAAATACGAGTTGAAATAATGAAGCGTTTTGTGATGAAGTCGGTAGGCCTAAATGTTTGAAGTAAACACTTTAGTAATTGGACAGTATTGTTTTTGACATCTGTAATTCGTTCTGCAGACGTTCGTAAACGATGCCAGGTTGTGCTGCATTTGGTTGTTCCAATAGAGGCGAAGGTGGATTTCGCATGTGAGCATTTCCACACAATGAAGAAAGACGAAAGCAGTGGGCAGTCGCAGTCAACAGGGCTGACATAAATCAAACAGGAGCCTTGTGGAAACCAACCAAATACTCGTATCTATGCGAAGTAAGTCGTTTTTGCTTTTTACTAAATATAAAACAACTTGTTATATACATAGTTAAATTGGCTGTGTGAAAATTATTATAACACATTATTCTTACAAACAAAAGCATTTAACGAATGATTTCGCCATATTGTCTTGTGCTTTTGATTCGGTGAGTGTGTACTCCACTACTCCATTACTGGCCATTCAAAAGTCGCGCCCGCAGTTTGGCAGAAAAATGGCCGCCGTATAGTCCGATTGGCCACTCTCTCCCTACACAGGCTCTCTAGGACTATATCCTGTTTCTGCCTCACGTCCGACAAATAGTTCGCAAACAATCATTCACCAGGCAATAGCGGACGCACAACTTCACTCGGACGGTTGTCATAGTTGCCAGCAGTTTCCTGCGGACAACATTAATACACAGTGTCGATGTATCCGGTGAGTGTCGCAGTGTGCATATATTAACAGAGCCAGAAACTTACAACTGTCACCAACGTCAGAGCCAGACTGGAACTGCTATTGGATTACACTAGTTAGTCATCGTTCACAGAGTTTGGTTTAGACCAGTGTTCAGAACTTTAGCATGAGTACCACGCCTTCACACATCATTATCACACTAAACCTGAGTATTTGTATACAGGTTGTTCTGAAATTCCCGTTACAGACTTCTAGGACTTGTGGAGGGAAGTGAGTAGATAATATTTTGAATTGGAACACGTGTCCGGAAACTTACCGTTTCCGTGCTACAACCATTTCAAAATATGTTGGTTATGCAACCACTTTTACAAGTAATTGATTAAGCGTGTCTCAGTGCATCATTTGTTTTACATTACCACTAATTAATAGCCAAAGAAACACTCGTGTACTCGTTGACGAGTTCTCTTCAACGTGATGCAGTACAGCCTCTTCCAATTTGGGTATGCGGCGTCTCCTTGGAGCACGATAGTCATGCCTGCTGAATGTGAAGGTAGCTTTTCTCGCATCCGCTGCGTAATTGAGACGAAAAGGGTGTAGGATTGAGCCAGACGTTGTGGAGAATGATCTTGATAAAGGCGACGAGCATCTCTTCCATTACCGTGAGCTTCGCATTCAGAAGTATCACGTCGGTGTATTCTGCAATCGTGTACTCAACAATATTGCTCAAACACTCACAGACACATGAATGAGGTTCCAACCAAGTCAGAGAAGTAGGATAAACGCAAAATGACATCAGCCGATCCGACGGGACTAACCCTCACCATGAATACCCTGTTTCCTAGTAAATGTGCTTTCAGACGGCTGTTGACTACCGTGTTACCTAGCAAATGTGCTTTCAGACGGCTGTTCCTATTCAAGGTATTGTGCACTCGCTCCTGTGCACAAGTCCTAGAAGTTTTTAACGGGAATTTCCGAACACCCTGTATAAGAGGCTCATCGGGAAAATAAAGAACGACAGCATACCACTCACGGCGCCGATCTCCCACCACTGCTATCACAAACGTGCAAGTTAGCTCCTTCCCCGTCTCAGTATCAGCCGAGGTTTGTTGCCGTGCAGTCATGCCTCCTTGTTCTGCAACCTTTCCAAATAACGGCGCCATTTGAAAACCTCATCAAATGCGAAGTGCGTAGTGTAATTCTTTTTCCGAATGCACTAAATGTTAGGCCTATCGAAATTTATGGGAAAATAAAGAGCGTTTATGGTGATAGTGCACAAAACGAGTCGAAAAGTGACGTGGAATGTTGTCGGTAAATGTGTTTTTGATTCATGGGAATGCGCGGCCTTATGCATAAGCGCGAACACAGCAAGAACTTCATCGTATGAAGTGAGAAATTTTTGGACATCCTCCTTAGAGCCATGACTTAGTAACACCGATTTTCACTTATTCCCGAAACTGAAAAAAGAAATGGGTGGAAAACAGTTCGCAAATGACAAAGACCTTTAACAAGCACTGAAATCGTGGCTCAGATCTTCGGCAGTACATGAGTACAACATGGTAACTGAAAAACTGGTCCATGTTACAATAAGTACATTGACATTTATGGAGACGACGTTGAAAAATAAAGGTACTGTAAATTTTTAAATAAAGTTTTGTGATGATACCTGCCGTTTTTATGTAGTTATGCCAAAACTTTCTTTACCTCCTGGACGACCTTCGTGTATGTATTTACTAAATGATTATTAATTATTGATGATTATGTTGCCAACATTATTTTGTTGTAGTGTAAATCTGTCATGTGACAAGACAACTGCTGCGTGTTAACACGCCACCTCAGTGCAGCACCTATTTTCCGTGAAGGGGTGCTCGCTTCTTGCTACCTTTATGCTGGGTGCCAAACTTGCTTGATGAATACAGCAGTTTCCCTCCATTGTAATGTCCAGGTGCTCTTTATAATGAAATTTAGTATTCTTGCATTAAATAATAGACAACGAAAATTAATTCATTGTACTGCTTTTCTAGTCTGTTGATGCCATATTTTTATGTCTGTTGTACTCCTTCGTTCTGTTCCCATGTTCAGGCTTCGTTCAAATTAGATTTTCGATTTAATGTATTATTTACACTTTAACAAAAAAAATGATTCAAATGGCTCTGAGCACTATGGGACTTAACATCTATGGTCATCAGTCCCCTAGAACTTAGGACTACTTAAACCTAACTAACCTAAGGACATCACACAACACCCAGCCATCACGAGGCAGAGAAAATCCCTGACCCCGCCGGGAATCGAACCCGGGAAGCCGGGCGTGGGAAGCGAGAACGCTACCGCACGACCACGAGCTGCGGGCACACTTTAACACACTATATAGTTGCCTCACTATTGTTTTAATAGAATTTATTCTGTAAACTGGAAGTGGAGTACTGTCCATGTATCCGTATACTGTCGTTAGGTTGCCTCAATCTGTGGAATATTGGGAGTGTCGGGAAAAGTGTCCATCGCGGGAAAAGTGGCCATTGGGGTGTTGGGGCCTATAAGGTGGTGGCATGGCGCGGAAGATGCTTTAACTGATTCTCCCCAGAGGGCACAATCACCCCATGAAGTCTAGCCTGTTTACTATGTCGCTTCTAAGAGTTATAATTTTTGTGGGTTTTAGTTATGGTGTAAGGTACGCGGTCAGTTAGTGTATTTATTGTCGAAAGAGAGTATGACTTACATCCTTTTAATAAAATCGTGATGAAAATGTCGTACCTCAACTTCATAATCCTACTTTAGTTATTGAAATTTCCGTCGTGGTATTAGAGAGTATACGGCTTTTGTATAATGGCGTCATTGTGGGCAAAGTGGCTTTTAGCTACTTTGTGAAGGGGAAAATGTAAAAGCAGCGGCCTAAAGAAGGCTCCGCGGCGATACTTACAGCAAGCCCTTATAAAAGCGACCAAGAAACGAAAAATAAAGAAAGAGAAGAAAAAGAACGTAAAACGAAGGCAAAACGGAAAGCAGTCGAAGTGCGGGAAGAAAGTAAAAAGGAGAGTGCCAAGAGCAGGAAATCCAAGCCTAGAAGAGTTCCTTTTGACGACAATGATGAAGAGTGCATGTACTGAGAAGAAATATTAACAAATTCAGGTCAGAAGAACAGTGGCGTTCGTGCGAACTGTACGCCTCTTGGGCCCACGAACTCTGTACAGGAGTTGAGGCCCATAGTTTGACTTTTATTTGTGAAACGTGTAATTCGAGCCATGTTTCACATTAAAATATATTTAGTTTTTTGTTAAAACAGTTGTTTATCCTTTATTTTTTAATTTAAAGCTCATGTCGGACAAAGGGGTCGTTTTTCTACTTTGTGAAAATTAAATTGTATAAAGTACTTAATTTGGCCCTAAGGTGATTAAACTATTCCATATTATACTTCAATAGTTGAAGATTATAATCAGCCAGATCCAATCATTTTGGTGTATTGCTACTCAGATTGCAAAATAGGAATAACTTAGCCTGGCCACTTCGCCTGGCTCTGCCCTATATACTATTTGAGTCTTCTTGTGCTAGGATAAGGAGTTACGAGACACTGCGAGTAAGACTCTGAACCTGAATTCGAAAGGACCAAAATTCAAATCTCAGTTCGGTCCTCCGGATATAGGTTCTCCGGATGTTCCGCAAATCAACAGAGCAAAATCTCGGGACCCATTAGTTCGAAACAGGACATGGTCGGTTTCCTTTCAAGTCATTGTCGATTCCGAGATTGTGCTCGGTCTCTGAGGGCCTAATAACCGACGGGACGTGAACCTTACGAAGTAGATAAAAGTACAGGAGTTGGAGCGGATCCGAAATGTTGTAGCGCATATCATCGCGTACTCTTTTAGTAGCGCGACAGCATCATCGAGATACTGATCCACTCCAGTGGCAGACACAACAAAAAAACGGTTCAAATGGCTCTAAACACTATGGGACGTAACATCTGAGGTCATCAGTCCCCTAGACTTAGAACTACTTAAACCTAACTAACCTAAGGACATTACACACAGCCGTACCCGAGGCAGCATTCGAACCTGCGACCGTAGCAGCTGCGCCTTTCCGGACTGAAGCGCCTAGAACCGTTCGGCCTCAGCGGCCGGCAGACACAACATCATGGAGCCCGTTAGTGTCAAAAAACCGAGAACGTAAGTTCCAAGACGAGTCAGGCAACCATTTCACTCTCCTACACAAATCTCGCGAACTGGTCATTAAGGGCAAGTCAGACATTCGAGTTCATACGGAGACTTCCCGTGCACCAATCTCTATTAGGAAAGAGGGCTAACCATTGCGGTACCAAAATTACGCTCCCCTACATACAGAGAGGGGGATTATGCCGTAAAGCGGTACATGCACCAGGGGACTTCAAGAAGTATGTTAACGCTATTAAGGTAGGGCGTAGGGCAAGTACCTTTTCTTGATTGCTGCACTACAATTCAAAATGACACAGATATGTGAACCATTTTCCGAAATAGTCATCGAGTTTCTGTAAACAATGGACCGAACGTTCTACCAATAGTTCAGTTCCTCAACGACAGGAATCTGCTCCTTGGTCAAGAAGTCATTCGAGAATCGCTATGTGAACGTCCTCATGCTGGTAAATCTGTTTCCATCAAAGCGCAAGACATGTCTGTGTAAAAAAGCAGATATAAATTCGATACGATACGATACTACAGTGCCTGTGTTATTAAGAAGTGCGATGCAGTATTCCTTCGGACATGCGTGCATGTCCAAAGGAACAGGCACTGCGGCGACAACAGCCGTCATGAAATACATCAAATGTATTCATAGTTGCGAATACGGACAACCATCAGCTGTATAATGGAATGACGACAATGAAAATTTCTACGGGATCGAGACTTAAACCCGGATTTTCCGCTTTACGCGAGCGGTCACCTTAACCGCTTTGGCTATCCGCGCACGACTCATGTCCTTCTGAAAGCGGTGAGAAGTTTTATAAGGTTATAGAAAACTTATTTTTCTCTAAAATCACGAGGTAGGTCGATTTTGTTGGAAAATAATAATAAGAAAAGAACTGTATCATATGCCTACTTCTTTGTTACGTAGATGCTTAGATAACAGAACAAATTACTAATCTGATACTAGAACAACTGAGAATATACTATTGAAGGCAAATAACGAAGGAGGAGTACCTGTCAGTAAGAGGCAAGGAGACTGTAAACATTTGGTAACAGATCGTTACAAAAAGAACAAAGGCCGCTGGAACGCTCATTGTCTACAAACTGCGCAGTGATTGGCACCAGCATGATACCACGTGGTTAAATATGTAGGATGGTGAGAGTCTCACAATTCTGTTATAATTAAGTAACAGTAACAACGTCCAGCCTCTTGAACCTAACTGACAACCACCAAAATTCTGTCCTCCTTGAAATATACCCCAGCAAATTTGTAACTCATATTACTGAGTCAGTTTTCGTAACTGATTTACAGTCTCCGCTCCGTCTATTTCACTGGAGTTAAGTATCAAACAATGTTTGACTATTGAGCTAGTAATTTTACCTTGTTAATTATGCAGTGCTCTTTTAGATGCTATCTTTCCGTTCAAAAATAGCTTAGTTCCAAACAATGTTTGACTATTGAGCTAGTAATTTTACCTAGTTAATTATGCAGTGCTCTTTTAGATGCTATCTTTCCGTTCCAAAATAGCTTAGTCCCTTCGGGAAAAAAAGCATAAAGTGCGACCTGCTTTGATTCCTAAGCTATCGTTGATCTACGCAGCAACCTATGCTTAGCGTGTTGACGGCTTGCTTCGTTGTTTAGCTTGGTTACGAAACGGCTGTGTCGGTTGTGGTGTTTATTAATTCATGACCGGGAGGCTGGCGTCAATCGACTGATGGGAAATCAATAGACTTTCCTGCGGTGGCGGAGGTACCACTGTTAGGCGAAGCCAGAGGAAGCAACAGACGATTCCAGGGGGAGGCGCACAAACCTCATATGTGTGAGGTCACGTTGAGTGTTACTACACCACCATTTGTTACTCTACCACCATATTCAACTTCTGAACTACAACACGTCTCATAGATTTTTCGAACTAATGTATGTGAATAATGAGATGGGGCAGTTAGAAGCAGCTTACAGATCATTAAATTGCTAAAAAAGAGGATGTTTTATGTCTGTAAACTGACTCAAAGAAGAAGGGTACGTGTTGGAACACATCTAAACCACCTCCGTTTCGCTGATATTGTGGAATTTTCCCCTAAGGCAGATAAACACTAATAAATAATGAAAGAACGTAATACAGCAAGTTTGAAAATGGCTCTGAAAATCAAATATAATAAAGCTGAAATAATGTATAATTTACGAACCGGAATGAAAAGTTTACAAATTAACAATGACATCATAGTCCAAGTTGATGAAATTTTGTGTTTAGCGCAGCTGAAGGTGAGGAATGGATTGACAGCAAAAGAAACCAAGAGAGCTTTTGGTAACCTAAACAGAGTTTGAGATCTAAGTTCGCGATGTGTCTAAAATTACGGGAAAATTAACGATGGGTGTGTATTATCAGTTTGACTTATGCAAGTAAGAAGTGAATTTTTTTGCTGAAACCATTCAAAAATTGGTGTTGCTCAGCGAGAAATGGAGAGATGCCTCTAAGGAATTACTAGGACAGGCAGAAAATCACACATACATCAGGGAACAATTGGGATGGAAGGAATAATTATGACTGTACGTGCGTTAACGTGTAGGTGGGTGGAACATGTAACCAAGCAGACGTATGGTAGATAGATCGAGAAAGTTCTCTGTCAATTTACAAAAGACAACGAAAACCTAGACGAGGACCTAATGCAAAGTGGGCAAATTAGTTTATACAACATACAGGAGCAGCAGGGATGCGGGATTGCTCAAGACCGTAATACCTGAAGAAGTCTGGAGGTGACTTTTATCCAGCGATGGCCTTGCTGATGATGTTTGACCGAGGCGATAAGAGGACGCTTCAGAACTAAGGGGCTCTTGTACATGACGAGATGTAAGGGAAGTGACATTTACACTCAAGTATAGTCATCACAGTTTAAGTTTACCAAAACTGTTCTACATCGCTTAACCTTTTCGCTACAATTGGAATGCATGTGTCCCAAGATAGGCTGTCAGAGAAATAATGGGAATTTGCTGTGTATTATCACTGTCTATAAATGTCCAACTGGTAGAAGGAAGCCTGCTAGCGGAATGCAGAATTCTTATATTGCCAGCTTTCATCTATAGGTTCTATTGTATTCGAGTTTCATTGTTAACCGTCTGACAGTCGCACACTTTTGCCTCCCATCCAGACCTGTGGCGTACTTTATCAATTTTTATCAGTAAAAAAAAAAAATTCCAAACGTCTGGACATTTTGCAAACTCATGGATAACGTAGGAAACGACAAATTTTATGTAATTACCTAGCTGCCCGGTATTTGTTTATAGCTGTACCCAAGACTTCGTACGTTTGAAATTTATGTTTTACTTACAAAGCTTCTTTGTATATAACATTTGAAGTACTATGAAAGGGCACATGAAAGAAGAGTTTGTTTGCTTCAGCTACACGAGAAAGAACCGCGTAGAGCTAGCTGTGCGAAGAGCAACTGACACTCGCAACACGCAGCATTTGGCCATGTGCTTTGTTTATGGTCACGGCATAACATAAGCTCACCGAGAATTGTACGCATATGTTTAAGGCGAAATGGTAAATTTTTAGGAATAAGTGGGATTTAGGGTATAAAAACTCGCTTGCTTGCGCCACTTCCTGTCAAAATTTCCACTTCTATGATGTTACGATGGAGAAAAGTAACTTCAAGACTCTGTGAGCGAAGGGTTCTCAGGATAGAGATAATGCATTCGACGCTCTCCATCAGAGTTAGGTCGCGCCTCGATTTCGGAAGGAGTTCCCAAAGAGCGAATTACAGTCTGATGTTCTCGACCTGCTGCAAGTTCCACTTCACGATCTTTATTGGATTATTGAGACCGCCTAGTCCTGAATCTTTCAGCCGTTCTTGTGTATTAAGAAAGAATCAACCTTTTTCTGGGTACTTTTGTTCATAAACAAAGTGAAATCAAAATTAATCAGTAGGCACCCAAATCACAAAGAAGAGTTAATAAATTAGTTTCTGCTAGCAGAGGTTATAAATAAAACCTGTCGAAAGAAACAGAGCACTGTCGTTAACTTTTAATACACAAAGGGACATCAGTACATCTGTATATCCTAGCCAAAAAATGGTTCAAATAGCTCTGAGCACTATGGGAGGTCATCAGTCCCCTAGAACTTAGAACTACTTAAACCTAACTAACCTAAGGACATCACACACATCCATGCCTGAGGCAGGATTCGAACCTGCGACCGTAGTGGTCGCGCGGTTCCAGACTGCAGCGCCTAGAACCGCTCGGCCACTCCGGCCGGCCTATCCTAGCCAAGTAAATTCACTGTAAGTTTGTATTCCTAAAGATATGACTGCGGTACTTAATTCTGTCGCTGACGTAAATTTAATACAGTACATCTGCCACTGAGTAAAAAAAAAATTAATAGCGTCTTTTAGTAGTTCTTTGGTGTATTAAGAAACCAACGCGCCATCTGTTGTACAACGTCGGGATGGTTAAGCATCCAAACAAATAAGCTGAGCATATAACTTTACAGAAAACTTCAGTTCCGATTTTTATGAGAAATAAAGCTTGTATATTGCCCCAAGCTACGCTCTTAGTCATCTGTAGAAGCCCTATCAAAAGTGGTATAGAAGTTTTGCAGATTAGACAGACACGATGGTTTCACGGTTTTATTATAAGTATAGATAAACTTCAGTATACTTTAAAGTACACAAATCAGTAATGCAGACCGCGGAAGTACTGACTTCTGGCAGCTAGAGCACCTATGAGGTGCACGCGACGAACAGAAGGTTAACCCTCTGCTGTGCTCCCCTCCACTACATATTGTCGCATCGAATTAGTTCGCGCCTGCACATAGACAACCTAACGAACAACTATGCGAAGCGGGCTGTTGTCGCGTCTTCCCAGATAACTCGCAACAATGAATTTCATGCACGTACTGTCGCGTGCTGCTTCACAAACGCGGCGCGTGTTGAGCATCTGTGATGTGAGTTAAGAGCTTGTAGAGATGCTCTGTCCACTGGCGTATGTCTGTTTTCCGTATGTCTTGTACTTTTCACGCAGATGCCTTCTGAATTCCTGAAGGTACTTATGAATAATCCTATTCAGGGGTTGGGCAAAACTATGGACACACAGCAAAAATGCATGCAGATTCTAGCCAAGCCTGCAGGTGGCGCTGTTGTATTTGACCACGAACAGCACCCGTGCACTGCCCTCAATACGTTGCAAATCTCAGTCGTGATCAGAACAGTGTTCTGCGTAGTTGTGAGTCACTATGTCGGAGCTAATTGCATTGTTGATCCTCGTATGGTGCGTGCTTCCATAATCAAGGTAGCCGAAGATTTTCGTGTTTAAAGAGGCGCCGCACCGAAGATTTATACTGCATGCGGGGAAAGCAGAAGAAATCATCCGCTAACTCATAATGCGGACGAAAGTGAAGAGTTCCTAGATAACAGAACGCAGCATGTCATTCTCAATGGAGAGAAGTCTTCCAAAGTAAGAGTGATTTCAGGTGTGCCGCAGGGGAGTGTCGTAGGACAGTTGCTATTCTCAATATACATAAATGACCTTGTGGATGACATCGGAAGTTCACTGAGGCTTTTTTGCGGATGATGCTGTGGTATATCGAGAGGTTGTAACAATGGAAAATTGTACTGAAATGCAGGAGGATCTGCAGCGAATTGACTCATTGTGCAGGGAATGGCAATTGAATCTCAATGTAGACAAGTGTAATGTGCTGCAAATACATAGAAAGAAAGATCCCATATCATTTAGCTACAATGTAGCAGGTTAGCAACTGGAAGCAGTTAATTCCATAAATTATCTGTGAGTAGGCATTAGGAGTGATTTAAAATGGAATGATCATATACAGTTGATCGTCGGTAAGGCAGATGACAGACTGAGATACATTGGAAGAATCCTAAGGAAATGCAGTCCGAAAACGAAGGAAGTAGGTTACATTACACTTGTTCGCCCACTGCTTGAATACTGTTCACCGGTGTGGGATCCGTCCCAGATAGGGTTCATAGAAGCGATAGAGAAGATGCAACGGAGAGCAGCGCGCTTCGTTACAGGATCATTTAGTAATCGCGAAAGCGTTACGGAGATGACAGATAAACTCCAGTGGAAGACTCTGCAGGAGAGACGCTCAGCAGCTCGGTACGGGCTTTTGTTGAAGTTTCGAGAACATACCTTCACTGAGGAGTCAAGCAGTATATACCCCCTCCTACGTATATCTCGCGAAGAGACCATGAGGATAAAATCAGAGAGATTAGAGCCCACACAGAGGCATACCGACAATCCTTTCCACGAACAATACGAGACTGGAATAGAAGGGAGAACCGATAGAGATACTCAAGGTACCCTCCGCCACACATCGTCAGGTGGCTTGCGGAGTATGGATGTAGATGTAGATGTAGAAAGTGTGTGCCTGAGTAATCGGGACACATGGTCGCTGAAGAGGATTATGAAGACAGCTGCAAAAGTGACTGCAGAGCTCAGTGTCACTGTCGCGAACCCTGTCATCACCAAAACAACACGACGGACGCTCTACAAACTGCTAATTGCAGGGTGATCTAGAATTCCAAAACCAGATATTAGTGATGCAATTGCACGTAATAGGAAAACGTGGTGCCGAAGCCATGATACATGGACGATGAAGCAGTGGAAGAAAGTCATTTAGTCGGATGAGTCTTGTTTCACATTGTTTCCAACTTTTCGCTCAATTTACTTCCGATGTATGCTGTCCCAAGCCTGCGGTGCAGACTGATAGCTGCCAGAAGTGAAACATGGCGGCCGCGCGGGGTCTAGGCGCCTTGCCACGGTTCGCGCGGCTCCCCCCGTCGGAGGTTCGAGTCCTCCCTCGGGCATGGGTGTGTGTGTTGTCCTTAGCGTAAGTTAAATTTAGATTAAGTAGTGTGTAAGCCTAGGGACCGATGACCTGAGCAGTCTGGTCCCATAGGCACTTACCACAAATTAAAAAAAAAACCATGGCGGAGATTCGATGATGATTTGGGCAGCCATCCATGGTACTCTACGGTCCCCTTGGGAACTATCCAATGTTACACCCCTACCAAGGATTATGTGATCATTTAGGCTGATCTGGTCCATCCCATGGTACAACGTTAGTTCACCAATGGTTATACTGTGTTACAAGACGACAGCGTTTCTGTTCACGCAGCTCACATCGTCCAGGACTGGTTTTGTGAACACGAGGATCCGGCCATCCTGATTTAGCTTTCCGTGATTTCCCTAAATCGCTTCAGGCAAACGCCGGAATGGTTCCTTTGAAAGGGCACGGCTGGCTTCCTTCCGTAACCCGATGGGAGCGATGACCTCGCTGTTTGGTCCTCTCCTCATGTCAACCAACCAACCAACCATCTCCCCCCGGCTGCCACAGTCGCCAGACCTCAATACTACTGAGTCTTTGTGATCTACATTGGAGGGAAGGGTGCGCAATTACAATCCTGCTCCATCATCCTTAATTGCCACGAAGAATGGTATAAGGTAACCTTGAAATTATCCATTTCGAGAGTGCAGGAAGCTGTTTTTGAATGACAATGGTTTTCCTTCAGCTCATTAGGCATGATAATGTGTTATGTTTTTTGTGTTCCTTAATATTGTCCACCCTTGTGTGTCCCATCGCTCCCCGTGTTGGAAAACGAAACGGCGTGAATTTTTTTTCATATTGTTACTTCTGACTAAGACGTTGGAAAAATCTGGCAGTGAAAGGATTAAAACGTGAATGCTGCGAGGCCTCCGGCTCACAGTAAAGCCCGGTTCCTGACGGCGTATGCCCGCCGGTGGCCACACATTACGCTCTGTTTAATACAGCGTATCTTTGGATGGCGTGTTTGTAACATAATCAGTCACAAGGCGTTTGTTTGCTGAAACATATACTGTGGATGAACGTGGCCTGTAAATGCGATCTTAAGTTGGCAAGGTTTTGGTTCAAATGGCTCTGAGCACTATGGGACTTAACTTCTGAGGTCATCAGTCCCCTAGAACTTAGACCCACTTAAACCTGACTAACCTAAGGACATCACACACATCCATGCCCGAGGCAGGATTTGAACCTGCGACCGTCGAGGTCGGGCAAGGTTTTATCACTTTAGACTTGCTCGTAGCTGTGGCTTCTTACAGTTTCACTTGCTGTAGATCTATAGCAGTCCGCTGTCATTAATTACCAAGAAAGTCGTTGTTTTCGTAATCGCTATCACTTGTGGTCCATAAACGCGTCTTCTTCGTCAGGAAACCCAGAAAATGCTGGATCACCGACATCACAATTTGTTTTTTCCGTCACGCTCAGTGGTTCTTCAGCAGTGAAATCAATCGTTTCTGGACGTTCAGTATCGTGCCGAACCAGTGGTTCACGGTCATAACCAGTAATACTCGTATTATATGATAAAGCAACTCTCACAGTTTATACCGAATTAGAAATTAGTGGTCAAGTTGATAATAAATGTAGAGCGACATTAAAACTTTGTAAGAATTAGCGTTAAAAATTCTTTTTGAAAGCAAAGCTGAAGAAAACAAAATTGTAAACATTGAACTCGATATTATTCTTGATTTCACGTACATCGGCTTCAACTCAATCAAGAAATAGAAATTAATGCACAGTACTGCTCTATATAGTATGTCTGGAAAAGGTGTCACATATTCCTACAGGAAGTAACATGTAGTGCCCGCTCTAGGGCCGGGCAACCCGGACTTTTGGGAGGGGCACCATTTTGGCTGTAAGCGTGAGAAAAAACATTGATGTGTTAACACTGATGTGTTCAATACTCAGTAATAGAAAAATATTACTGCATGCAAACATAAAATTAAACCTGTAGACATGCGAGTGGTATCCGTCGCGTCAGTTACCTACATTTTCATTATTATGATGACGTCTCTCGCTCCGTGGTCTGTTGCTGCGCAATCGAGAGCGTGTTTGATTTTCGCCGCTCTCTGCGCCGCCGAACGTTCTCCGCTCGCTCTGAGACACCACTGTTAACGTGGCTCGCGGTAGAGTGAGCAGCAGCTGAGCGCCATGTCAACACCACTACGTTCGTAGTGCGCCTAATAGATGGGCAAACATCTATTAGGCACACTACGAATGTAGTGGTGTGGACGTGTTGGGAATGTGGGTCTCAAAGGGAACGTGCAAGGGATAAGTTCCTGCAGGCGCACTATCCTCTGTGCCCTCGGTGGCTCAGATGGATAGAGCGTCTGCCATGTAAGCAGGAGATCCCGGGTTCGAGTCCAGGTCGAGGCACACATTTTCAACATGTCCCCAATGATGTATATCATCGCCTGTTTGCAGCTAGGGTGTCGATTTAATCATCATTTCCTTTTGTGGAGAGTAACATTCCGGAAATGGACTGGGCTGTCCAGAGTCCTGAGCTTAACCTACCCGCTCATTTCCGGGATGAATCAGAACGCGCTCCATACCCCAGCGTCCAACATCATTACCTTCTCCGTTTTCAGCTCTTGAAAAGGAATGGGCTGCCGTTCCTCCACAGACATTCAGAAGTCTCAATGAAATTGTCCCCAACAGATTTCACGCCGTCATAAACACGAAGGGTGGCCACACCCGAATTAATGTCGATTAATACATGTCCGGATACTTTTAATTAAATAGTATCGTGGGCCTGTTCGCGAAAGATACAATTGTGCACAGGGAAATCGCAATGCTAGAAACTGTTGCGAAATGCAGGAATAAGCGCCGAGAATAGAAGTTTCGGGCAGGGACCCGCAGGTGGGACTCACCTTAAACCAGAGGTTCCCAAACTTCTACTCTGATCGAACACTTTGAGAATCTTGGTGCTTTAATGAAACACCCTCTTTATTTCGAGGTAAATAAAATTTTTGAAAATCTAAAAACTTGTTTCATTCCGTGATTACTTCAATTTTAAATCATATGTGATTACACAGAAATCATATTAAAATTAAAAAAAATAGTATCGTCAAAATGTCAGAAAAACGGCGTATTATTAATAGTTTCTCGCGGAGCACTTATTCACTTTCCGCGGAACGCCAGTGTATCGCGGATCACATTTCGGGAAACGCTGGCTGAAACTAATGTAGCCTACTGCTCATAAATACGCGGGAATGACCCATTCCTATTAAATTAACGTATTTGGCGACGAATTACTGGAAACAGCAGCAACTTCAAACGCGTGACGTCCGCGTATAATTATTTGTACGGAAAGCAGATGCCAGGTTAAAATTTAGTGGAAGATAAATTGTTTAAAGTCATAGGGCCTCTGCTGCAAAAAAAGTCACGTAATTAATTATTTTCTCCCACGTACGTCTATCTAATTATGTCGGTAAAATGAAATTCCTCTGATACGGGTGCTTACCAGTGCACCATTCGCGTATGGAACAGGAAAGTTCCCAAATAATAGCGCTACTCGCTGCACCGTTCACCACACTCCTAACGGCTTGCGATGTGCCCATGTAGATGAAGTAGTTCAGGTAGGTTTGTCTTTCGAGTGTAGCCTTAGAAAGTGAATGCTACATCTAAAAACTGAGCGCAAATGAAATGTCGAACTCTCGTGTCCCTTTAACCAACGCAGAAGTGAGGGGTGCTATAATCGCCACTTAAGTCATTGCCAATCGACCTTCAGAAGCCAAGAGCCACAAATCGATCGGCTGCATATTACGTCACTATATTGCAACGCTTTCCTTCACTTAAGCTAAATACTCCTGGGAACCGTCCATTAAACCGTATTTAGGGCGAAGGAATCTGTCATGAGATCTTTTCCAGGAGAGATGAACGGAGGTGTCATTTAGTAGTGTGGTGGAGCGAGCTTTGGGTAGCACTCTTCTTTTGCACCATTCCTGTTCCATACGCTCGTCTCTCCTGGTAGTCACTGAAATAGATTGCATGACAGATTCCTCCCGCCTAAATAAGACTTTGTGGATGGTCTCCTAGAGCATTTAGCTTAGTAAAGAAAAACGTTGCGATATAATGACATAACTTGTTGACGATAATTTGTGACACCTAGCTTCTGGAGGTCGATTGCCAATGGCTTAAGTGGCGATTAAGGCCTCTTTCACTTCCGAACTGTTTATAGGGACAGGAGAGTTTGACATTATTTGTGTTCGATTTCTAAGTGTTATATTTTTTTGGCTGTTTATGTAGGTATAATACGCGACCATTCGGTGCTCGGTTAGAAACGGTTATACTGAATCTATTGTTGTTGTTGTGGTCTTCAGTTCAGAGACTGGTTTGATGCAGCTCTCCATGCTACTCTATCTGTGCTTGCTTCTTCATCTCCCAGTACCTACTGCAACTTACATCCTTCTGAATCCGTTTAGTCTATTCATCTCTTGGTCTCCCTCTACGATTTTTACCCTCCATGCTGCCCTCCAATACTAGATTGGTGATCCCTTTATGCCTCAGAATATGTCCTACCAACCGATCCCTTCTTCTAGTCAAGATGTGCCACAAATTTCTCTTCTCCCAAATTCTATTCAATACCTCCTCATTAGTTATGTGATCTACCCATCTAATCTTCAGCATCCTTCTGTAGCACCACATTTCGAAAGCTTCTATTCTCTTTTTGTCTAAACTATTTATCGTCCACGTTTAAAGCTGCATGCCCTCGGGAAAAATTACGGCTGTAGTTTCCCCTTTCTTTCAGCCGTTCGCAGTTCCCACACAGCAAGGCCGTTTTGGTTAGTGTTAGCATAATAGAAATGTAATCTTGAATGTATATTAAAATGCATTACAGTGAATAGTGTTCAGTTGTCGAAATGTTTTACAGTGAATGATTTATCATTAAAATGTCAACAGAAACACAGTTTCATTCAAGAAATACAATACCAACACATATCATATAATACTTGTGTTACTTTATGTAACTCAGGTTTGCATTGAAATCGGTGCTTGTTCTCTTCGACTATGTAAACCGGAGCGAGCAAAGTTAAGAGGTACAGTAAGTATTCACTTATTACGAGTAACAAACTTAAAAAAGGTGTATCACATCAGGTGCTGGGGGCTTTACTCTATATTAATACGACAAAACAGCAAAACAGGTTCAGAGTTCAATGTGGAAACTGCAGTGTCTCTTCAAAACTTCGTGAAAATCATCATCTGCCGCTTCTAACTCAGCGAAAGTACTGATGCAACTGAATTACAGTTTCAAGAAATTCGATTTCGTTACACGGACTATAAGATACAAGACAGTACATGGTTCTTCAGATGATCGACGTCCTACGATATAAGAACTCCGCTCCTGGTGAATATGACGTATTTCTCTACTTGAGATATCCAAATACATAACATGGTTTTCTTTCTGCTTCAGCAGCAAGACTGCGTTTTCTGAAAAATTGTCCGCTTTCAAACTTCCATTCTTGGCAACCTCTATAAACTCTATTAGTCTATAATAGCAATCTTCAATCACACAATCGTGGGATCAAAGACGATTTGCCTGATAAATTAGCCACAATGTCTTCGGAGACTGTTCGTCCTCGCAGATCAGAGATAGAAAAGGTTAATATGATTTTAGTAAACTGCATGAGCACCCAAGGAAAAATAGTTGACCTAATATCGCTTACTGAAGCTTATAATGCGCAGATACTATTAGGGACAGAATGTTGGTTAAAACCGGATGTTAATGACACCTAATTCCTAAGTTCAGACTGGAATATTTATCGTAAGGATAGGTTAGTCGTCAATGGTGGCGGCGTGTTTATTGTAGTGAAGAATCCGATTAAATCTAGCGAGTTTATCATGGATTCCGATTGTGAATTAATCTGGATGAAGTTGAGTACCAAAGGTCGGTGATGAAAAACGAAAATTGTAAGATGTACGACCTGTTTTAAACCTCAGGTAACAGGTATATAATTTGGCAATAAATAAATAAAATAACTAAATAAAAGGTATGATTTTATAGACCGCCTAGTTCAGGAGATCTAGGGGTAAAGCGCTTCAGACAGAACTTGCAGAATATTGTTGATAATTTTCCTGATCATGCCGTTGTAGTAGCTGGTGACTCCCGTTTGCAAGGTATAGATTGGGAGTGTCATGCTGTCAAAACTGGTGCCAGAGACAGGGATTCTGTGACATTGTTCTGAATTACTTTCAGCAGATAGAGAACCAACTCGTGACGGTAACGTCTTAGACCTGCTGGCAACAGACAGAACTGAACTTATCGAATCAGTTAACATAGAGGAAGGCATAAATGATCATAAGGCTGTAAAAGCATCTATGACAACGGGTCTTACAAAGAATGTTAAGAAAGATTGGAAGATACAAAAACAGAAGAAGCAACACAGCCACTGATGAACAAAAGAAAAATACTTGTTTCCCGCAAACGCAGATGTCTATCGATACGTTCGAATGGAAGACTCTGCAGGAAAATTATTGCGCATTATAAGAAAGAGCCTTTTTCAAATTATAAATATCTAACCAACGGAGGATTCTGAATACTTATTTCTCCTTCCTGGATACACATTAAGCCAAAAACACAGTGATATAATTACAGAGAATGGAGCACATACAGAATCGTATCAAGGGTTGTTTATTTTCGCGTAGCAAACGTGTTTGAATGGAAGGTGGGAGGGAACAAAATTCAATCAAAATGGTTCAAATGGTTCTGTGCACTATGGGACTTAACATCTCAGATCATCAGTCCCCTAGAACTTAGAACTACTTAAACCTAACGAACCTAAGGACATCACACACATCAATGCCTGAGGCAGGATTCGAACCTGCGACCGTAGCGAGCGCGGTTCCAGACTGAAGCACCTAGAACCGCTCGGCCACCAGAGGCCGGCAAACATCAATCCATGAGCTAATTCCGTACACCACACGGAGTACGAATGGAAGTGTAGAAGAGTAGAAGTCGTTCTCTAATCTAAACAACCCCTTCCCCCCTTCCCCCCTTCCCCCCCTTCCCCCCCCCCCCCCCCCTAAGTCACCGTTTCCACAGACGCTAAATCATAGTTCCGTCTGAATGTGAGTGGAGGCTATTCTTCCCGCACTTTTAGCTAGAGAAACTAAGGTTAGATTTGTATTAACCTTTTCGCGTGATACACCGTATGATTACCTTTCTAGGTAGCCAGTGTGACTCACGTATGACAGTGCAGTGATGTCGGATCCCGAGGTTAGTAATTCGAATTCTGCTGATGGAAGAATTTCTTATCGCCAGTATTAGGGTAAAGTGGGTACAAAAGTGCCACATTACAAACACTGGAAACAGTCGCATCCATTAAATATCTACCAATATGCGTATGGAACGAACAAAAGTGAAACGATCACAAAAAAGATAATCGTACGGAAGCTAGATATCTGAGTTTCATCGAAAACATCCTCGAGACGTTGTAGTCCACTCATTAAGGAGCTAACGTACAAAACAGTTTTCCGACAGGTACTTGATTGCTGGTCCTCAGAATTGGACACTTACCAGGTAGGATTGATAGGACACACGTAGAAGATGCGAAGAATACGATGCGTTTCGCTTCGGGTTCGTTTAGGAAGCGTAAAAGCGTCATGGAGATGATCATCCATCTCCGGTGGCAGATGATGTAACAAAGGCGGTGAGTATCACGCTGAGGTTTCCTGTTTAAATTCCGAGGCTTACGTTCCTAAAAGAATCAACTAACATACTGCCTCCTTTTCGCGAAAAGATCCGTACATTAGAGAGATTCGAACTCATGCGGAGGGTTTATCTACAATCGTTCTTCCCTCACACCATTCCCGTCAGGACCAGGAAAGGGGGAGCTGACAGCAGCAATAGAGGTATCCTACGACATACACTAAATATAGACAGCGATGTATATGGTAACTAAATTTGCTTCCCCTGACATATACTTATCATTTGCTGGCTGCAAATAAATTGAATCAGTTTTCTGATACAGTCCTTATTTTTAATTTGTTCAGAAGTTAAGAGTGCCGCATATACTTAACGTGTAGGAAATTTGCAGTTGTATCCAGAATTTTATAGCAGTTCCTATATCTACATCTGCGTGAGTACTCTACATTCACACTTAAGTCACGAAGAACTTAAAGACGAGTGGGCGGTGATGAATATCAATGGGGCAAGTTGAAAATTTGTGCTAGAGCAGGATACGAACCTAATGACGGCCAGTGATCCCTTCACCGCAGATGCACACAAAGCTCCAACTCTTACGAGTATCGACGATGTGCCACGAGTAATGAGGCTAATAAGCATGGGCATTACATTAATAGTGTGTGGTATCAGTAGAGAATTTGGGGGCAACGGGAGGCGTGCAAGTGTAGTCCGTGCGGCTGTGGTGACCACTGAGTCCTGATGGCGTAGTGGTCAGCGCATCTGTCGAGTAAGAAGGAGATCCGGGTTCGAATCCTGTTCCGGCACAAATTTCAACTTAAACCATTGATATAAATCAGTGCCCACTGGCAGATAATATCTTTCATTCCGCCGTGTCTTGATTCATAGTGGCTGCAGGATCAAAATCGTGTCTGTTCTTTCGGACTTATCGAAAGAACAGACACAACATATATAACACTTCAGTACATGGCAGAGGGTTCTTCGAACCACCTTCAGATTATTTCTGTACCGTTACATTCTGTAACAGCGCGTGGAAAAAATGAAGACATACCGTCTTTCTGAACGACCTATGAATTCTCTTATTTTATTATGATGATCATTTCTCCCTATGTAGACTGGCGACAGTAAAATATTATCACATTCGGAGGAGAATGTTGATGATTGAAATTTCGTGAACAGGTGTTGCCACAGCAGTGTGTTTTTTTAATGGTTGATACACCAACTAGCTTATCATATCCGTGACATACTTTCCCCTATTTCACGATAATTTGTAATTGTAATTCCTAGATATTTAGTTAAATTGACAGCTTTCAAATTTTTTTGATATATCGTATAACCGAAATTTAACGAATTTATTTTCGTCTCGTGAGGACGACCTCACGCTTCTCTTATTCACATACAATTCCCGCTTTACACACCATACAGATATCGTGTCTGTCATTTTGCAATTGGTTTTGATCTTCTCATGAGTTTATTAGACAGTGAATGACTACGTCAACTGGAAATTATTTGAGAGGGCTGGTCAGATTGTCTTCTAAATCCTTTATACAGGGTGGTCCATTGATCATGACCGGGCCAAATATCTCACGAAATAAGCGTCAAACGAAAAAACTACAAAGAACGAAACTTGCCTAATTTGAAGGGGGAAACCAGATATCGCTATGGTTGACCCGCTAGATGGCGCTGCCATAGGTCAAACGGATATCAACAGCGTTTTTAAAAATAGGAACCCCATTTGTATTACATATTCGTGTAGTACGTAAAGAAATATGAATGTTTTAGTTGGACCACTTTTTTCGCTTTGTGATAGATGGCGCTGTAATAGTCACAAACATATGGCTCACAATTTTAGACGAACAGTTAGTAACAGGTAGGTCTTTTAAATTAAAATACTGGACGTAGGTACGTTTGAACATTTTATTTCGGTTGTTCCAATGTGATACATGTACCTTTGTGAACTTATCATTTCTGAGAACACATGCTGTAGCGTCATTACCTGTAAATTCATGGTTCGAATCCTGCCTAGGGCAAGGATGTGTGTGATGTCCTTAAGTTCGTTAGGTTTAAGTAATTCTAAGTTCTAGGGGACTGATGACCTCAGATGTTAAGTCCCATAGTGCTCAGAGTCAGAGCCAATGGCGGCCGAGCAACTGGCTCGTCACAATACGCCAGTCACTACTCTTGATGAACTGTGGTATCGTGTTGAAGCTGCATGGGCAGCTGTACCTGTACACTCCATCCAAGCTCTGACTCAATGCCCAGGCGTATCAAGGCCGTTATTACGGCCAGAGGTGGTTGTTCTGGGTACTGATTTCTCAGGATCTATGCACCCAAACTGCGTGAAAATGTAATCACATGTCGGTTCTAGAATAATATATTTGTCCAATGAATACCCATTTATCATCTGCATTTCTTCTTGGTGTAGCAATTTTAATCGCCAGCAGTGTATTTTGTGTTTGTTTTTGGTGGATTTGGATGTTGCGGTTGTCAACCTCGCTACGACGTCCTTCTGGTCACTAATCCTTGTATCCGTCATGATGTTCCCTATTTGCTCAGGATTATTTGTTGCTAATAGGTGAAATAATTTTTCGCAACCATTTGAAGTTAGAGCTGGCTCCTGAACTACCTACTCAATTTTCGGTGAAGGCAAACATTACAATTTATGACGATGTTTTAACCTACCAGCCGCGTTTAACATATATTTTCGGCAACATATGGAGCGCAGATTAAAGTCACCACTGACTATAACTGTATGAGTGTGGTACTTATTTGAGATGATACTCAAGTTTTCTTTGAACTGTTCAGTAAGTGAATCATCTAAATGGAGGTGTCGATAAAAGGAACCAGTTATTAATTTATTACGGTTGTAAATATAACATTACCCATACTAACTCATAGGAACTATCTACTTCCAATTTCGCTACATGATAAACCACCTTTAATAGCACGAAACACTCCTCCACCAACGGAATTTATCTTTTATGAACACTGTTGGGTGCTTTGTAAAAGTTCCGGCTGAAGTAACGTCCTGCTTTAGCCAGCTTTCTTTAACTATAACGATTTGAGCTTCAGTGCTTTCTGTTAGCGCTTGGATCTTTGGTTCTTTCGCAACATAGAGACGACAACTTACAACTACAATACGGATTGTTGCTATTTCTACCAGCATACTTTTTTCGTCGAGTATCCTTTAAGCTGAGGCCATTTCTGTGCTTTCCCGAGACGCTCCAACCTAAAAAACCAACCAGCTGATACCACAAAGCTCCCGATATTCATGTTGCAACCTCCTGTGTGTAGTGGGAGCATGGCCTAATAAGCGGTACCTTGAAACCCACCACCCTATGGAGCAAGTCGAGAAATCTGCAACAATCAGTCCTGCCTAGTTTCGAATGATCATCAATACCTAACAGCAGTGTGTTAAGGATATGCACTATCTGATCAAACGTATCCGGATATTTATTAGTGGATATTAATATGAGGCGTGCCCACCCTTCGCTTTTATCACACCTTGAACTCTGCTTGCGGCAATTTCCATGAGGTTCATGACTGTCTGTGAAGGAATGGGAACCTATATTTCGTCAAAAGCCGAAACCAAAAAAGGTGTGATTTTTATCTATTATTTATTTTTCACATGAGAGTCTGTTACCTAGAAAGCAAACATAGGCCATACAGTCACGTTTTTGTGGGTAATAGTGAGTCCATGTATTTATCATTTGTTCCTGGTACTTACAGATATTTAGAAAATAAAGTTAATCCTACAGAAATACTGCTACAGGTATTTCCTACCACACCTTAACTACAATAGATGAATGAACCCTTAATCAGTTACCCAGCTATTAATACTACTTTAGTGTCACTGATTCTGTTCTGTTTATGTTCATTTCTTAGGGTACATCTACACTTTCGATAAATGTTTCCGCTCCTGGATCCATCCTCATACTACCCCTGTCAACAGACACGCCTTGGAGCCAAATACGGTTAAACATCTGTAGGAGGTGTTGTTGTTGTGAGAATTAAGGTGTTGAAGCGACTGGTTATGGATGTAATCAGTGCCAGGAGCTAAAGCGTCGCAAGAGGAGAGGGCCAGAATAACCTTCCACTCAGTAAAAGGTTCACTGATGGATTGGAACAGAAGAACGTTGAGAGGACAAAAAGCGTTCACATTACATCCACATGGTCTGTTTGATTAAGTAGTGGGCTTTGGGGCGAAGAAGTTTAATGGTGACAAGACCGGCGGAGGACAGATGCCGATTAAGATGTTGCAAGGCGCGATGACGATCATGGAACTGGCCGACAGCGAACGGGGTTTGTCAAGCTGACAACGGCAATGCCAGGGGTGCAGATTATACTATCGGACAAATCACGGACAACCCCTTCAATACAACCTGACAAAGAAGGTGTGAACACGACCTAGTAGTTATACAGAGGCCAATCAGCACGATGGGAAGCTAGATGGCGTAACATAGTGATCGGTAGGTGGGAAGGGAATGAGAGAATCAACAGGAAGTGTTCACTATCACATAGTTCATCGGATGGTGACCAGTGTAGGGAAGCAAGAACGGAGGGGAAGAAAACGTGAATGGAAGAGAAATTGCCATATACGACACTAAAATGAGTAGGGAAACCATCATTAAGAAGGATCAGATCATAGTCTGGAAGAGATTAGTCAATGGACAGCCCCTAAATAGACATAAAAGCACTGCCTCACATTGCGTGATGGGCATTAAAATCACCAGGGAGGAGGAAGGTAAGTGGGAGTTTCCGAAGGTAGACAGGTAGGGCAGCAGATGTAGGTGGCCTGTCGGGAGGGAGACACAGATAGCAAACCATGACTGAGGAGTCCAACTGGACACAAATGGTTCCTGCTTCCAGTGTGGTATGAAGTGGGATCCATGAACTAACTATATCCATATGGATCAATGTGCAAACGCCACTGGGCTGACCCAGTTCCAAAAGAAAGCATGGAACCAACGAAGGGCCAGTGAATGAGTAGCAGTAGCATGAGATTCCTGGAGAGCGACACAAGCTGCCGAGTAAACGGCAATAAACGATTGCAACTCTGGGAGGTGACAGTAGTATCCGTTATAGTTCCATCAAATAACCACAGAGTGGGTATACAAGTGGGAGGCGAACAGGCTGAAGTCAATCACACTGCTTGATAACCATCTGTCATCAATGAGGATGGGGTGGCATTCTTAAATAAGGAGTCAGACTCAGATTGCGATGGCACCTCTGGGGGCACTTGGGGGCGGGGGGGGGGGGGGGCGGCAGAGTATTGTCATGGGACTTGTTTCTTCTCCTTCTCTTTTCATAGGTTGAGGAGGGCAGGGCACAAAGGGATAGCAGGCTTCTGCAAGATCTGGAGAGCAGAGCGGGTGACCTTGGGGCACACAGACTGTGTGTCCCACGGCCAAGTTGTGGTAGCAGGCCTCTGGCCTAAGAGACGCTGGTTGGAGGGGACCAGGGAGGAAACCCCATCACTCGCAGGGGCTGAAGAATGGGGACACTTCTTCAGCTGGGGAGGGGCAACAGTACCTGGAGGGAAGGGCATGGGAACTACAGGCGAGGGGGTGAGGAGAGAGAGACGGGAGAGGAAGAGGGGGAGTGGGAAAGGACGTAACAAAGACAAAAGCAGGAATCATCGACACAGGGTGAAGTCAGTTAGTCATATTTCTGACGAGTCTCAGTGTAAGATAAACGATCAAGGGACTTACAATGTTGCATCTTGTCTTCCTTGTTACCAGCTGGGCAGACTGGTGAGTGTGGAGAGTGATGGTCATGACAATTAACTCACACATGTGGTGGAACACAGGGCCTTTCCTTGTGGAGTGGATGTCCACATTCACCACATAAAGAGTCCGCCATATGTCGGAAAGACATGTGCCCAAAACGCAAGCACTGAAAGCAACTCATGGGTGGCAGGACATATGGCTTCATGTCACACCAATAACACATAACCTCGACTTTCTATGGGCAGGGGGGGGCGGGGGCGCTATCTCACTCAAAAGTCAGAATAAAGGAGCCAGTATCGGCGCGATTGGCCTTACAACCTTTCTGCACATGCCGAACAAAATGAATTCCCCGTTGTTCCACATTGGCCCGGAGTTTCTCGTCAGTTTGAAGGATGAGATCCCTGTGAAAAACGACTCCCTGAACCATATTCAAAGACAGGTAAGGAGTAATTGACACCAGGACGTCTACAAGATGAGCACAAGCACAAAGGGCTGCAGATGTATCCGATGCTAGATGCTAGGGAGGGAGTTCTTCCCCAAATGGCTCACACTATAGACAGAAAATTTAGAAGTGGAGGTAAGGCAAACTCAAAAGGGGGACCAAACAATGAACCTGACCGCATCTTACTGAGAGACTCCACTAAACCATACTTGTCTTTGATATTTTCCACAAAAAATAACGGCTTTGTTGCAGTGAACGCGTCCCCATTCATTCTAGTGCAGACCAGGTAGTGGGGAAAGTGTCTCATTCCAGTCTAGCGAGACTGGTGATCCTCCCAGGGCGTAGCCAGGGAATGGAAGTTTCAGGTTCATAAAAAGCAGCATTAAATGATCCATTACCAGATAAAGAGACGACCGTAGAAGAACAGCCAGCTTTTTGGAACTTGATAAGTTTCTTACACAAAGGAACCGCGCTGATACCACCCGCTCTGCTCAGGGGATCTCCACATGGGCGCCACCCATCATCCATAGCAAGGGCCCTCTGGCACAGCAGTCTTTGCAAAAAGTTCCAGTGCTACAGAATGACAAGCAACCACTCGTAGGCATACATGGGGAGGCAACAGCTCAGGTATCAGAAATATGATCCCTGTGTTGCAGGGGGCTAAGCCAGATGGGTACATGAGAGCCTCACCACATGGACCGACTGCACATGCTGCTGACGTAGGGGGTGAGAGGGAGGCTACAGCAGGGACAGAAGAGGGAAAGAAAGGGAGGAAGTGTATCCATCGATGCTAGGGAGGGAGTTCTTCCCCAAATGGCTCACACTATGGACAGAAAATTTAGAAATGGAGGTACTGTAGGTCAAACTCCAAAGGGAGACCACAAACTCAAGAAAGGATGGATCAAAAAGAAAAGGCAAGGGGAACAAAACCGCAGGGAATACAGGAAATCAGGTGGATAGCCATGTCGACATAAGTAAGACCGCTGAGAGAGGCGAAGGAGGGGCCAGATGGGGTGGAGCGAGGGCATGGAGGGAGGAGCACGGGAAAGGGAATGCAGCCTGGGCTGCAGTACCTCGGAGCCCCGCGTGCGCCACGCACAAACTCATGGAAGAACCGTGAGCTCCGTGGGAGGCTTTTTCCTCTTCCAGATCGTCGCATCACGCGAAGTCCTGCACGAGATCGGGCGAAGAGTTCTCTGCATTGAATAATCATATTAGCATATTAGCATATATATGTGAGTGGTGTCTGTTCCTTCTAACATGTCTGAAAGAATCGACACCACTCATACAGACGAAATGTGTATAGGGAAAAACAGGCTGAATTATTAGATGTAATTGTAGCTATAACGCAAATGAAGTAGAGATGAGCGGCATATGTAGTCAGGCGAATATATGGTAAGGGGATGAAGTTTATTGATAAATTCTAAGAGATGAGAAACGACTAAGACCACAGCCTAATAAAATATGGACCGACTCCACAAAAAAGAACCATACAAAAGCAATATGGATATGTATGGTTCAAAACCATAACGCATGGTAAAATCTAGAGGAGCCCGTGAAATTTAGTATCCTTTTTCATCCAACGTAATTCAGTGTTATCTGAGCAGAAAAGCACCTCCTGTGAGTTTAATATCAGATGGAACGGAAGAAGAGGGAAAAGTTAAAGTTTACAAACCTACTGTGAGTGTGGTCATTAAGGAAGTAGTCCTTGATCGTTTGATAATGGATGACGAAGGAAATAAATCGAAGCCTATTCAAAGGATCTATCCTAGCATTCACCTGAAATGATTTAGGAAAACAGTGTAGAACCCAAATCAAGATGTCTTGACGCAGAATTGAACGATACGTTCCGTAAATACTTTTTTACTGATTTAATTAATACGAAACTTGGATCAGTTGCATGCACATTGACTCTGAATGAGATTCAGCCAAATTTCTTAAAAACTGAACAATTTTCAGACCACTTTGAGGAAAGTTTAACGTTGTCTTGTCGCAGAATAATGTTAGGAGATCGTGTTTTGTGTAAAACATGTAATTCCAGTAAAAACAAAAAACGAAATAATGACAGGCTGGTTTTGGAAGACTTTCAATTATTTTTCTACTATCACAGAGAATCTTAATAAATGTTATACACCTTTAACGATGACTGCTCATAATATTTGTAAACTTGAACCCGGAATCTCGAAAGAAACGTGGTATTAAATTAGAAAGATATTTGCATCACGGCATTCCTCCCACAGGCTAATAGAATTGCGATAATTAGTTCGCGACAAGTAAAGACGATCGACTGATGAATAACGCTAATTAATATTTTCTGGTATTTTCTTTCAGATATCAGAATGTGTTTGGAGGAAAGCAGATAGAGTTGTGTTAATATCGAGCTTGAGGCAGCCTTCTATGTATAATAACGATAAGAAACGGAATGAAGTCTGAATGCTTACTCAGAAATTCGCCTTTACAGCTTTAATGGACTACCTGTTGCGACTATAAATTAGCCTGGCTTTGGATTAACCTTATACCCAAGCTATTGCGCAAACAAGCTACGGAAATACTGCCGAATGTGGATTGCAGTCGTGCCATTCAGACAAATTAAAATTTTAAAACTAAACAAGAGATTCAGTTGAACCTGGATTAACAAAAATCATAATACTTTTAACGTAAGAAAAATTAAGTTACGTACTTCACCAATCGTAAAAAAAGTGGTAGCCTGTAACGACAACTGTACATATAATAATTTTTTTCTTTATGAATTTAGATAAATTAATGTAAACAATGTTTTGAACTTTTTTTTTGGTTCGTATTGTTAGGTTAAAGAGACTGTGAGCAACTTTTGAAATTAATATTATTATTTATGTTAGATTTCAAATAATGTGGTAATCAAAGGAAAGTGTATTTAATGTTAAAACTATTGTAAGATGTGAAAATTGTAATTTATACACTTGGTCCATACGTAGGTAATGCATTAGAATATGTGTAGTAGAAAACCTGTGGTGAATACCCTACCTGTAGGGGAGCGGGAAAAGGTGGAGGCAGGCGAGGCGGGAAAACGCACACTGGCGCGGTTCGGCACAACGGGCACAGTATAACAGTCGGAGGCGAGCAACAGTCGGAAGTACACGTACTGTACCGAGGAGGCTACCCAGGAAAAGTGGATTCCATTGAGCCTCGGATGAACCGATTCCGACGACTACTTGGCATGGCTATATTCTGAGGCACAAAATTGGAAAGATTACGACGCTAAGAAGATGGAAAGTGCCGATGATGTGTGAGCCTTAGCCGTGCTTGTATGTGTGCCGTGCTGCCCGCTATCTCGCTGCCCGCCAACCGCCGCACCGACTTGCACAGGTCAAACATTTATTTCATCTTTAGAAGTGTATCTGTGTGGACCAGTGTCGAAACTGTTTCTAACTGTTCAATAATAACGTGACTTTTACCAGAATTGCTTTAGCCATGACTTATCCTGATCACTGACCTAGACAGGATCCTTACCTCGTATTGTGCAACCCGAGTATCATAAACTGAAAGTTTAATGTTAGTGTTAATGAAAATTATCAGCAGATTAATCTATGCTATAAAGAAGTTTAAAATCCTATGTGTTATTGCAAATGTTGAGAAAGAACAAAAGTGTGACTAAATTGGAAGAGAGTTTTTGTTGGATTGAGTTAGCGATGTTATTTAATTAATCTGAGACAGAAATAATGACAGTTAAATAATTCAGAAGTGAGACAAAAGAGTAGTTATCCAGAGATTGATAATTTTGAGTGTTAATTTGCCTTCAGTACTTAATAGTTTCAGTATAACGACCATCACAGTTTCAGGCCCCCCCCCCCCTTTCTCTTGCACATTCTTTCAAACCTTGAAATGTGTTGATCAGATTTGACCAGTAAAGCTAAGTCTATATTAATCCTAAGTGTATTAGTGTTTTTCCATCATTAATAGTGATATTGTGTGTGTAATTTCAAGATTGTCGATGCTAGGGCAATCTATGCCCGATTTTTCGGTCTGATCAGTATACAAAATGCAGTTCGTAGTAATCATTACTGTGTGGTGTTGTGTAAATTTAGCTCGTCCAAATTAGTACTAAAGGAGAAAACTTTAGTGCAGTGGATTTTTCCGGTTCCAAACTTTGCCAAATAACGCATCATTACTATGTGTTACTATGCTTGTACATGCACCCACTTGTACAAGGAAAAACTCACTCATTGCCGAAGTAGGCTGGCGACCGAATTGTTAATTATAGGTAGCATCTACTGTGTGTACTTCTTGTCTATGCTAAAGGGTAATTATACGTTACATTTGCTTGATGCATCACTGTAGTTATTGACTGAGTATAAGTCCGATCTTGCTTCTATTAGGTACACGCGGTCAACTTACGTACTAAAATCCTTGTTTATAAGGTGAAGCCCGTGAACTTATTACAGTACAGGCTTTATAGAGCTAACGTACGTGCGAGCAGGGCAGTAGTGTTACAAGTGGCTTCCCGGTGACAGGACATCCAGCTGTTGTCGGTTACAAATTAATGTAAAGATTGAACAGTGGATGTTCAGTGGCACGAATAGCAATAAAGTTCAGTAAAAGAAACTGCAGTGTGAGTCAAGTACAATAGTGTGGTGTAGTTGGCATTTAGTATGGACAGAAACGTAGACGGGGTAGGTGTGCCGAGCGAAATGCAGAATGCGGCTGGCAGTAGCCGGAGTTTACGCGGCCAGATAACAGATGGCGTTAGCGAAAGACAGTTGGCGTACATACAATACCACGAACATGTCAATGAACAGATTGAAAGGTTGAGATCGCCTCGGACACAGCAAGGAATAAAACAGGAAGTAGAGGGTGATTTTGTAGATGATAGTGGGTACGTAAACGAATCCACTGACATGTTTGATTCACCACAGATAAAGAAAGAACCGAAAGAAACTTCTGAAGTAGAATCGGAACACATCGATCCTGTAGAACAAAACAGTATAAAAATTTTAAGTATGAATGACTTATTTGAACAATTAACCAAACAAATTGCAGGACAGAATGAGCAGCTTAAAACGCACGTTGACGAGCAACTCAAAATACAGGGAAGTCAGCTCAAAACACAGAATGAGCAGCTTAAAACGCACGTTGACGAGCAACTCAAAATACAGGGAAGTCAGCTCAAAACACAGAATGAACAGTTTAAAACACACGTTGAAGAGCAACTCAAAACACAGGTGGATCAAATTAAAGCACAGGTTGAAGGACAGGGAATTAAAATTAGTAAACAAATAGAACAGGTAAAACAAAAAGTGAGTAATTTAAGTTCTGTGGTAAATACACTGAAACTTGAAATTGATACCATTAACAAAAATATGGATACTATGCAGGAGGAAATTGGAAACATTAATAGTAGATTCGATGTTGAAATTCTCAACATCCAAGAGAAAGTAGAACCTCTGGTTGAAACTAAGGTAGACGAAAAAGTTTTCGGTCTTAAAACTGAGATCGTAAACGAATGTCAACACGGGATATCACAATTGAAAAAGATAGTGTTAGACACTGAAAGGGATTTAAGTAAAAAAGTATCCGGATGTGTTTAAAATTGTGAACAAAATACTACGAAAATTCAAGGCAGAATTTTCGATCTGGAGAGCAAAATTAAAGATAGGCCTGGTGTTGTCTGTAATGGCACACCAATTACGAAGCTGTTAGAAGGCGAGGAACGCTTCGATCCAGCCAAGAAACATAACGGGTGGCATCCGTTAGATTTTATTAAAAATTGCGAGAGAGTATTTCCTGAGCACTTGTCTGATCAGGAAAAGATAAACGTTGTAATTAGCGCCTTAGCAGGTGACGCTAAGCGCTGGGGAATAAATTTAAATACCGAACGAATGACGTTCGAAGAATTTAGGCAGAGATTTACGGAAGAATATTGCTCTGAACAAAAGCAGGACCATTTATGGTGGGAGTTCATCATGCCCAAACAGCATGATAACAGGGGCAGAAATTCTTTGAAAGATTTCTGTGAGTATTGGTACCGAAAATTGATACACTTAAGAGGTAGAAGATCAGATTCGGAAATTATCTGGGAGCTATATAAAAAGCTTCCGGAGGATTCAAAGAGGTATCTAGGAAGCAATCATCGTAGCTTCCAAGCATTTCTAGAAAGGGTCGAAGATGAAGACCATTGGCGCGAAAGTCGTGCCAATTACCAAAACTTTGGTAACCGTAATAACCGACACAATGACGAACGAAATGACGGCGATGGATTTCGCGTCAATGTAATACAGAGAGGAAGAGGCAGAGGAAATAATCCAGGTCGCGGTAGAGGGTATACCGCGCAAAATAATAACGATGCGGGAAACTAATTTCCGCGAACGTTGCGGGCCAAACGGAAGCGGACAATACATACTGGCCCCGATTTAAGAAAAGATACCGGACCGACCGTAATGTAATGAGACAGGCTAGGGACGGACATGGAACGCCGCAAAGTGGTGTGGCGAAACAAGTGTCAGGTGTGAGCCAGAATGAGTCATCTCTGCCG
Source organism: Schistocerca americana (assembly GCF_021461395.2). Classification (NCBI taxonomy): domain Eukaryota; kingdom Metazoa; phylum Arthropoda; class Insecta; order Orthoptera; family Acrididae; genus Schistocerca; species Schistocerca americana. The sequence goes on along the minus strand of NC_060130.1, from coordinate 945,267,005 downwards.
CACAGAGCGCTACATGTTAACAGGCGAGTGGAGCATCAGAGGGCAACGGCCCAGCCTAGCAGAACATCTGTTCGGAAAGAAGCAGCTAGCAATACGGCAGCAGTAGATACGAACATAGCCGTCAGAGCTAATGAAAATTTTACGAGTGATAATTCCGTGGCAAAGGAAACAATAAATGAAACTGTGAATACACAGAGAGGTGCGGTTAGCAGTGTTTGCAATGAGATAAAAGGCGAGGATGAATTAACAGAAGTAACTGATTGGCGTGTGCAGATCGATGATCTGTACAAGGGCCTAAAGCAATGTGAGTGGGAGGATTTTAAAAGGGAGTATGAGGCGAAGAAATTATTTGGTGGAAAGAGAGATAGTAGGGACGTCCATAAAGTGACGTGGCCCAAATTTGAAGAGGGGAGAATAAATAGCGCCGCGCAAAGTACGCGTGCTGCCGATAGGAGGAAGGTTAATGATAGGAAGGATTTGGAGGATGAAATCCTCAGCATTGACGAAGAAATAACTTCTGCTAACAGTCCGCCAATAGTGCAAGCTGCTACCGAGAGGCACCGTGGAGAAGGGGTAGATGATTACCTGAAAGTAATTAAAGTCCACGAGAATTACACCGAATATGAAGTCACAGTGGATGTGAATAAAGCTGATGATGAGGCCGTTTTGCCAAAAGAGGAGATTGAATTAAAATCCAAGCCTGACGACAATACAGAGGAAGAACTTAGTGCATGTCTCAGAAAAGCTTTTATGTTAGAACCTGAAAGCGATCCGGAATGGTCGGATTCCGACGATAGTTCGGATGATGAAAGATACGCAAGTACAGACGAAAATGAATGTACTAACTTTCCCTATTGTGCAAAAGTAGCGTACTTAAGTGAATCTGATGTTGAGGAAGAGAGTAGTGATGACTCTAGTGAAGATGAATTTTCAGGTGTAAAGGAAAATGAATATACTTTTACTGAAAGAGGGTATGAGAAAATCAGTGAAAATAAAGGGGATGCAGTTAATTGCGATATTGTACCTAACGATGACGACGTATCAAAACAAAATCCAGACGTTGAAACAGAACAAAGAAAGAAAGAGCCACCGGACGACTCAGTGTTTATTTTGCAAAGAGTTCAAGTAAGCAAAGACTTTGAAACCGAAAAAGCCGCCAGATATAAATGGTTCACAGGTCAGGAACGTATCTTGGGACGAGGTCACAGTCGACCAAGGTCCGTTGCGGAAAAAAGAGGAAGGTGCACAATCAGAGCCTGGGGCAGATTTATATCGGATTTTGAGAATGTCATGAACACATTACATCATGAAACTACAGGATCTCCACCGGAAGAAATTTTGTTAGGCAAAAGTAGTAAAAGTTTAATTGAAGAGAAACTAGAGTTTCCACCTTGTACAAGTTTGGGATTGGATCAAAAGAAAGAATTGGTGATAAAAAGGGCAAAGCAAAAAGCTGAATCTAGAAGACACAATAAAAATTTAAAAGTTTCAAAATTTAAAATTGGAGATTATGTTCTTTTTAAAAAACCCACGAAAAGTCTAGTGAACTAAACCATGAAATTTCAAAATTTAAATATATTTATAATGGACCATATATAATACAGAATATTCCACACGACAATGCTTACTACCTGATCTACCCAAAATCCAAAAGACCTTTAGGTGTAAGAAATATTGTGGACCTGAAACTGTATGTTCCTAGGAACGAGTAAATGTGCTGTATCTTATGCTGAATCCAAGTTATTCTAAATGTATCTAATCTTTGTAAATGTCTGTATACCCTTGAAAGTGTGCTAATGTAGTTATGTGAGTTTCAGATTACCAATTGTACTGTAACTATAAAAATGTATGGAGAAAAGGACTGAAAAGAAAGGATAAATGCTATCAGCCAGATAAAAGATGGGACTGTCAAAAATGAAAATGAGCTGTGTATGAACCATAATATGAAGGACTGCCAAATACCAATGAGGGCAGATAAATAATCGATGGAAAATTGTAAATGTGATCCAGGAGAGGTGACAATATGAAGTGAAAAGGACTGCCCAAATCCGCATAATAGGCAGCAAATATGTGTAGTTAATTTTCTGAATATATGTGTGTGTGTTTTGTTTAGTAAGTAAGATAATGGACTGCTATTCAAAGCAAGCAGCGATAAATTATCTTATAGTGTATACAAAATATGCAATTGTTTTTGTAGTTAAATGTTTGTATTCCAGAATTTTAAATTATCTCTTTGAGAAATTTAGAAAAAATGATTAAATTGCTATTTTAGTAATGTTATGATGGGAAGTTGGACTGTGCAAAAGGCACTTGAGTAAATGACAAGTAATTATTCTTGATGTGTTAAAAAAAAAGTGTAAACCTACATATAGTGAGTAAAAGGAAATATGTAGTGTAAATCTTTTTGGACAATTAAGTAAAGATTCAGAACCACTGTATAATTGTAAGATTTAGTGTTCCCATAAAATTTGGACTTAAGAAAATTTTCTGGAAACAGGGGCATGTGTAACGACAACTGTACATATAATAATTTTTTTCTTTATGAATTTAGATAAATTAATGTAAACAATGTTTTGAACTTTTTTTTGGTTCGTATTGTTAGGTTAAAGAGACTGTGAGCAACTTTTGAAATTAATATTATTATTTATGTTAGATTTCAAATAATGTGGTAATAAAAGGAAAGTGTATTTAATGTTAAAACTATTGTAAGTTGTGAAAATTGTAATTTATACACTTGGTCCATACGTAGGTAATGCATTAGGATATGTGTAGTAGAAAACCTGTGGTGAATACCCTACCTGTAGGGGAGCGGGAAAAGGTGGAGGCAGGCGAGGCGGGAAAACGCACACTGGCGCGGTTCGGCACAACGGGCACAGTATAACAGTCGGAGGCGAGCAACAGTCGGAAGTACACGTACTGTACCGAGGAGGCTACCCAGGAAAAGTGGATTCCATTGAGCCTCGGATGAACCGATTCCGACGACTACTTGGCATGGCTATATTCTGAGGCACAAAATTGGAAAGATTACGACGCTAAGAAGATGGAAAGTGCCGATGTTGTGTGAGCCTTAGCCGTGTTTGTATGTGTGCCGTGCTGCCCGCTATCTCGCTGCCCGCCAACCGCCGCTCCGACTTGCACAGGTCATACATTTATTTCATCTTTAGAAGTGTATCTGTGTGGACCAGTGTCGAAACTGTTTCTAACTGTTCAATAATAACGTGACTTTTACCAGAATTGCTTTAGCCATGACTTATCCTGATCACTGACCTAGACAGGATCCTTACCTCGTATTGTGCAACCCGAGTAACATAAACTGAAAGTTTAATGTTAGTGTTAATGAAAATTATCAGCAGATTAATCTATGCTATAAAGAAGTTTAAAATCCTATGTGTTATTGCAAATGTTGAGAAAGAACAAAAGTGTGACTAAATTGGAAGAGAGTTTTTGTTGGATTGAGTTAGCGATGTTATTTAATTAATCTGAGACAGAAATAATGACAGTTAAATAATTCAGAAGTGAGACAAAAGAGTAGTTATCCAGAGATTGATAATTTTGAGTGTTAATTTGCCTTCAGTACTTAATAATTTCAGTATAACGACCATCACAGTTTCAGGCCCCCCCCCCCCTTTCTCTTGCACATTCTTTCAAACCTTGAAATGTGTTGATCAGATTTGACCAGTAAAGCTAAGTCTATATTAATCCTAAGTGTATTAGTGTTTTTCCATCATTAATAGTGATATTGTGTGTGTACTTTCAAGATTGTCGATGCTAGGGCAATCTATGCCCGATTTCGGTCTGATCAGTATACAAAATGCAGTTCGTAGTAATCATTACTGTGTGGTGTTGTGTAAGTTTAGCTCGTCCAAATTAGTACTAAAGGAGAAAACTTTAGTTCAGTGGATTTTTCCGGTTCCAAACTTTGCCAAATAACGCATCATTACTACGTGTTACTATGCTTGTACATGCACCCACTTGTACAAGGAAAAACTCACTCATTGCCTAAGTAGGCTGGCGACCGAATTGTTAATTATAGGTAGCATCTACTGTGTGTACTTCTTGTCTATGCTAAAGGGTAATTATACGTTACATTTGCTTGATGCATCACTGTAGTTATTGACTGAGTATAAGTCCGATCTTGCTTCTATTAGGTACACGCGGTCAACTTACGTACTAAAATCCTTGTTTATAAGGTGAAGCCCGTGAACTTATTACAGTACAGGCTTTATAGAGCTAACGTACGTCCGAGCAGGGCGGTAGTGTTACAAGCCTTCCACTACACCATTAATGAATCACAAATGGAAAAAGTCATGTCTTACAGCCGACCGGTGTGGCCGAGCGGCTCTAGGCGCTACAGTCTGGAACCGCGCGACCACTACGGTCGCAGGTTCGAATCCTCCCTCGGGCATGGATGTGTGTGATGTCCTTAGGTTAGTTAGGTTTAAGTAGTTCTAAGTTGTAGGGGACTGATGACCTTAGAAGTCAAGTCCCATAGTGCTCAGAGCCATTTGAACCATGTCTTACAAATACCTGGGGCCAAAGAAGTGAAGTTTATAGTGGCCTGATTCGTAGGTAAAGATAGTGGCAGAGCTCGGTTTGTTCATATGATAAGGTTAAAGTGCAGATACTGTAGAGTATTCAGTTGGGTGGCATCATCCAGAAAGAGCTATTGTCAGTAAAGCAACTTCTTCAGATATTCTTGATGACTGTTGGGTGCCACCCGGCAGTCACTCATCACGAATGTCTGAAGAAGGCAAGAAGTTGGCTTTCAAAAACGATCGCGCAGCTTAACTGTGCAGGGTAGTCGAAAGCACCGCCTGGTTTGCATGTTGTCGACTGAAATGCTACTTGGTCGAAGGCACGCTAACTGTTGGTCTAGCGATTGGTGATAGAGTACTGCTGCCATGAATCAGATGTCTGCACTCGTGACATCGGCCGTGCGGTTAATGGCGCTTCAGTCTGAAACCGCGTGACCGCTACGTCGCAGGTTCGAATCCTGCCTCGGGCATGGATGTGTGTGATGTCCTTAGGTTAGTTAGGTTTAATTAGTTCTAAGTTCTAGGCGACTGATGACCTCAGAAGTTAAGTCGCATAGTGCTCAGAGCCATTTGAACCAACTCGTGACATCAGGATGACAGAACGTTGCACACCAGCACCGCGTGAACATAGTGTGAACACACGGTGGCATCACGCCAAAACAAAGCACTTGCCGCCACACGTCAACAGTAAGTCACATGCAAATAATTGAGTAAAATAGTGCAGCTATGTTTCACACTCATTTATGAAAATACTAATAAATTCCTAAAGAAGTCAAAGTTTTGAAAGTCGTCACTAGTTGTTATCACTCTAAAGTAATCATGAAATTTCTTCTTCTTAGCTTGCCAGTCACTTTTTCTCATCCTTCTAGAAAGTAAGCGAATAATCTCCCTCTTCTTCTTCTTCTTCTTCTTCTTCTTCTCACACTGTTTTTCGAGCTATTTTTCTCTCGAATTTCTTATCAAAATATTTTTTGTAGTTAAGATTGCGATTCTTAGCACGTTGGTCATGGCTTAATAAATTACGTACTTCGTTCTGCTGATCCTTGGCCAAATATTCACTTAAGAACGTTGTTCTGAATTTTGTACTTGTCATAACATTTTCTACGCCTGACTTTCCCGTCATATAGTCACCGAGACACACTTGTTGTGTACAAAGACCTGTTATATATCCCTCATTTGAATTTACGAACGTTAAGCTTTAAACTGCCCTTTCAAAGCAAAATCGTCGTTCTTTACGTTGAAATAACAGTCGGTATTGTAGCTTTGACAGATTTCTCCAGTTCATTAACATTAAGTTCAAAATCACAAGGTTGTCCGCGTGCATCAGTAATCAACATGACGTCTGCATTACTTTAGTTCCATGACCTTTTCATATCAATAATGGCATCGTGAATTACTGCACTAGCTTTCATAGTCTGATGAATCTCTTGTCGCTGTAATATTAACTGAGAATGAACTTCCACCACCTTGTGTTCTTTCTCTTCATAGTATTGTTTTATGTCTTGAATGTCATCAGAACGTTTGTTTTCGTATCTGTTATCACCTCTTGATAAATATCATCGACCATTTTGTTCAGGTTTTGATGATAATTCTCTATTATTTTCTTCTGTTCATTTAGTCTTTGTTTAAAATTGTGAAATCCTCTAATCCTTTGGTCAAAAATGAACTTATTTTTTGGTTATTGGGAATTATCTTTTGATTATCGACCTTCAGTTCCCGTAACAACTGCAATTTCATATCATACATTCATACAGTGTCAACACGATTAAGGTCTATTCCTTTTTCTCGCGATTCCATGCCTACATCCAAATTTAAATTTTCGTTTTCCACTGTATCTACAGCTTGAGTTTAATAAGCCACAGCTGCAAAGTACTAACACGAATTCTTTACAGACGAATGGAAAAACTAGTAGAAGCCGACCTCGGGGAAGATCAGTTTGGATTCCGTAGAAATGTTGGAACACGTGAGGCAATACTGACCTTACGACTTATCTTAGAAGAAAGATTAAGGAAAGGCAAACCTACGTTTCTAGCATTTGTAGACTTAGAGAAAGCTTTTGACAATGTTGACTGGAATACTCTCTTTCAAATTCTAAAGGTGGCAGGGGTAAAATACAGGGAGCGAAAGGCTATTTACAACTTGTACAGAAACCAGATGGCAGTTATAAGAGTTGAGGGACATGAAAGGGAAGCAGTGGTTGGGAAGGGAGTAAGACAGGGTTGTAGCCTCTCCCCGATGTTATTCAATCTCTATATTGAGCAAGCTGTAAAGGAAACAAAAGAAAAATTTGGAGTAGGTATTAAAATCCATGGAGAAGAAATAAAAACTTTGAGGTTCGCCGATGACATTGTAATTCTGTCAGAGACAGCAAAGGACTTGGAAGAGCAGTTGAACGGAATGGATGGTGTCTTGAAGGGAGGATATAAGATGAACATCAACAAAAGCAAAACGAGGATAATGGAATGTAGTCAAGTCGGGTGATGCTGAGGGTATTAGATTAGGAAATGAGACACTTAAAGTAGTAAAGGAGTTTTGCTATTTGGGGAGCAAAATAACTGATGATGGACGAAGTAGAGAGGATATAAAATGTAGACTGGCAATGGCAAGGAAAGCGTTTCTGAAGAACAGAAATTTGTTAACATCGAGTATAGATTTAAGTGTCAGGAAGTTATTTCTGAAAGTATTTGTATGGAGTGTAGCCACGTATGGAAGTGAAACATGGACGGTAAATAGTTTGGACAAGAAGAGAATAGAAGCTTTTGAAATGTGGTGCTATAGAAGAATGCTGAAGATTAGATGGGTAGATCACATAACTAATGAGGAAGTATTGAATAGGATTGGGGAGAAGAGAAGTTTGTGGCACAACTTGACCAGAAGAAGGGATCGGTTGGTAGGACATATTCTGAGGCATCAAGGTATCACCAATTTAGTATTGGAGGGCAGCGTGGAGGGTAAAAATCGTAGGGGGAGACCAAGAGATGAATACACTAAGCAGATTCAGAAGGATGTAGGTTGCAGTAGGTACTGGGAGATGAAGAAGCTTGCACAGGATATAATAGCATGGAGAGCTGCATCAAACCAGTCTCAGGACTGAAGACCACAACAACAACATACAGCTTGAATTCTCTTTATTAATTCCGATCTCTTAATGAGAGTTGCCGGCCGCGGTGGTCTAGCGGTTCTAGGCGCTCAGTCCGGAACCGCGCGACTGCTACGGTCGCAGGTTCGAATCCTGCTTCGGGCATGGATGTGTGTGATGTCCTTAGGTTAGTTAGGTTTAAGTAGTTCTGAGTTCTAGGGGACCGATGACCACAGATGTTGAGTCCCATAGTGCTCAGAGCCATTTGAACCATTTGAATGAGAGTCATAAAACTGTACTGATTAACACTGTACTCTGCATTGATCATATCACCATCCTCGGTTTGACTAGTCACTATTATTCATATATGTGCACTGTACACGTAATTTACAATCAAAATAACAGTTCACTGTCGGTGTTATTTTTCCTGTCTAACGTTGCTTGAAAAACCGGGACGCCACTGAAAATACCAAATTCGCTCATCATGCCTGGCCATTGGCAATCGGGATCGGGATCCGAAGATTGTTATAGGACGCGATGTTCTTTTCGCCGATCTCCATGCATAACACGACGGCCATGTGCGCTGTGTTACCGGTTTATTACCGAATTCACCACTCACCTCAAACACTTTACAGACGCCCGGTTTGAGCAATATTCCCCATGCCACCATATGACATTACTTGTTTCACAATGAAATCTTAAAACAGGTAGGACGCGACACGAACAATTATGCGGAAAGCAAAATCGCAAGTACGTCCGAGCTATGCAGGCACGCACATCGTCTGAAATCCACTGCTCGTTTATCACTTAGTGCGAAGGGTCGAAGAAAGCGTCCACTTGCTCACTCTTGAGGGAGCCACTGTAATGTTTATGTGGGTCCCTGGTCACGACGGTCTGACGGGAAAAGAGGCTGCTGACCTGACGCTGCTGCCAAGGCTGCAGTCCTCCTACCTCGGCCTGCTAGTTCTGCCATTCCTTCTGAAGATATCCGTGCTGCCGTCTGGCATTGCCGCTGGTCTTCCCTTCATGGGAACAAGCTCTGGGAAATTAAACCTCTCCCGGCTACTTGGCCGACCTCCTCACGGCCCCCGGCCCTCCTGCCGCGAGATCATTTCAGCTAGGTTGCGTATTGGACACTGTCGTTTAAGCCATCGCCATTTGTTACGTGGTGATACTACCCCCCACCCAACCAGCCGACCGATGTGGCCGAGCGGTTATAGGCGCTTCAGTCTGGAACCGCGCGACGACTACGGTCGCAGGTTCGGATCCTGCCTCGGGCATGGATGTGTGTAATGTCCTTAGGTTAGTTAGGTTTAAGTAGTACTAAGTTCTAGGGGACTGATGACCTCAGATGTTAAGTCCCATAGTGCTCAGAGCCATTTTTAACCGCCCCCTCCCCCCAATTAGTACTCATTTTCATCAACCTTTGACCGTTCCCCATTTCCTGACCGAATGTCCTTTTTTTAACCTCTTACGTTCCATTGTATGTTTAAATTACCGGCCGTTTTAGCGAACGACGAGCGGGCTTTCGACCGCGTTTTACTTTTTATTCGTCGTAGCCGTATGGCGAAGGACATTTAATCTTTAATTCGGAACCTCTGTTGTCTCTACGACGTATTTTGTGAATCTTCCTCCAAGAAGTAGTCTTTGGTCTTAGATCTCTTTCCTTCCATCAATTGGGCTTAACGCGAAGTCGCTTTTAACTCCTTTTTCGTCTTAGTGTTCTAAGGTTCTGACATGGGCGCGTATGATCTTAGTTGTTTTGGCGCCCTAAAACAAAACAAAACAACAAATGTCTCAAAGAATGACAAATATATTGACGTGGGAGAGTAGAAGATCTTCACAGCAATGGCAGTTTATATTGTTGAGTGACAGAGCGGATAAACGGCGAGGGTGGAAGGGAGATGTCATGCTATCTCGACTCCTAGATATTGAGGGCAGTATGATCAGCAATATTTACGTCGGGGAGATTTCATAACCAGAGGTTCTTTCCCTCCTTCGGTTCATTCCAATGACAGGTTATTTGCGTTGAAATATGTGCAATTGATGTTCTGCTCTTTTTTATTTTATTTATTTATTTATTGTTCCGTGGGACCACATTTAGGAGAAGTCTCCATGGTCATGGAACGAGTCAATACATGAAATTATAACACGATTGTAGAAACAGATAAAATGAAATATAAGAAACATATTCAGGCGACAAGTCGTTAGTTTAAATAAAGAAAATCAAGAATGTAACACTGGAATTTGCTTAATTTTTTAGCTCTTCCAGGAGCTCCTCGACAGAATAGAAGGAGTGAGCCATGAGGAAACTCTTCAGTTTAGACTTAAAAGTGTTTGGGCTACTGCTAAGATTTTTGAGTTCTTGTGGTCTGATATGACACTCACCATCAAATATTTCCGAAACAAGCTTCTTCGACAACTTGTTTCCCAGCAAACACAGCGGAAGAATTCTCGCCTTGAGGACAATCTAAGAGAAGATTTACGTGGATAACTAAAGAAGCATTCCATAATTTCACATCAGGATGTTTACACGCTCTGGTAACACCACATGAGGCATTCACACCATACTGAACTCTCAAAGACAGGTCTTAATTACAGTTCTGTGATCACAGCACAAGTTTGGATTTTTAAAATTTGTGTCAGATGATTTCCCAAAATACGTGTCCTAGAAACAATTTGTAATGAAGATTCTGAATATTACTTAAATGTTGTTCTATCACATAAGGATTTTTCACTAAAGATCTCATATTTTCTAGACCTGAATAACTGAAGCTCGAATATTAAAATAAATTTACAGTCAATGTCTGTATATTTATAATTATTGTTCTAGTTTTTAGGCATATATTAATAATTGTCACAATTCTCTTAGCAATTGTAAGTAGGCTGTTTAGGTTTTCTTATTGGTAACGCCACGTAGCGCTCTGTATGAAAATCACTGGCTGTGCTGTGTGCAGTTTGTGGCTAGTGTGCATTGTTGTCTGCCATTGTAGTGTTGGGTAGCTGGATGTGAACAGCGCGTAGCGTTGCGCGGTTGGAGGTGAGCCGCCAGCAGTGGTGGATGTGGGGAGAGAAATGGCGGAGTTTTGAAATTTGTAAGAATGGATGTCATGAACTGCTATATATATTATGACTTTTGAACACTATTAAGGTAAATACATTGTTTGTTCTCTATCAAATACTTTCATTTGCTAACTATGCCTATCAGTGGTTAGTGCCTTCAGTAGTTTGAATCTTTCATTTAGCTGGCAGTAGTGGCGCTCGCTGTATTGCAGTAGTTCGAGTAACGAAGATTTTTGTGAGGTAAGTGATTTGTGAAATGTATAGGTTAATGTTAGTCAGGGCCATTCTTTTGTAGGGATTTTTGAAAGTCAGATTGCGTTGCGCTAAAAAATATTGTGTGTCAGGTTAAGCACAGTCATGTACAATTTTTCTAAGGAGACGTTTCACAATGTTATGAGTACTCTGTTACGTTCAATCTCCGAAAATTTTTTTTTTATTCCCTCGCATAGCCTTCGTCTTTACTGCCCTTCTGCAACATTCAACACTAGTCGGCCATCATACTTTTGCTCTATCTTCTAGGTACCTTTTCTCTAATTCCTTAATATCCTGGTGGAAGCGTTCTTCTTGCGCTTCAATATAACGTCCCTGGTTTTCAAGGAAGTAGTTAGTATGTCAGAAGTGGACTTGGCAGTCATGTTAAAGCCCAACGTTTGAAATTTCCTAACATGGATTCGACAGTGTTATTGTAATTTGGTTGTTTTTTATTCCCTTGAAAGTTTTGCGTAACAGACCTGAAAGCAGTCCATGCATATTTTTCTCTAACAGTTATTGTTTCCTTAAATTCGTGATATTTCATCAATTTCTGAATTTGAGGACCAACAAAAAATTCCAGTTTTTAATTCTTATTGAACGAGGAAGGAAGATTTAATAGAAAGGTACTTAGGGCGAGACAGAACATACAAACTGCCTCACCAACCACAATTTGGTATGCAGTGGCGGAAATAAAAGTTTTTTTTGTGATCTACAAGTGGTTTATGTAAGATGTTTTTAATCCCATGCACGAAATGTCTTCGACTTGGCCAAACTTTTAAAATCCGATGCTTTTGCATTTCCGAGCTAATCACTCTCATAGAAAGCAGGGCATTTTCTTGTACTCAGCTTGCTGCCCTAACAATCTTCTTATAACTAAAAATCAAACAAACTTTATTGCCTCATGGAAAAACTGCACGCTATCCAAAAAAAAAACTAGAACAGTTTTGGAATTGGCACGAAATAATTAAGAATAAATATTCACATTCGGTCATATGAAGGCGTGGTTTCTCTTCTTTCGGACATGTCCGGAAGAACAGATACCACATAGAAGCCACTGCTGTGATACATATTATGTAAATTGAAGGAGGAGGAGGGGGGAGGGGAGAAAGGAAAGGAAATGGAAGGAACTAATGATAGCAGCTGCATCAGAACTTTGTGCGGATAGGTAGCCCTGGGTGGGCATGTGAGTCGCCCTGGGAGAGTGCCGAGGTAGTCGGCGCATTTGCGATAAACACTGTCCGGGTGGCGCAGTGGTTAACGCAAGTGCCTAGTTAGTGGGAGGTCCCGTGTTCGAGTCCCAGTCTGGCAACCATTTTCACTCGTTACCGCTGATTCCGCACAAAGTCGCTACGCAGTTGATGTTATTACTTCCTTCTCTTCTCTTTTCCTTTCCTTTCTCCCCCTCCCCCTTCAATTTACATTATTTTCAATCAAATGATGTCATGCACACTGATGTAATAATTTGTGCAATGTCATGTATTTATTGTGGTGTATAAACGATGTGATCAAAAAAATCCGGACACCCCCAAAAACATACGTTTTTCATATTAGGTGCATTGTGCTGCCATCCACTGCCAGGTACTCCATAGCAGCGACCTAAGTAATCATTAGACATCGTGAAAGAGCAGAATGGGGAGCTCCGCGGAACTCACGGACTTCGAACGTGGTGAGGTGATTGGGTGTCACTTGTGTCATGCGTCTGTAGGCGGCATTTCCACACTCCTAAACATCCACAACATTGGACGAGTGAACAGTGGAAAAACGTTGTGTGGAGTGAGGAATCACGGTACACAATGTGACAATCCGATGGGAGGGTGTGGGTATGGTGGATGCCCTGTGAACGTTATCTGCTAGCGTCTGTAGTGCCAATATTAAATTTCGGAGGCGGTGGTGTTACGGTGTGGTCGTGTTTTTCATGGAGGGGGCTTGCACTTCTAGTTGTTTTGCGTGACACTATCACAGCAAAGGTCTACACTGATGTTTTAAGCTCCTTCTTGCTTCTCACTGTTGAAGAGCAGTTCGGGGATAGCGATTGCATCTTTCAACACGATCGAGCACCTGTTCATAATGCACGGCCTGTGGCGGAGTGGTTACACGACAATAACATCCCTGTAATGGACTAGCCTACACAGAGTCCTGACCTGAATCCTACAGAGCACCTTCAGGATGTTTTGAAACGCCGACTTCGAGCCAGGTCTCACCGACCGACATCCATACCATCCCTCGGTGCAGTACTCCATGAAGAATGGGCTGCCATTCCCCAAGAAACCTTCCAGCATCTGATTGAACGTATGCCTGCGGGAGAGGAAGCTGTCATCGAGGGTAAGGGTGGGCCACGCCACATTGAATTCAAGCATTTCCGATGGAGGGCGCCGAGAACTTTAAGTCGTTTTCAGCCAGGTGTCCGCATACTTATCACATAGTGTAACGTTGTCTTGCCTAGTGAAGTGAAATATCAATATTCGAAGCGGAACAGCAAGTGACATTTGATTGCAACCACACTGAGACAACGCGTGTACGCTATGCAGCACACTGGATGTGTTCAGCCTGTTGTGACGTAACAAGACGCCACACTGTAGTAGCCGAAAGAAAGGCACGCGTACACACACGCCGACGGGCGTGAATTCTGGAACAGGATAACTATTGAATGGTAGCAATAAAAGTACGTAGCTGCTTTATACTTAACTTTATTAGTTGATGACTACAGCGTTCTTCATGAGACATTTGTACTATAACTCTCTAACTATGTAAGGCTAATGGCGCCTTGCTAGGTCGTAGCCATGGACTTAGCAGAAGGCTATTCTAACTGTCTCTCGGCAAATGAGAGGAAGGCTTCGTCGGTATTGTCACTAGCAATGTCGTCGTACAACTGGGGCGAGTGCTTGTTCGTATCACGAGACCTGCCTTGTGGTGGCGCTAGGTCTGCGATTACACAGTGGCGACACGCGGGTCCGACATGTACTAAATGGACCGCGGCCGATTTAATCTACCACCTAGCAAGTGTGGTGTCTGGCGGTGACACCACACAGCCAGTTCTGTTCCTGTGCGTCTGTTCTAGAAGACGAGAGCGTGCCTTAACACAAACGGGTCATCTTGTTTCAAAATATTGTATTTTTTATTGTATCTAACATACAATGATGATCTTTAACGAAAAAGCTGGCCGAAGTGGCCGAGTCCGGAACCGCGCGACCGCAACGGTCGCAGGTTCGAATCCTGCCTCGGGCATGGATGTGTGTGATGTCCTTAGGTTAGTTAGGTTTAAGTAGTTCTAAGTTCTAGGGGACTGATGACCTCAGCAGTTAAGTCCCATAGTTCTCAGAGCCATTTGAACCAGCCATTTAACGAAAAAAATGGACGCTGGAGGAGTTCTCATCTTACACAGTGCAGATTATTATCAGCGTGCGCCTACTGATGGCGGCTGGAAGTGACCGTCGATTATTTGGACTACTAACGAAACTGTTCTTACGCTGTCTACCATTTCATTACACCAGACTGATCGCGTACCACTTCTCTGTAATATGTTTCTTCATTATTTGCGTGCGCCTAGTTCCTGTAGACGCCAAGAGAAGGGGGTGACCCAACTGGGACTGTGGAGTAACAGGTCTATCCTACTCTAACGGCAGATGGGAGACAGCAGCTGCAGGACAGTTCTGTCGACGGAACATTGCGTGGGAAGGAATATTTCAGCTTCAGCTTCCTGAATAGGACGTAGGCCCTACACTCGCGGATTAGTTTTATATGACAGTTCCACTTTAAGTAGCTCTGATATTTAATGGCTGTGATTATTTCCACTGGTTGTTGGGCAATCGAGTAATCAAATAATGGTGGTTTCTTCCGTTTATTTATGCGCAATGAATATGCTTAATAATTTGTATAATTGTATATGTTCAGGGGCAACTGCTAATGCTTTCACCAAGCTTCGATCCTCTACAGGTCTTCGTGCATTTCGCTACACAGTTTCCTAGCATTACGATAACAGTATCATTCGTGAACATCGTGCAGCTTCCGGCATACATTGTGAACAGTAACAGCGCTATAACACTCCTTTGTGCTACGTTCGAAGTTACTTTTACGCTTGAAGATTAATGTCCTTTAAGAATGACATGATGTGTTAAATCTGCTAGGAACTCTTCAGTTCAGTCACAAAGAGGGTCTGATATTTCCTGCGCTAGTATTTTTTCGTGTTCTGGAAGTCAAACTGGACGCCGATGTCTACTGCTTTCTCGGTCTCGTGAACGAACAGAACGAGCTGGGTTCAGATGATCGCTATTTGTCGGATCTATGTTGATCCCTATGCAAGAGACTTCCAGTCTCTAGAAAGATTAAAATACTAGTGGAAACGTGTTCCAAAATTATACAACAAATTTCTGCAATTTCGACATCAGCTAGGGCTAACTACTACCGGAGAATAACTCCAGTAAATCCTATTCTAATACCAAACCCAACATGGTTGGAAGATCGGATGCAGAGTACCCGAGATTACACAGGTGATTAGACCGTTCTCCGGGAACAGTGACACAATAACAGTGTTATTGCGGAATATTCGCGGACACCGCGTAATTGTCTCCGCAACCAAGTGCTCTAAAGGAAGGAGTATGTAAGCCAAGAGTTACATTTAGTTAAGAACTGGAATAGCTAAGGGCGTAACCTATCGCCCCAAGATGCATTTTCATAATTGATAAAATTTTCATTCTTTTATTATTATTATTATTATTGCTATTAATATTTTTACTTGTCACACATGACCTATATACACACACCAAAAAAAGTTTTGCACCATCCGGTTCCCAGAACTCTTGAAGATAGACGGTGACTGTGGATATTGTATCACAGACACAGTCGTTTTGATTGTTCATAGATGTGACTAAACCCGCCAAAAGATGTATACAACCATGCCTGAGCAGCGCCTAATACACGGAGTGGGTCCGACAGCCGATCAGTTTCTAGTCATTCCACGAGGAAGGAGGTACACGGTTCGTGTTGTCTGTAGTTCAACCATACCTAGACGGTCAATACCGCGGTTCAATGGCGTCAGCATTGTTAATTTCTGCCAGGAAGGGCTCTCAACAAGGGAACTGTCCAGGCGTCTCGGAGTGAACCAAAGCGATGTTGTTCGGAAATGGAGAAGGTACAGAGAGGCAGGAACTGTCGATGCCATGCCTCGGTCAGGCCGACCAAGGACTACTACTGTCGTGGATGACCGCTACCTACGGATTATGGCTCAGAAGAACCCTGACAGCAACGCCACCATGTTGAATAATGCTTTTCGAGCAGCCACAGGACGTCGTGTTACGACTGAAACTGTACACAATAGGCTGTATTGTGCGCAACTTCACTTCCGACGTCCATGGTGAAGTCCATCTTTGCAACTACGACACTGTGCAGCCTGGTACAGATGGGCCCAACAACATGCCTAATGGACCGCTCAGGATTGGCATCACGTTCTCTTCACCGTTCAGTGTGGTATATGCCTGCTACCAGACAATCGTCACAGACGTGTTTGGAAGCAACCCGGTCAGGTTGAACGCCTTAGACACACTGTCCAGCGAGTGCAACAAGGTGGCATTTGGGGTGGAATTATGTGGGGTCGATATACGCCGCTGGTGGTCGTGCAATTCAAATGGTTCAAATGGCTCTGAGCACTATGGGACTTAACATCCATGGTCATCAGTCCCCTAGAACTTAGAACTACTTAAACCTAACTAACCTAAGGACATCACACAACACCCAGCCATCACGAGGTAGAGAAAATCCCTAACCCCGCCGGGAATCGAACCCGGGAACCGGGGCGTGGGAAGCGAGAACGCTACCGCACGACCACGAGATGCGGGCGTCGTGCAATTCGCTGTAACGGCTGTACGGTACGTGAATGCCATGCTTCGACCGATAGTGCGGGGCGTTCGTCTTCATGGACGACAATTCGTACCCCCATCGTGCACATCTTGTGAATGACTTCCTTCAGGATAACGACATCGCTTGACCAGAGTGGCCAGCATGTTCTCCAGATATAAAACCTATGAAACATGCCTGGGATAGACTGAAAAAGGCTGTTTATGGACGACGTGACCCACCAACCGCTCTGAGGGATCTACGCCGAATCGCCGTTGAGGAGTGGACAATCTGGACCAACAGTACATTGATGAACTTGTGGATAGTATGCCACGACGAATACAGGCATGAACCAATGCAAGAGGACGTGCTACTGGGTATTGTAAGTACCGGTGTGTACAACAATCTGGACCAACACCTCTGAAGGTCTCCCTGTATAATGGTACAACATGCAATGTGTAGTTTTCATGAGCAATAAAAATGGCGGAAATGATGTTTATAATTGATTGCTATTCCAATTTTCTGTACACGTTCCGGAGCTCTCGGAACCGAGGTGATGCAAACTTTTATAATTGTGTATTTAAAATGACAATTATCGATTTGGCGAGAAATGCTTTTGCACATTCTGATGTGAATGCACGCCACACTGCAGTAACTAATAAATATTTGCCCCTTACCAAGAAGAATTTCCTTAATCATCACTTCTGCAGTTCGACAATGACCGTTGCAGCCGCGCGGAGTGGCCGATCGGTTTGGGGCGCCATGTCATGGATTGTGCAGCCACTCCCGCCGGAGGTTCGAGTCCTCCCTCGGACATGGGTGTGTGTGTGTGTGTGTGTGTGTGTGTGTGTGTGTGTGTGTGTGTTGTTCTGAGCTTAAGTTAGTTTAAGTAGTGTGTAAGAGTAGGGACCGATGGCCTCAGCAGTTTGGTCCCTTAGCAATTCACACACATTTGAACATTTTGAACCGTTGCATTTTTGCAGTTCGGCAATGGATGTTGTTCCCACCAGCGTTACATCTATGTCTACATCTATACTCTGCAAGCCATCTTACGGTTTGTGGCGAAGAGTACTTTGCGTACCAGTGTCACTTTCCATTATCCTCTTCAGTGGCGAGTGTTTCGTGAAGAGAAGAACAAATGCTGCTAAGCTTCCGTGTGCGCTAGAATATCTCTAATTTCATGTTAATAATCGTTTAGAGAGGTATACACAGGAGGAATCAATATATTAGCTGGCGCTTCTAGGCACGTACGCTCTCGGAACGTTAACAGGGAACCACACAATGGTGCAGAACACCTCTCTTGCAGTGTCTGTCCCTGAAGTTGGCTGAGCATCTGCTTACCGCTTTCCCGCTTACTAAATTAATCTGTAAGGAAAAATGCTACTCTTTTTTGAATTTTCTCTATTTCTTCTACCAATCCTGCCTGGTACGGATCCCAGACTGACAAGCAATATTCAAGCATAGGTCAAACGAACGTTTTGTAAGCTACTTCCTTTGTTGATTGACTAGGCGTCTGCCTGCCGGTGATAAATTTTATGTGATCGTTACACTTTACATGGCTCCGTAAGTATACTCCTACATATTTTATGTCAGTAAATGCTTTCAGTGATTGTTCTGCAACCGTGTAGTCATACAATATTTCTGTCTATGTGTTCGAAATGGGTAATGTTTTTTTATTTCATGGTCGATTGGTACTCCCTGTACACAGCTTCCATACTCTTTAGGCTTCCTGCATTTCGTTACAATTTTCTAGCGTTTCGGCATCTCTGTACACAAAATTATCATCCGCGAAATTATCATGGAACTTCGGCGCTATATCCTAGGTCATTTATACACAGTGTAACAGCACAGAAGAAATAGTCAGTATTCAGGGATAACAGGAACCATCATTCGGAGGAAAAAAGTCTAGTAAACATTTGGTCTAAAGTTCATGCCATGAGAGCTGTGAACTCTTCTTGATCTTCGATACAGTAAAACAAATCTCTTTCGCTACTAGCTCTTTGCTGAGGTAGTACGGACCATAATTAGAAAAAGTTGTTTGGTAAACATGGGCTCTAAAATGTATACCTTAAGAGTTATGAGCACGTGTTAAGAGGAAGAGATATGTTTCGCAACAGCGAGGATAAACAAGTACTCATTGCCGTTTAGTTATATTACTAAACTTTTTCACTATTTACTAAACTTTTATATTTACTAAACATTTTTGCTTTGAACTGGTCGTTCCTGGCGTATCCCTAAATACTTGGCCTTTCTCCTGGGACACAACATCCACACATATTATATAAATGGATGTACATTCGATGACAGAATTTGCGAGACCCCTCCTTATCGTTGTGCTGAACTGCACAACTTTACTGTCTTAACTCAGCATAACATCCAAGGAGACGACGTTCTACCCACCCGTATATTGTGAAAAGTAATGGTTCTGTAACACTGCCTTGGGACACGCCCGTAGTTACTTTTACGTCTGAAGACTTCACTTCGTCGAGAATGATTTTCTATTTGATAGAAACTTTGCCGTTCAGTCACACAGTTAGTCTGATATTCCGTACGACCGTATTTTGTTCATTAGGCGGCAGTGCGGAACTGTGTCAAACGCCCTCTGGAAGTCAGTGAGCACGACATCCATCTGCACTTCTGTATCTACTAATGTTAATGACCTTGTCGTCGTCGGTACGGTGAACCCTGATCTTGTTTTCTTTCACTTCTGCCTCCTAGTGTGTTAAAATAAAGGTTAGATAGTGTAATCAGTACAGAAGTCAAAACTTATCATTAAATTATTGAGATCACGCAAGAAACGTGACCCAGAAAATATTACAGGTTGTAGCTTTGCAACAGATTCTGTCGGCTTTGTGAGTATTAAAAGATAAGAAATAAAGCAATGTCGTTCGACATGTAGCTACACAGGACGTGAATCTTCTAAGAAATCGAAAAAGACCTCTTATCGCCGCGTGAAGTGGCCGCGCAGTTTAGGGCGCCATGTCACGGATTGCACGGCACCTCATGCCCGAGGTCGAGTCCTCCCTCGGGCATGGGTGTGTGTGCTGTTCTTAGCATAAGTTACTTTAAGTAGTGTTTAAGTCCAGGGACCGATGACCTCAGCAGTTTGGTCCCTTAGGAATTCACACACATTTGAACTTCTTATCAAAACAATAATGCATTTTAAAAATAGGAATAAAAGAAGAGAAACAGAAAAAAGATAACGCACTGTCAACTAATTAGCTGAGATAAGAAAAAGAACATGATGGGACTGACAGTTACGAACGATTTGCCACGGTGTTTGTCCAAAACTGGATATACTGACCATACGAGGTGCAACAATAAAGTAATGAGACTGATTTTCTTTGCAAGATGTGGCAACCCTGCAGGCTTGTGTACGCGCAATATCTTTGATCTTGGTCTATAAGCTGCTTCTAGTCCAAGCGGCACATCGATGTAACTGCTTAGTCGTGAGTTGTGCTGTAGTACGTTAACACGTGTTTGTGTCTCTCGTCACGCAAATGAAACCGCATAATATTGCGCAACGGTATGCCATTTCTTTTTGCGTTAAATTGGGTGAAAACACGACGACAACTTACGGTAAGCTTCAGAATGCTTTTGTATAGGAGGTAATGTCAAGAGGCCGTCCGAAGTGGCCGTGCGGTTAAAGGCGCTGCAGTCTGGAACCGCAAGACCGCTACGGTCGCAGGTTCGAATCCTGCCTCGGGCATGGATGTTTGTGATGTCCTTAGGTTAGTTAGGTTTAACTAGTTCTAAGTTCTAGGGGACTAATCACCTCAGCAGTTGAGTCCCATAGTGCTCAGAGCCATTTGATTTTTTTTGAATGTCAAGAGGTCAAGTTTTTCGTTGGCATAATATGTTTGGTGAAGGCAGAACGAATGTTGAAGATTAAGCCCGCAGTGGACGACCATGCATGCTTGTGTGCTTCTTTGATTCCAAGGGAATTGTTCATAAAGAGTGGGTGTCTCCTGGATAAACAGTTAGCCAATATTACTACAAAGAAATTTTAGAAAACTTCGTAAAAGAGTTCTTCATGTCCGTGCCAACATTGGTGATAATTGGATTCTGCATCACGATAATGCGCCATCAAAAATGGTTCAAATGGCTCTGAGCACTATGGGACATCATTTCTGAGGTCATCAGTCCCCTAGAACTTAGAGCTACTTAAACCTAACTAACCTAAGGACATCACACACATCCATGCCCGAGGCAGGATTCGAACCTGCGACAGTAGCGGTCGCGCGGTTTCAGTCTGAAGCGCCTAGAACCGCTCGGCCACACCGGCCGGCTAATGCGCCATCCCATACTGCTCTGTCAGTACAGCAATTTTTTTACCTCAAAACAAATTTCAGTGCTACCACAGCCACCTTATTCACCGGATATCAGTTCGTGCGACTTTTTTCTGTTTCCAAGAGTCAAAACGGCGGTCAAGAGACACCATTTTCAAACACCACAAGATGTCCAAAAAGCTGTGACGAGGGTCTTGGAGGATATTATAGAAGATGAGTTCCATAAATGTTACCATCAATTACAGAAGCGCTGGAAAAAATGTGTGCAATAAGAAGGGAACTACTTTGAAGGAGACAACACTAAACCTGACTAAAACGGTCAGCAACATTTCCTTTCACATCAGTCTCATTACTTTATTGTCGCACCTCGTATATCACAGCTACGATTATAACTTACTTACAGGACAAATAATTCATGGAAGAGATACATAGCTGATGTAATACACGAATCATTACCGAAATTATGAAAAGCAATAATTTTTATCATCACTTCTTGCGGTTCAGCATCTGTTTACTCTCATTACCACTAACATTTGTGTTCACTGTCGGAATGAGAACGAGATGTTAACGGGATGATAGGGTTTAGTTTCTCTTCTACTTTAATATCAATGGAGAAGTTTGTAAATGGATGAGGAATGAAGCCACCCTCTCCTATTTAGGAAATTAGTACATTTTTCTCACATGATTCAGCGAAATCACGAAAATCTTGAAGACAGAGCAGGTATACCAACCATGATTATTAATAACTATGGGGCACTTCGATCAGTAGAAGATGATAGTTGCAAATATTTTTGATTTGGGAATGCCAGTCATATCTATAGTCAAGAGAATTATGGTAAAACAGAAACCATACTATCCCGACGTTCCTTGATAATACTGACCATCTGTTTCTCTTTGATAGCGATGCTACAAACGTTAATTTAGCTGGTCTTGTTTTTTAAAAATTTTAACGACTTACGAAGGGACAGATTTGGATTAGCACTGACAGCCTTAAAGATCCATACTCGTTACACGAGTAATGGGTGAAAACGACAGTGCTGACTTGTTTCCTCTTACCCTTATGATGACAAAATTTAGCACATACGTTTCCAACGCTTTACTTGTGTAACGAATTTTGAAGACAGCTGCTGAAGAGACAAAACACTTAATTTCGAAAGAAACTGTAAATGAATTTGATATTATGAAAGTACTGGTTAATGGATGATTTCTGGAAAAAAATGAGCAAAAAAAATTATATCTGGCTTCAGTTTTTGTTTGTGTATTACAAAGAATTAACTAAAATTTTCAAATACCTTTTTGTGTACTTGTTTCTCATTTGCAAGTTTATCGATTCGTTCGTAGAGTTTTATCTATCGTCACTTGAGCAGCTGAAAATTATGATGTGTGTTTAGACTAGACGTGTTCTGTTTTCTTTTTGCAAAAGCATCATCATGGCCTGAGAGTATAAGGGGAAGTCAAACGAAAACAAGACTGATGGGAAAAAAGTATTCGCCATATATGTTAATACATTTATCCCACAGTGAGACAAGACGGTCAATGAGCTTTTGCGGTTGTTTATGGAACCATGGTTCTTTGCAGGCGTGCAGCACTTCATCCGAAGCAAATAGACGACCACGAATGTCTTTTTTCAATCCACTAAAAATATGAAAATGGCATGTAGAGAGATCGAGACTATGTGGAGGATATGTAAGGTCTTCCCAGCGAAATTTCTGCAGCGTAGTTGAAACAACATCGGCAACATGCGGGCCCCTTTTTTCTTTGACTGCCCCTTACACAGGACGAGTCCGTGATGATGTTACAAACTTTCAGGGATGATGGACATATTCTATAGCATACACTCATTACATTTTTCAGTTAGCTTGGCTTTTAATACGAAGAAACACACTGCCACAACAAAAAGGAACACTGTTAAATCACCGAGCGAGGTGGCGCAGTGGTTAGACACTGGACTCGCATTCGGGAGGACGACGGTTCAATCCCGCGTCCGGCCATCCTGATTTAGGTTTTCCGTGATTTCCCTAAATCACTCCAGGCAAATGCCGGGATGGTTCCTCTAAAAGGGCACGGCCGACTTCCTTCCCCATCCTTCCCTAATCCGATGAGACCGATGACCACGCTGTCTGGTCTCCTTCCCCAAACCAACCAACCAACTGTTAAATCGATGGAAATAGGAACATGTTAGCTAATATGTTAGAGCTTCTGGAGGAAACAGCAGAAATTGTAACAATACTATTACGCCCCTGAAATATGATGCCGATCTCGTGTAGCATATTTACGTACGCGAAAACATAAAAAGCGTGTAAGTAGTAAGAAATAACAATTCTCACAAAACGTATTAACAATACAAGGAAAGTGCCACTGCCAAAACGCAATTACATCGAACAAAAATATGTTAAATATGGAGACAAAAAGTAGAAATGTAGTGAAATCGTGACTACAGCCACACAGCCCCTCTTCCTCCTCCCCCCCCTCCCAATTCGGCGACACAGTGGTTACGGTACTGGACTGTCATTCTAAAGGATCAGTGTTGAGCTCCTCTTCTGATCATCAGATTTAAGTTTTACGTGATTTACCTAAGTCACTTTGACAAATATCGGGATGGTTCCTTTAGAAAGAACAAGGCCTAACTTGTGCTCCATCTCTAATGACATCACGTAGACGGGACATTAAAAACTATTCATCGTCCTTTCTCATCCTCTGTACAACACCTCAGCACATGACTGCCATCAAAGAGTGCACAGTAGAATCTGTAACGAACTTATAGCGGTAATCAAAAGATAAGCAGCCCCATCAGTCAAACAAATCAGTAACAGCTTGCACTGTACGTGCTTGAACATTGTCCTGCAAAATGATGGTCAGTGTCATCACTTCTGCTCTATGTTGTTCATTTTTGGAACACTACCTACGACCAGCTTAGGGACAGAAGTGATGACACTTACTGCAGACAATGACCATCATTTTGGAGGACAATGATCAAGCACGTACAGTGCAAGCTGTTTGACTGATGGGGCTGCTACGTGCTATACCACGTACTTCACCTCCCTGACTTAAGCCCTCGTGAGTTCAAGTCGATTTCTAAACTGAAGGAAACACTTCACGGCATTCGCTTCAGAACTGCTACAAATTCGTCGGGCAATAGACCGCGCTGGCCGGCCGGAGTGAGCGAGCGGTTCTATGCGCTACAGTCTGGAACCGCGCGACCGCTACGGTCGCAGGTTCGACTCCTGCCTCGGGCATGGATGTGTGTTATGTCCTTAGGTTAGTTAGGTTTAAGCAGTTCTAAGTTCTAGGGGACTGATGACCTTAGAAGTTGAGTCCCATAGTGCTCAGAGTCAATAGACCGCGCCGCTCGAACTGTCAACACAACTGGCACTGCTAAGAGTATCCTACGACTTCCACATCGCTGGCAACGGGTTGTGCACAATACTGGTGACTACTTTGAAGGTTAGTAAAACTTTGAAACACGTATCTATTTTGTACGAGCTGTAAATAAATAGTTGCCGCTATTGAAGTTTCAACCCTCGTATTTTCCTCTGAATCACAACATAGTAATGTGCTTTTAAAAACGTCAGTTAAATTGCCTAATACGTACACTGTAGGGAAAACTGCAGATAAGTGCAATACAGAGATGCTACGCTCTAGACGAAAGTTAATCGTTCATATACTAAAGGGCATGGACGTTTCCAGTGCAAGTGACAGTTACGTACAAATCGTAAACCTTTACACGTATTAACTAAAAGCCAAGAGAATTGTTTTAAACTTAAAGATGGCAAAAAATGTGTGCAACGGAGTGCACAAGATAATAATGGAAAATATTTTTACAAGTATATGGTAATTTGAAACCACTGATGATACTTTTACGGATAAAAATGAAAACGTGTCTGTCGTAGATGTGTATAGTAATTTTGACTTGAACAGAGATTAACTGTTTTAAAGAAATATTTTTTTTAAATGTAATTTCACTTTGATCACCTTGCTGTAAAGAATAATAGAAACTGAGTGGTCCATTAAGGAAAATAGTTTCTCTTCTACTCGATGCCGAGCTAGTACAAGAAACACAAGCATTAGATTTTTTTACATCACTACATTCAATAGGCATTAAACGTTTATGCGTGCGAAAACTGATCATTTAATGAAAGATTTCACAGAAGATTATATGACGTTAATTTGAAAATTGTCTTTCAATTGTCTCGTACAGGTAACTTACTTTCAGGATTGTGAGAACTGACATTATGTTAAAGGCACACAATTTGTCGAAGCGATATTACTACATAGTAAAAATCTAGAGAAGTGTCTTTGTTATGCAGAATAAAGGCAAGAGGATGTGAGATGTTAGGTGTTAATGACTTACTTCTCCGGCTCTTTGAGAGCGCCGTCGCTGGTGTTGCTGGCTTTGAGGCTCTTGAAGGCCTTGAGCCACTTATTCTTCATGCTGCCGGTGGAGGAGGAGGACATCTTTCTCTCGCGCATACCGTCGGAGGCGCTTTCCGCCTTCGAGGCAAACAGCTCTTTCTGTAAACAAAAGGAGCAATCCATTATGACTCACGAGAGGGATCGAGTTACCACTGGTGCACTAGATGAACATCATAGGAAGTCATAATGCGATTCTGCATGCTTCTGCGGCATCAGTTAGCACAGGCGAGCAGTAGAATTCTGTAGTGGCCTTGCGTGTTCATCCTACGATCTGATTTTGTTCATTGTTTGCCATCGTTAACAGTGAACTCCAAATATCTTCTTGGTTTTCTTTATAGTTATATGTACGAACAGACTGAACAACATGGAGATACGTTACATCCCTGGCCCACACCCTTCTCAACCACTGTCTCCCATACATGTACTTCGGCTATTGTAACTGCAATCTGTTTTTTGTATAAGTTGTAATCAGCCTTTAGTTGTCTTTGTTTTATCCTTGACAACGTCAGTATTTCAAAGTGTGTATTCTAGTCAACATTGCAGAAATTTGGAGAAATAGTCAAAGTTCAGTGATAACATATGAAAACGTTAAGTACTGTCAATAAAGTAATTCTGCCAGATGCACTAAGGTACAAAGAGTATCAGTTTAACAGAATGGATGGTGTCTTGAAAAGAGATTATAAGATAAACAACAACGAAATTAAAACAAGGGTAATGGAGGATAGTCGAATTAAATCAGGTGTAGCTGAGGGAGTTAGCTTGGGAAATCATTTACTAACAGTGGTAGACGAGTTTTAGTATTTGGGCATAAAATATCCAATATATTACAAGGCATACTGTTGTTAAAATATTACTGCATCTGAGTAATAACGCATTGCGTGAATCTGAGAGGGTCAGTATTGTTTCATACATGTCAGGTCTTCTAAAATAAAGGCGAGTTCCGCTGTCATTATAGATGTTTTCGACGTGAGCTTAGCCTGTCAATAGAACTGAATCATTTCGCCAAAGAACGCTCCACAGAGTATTTAGGAGGATGGTGGTTAAATACCACCCAGATTTAAGCTTTTCATGATTTGGATGAAAGGCTGCATTCAAAAAAGACACGGCAGATTTCTTTCTCAGCCCGCCCAAATCCGAGCTTCTGCCTCGTCTCTTATAACTTGGTTGTGGGCGGAAAGCTGATCTTCTTTCTTTCTGATGTCAAGGGCAGGTGATGGTGGAAGCATTGCTGGAAAGGAATTTAAAGACTTTTTTAAACGACTTGCTCTTGATGATAATGAACTGTATCAAAGATTATCCTTGCTGGGGGAGGTAGGTTAAAGAGCAGACATCATTATACAAAACATCGCGTTGTTAGGTCTTTCATCTCTTGTAGAACTGTCATACCTAAATTAGAAAATCTGCGCAAAGAGTATGAAGGTGACATCTTTCCGCCGTAGGTGGACAAGTTTCTAATTATATTTGGTAAGAAGAGTATTTGTGGTGGGGGAGGGGCTGCGGGGGCGGAACTTGATATGTAAAATAGCCACTATACAAATTCGTAAGATTGAAATACAATAAATTAACTGAATCAGTATATGTATAAAAACATACACAGAAATAGAACTAATATGTGAGGAGAGCAGAGATGAGACATGTTAGGAACGAGCAGCTCAAGATGTGACCGAATGAACATCGGCAGTGAGCTCGCTCCGTAAATGGCATAGGGCACTTGTTGGAAGCGTCAGTTTACTCCTGGTTATTTTTAGTGTAAATAACACCAAATTGTAGTGTATGTGCGTAACTTTGTCACATAACCATACAGTGTGTCCCAAAACTTTAAAGGTATAATTAAAGAACCAATAGAGCATCCTTATCTGAGTATTTTCAGGTAAGAAATAAATGGTCTAAAATGCATATTTCAAACGGTACGCTCTCTTCAATGAGCGACAAGCGTGTAAACTGCTTATGTTTCATAACAGACAGCTGCCTGTTGCAACGATGTAGCCGGCTCTACTTTAAGAAACAACTGATCGATTTAGCGCAGTAGTGAAACACTGGACTTTTATTTGGGAGGGATGCGGTTAAAAACCCCGTCAACATTTAAGTGACTTCTCTAAATTGGCTTGGTGTGACTATCGGGGTGGTTACTTAGAAATGACACGACCGTTTTGCTTCCTCAATTGTAAGTGGTGTTCCGTGCATAATGACCTCGTTGTTGGCGGAACGGTCAACTATAATCATCGTCCTTTCTTGAAAAGCAACGCGCAGTCATGTTTGATTTATTCACGGTGGAGTTTTATAGTTCATCATTGGTTATCAGATGTGGAGCATTAGTCATTACAGGAACTCCCAGCCACCCATTTAATACATGGTCCAGCACGGTGTAGTACCCAGAAAGCCGATCGAACGTACAGATAAAAGTTCCGCAACAGACGTCATCCTAACTGGTAGAAATTTATCACTATGGATATAACTGTACAACAAACTGCGTATATTAAACCAGTGAAAATTGCAATGCCTGGACTAACTTGAACTAGGCGGATGTGTTGAACAGTGAATCAATAACCACTATTAAGTTTGCAGACAGGTAGCGTACACGGCGCCATAGCAGCCCTTTCACTAATCTCACTGTTAAGCCGATTTTTACGTCAATCTCAGACACTGAATAGCTGCGAAACGTGAAAGAGTGTGCTGGCATGTATCGGCGATCTCAGTATGGGAATGTATTGGTATACGACAGAGTGACTGGACTCTGCGAAACACCAATTTGGCTGATATGGAGCATACTTCTTCGATTAAAATAAATTTACCAAGGGAGGTGGTGCAATGGCTAGCACACTGGACCCGCATTCGGGAGGGCGTCATTTGAAACCCACGTCTGGCCATCCGGATTTAGGTTTTATGTAATTTTCCTAAGAAGCTTCAGACAAATGCCGGGATTGTTCCTTTGAAAGGCCACGGCTGGTTTCCTTCCCCATCCTTCCATAATCCAAGCTTGTGCCCCGACTCTAATGAGCACGTTGTCGACGGGACCTTGAAGACTAATCTCCTCCTCCTTCTCCTCCTCAAATTAAAATGGCTCTGAGCACTATGGGACTTAACTTCTAAGGTCATCAGTCCCCTAGAACTTACAACTACTTAAACCTAACTAACCTAAGGACATCACACATATCCATGCCCGAGGCAGGATTCGAACCTGCGACCATAGCAGTCGCACGGTTCCGGACTGCGCGCCTAGAACCGCGAGACCACCTCGGCCGGCCTCCTCAAATTAATTTGTGGTCAAGGTTTCAGCGAGTAGAGTGGTAGGGGCCATCTGCCAGTCAATCGTAGCTCTTTTGGGAGTGCCAAGTGCCCTCTGGGTCACCTGTTTTGCATATACACACAGAGATTTGTCAAGCATGGTTGCATGGTTGTTGTTGTTGTCGTCATCGTCCTAGATCGTTTAAGATGCACTGTTCCGCGCCACTGCAACCTGTCAATCGCAAAGTTATTTTATTCACTTTATAATGACATGTATAATTAGTTGACAGTTGAAGGTCTTACGCGGCGAAGAGTGGGTTCTGGCCTGATGGAGCACGCGACACGAAAATAGCACGGGATGACGGTTTCCTGTCGCGTGACAGTAGCAAGCCACATAATTAGGTACACAGGTCTGATTCGATAGGGGAGCGCTGCAACTGGTGTGTACCTGTCTGCGTCGATGATTGAATACCGTATACTGCGGATTACACCGATGGCTTCTATTGCCGAGCAACCATACACACCTCAGAATGCAAAGCGTACGTGAACGTCGACGCTGGTGTGCTGAGTGCCAAAATATAGTGGTTTTGGACGAGTTCCTCTTCTACATGGCGTACAATGATGTCCTTATACGTGTAAGACGCTATCATGTGACTATCAACTAACAATCATCATAACTGGGCGGCATATCAATAACTAACAACAATGATGGTGCGCGGAATCGCTGAATAAAAAGTGCGATACAGATTCCTACATACTGAGGGCAATATGAAGAGTAACCGCTACATTTGTTGTTGTTGTTGTTGTTGTTGTTGTTGTTACAGCCCGAGGTACTGCCTCTT
Organism: Schistocerca americana; assembly: GCF_021461395.2. Classification (NCBI taxonomy): domain Eukaryota; kingdom Metazoa; phylum Arthropoda; class Insecta; order Orthoptera; family Acrididae; genus Schistocerca; species Schistocerca americana. Next base: position 945,237,478 of record NC_060130.1, on the reverse strand, counting down.
CCTCAGGCAAATCCACAATTCCTATTTCAGCAGGAAAATAGCTGGCCAGTGGGTCGAAATGAGAATAAATGTTGTTAGCAGACCAAGAAATACAACGGCTTCTCTGCCCTGCAAGTTTTGCCAGACTTGTCACCATCACACACATCTTGGATATCGTTGGTCGGCAATATTTTCGTCACTGTCCTTCAGCCACCACTATTGCAGACAACGCGGAAGAAAAATTTTCGGGATCATATCCAGGTCTTGTTTGATTCCAAGGCATGATGTTTACATGGCCGGAGAGAAGTACGTGAGGTTTTATACTATACAGAATTGTGAAATCAAGTGAATTTTCTTCTGAATGGTAATTAAGAACGTCCCACATACTCAATGGATGCGGCTATTTCTTTTAAAAACTGCTAGTTGCCAACACAACTTTCATCACACACACACACACACACACACACACACACACAAGGGCGCGCGCATGCGCACATATAGAGGCATTTCCAAAATGTTAGCATCAAACGTTTAGACCACATCATGAAGAACAACCGGATGCAATGAACCATTTGACACAAAATTGATGTTACTGAAGCTGTTCCTATGCTCTGTGTGTATTGCCATAGGCTGAATTGCAACATTAATTTCCTGAATTTTTATTTCAAATTCTATCTTGTAATGCAGAAGTGGACTCTTCTATTTCTTCCATCTCTTTCGTAGCTCGTTCCTTATGTTCTTGGAAAACATGACAAAAATAAATTTTAACTTCGTCTTTGTACTGTCCATATTCTTGGTCTTCAATAGCTTTAGCCTAGTCTTGCTTTTGTCCATCTACTCTCAGTTCTATTTGTGTTTGTTTGTTCTCTCTGCAGTTTCTGAAATTAATTCCTTCATTTCATCTTCAGATGCTACTATCGCTTCTTTAAGTACGTTCACAATTTTCTTGCACCTTATCTTCAACCTATATCTTTATCTCTCATTGAAACATTCCTACTTGCTTTTTGAGCCGTATTACAATCTTTCATAGACTTTTCGTGGGCATAAATTCTAGATTTCACGTGATCTTTGACCTCAGGACTTTTAGATTCAACATCTTTCACTTCAACTGGGACACCAGGAATTGCCTCTAATAATGTTTGCAACATATATCCATAACCTTTTTCTGGTCGTGATTTGTGCTGGCATCTGATCCTACTTCTGTTTTTACTGACAGTTTACCTGTCCCTTCCTGCTGCTTTAAAACTAAGTCTCCTCTCATCTTGACTGATATTTTCAACAATCAATGTAAAACAAAATAGAAGTGTCGCTGTCATCCATTAAACGCTACTTGACTTCTCATCTCGAACTACAGGTTCAGGATTACTGAACATAAAATTTTCAACCGGCTGGTGTGTCCGAGCGGTTCTAGGCGCTTCAGCCTGGAACCGCGCGACCGCTACGGTCGCAGGTTCGAATCCTGCCTCGAGCATGGATGTGTGTGATGTCCTTAGGTTAGTTAGGTTTAAGTAGTTCTAAGTTCTAGGGGACTGATGACCTCAGACGTTAAGTCCCATAATGATCAGAGCCAATTTTGAACCATAAAATTTTAAAGTCATGGCACCATGTGTAGCACAATGGGAATAGTCGACCCAAATTTCGCCGTGTATAACGCAATGCGAAAGGTCGACCTAATTTTAAGTAGAGTAAATGATCGTATAATCAAGTGGTAACATAATATCGTTATGTTACGCTGAATGAACTTAACTCCAAAGTACTTGAGATCTCCAATGGTATGTCACATACAAAATAAGTACAAAATGTTGTGTTTTACGCCCTATACTGACAGGTGGCAACTGCGAATTGGTACCAACTGCAATAGTACCTTTTAAGAAAGTTTAATAATCTACGGTTACGTGTGTTATTAAACAGTGATTGATTTCAAGTGCGAGATTCTGAATCAAAATGAAGTTTGCTCTCCAACTCAAACGCAATAAAACTTTAATCATGTACTCCCCTAGTAAATTTATTCAAAGATGCAAAAACCAGGACAGAGAAAATTAAATAAAAAGATCGTGAACAATTATAGTTGCCCCAAGTATATGGTACCATTGTAGTTGCATAATAAGTCCGTTAGCATCTAGAAATGCGCTCATGTACTCGAAATACACTGACGCGCCCCAATCACGCAACTAACGTAATACTGTAAACAGACCAGCCCCAAGCAGGTTTACATCAGCTGCCAAATTTGAATAACGCACGGCCTACTGTTATTAGCAAATCAGAACGAAGTACACTTATGGTTGGTTCGTGTGCTCGCTGTATAATGGAAGGTTGAAAATCTTAAGAAACTGGTATGGAGAAATGTGGAGCGAGCTCTGGTACCATCAGTGCATCGCTGCTTCAAACCCGACCAGCAACAATTATTTTTTATTTTATAGTTATCGTTTCTGGGAGGCTCTTGATATATCTTACTTTCGTAATGTTTGGATTTCTGGAGTATTTGAGAGTTTTACAACTACTAACTTTTTAGAATATTTAATGTTTGTATACATAAAGGCATTCTTTGTCCAGGAGATCAGTTCTGTTCTGGGTGTACGTTTTTGTCCTGAATAAACCAGCTGTCACTGCTAAGAGTTGTATTAAACCGACGACTCAGCTTTGATATTTGGACTTGAGTGTGGTTGTGACTTAACAATAAAACTGTATGTTCCTAGAAATGCACTCAGTTGTTCGAAATACACTGACGCGCCCAAACCAAGCAGCTCGTATGATACTGGAAAGAAACCAGCCCCAAGACTGTGTACGCAGCTGTCAAAAATGAATATTGCGCGGGCTACTGTTATAGATCAGTCGGAAAAAAGCACGCTTATGATTGGTTCGTGCGAACGTCGTATAATGGCGGTTTCAAGTCTGTTCGTTTGAGCAGTTATGTATTAGGTGAGAAAAAAGAATCTGCGAAACTTGGCAGAGACTCTGAATGAATGGGAGCAGGTATGACTGTTATTTAGTAAAATGGTTCAAAAAAATGGTTCAAATGGTTCTGAGCACTATGCGACTTAACTTCTGAGGTCATCAGTCGCCTAGAACTTAGAACTAATTAAACCTAACTAACCTAAGGACATCACACACATCCATGCCCGAGGCAGGATTCGAACCTGCGACCGTAGCGGTCACGCGGTTCCATACTGAAGCGCCTTTAACCGCACGGCCACACCGGCCGGCAGTAAAATAATAGAAGTAAATTTTTATGAGATATCTGGAGGAAACACTATATTTATATGTTGGTACTGTCACAATAAAAATATTGTCGTAGATCGACAACTTGTAATATTACGGCTGGAAGAATATTTTATTTTAAAGGTAGTCCATTGATACTGGAACATGGAGCCTGACCTGATTTCGCAGTCTTTATTGAAAATTTCCGCGTTGGCTGCAACTCATCTTGTTGCAGGGTTGGAGATAGGTGTGGTAATGATGGCACGTGATGCTGGTATCTGGCGATTCTGCGTTGAAAATAATGTCTCTAGATACCTTACACTTTTGGTGCAGATAATGAAAGGACTTCGGTACCGTCGGAGCCATCACCGTGAACTGCATGGTGTCGAGGGATTGAACTTCCAGGGTGTGTCCAATTTGAAATACGAGGCACTGAAGTAGTGTATTTACAGACAATGTTCTTATGTACAAATTTTTACTCCGTGGCACCCGCGGAACAGTTCCAGTTGAACGACTGGTGTGTGTGTATTGGAGCTTATGGGCATTCAGTGACTGGTATGACACAGTTCAATTGTTGTTCACATCAAAGCACAGTTCACGAAATGTTCAAAACAGTGGCCCAGAGATTTGTCTCCACTGAATACGAGAAAACTTAGTTAAGTCATCAGAAGATCAAAACTGATTGCAAAATGATGTAGACAAAATATCTGTGCGGTGCGAAAAGTGGTAATTGATCCTAAATAATGAAAAGAGTGAGGTCATCCACATGAGTACTAAAGGGAATCCGTTAAATTTCGATTACAGGATAAATCGCACAAATCTAAAGACCGTCAATTCAAGTAAATACCTATGGACAACAATTACGAATAACTTCAGTTGCAACGATCACATAAATAATTTTATGGGAAAGGCAGACCCAAAGACCACGTTTTATAGGCAGAACACTTTGAAGATGCAACAAATCCACTAAAGAGACTGCGTACGCTAGGCTTGTACGTCCTCTGCTAATATTTCTGTGAGGTATGGGGTCCTCGCCGGATACGACTGGCGAAGGATATCGGAAAGATTGAATGAAGGGTAGCTCGTTTTGTATTATAGCGAAATAGGGAAAAGTGTCTCGAATATGAGACGCGAGTTAGGGCGATAACCATTAAAGTAAAGGCGTTTTTCGTTGCAGCGAGATCGTTTCATGTATTTTCAGTCTCAAACTGTGTCCTTCAAATGAGAAAATAGTTTGTTGACGACTAACTACGTAGGGAAATTGATCATGTAATAAATTAAGAGAAGTCAGAGCTCGCACGGAAAGAGTTAAGTGTTCGTTTTTCCCACGCGCCGTTCGAGATGGAACGGTAGAGGAATAGTATGAAAATGGTTCGATGAACCCTTTGCCAGGCATTTAAGTGTGAACTGTAGAGTAGTCATGTAGGCGTTGATGTAGGTCATCCACGTATAAAACAGTGTGTGAAGTTCACAGTTTACTCAGTATTAATCACTGGACTTCTACAGTTCACGCGACACGGCGCAAATTTTGATTTAAATGTTTTAACCGTGTCTAAGTTCACGAAAACAAACATGCTAGCCACACTACAAGTCAGCAATCAGTGTTCTCCTCATCAGCGCCATACCACTCGACTGTTCAGCTTCGTCATGAGTAATACTCAAGAATTGGTCAAGCAAGTATTTTGAAAGCCGCTTCTTTAGTGGATGAATTACTTTTCCTTATGATTCTCCTAATGAATATCAGCAAGGCATCTGCTATTCCTACAGTTTCTTTTATGCGGTCATTCCACTTTAGATTGCTCCGGATGGTTGTCATAAGTATTTTACGTTGTTATTGTTTCCACTGATTTCTCATGTTAATCTAAGAGAACAACAGAGGGTCTCCGCATCTATTTATGCGCAATAAGTTACATTTACTTACGATCAACTGTCAGTCACTGCACCAATCGTGAATCTTCTGCAAGTCTTCCTACATTTTGCTACGCTCTTATGGTGTTTAATACCAGCTGTATATAGCTTCTTGAAGGCCATATACTAAGTAAATTATACAGCGTGATTTTTTCAACCGAGTGGAAACTCCAGGGATTATTCAATGAGAGGATATCGAAAAAAATGATCCAATGAACTTACGTCCGGAAATGCATGGTTTCTATGCCAGAGACCATTTATTCAGTCATACTTTGTTACAGACGCTGCGGTCTAATACACGTTGTACCAGTTACAGTGTACATGGTTTCCTCCTAGAGGGTGGTACTGTTCCTCATATGTCATACCCTAACGCCTTCTCCTGCCACAGCAATTGGTAATGTTGTGCCCGAGTCACTTCTGTTGCTGAATCACCTTGTAGTGGATGTGATACAACGTTGTACACAATGGATTCGTATTAGAATCGAGTGCTTGCCAACGTGGCGTTTACTTACGGAGAGCCGGCCGAAGTGGCCGAGCGGTTCTAGGCGCTTCAGTCTGGAACCGCGCGACAGCAACGGTCGCAGGTTCGAATCCTGCTTCGGGAATGGAAGTGTGTGATATCCTTAGGTTATTCAGGTTTAAGTAGTTGTAAGTTCTAGGGGACTGATGACCCAAGATGTTAAGTCCCATAGTGCTCAGAGCCATTTTACTAACGGAGAGGCAAATGGCAACGGGCGGCGGGCAGCAAAGTTGTAACAGGAGACCTATCCCCACCAAAAACAACCACAGCATTCAATGTTTGCTACAGTGTTTTGTTTGTCTGAGACAGAGGCTTTTCAGGAAGCAGAAAATCGGGAAGGACATACCCGAAATGTTTGGACGCCAGACTTTAAGGAAAACGTGACTAATACTGTGGAAGGCGATCGCTATGTCAGTACTAGGCAGTTGACCCGCCAGTACAGGGCAAGCCAGAAGACCGTGTGGAACATTCTCAACGAGAATTGTCCAATTGTTACTACACTTATCACGTACGGCGTGTCGAGAGCTTACTAGCGACAGACTTTCCACATCGGGAGCAGTTTTGTCACTAGTTTCTTCATCAGGCAGCCACGATTCCGGGGTTCGTGTCATCCCTCCTATTCACACAAGAGGCCAGCTTTACGCGGATCGGTATCTTCAACTTTCATAACAGTTATCTATGGGATAGCATGCAGAAACCCCATGGTATGGTGACAGCGAATTATCAGCATCGGTGCAGCCGGAATGGTGACCGTACTTTAGGACCAGGCTTCCTTCAACATAGCCTAACAGGCCGAAACTACCGGCATTTCTTGCGGGTGACTTTGTCTCCCCCGCTGGAAGAAGTGCCATTGATGATTCGATGGGTTATGTGGCTGCTACATGATGCTGCTTCTGTCCACTTCGCCGTTAACGTCCTGACGCATCTCAACCGTGTTTTCCCTGGTTGATGGATCGGACGAGGATCATGGTCTGCTCGTTCAGCGGATCTCAACCCGTGAGACTTCTGGTTATGGGGTCAATTCAAAAGTATTCGGTATGCAGAGCCCATTCCAGATGTGGAGACACTGGAGCTGCGTATTCATGCTTCCTTTGATACTGTTCCGATGCAGCCTGGCCGATGTGAATGTGTGACACAGAACATGCTACGGCGCATACACGCGTGCGTTGAGACACATGGAAACCATTTTTAACACATACTGTAACTGTGGCTGCATGGTACAGCGCGTATTAGACCGCAGTTTCTGTAAAAATGTATGAGTGAATAAATGGTCTCGAGCATGGAAACTATAAATTCCAGGACATAAGTTCATTAGCCATTTTTTGTTCCGTATCCTCTCATCTATCAGTCCCTAGAGTTTGTACACGGTGGAAAACATCATCCTCTATATGTCATAAACAATATCGGTCCTATAGTAGTCCCTTGGTGTGCTCCTGAAGTAATTTTTTACATTTGTCGATTCTGCATTGTTAAAAATGAGGTGTTGTATTCTATCCGCCTGGAAGAACTGAATACAGTTACAAACCTCTTCCGATACTCTGTAAGCTCATACTTTGTTCTGGAAACGACAGGGCGGATCTGTATCGATTACGTTCCGAAAGTCAGGGGACAGAGCATTGACCTCGTCGCCGTTGTCTACAGCACTTTGAATCTCCTGGACCAAAATAGCGAAATGGGATTCAAACGATCTGTGTTTGCCGGGTCCAGATTCATTTTTATAGAAGTGACAATCCGTTCTCTTAAAATGACTAATTCGTTCGTACAAAATATTTGACAATTCTACAGCAAATTGACGTTAGCGATATAAAGTTGTAAGTATGTCTCATAAATGTGTCTGGTGTGCCTTCTTGAAAACGGGGATAACCTGCGCTTTTTTACCGATCGTTCGGTACCCTTCGTTGCTCCAATGACCTACAGTACACTTCTGTTAGAAAGGTAGCAAATTATGTTGCATAATCTCTGTAAAATCTCGCAGGAACCTTACCCTTATCTCAATATATGCTATTTATGCGTTTGTCGATGGCTGAGACAAGGATCCGTATTACGATCTTCCGTGGTGAAACAATTTCGGAAGGTCAAATTCAGAATTTTGATCTCTCTGTCATCTTCCATTTAGGTGGCAGTACAGTCACTGAGCATTCAGAGCAGATTCTAGAATGCGCTATCGACGATCGAGACTTTTTAATTAAACAGTTATTGTTTTATTAACCATCTTTTACAGGAGGTCGTGTTTTATTTGCTTTGTCATGCTGTAGATTTTTCTATTAATAGATGATAAATTACTTTTTACGCCTTTTATTCAGACTTTTACACAATGTTGTGTTATTTACGTTGTCATGCTAGGAGGTTTGTGTTAAGTCTCTTCATTACCTTTTAAACGTTTTATTCAGATTTAAGTATGGATTTCATTTCTACACATTGTATTTCATTTTACGTTTTATTGTTGGACAAAAATTTTGCCCTCTGAAATAATTTTAATTAATGACTGTGCATATTTTAAGCGGTTGATTTTATGATGCTGATCACTTATATACCTCAACACTAGTGCTCTCTAGTTGCTACAGCTACGTTTGTGCGAGTACAGAATTCGCGCAGGCCATCACCAGCGCTTGTTATGTAACTATGCGTACAAATTATTTGACGATGATGCTTTCATCAGAATACTTTTAATGGTATGTATGGCTAGAATGTATGGCCGTTAGCCTCGTTGTTTATGTATTCCAACAAAATAGAACACCTCAGAGCTCTAAGAAGTAACAGCTCCTGCAGCATATTTGCTATTCACTCATTAGCCCACAACCATCATCCAACTGAAATAGAAACAGATTTGAGAATACTAAAATTCAGCCACAACCTTTGCTATAAACTTACAACAGAAGGAAACTTTCACAGAAAGCAGGCATTAGCAGCAGAAGGGAAACACGTCATAAACGACTTCTACATTATACAACAGCAACTATTTAACACAATAAACGAACTGTACAAAAAATACGGCATATATAGTCGTGAAATATTTTCGCGTAGCAAAATTACGTTTATAGATTTTTCAACTTTCCAATCAAACTCACAGTAACATAATTTAGTTGCAGATGACAGGCTACCAATATACGGAAACTTAAAGGGGTCCTATGTAACTCAACAATGTAGATAAAATTAAGGTAATAACAAGAACAGTCAAAAACCGCTTTTACGCCTAATTTTATTACAATAATTACTACTTAAAATATGTTTACATTTTACAGATGGAATAAAGAACCCAATAACTATGGCGCAAATGTGTTGAAACATGTTTAGGCATTTATGACTCGGTAGCTTCTGACTGTAATTGGGGGTGGGGGTGGGGTTGGAGGGAGGCTTCAAACCAGGACATTAATTTACTCGAAGGCACGCGTGTCATCTCCCAAAAAGCCGCCGCTGGCTGCTACGCAGTTGGCTTGAAGAGCGACTCCCATGTTTTCGTGTGATTGCTCCGATGTTATTTTCCTTGGCCTGTAAGGAGACCTTTTGGCATTTGACGTCACAATCTGCAAATGTGGCCGCTCTAGATAGACGTTTGTTTGCAATTTCAGATTACAGTGCTTCTTCATAACTGCGGATGGCTCTACAGTGGAGTAAAGAAAGCATTTCTGCTTTAATTGGTACATATAGGGAAGACTCGTGGTTAAATGCTAAGAAGGCTCTGAACTATTACAGCAGACGTCTACATGCGGGAACTCTGGTAAGAGTGCTGTGTGTTTCTTGAAGCCAAAAATACGTCGTCAATGCTGTTAAAAGAACTAAGTGTTTCATTCACTGAAAAGATAAAGATATCGTCAAAGTCCGTCCATACATTGTTTTAATAATTTTAAATGTCAATTGAGTGATTACCTATAAAACGTACACAAAAATGCTCTAGATCAGTGGAGAGACAGTTGTTAAATAACAGAGCGTCATTAAATCGCTGCCGGCCGGAGCGGCCAAGCCGTGCTAGGCGCTACAGTCTGCAACCGCGCGACCGCTACGGTCGCAGGTTCGACTCCTGCCTCGGGCATGGATGTGTGTGATGTCCTTAGGTTACTTAGGTTTAAGTAGCTCTAAGTTCTAGGGGACTGATGATCCCAGCAGTTAAGTCCCATAATGCTCAGAGCCATTTGAACCATTTTTTTTAAATCGCTGTAAGAGGCTAATAAGCACGTTCTTGGAAGGGGCTAAGAAATGAATCTTTAATATTCTATCGTGAGTTGAGTTCCGTTGCAGAAATGCGCACTGTGTGTAGTATGACACGGCCTGTGACTCATCACTCCAAATCACTCGTTTCCAGTCATGCACTGTCCTGTGGCGTCGCTCTTTACTACAGAAATGTGTGGATTATGAGCAGCTGCTCTACCATTAGACCCCATTCTTTTTAACTCCCTACTTACAGTCGTTGTGACAGCTGGATGTTAGCACTTTGGAACTCACGAGTGATCACTGATCCAATGATTTCATGCGATTTTTTATAAGAATCCTCCAGAATACTTGACGGTAACTGTCCATCAGCACATAAGGCGTGTCTGGTGTTGGTTTAGCTGTGATTTTCCCTTCGTGTTTCACTTCAGTCGTATCGCTAGCAGTCAGCTTTGGTAGCTTTAGAAGGTTTGTAATTTCCTTCATGGATTCCTTACTATGGTGAGATCCGATGACTAGTCCACGTTGGAAATCACTGAAATCTCCTGACCGACCTATTCTGCTTCTCTGCTGAGAGCGCAATACTCCGCGACTCCATTTATACTGGCGGGTCCACGTCTCATGACACATAGTGATCAATTCCGCATTATACAGGGTGTCCCAGGAGGAACTGTCAGTATCCAGAGAAAAGACAGGAGCGATTATTCAAATCAAAAATGTCTACTAAAGACGGTCTTTAAAACACATACCTTAAGAGCTATGAGCACTTCTTCATTTTAGATACTGTGAAACAAATCTCTTCAGCAGCAAGCTCTTTGCTTTCCATATTTTAGGCGGAGTCACTATGAACCGGATGAAAAAAAAGGACAGTAATCATTACTTCTAAAATGCATACCTTAGGAGCTGTGTTCCACAGTAGCGAAGCTGAACAAGTGCTTATTGCTCTTAAGGTATACACTTTAGAACTCATGTTTACTGGATATTTGTTTCCTGTTTTGGTCGATACTATCATCGCAGAAAATATGGGAAGGAAAGAGCTTACAGTAGAAGAGATTTGTTGCAGAGTATCGAAGATGAAGCGCTCATAGCTCTTAAGGTATGTATTACAGAGTCCGTGTTTACTGAACTTATTTGCTTCGAATGCTGGTTCCTGTCATATACCTGAACATGACCATTGCTCCTAGGACACCCCGTGTAGAGGTTTCCGGATAATTTTAATCAAATATTGTGCAGTCTGCCCCTTGGTGTCAGCAATTTCTTTCACGTTCGACGGCTGTTCACAATATGGCCACAGCGTGGCTCTGATCTTTAAAGTGGCACAAGAGAAACACTTACTGGGCCTATGAAAATATCATTACTCTGCAAATGCACTGACTTACTGTTAGAAGAGACCACTACACAACGCCCGTGTGAGCATTCATTATTGCCATTCTTTCTGGGCACTGCCTAATTTTCACAAACATTAGTAAATTGGTTCTGTCTTTCCTTAGAGGTTATTTTATTTGAGCAAAAATTCAGATACTAAGAGATTTCTTTCGAAGATACTATCTTCATTGAAATTTGTCCTCAAGTCACGTATTCAGCAAACGAAATTCCTAGGTATTTTACTCTGCATGTCCTCTCAGAAGAAATCAGTTTCGAGACAAGACGAGTACAGTGTTAGTTTCCAAAAAGTTCTTTCCAGGTGTATTTCAATGATAGGAGTTACAGAGTTGAAAGCGCCTATGAACTATTTAGAATATACTTTTTGTTCACTACGCACATCTTTTGTGCGCTCGCCGTAAAGGCTTCGAGAATGACGTAAAATCGAAATGATTAAAAAACTCCCAGCAGTTTCTTTAAGCGCTTTATTATGTAAGATATACTTAACCTGTAGCTAGGACATAAAAGTGCCATAAACTGGTGGATTCTAACTAACGACAAAATACTCGCTAGTTACAGATAGTGGGAAGAGAGCTTCTAGAAGGTGAATGCTACAGAGTACGGAAGTTTCGTAGTATCTAGTATACAGGGTGTCCGAAAATACACCGACAAACTTTCGGGGCAGGTTCTTTGCACCAAAGCGAGAGAAATTTTCTAGTAAACAAGGGCTGTAGAGCGCATACCTTAAGAGATACGAGTAAATGTTCATCATCGATACTAAGAAACACGCCTCTCCTGTTGCAGGCTCTTAGCTTTTCAGATTTTGGGAGAGGGTAGTAAGGACCAAAACAAGAAAAAATTTTCTAGTAAACATGGAGTTTAAAAGGCATACGTTAAGAGCTATGAATACTTCTTCAGCAGAAGAGATGTTTTTCACGCTAGCGAAGATGAACAATTGCTTGTAGCCCTTAAAGCATGAATTTTTGACCGCATGTTTACTATACTTCTTGTTTTGCTCAATACTTCCTCCTTCCAAAATATGGAAAGTAAAGATCTTGTAGTACAAGAGACGTGTTCCATAGTAACACAGATGAACAAGTGCTCATACCTCTTAAGGTATTTATTTAGAGCTCATGTTCAGGAGACACTTTTTACTACTTTCTGGATAAGGAACCTGTCCCTAAAGTTTGTGCGAGTATTTTTTTGGGAGGGGGAGGGGGGGGGATGTATATTATCCCAGTTTTAGCTCAGGCAGCAGCTAACAGTTACGTGCCACGTTCTCCAGCCCACGGAAAATCCCTCTCAATGACCAGCCTGTTAATTTTGTAGGAGTATTGTGGTTATGTCGGGCAGCATTGAGGCGTAGCGCCGTATACCGATCCTGCCTTGGAGGCGGTTAAGTGGGAGATGTGTCTCAGAGCTGGATAGTGACAGATGGTGACGCGAGACTGGACGCGCACGTAGTTTATGTATCAGCCGATAGATAACAATATTGGATAGGGGGACTGTGATTTTAGTTTAGATTGTGCCCACTAGAGTGCACTAAAGTAATAGAATGTTTTTTATAAACTGTTCTAGTATTTTCGTAAAGTGTTATTATGTCTTTTTGTGTATGTAAAATGTTATAAATGTGTTTTAGCAGTATGAATGACGTGTAAGTGTGATTTAAGGTTAATATGAAGATAATTGTTTAACAAGCTATGTAGTAGGATTTAGTGTGGGAACATTTCGAAGAAGTACGGATATGGACAGAGGGGATTTTTGTAGAATAGATTTGTAAAGTAAGTTTATGGTAAAGGGAAAGTTAATTCAGGTATAAATAACAATAGTATATAACTTTATGCATAAGCAAAACTTCAGCATATTAGATAATTACGTCGGTAAAAAGTGCAGTAGTTAGGTTTACTATTTTGCGAATGGTTATTGATGAAAAGCGGGGACTGACGCGGGAGAATGTTGTTTTGCTATTGGCTGTTGAGTAAACTGACCAGTGGTAAAGCAGTATTCTCTGCGCGCCTTTCTCTGCTGGTAGAGAAGACAGAGTATTCTAGAGAGGAGTGGGAGCCTAGCCATGAAACAGAGTAGTAGTTCCGATGGATATGATAAGTTGCCGGATCTAGCAGTGTTTCATACATCAAAAGTGTGGTAAAGTGACGGCATAATTATTCCGATGGGCGTGTAGAAATTTCGGAATTTTTAAGTGAAAAGACATATATTCCGCGTGGCGTGTTGAGCAGGTCGGTGGCTAAAAACGGTTACTGCATTTGGTGCCGACAGACTTAATATTTGACGAGCATTATCAATCAAAAACAATCAGTATTTTTGTAGCTATTACGTTTTCGGAAATGCAACACCATAAACTTGCTAACGTGAGTGGAAGGGATTGTGAGTGACTGTGTTAAGACTAGCACGGGCTTGTAAGTGATACTTGTTCACATAAGTTTCAGAATATATTAATTGAGGACAAAATTTCCAACTTTTCATTTCGTGTGAAAACTTTCTCCCGAAACGCAGATTAGTGACTTTAATTGCAGCCTTGTTCACG